>NC_137617.1:5490439-6222939 GCF_963280865.1 Gymnoscopelus braueri | reverse complement strand
ACACAGACACACTCTCTCTCTCTCTCTCTCTCTCTCTCTCTCTCTCTCTCTCCCAACACATTTCAAGTTAATTTACATTTAAGGTCACAACATGTTTTGTTCATAAAGTACCGCCATGTCGATTGACATCATTATTTCTTTCATAGGTTAATCGCATGGGTGGGGTTCATTAGTTTCCAAAGTGTTTCCGATTCATACCATTCATTTCCATTCTCTTGTTCAGTTTGTAGCAAAGGCTAAAACGTCGGACAATGGAATGAGGTGGAGAATGAAATCCATTTATTTTATTTTGTCCCTTGTATAATGACCAGAGAGATATACTGTTTTCTGTGAGAACACTGGCTGTTAATAAAGTATTCAATCAATACTCTGTGCGTGCGTGCGTGCGTGTGTGTGTGTGCACTTATGCAGTGAAACAACCGCCCAGACCGCTATGCTGCACTGATGTTCAGTTATGCAACGCCTCTGCACATGTATCATTCATGGGGGAAAAAAGTGAATTGGTATGGTACTGGGCATAAATCCATCCTCCATCACTCCACATTTGCCATGTCTGCTTATTATATAGTAAGACACACACACACAGAAAGTTCCCAATCCCCAGGGTCTTTAGTTGTTCGGTATTTCTCCCAGGCTTTGTCCCTTTCTTTAAATAGACTAAGAAGATGTGAGCTGATCCACGGTAAATGTCTACCTTTCACTCTAATTGTTTTGACGGGGGCGTGAGCATCAATTACTTTAGTGACTTCAGAGTGGAAAAAATCCCATGCATCCTCAACAGAAGGAATTAGCTGAAATCTGTTCCAATTTATACCAATTAGGTCTTGAATAAAATGATCCACGTTAATGTTTTTACTTTGCCTCAGCGTTATATATTTTGGTGGTGAGCTTGGGATTTAAATTTTCCAAACACAAAAAATGACAGAATGGTCACTAAAACAATCAGACATGACACCAGATTTAATGATCCGCCCAGGATTAGCGACGAGTATCCAGTCCAAAAGAGATGAGGACCGGTCGTCCACTCTAGTGGGTTCCTTAATTAGCTGAGTAAGATTTACACTCCTAAATAAGTTTCTGTCATTGGTGCAGGAATGACCAGGCCAATTTTTATTAAAATCTCCCAAAATTATCAGTTCATTTTGTTTGTCAAGAGAATCAATAGTTGACAGAATGCAATTAGTAGACTCAGCCGGAGCTGATGGTGGCCTGTAAATATTGCCAATTGTTAGATGTTTATTGTCGTGAAACTTAGTATTAATAAAAAGGCTTTCGAAATGAACTGGCTCTATGGCAGGAGATAGTCGTTCAGAAGCAAGATTAGAGTCTATGTATGTGGCCAGCCCACCTCCTTTAGAATCCCTGTCAGCTCGATAAAGCTCAAAGTTATCAATTTTCATACTCTCATCAGAAATTAACTCATGTAACCATGTTTCAGAGATAGTGATGACATTAGGTTTGTAGAGAGTAACCCATGTTCTAAGATCATTTATATTATATCTAATGCTCCTGATATTAATGTGGACAACCTTTAGTCCCCTGACTGTATCTATTTCAATTGTACCTTTGAAAAGGATAGATCAATGGAGTTGTGAGAGGAGGTGCAGGTAGAGAGTGAGAGCAGCAAGCAGAACATACAAACCAAAACAAAACACAGACAGACAACAAAAGCACAGACAAGACGAGGGAGTAGACAAAGAACATAAACAAATGCATGACAAAAGGAAGGGGTGACGAAAAGACAACAGAGAACAAAAAATAACAATAACCCAAAGCCACTCCATTCAAACCCATTGGCCCAAGGGTTTGGATGAGTAGCCCAAAGTTAACCGCATTTCCCCAGCCAAAGATGGGGAAAGATAAATAAATATATATATGTATATGAGAGAGAGAGAGAGAGAGAGAGAGAGAGAGAGAGAGAGAGATCCCATTAATCAAACATTGCCTTGAAGAGAGGGTGGAGAGACAAGAATTAAAAAAAATAGAAATAAATGTAATGGATTTGAAAACACAAGAAATAAATGAAAAGAAAAGAAAGAAAGTATGCAAGATAAGACTTGCATTTGCAGCGTTCTGCATGCAGTGTCCTACGTGTATTCAGTCACGGTCCAGGGTAGTCATAGCAATGAGGACGCGTTGGTGCTGACGTCATCATCAAGCGTCATTGTTTACAGCGGCTGGGGAAGCATGCTGGATACTCGGTGTCGGTATCTCCTCCTGAGCGTCATGAAAGATGTTTTCATCGCCTCCACTCAGCCAGTATGTAATACGGGGATTCCTGTACATAGATCCATCAATATAAAGTTTATCCATGTGTTACCCCGCTAAATAAATGGAAGGCAGACCAAAGTGTAGGTTATAAAAATAGCAAGTATTTTATTATAGAAAAGTTTACAAAATGGTACTTTCATTTATTTGCATATTTAGAAATGGTTAAAAAGTGTTGGAGCAAATATAACGTGAAAAGACTGGTACAAAAAGAAAGTAAAGCAAACATAAATCAAAGGGAAAAGGAACAGTGGTCCAACAAGTGCCGCTTGTTCATAAGGTGTATCTAATCAATGACAAAAGCACAAGGGTCAGTGTATAATATGCACATGGCATGATATCATATCACATCAACACAATATAATAAAATGCATTAATGCCATCTACAAAATGTCAGATATATTACAATAGGCAAACCAATAAAAGGAATACCTTACCATATAGCTCTTAAGTTTTATGCTCAGTGGTGTCACACAGGCAAAACCTCCCTCTCAACAGGTTAGACACACACACACCCCACAGAACAGGCCCTGTCTCCACCTGTATCTGTTGAGCAATGACATTATACATGACAATTAAACAGTGTTACACAGAAACAAACTACCGCACATATATAAACCCTTGTTCACCTTGGCACATACATATAGATATACTCACATTTCTTCAGTTTAAATGCCCATATGTACCAAAGCAGCCACACCCCAAACAATGCACCGGCACGACAGCAATACAGTGGAACAGACCTGACAACATAAAAACATTTCTTCATTGTAGACATACAAAATAAAACAACAATAAAAGCGAGGATACAAAACAAAACAAACAAACAGGCTTACCGAGTTAACAGGTCAGCACGCAAACCTCCTCCTCTCAACACGCAACCGGTGTGGGTGCAGGATATGCTCGGCTACATGAAATGCACGGGGTCCTGCGCTTGCTACCGACGTCACACACTATGATTGGCTGTACGTCTGAACGATGACGTGGCACATTCTGATTGGCTTGTGGCTTTTTTTCTTTTCAAAACTTTATTGAACACTGTAACAAATCACACTAACTAACTGTTCTTCATATAACAATGTTATGTTGAACGTCTTTTTCCAATGGTAACCTATTTATATCATTGATATATAAAATAAGTTTGAAAAGGGCTTAATGGTGATTATTTAGTGAATAATGGACAATTTGTTTGTTTTAACAGAACGTTTTATTAAATAAGTTTGAAGATGCTTAATGGTGATTATTTAGTGCAGAGGTCTTCAACAGGGGGTCCGCGACCCCTAGGGGACAGGGGGTCCGCGACCCCTAGGGGATAGGGGGTCCGAGACCCCTAGGGGGTCCGCGGAGGTACAGCAGGGGGTCCGCGAAATTGTTTGATTTAAAAAAAAAAAGTATTGACATGTTAAATAAGTTTGATAAGGGCTTAATGGTGATTATTTAGTGAATTATGGACAATTTGTTTGTTTTAACAAAACGTTTTATTAAATAAGTTTGAAGATGCTTAATGGTGATTATTTAGTGCAGAGGTCTTCAACAGGGGGTCCGCGACCCCTAGGGGACAGGGGGTCCGCGACCCCTAGGGGATAGGGGGTCCGAGACCGCAGATGGGACTTATAAGGGCCCAAATGTGTTCTAAGAGCAGCATTCAATTTCATTGGTCCTCGTACCTATTCAATTTCATTGGTCCCCTAAGCGGGGTAGGGGCGGGGTTAGAGGTGGGAGGCGGGTTCAAAGGAATTTTGAACTGTGCAGCGGCAGCCATCTTGTTTCACCCTGCTGCAGCTACTGTTAACTGCCTACTGGTCCTCTTCTCTGCTCCTGATAAATAAAACTCCTGCTCCCATAAGGTAAATCTTTTAAACATTAATAGGTTTGATTAAGCTATGGTTTGCTAGCTAACTAACTAAGCAAGGTGCTGATTGTTTTGATTAGCCTAAGCTAAGGTTTTCTAGCTAACTAACTTAGCAAGGTGCTCATTTCAGCTTAGTTAAAAAAGACAAATAAGAGCAATAACAAGACAGAAATTAGCTGTTGGTTTTACACGTGCCACTCTGCCTTGAAATGCAATGTTATTTAATCATTTTCAAACATAGCTAGCAAGCTAATAAGGCAACTTCTGCTACAAGGCAATGCTGTGTCCTAAGAGCAGCAATTTAACTTTGTTCTATGCATACCATCTAAGCTGCCCTGAGAGCAGCATTGACAACGTGCCCCCAGAGCAGCAATTTAACATTGGTCTATGCATATTATTAAAGCTGCTCAGAGAGCAGCATCGACAAAGCAGCAATTTAACATTGGTCTATGCATATCATTTAAGCTGCTCTGAGAGCAGCATTGACAAAGTGCCCCAAGAGCAGCAATTTGATATTGGTCTGTCTATATTATTTAAGCTGCTCTGAGAGCAGCATTGACAACGTGCTCCCTGGGCAGAAATGTAATATTTCTCTATGCATATCATTTAAGCTGCTCTGAGAGCAGCATCGACAAAGCAGCAATTTGACATTGGTCTATGCATATCATTTAAGCCGCTCTGAGGGCAGCATTGACAAAGTGCCTTAAGAGCAGCAATTCAATATTGGTCTATTCATATCATTTAAGCTGCTCTGAGAGCAGCCTTGCCAACATGCCCCCAGAGCAGCAATTTAACATTGGTCTATGCATATTATTAAAGCTGCTCTGAGAGCAGCATCGACAAAGCAGCAATTTAACATTGGTCTATGCATATCAATTAAGCTGCTCTGAGAGCAGCATTGACAAAGTGCCCTAAGAGCAGAAATTCAATATTGGTCTATGCATATCATTTAAGCTGCTCTGAGAGCAGCATCGACAAAGCAGCAATTTAACATTGGTCTTTGCATATCAATTAAGCTGCTCTGAGAGCAGTATTGACAAAGTGCCCCCAGAGCAGCAATTTAACATTGGTCTATGCATATTATTAAAGCTGCTCTGAGAGCAGCATCGACAAAGCAGCAATTTAACATTGGTCTATGAATATCATTTAAGCTGCTCTGAGAGCAGCATTGACAAAGTGCCCCCAGAGCAGCAATTTAACATTGGTCTATGCATATTATCAAAGCTGCTCTGAGAGCAGCCTTGACAAAATGCCCCCAGAGCAGCAATTTAACATTGGTCTATGCATATTATTAAAGCTGCTCTGAGAGCAGCATCGACAAAGCAGCAATTTAACATTGGTCTATGCATATCATTTAAGCTGCTCTGAGAGCAGCATTGACAAAGTGCCCCAAGAGCAGCAATTTGATATTGGTCTGTCTATATTATTTAAGCTGCTCTGAGAGCAGCATCGACAAAGCAGCAATTTGACATTGGTCTATGCATATCATTTAAGCCGCTCTGAGGGCAGCATTGACAAAGTGCCTTAAGAGCAGCAATTCAATATTGGTCTATTCATATCATTTAAGCTGCTCTGAGAGCAGCCTTGACAACATGCCCCCAGAGCAGCAATTTAACATTGGTCTATGCATATTATTAAAGCTGCTCTGACATTAGCATCGACAAAGCAGCAATTTAACATTGGTCTATGCATATCATTTAAGCTGCTCTGAGGGCAGCATTGACAAAGTGCCCTAAGAGCAGCAATTCAATATTGGTCTATGCATATCATTTAAGCTGCTCTGAGAGCAGCCTTGACAACATGCCCCCAGAGCAGCAATTTAACATTGGTCTATGCATATTATTAAAGCTGCTCTGAGAGCAGCATCGACAAAGCAGCAATTTAACATTGGTCTATGCATATCATTTAAGCTGCTCTGAGGGCAGCATTGACAAAGTGCCCTAAGAGCAGCAATTCAATATTGGTCTATGCATATCATTTAAGCTGCTCTGAGAGCAGCCTTGACAACATGCCCCCAGAGCAGCAATTTAACATTGGTCTATGCATATTATTAAAGCTGCTCTGAGAGCAGCATCGACAAAGCAGCAATTTAACATTGGTCTATGCATATCATTTAAGCTGCTCTGAGGGCAGCATTGAAAAAGTGCCCTAAGAGCAGCAATTCAATATTGGTCTATGTATATCATTTAAGCTGCTCTGAGAGCAGCATCGACAAAGCAGCAATTTAACATTGGTCTATGCATATCATTTAAGCTGCTCTGAGAGCAGCATCGACAAAGCTTTGTTGTCACACTTATGTTCTTTTCTCACTTTAGCTATCTGGATGACTTGGCAGATGCAGGGAGATTGAAGGTCTCCCACTCAGCCTTGACTGATACAGAGGCATTGGAGAAGGGCCTGGGACAGCACATTTCCATTGATGAGGAAGGGATGTGCTCTGTGCCAGCAGAGTCAGACCTCAGCCACAACACAACAGACTGTGCCATCCAAACAGTGGATTTAGTGAAGATGCAGTGTGACTGTAGCTCTTATAACAAAGGCAATGTATGCAAACATGTAGCTTTAGCATGCGCTGAAGCACAGAACAGATGTGTAGATATTGATAAACTTTGTTCTGATGTTGCAAAAAACATGATCATGAACCAACAGTACCATATGGATGGTGACTGCCTCACTGCATATCACAATAATGACAAACCAACATTTGCTTTCACTGGAGAGCCTGCATTTTGAACAGTTACGGACAAAAGTGTGTGTGTTTGCACATCAGTGACTGTTTAAAAATAAGACCTGTCACATGTTCCTATTGCTGAAAGTGAAAATGCAGAAAGTGAAAATGTTTGTCTGCCTACAACTGTGAAATCTCATCATGAGCTTCATTCAATGATAAGAGATCTGCATGATTGGAGTACATCAGAAATGTTCAAGTACAGTAATGAACTGTACACAGTTGTTAAGAGGGCACATACATTAGCCTTCAATAAATGTGGGATTCAGTCACATAAAAGAAAGATCTCTGCACTCCATGCTTACCGCCAGCGAATGGAAATTGCTAAACGCAGTGAGCTTTACAAAAAGCATATAAAAAAGTGTCTAAAAAAGCTCGTTAAAGGGGAACGCCTATATTGAACCTTGTCTATTGCTCCATCTATCTAATTGAAAACTGAGGCCAATTCTATATAATGTCTTCTAAATCAGCAGTTGTCTAACATTTTGTGCCCAAGACACCCAAACTGATTTGGCCACGGAGCCCCCTTTGAAAATGTTTTGTGCCAGGGATCTCCAAAGGAGTGTAACAAAAAATAGAAAAATGTCTGTGTGTGTATATATATATATATATATATATATATATATATATATATATATATATATATATATATATATATATATTATTATTTTTTAAATCTACATTAGAGCTAAAATCAGTGTTGTAAAGTAACTAAGTACATGTACTGAAGTACTGTACTTGAGTAACATTTTGATTTTTGTTTTACTTTTTACTTTGAATAATTTAAATTTACTTCTACTCCACTACACTGACAGACAAATATTGTACTTTTACTCCAGTACAATTACTTAAAGTTGTTACTACTTTGCTACTTTTAGTTACTTTGTAGATTTTGATTACAAATATACATTAACCACTTCATCCCTATGTACATTTTGGTCTTAGCCAATCTACAAGCTCACAATGCGTCATATTGTGATGCATTGTGACCTTATAGATCTGCTATATTTAAAAAAAAGATTTGTATAGAGGGTATGAACATGTATAAAGTGAATGGGAAATGGAGTGGCAAAGTGAGTTTAACATTGGTTAATGCAATCAGACTGTATAAAATCAGGGCTTTTCTGTTTGGATGTATGGGCTGTCAAGGCCAGAAAGTATTTTTTTATTTCTAAAATTTTGCCACTTAGATGTTTTCGCATAACTTCCGGGTGATAATGTCAATGATTATACCCTGTACACGTTGATACCAATACTTCTGTACTTTTACTCAGGTAAATTCTTTAATTCCGGGCAACTTTTTCCACCGTTGCTGAACACAGATGCTTTCCCGGTTTTAAACCAGCTCTACAGTCATGTCCCCCACTGGATGAAAACATTAGGGTTCAATTAATGTAGTTTCATTATTGTTGGTTAGCTAATGTACAATAAATGATTAAGAATGTGATTTGCTGTGATTTGCTGTCATCTGTCTGCTGGAAGATATAAACTGAATAGCACAAAGGCGCCCAGAGCACAAAGGCCCCCAGAGCACTAGAAGGTTACATCTCTGTAACCCGTTTTGATAGAACGCTTGTGTTGTCTAGTTAAGATTTCTTCTTGTTGCCCTGGTCAAATAATGTCCCATGGGTTTATTTTTAACTTTATCTAACGCCTATCCCCAAACAGAACCATAAAATGGTTCCCACTGAACTCATTAAAGTGGTTTTCTTCTTCCCTGTTTTAGGATCCTAATGGTGTCTAATTAAGATTTCTTCTTGTTGCCCAGGTCAACTGATGTCCCATGGGATTCATTTGGTGACGACTTTGAAATGTCCACACAAGGACGATGTTCCTATCTCCTGAACCAGACAACATACAAAGACTGAACTGACTTTTTTTCCTGCCATTATTTCCTACCCCAAAACATTATACTTGGAAGTTTTTTCCAATAGTGTACAGAAGGTGTTAAAATTATGTTTTGTGGCCACACACACCTGTTCATTAAGTATAGAGGGTATGTGCGTGACATCATACCAGGAAGTTAAGCTGAAACACCTACTGCGTGGCAAAAAAAACACTTTCTGGCCCTGACAGCTCATGCATACAAACAAAAAAAACCTTATTTAATGCAGTCTGATTGCATTAAACAACATTAACTCACTTTGCCACTCGATTTGCCATTGACTTTATGCATGCGCATACCCTCTATACCTGGTTTTCAGGTGGGTGGTGACCCAGCTGAACTTAGCCAAAAGGGGAGCTGTACTTGTGTCATTAAAGCTGTGTCTTTTGACTCGGAGGATGAAATAATTAACTCAATGCAATAATTGAAATAATTGACTCAATGCAATGAAACCATTTTATTATAAGGAGCCTATTTACATTAGGTGATTCTACAAATGTCTTCTTCTAAATCCGTATGTTTCTATGTCAGTGGTGCTCAAATATTTTAATGCCAAGGACCTCAAAAATTATATGCATTTGGCCGCCGACCCACACTGAAAATATGTTGTCTCCACCAGGCCGTAGGCATGAGGGGAGAGTATGTTTTGCACCCTGTTTGACCGTGTGTGTGTCCGTCCATCCGTCCGTCCGTCATGTCCGTCTGTGAACACCTAATGTCCGGCACCGTTGGCTCGGCAGCTATGAAACTGTGCACACACACTCCCTGGATGCCAAAGACGAACTTATGCCCCACATTTTCCAGATAAGCCTGTTATAGCGCCACCATGATGCCGATTTCTGCTAAACAATTTGTTTTACGTTGCACACAAATCGGTACACAGTATCTCTATAGTCATGTGACCAACATGGATGTGTCCAATTTCCCATATTCCATCCTGATTGGCTAAGATTGCCTTCCATATTTTGCAAGATTGGTCCGTTTTGACCAAAATGCTTCAAATCACGAACACAGCGTCAGATTTTCATGGCCTACGAAGAAAGGCCACTTGAAAATCTTCATATCTGCATCATGGTGGCGCTATAACAGGCCCATTAGTGTTCTTAGGTATGACTGCACCGATCTGTGTAAAACTTAACAACATTCAATAGAATCCTCCTATTTTCCACACCAATATACATATCCACTTTCAATGTTTTTCTTTGTGATCCTCTGCTACATTCAATGTCTACAAATTACCTACTTAATTCACACTCAGTCTAGCAGCAACACTTTCTGCGCTCTGATGAGCACTTTTTCTAGTTTCAGTTATCTTTTTTGGAGCTTCAGTCTTGTTTCCTTGAGAGCCTGCTGGATCATTTCGAACGTGAGGTCAGCCACTTTCGGTCCAAGACCATGTGTGACTTCATCATAAGTCTCCATGTTGATCTTGAAGACCCTTTGGATCTCCTCCAGGAAACTACTGTAAACACACAAGTTTTGACATCTGAGACCGGTTCATAATACTGTACACACAACACATCAAGGATGTCCTGGGAGCACGTTGTCAATGCTGCTCTCAGAGCAGCTTAAATAATATAGATAGACCAATATCAAATTGCTGCTCTTGGGGCACTTTGTCAATGCTGCTCTCAGAGCAGCTTCGATGATATGCATAGACAATGTTAAATTGCTGCTTTGTCGATGCTGCTCTCAGAGCAGCTTAAATGATTTGCATAGAGCAATATTACATTTCTGCCCTGGGAGCACGTTGTCAATGCTGCTCTTAGAGCAGCTTAAATAATATAGACAGACCAATATCAAATTGCTGCTCTTGGGGCACTTTATCAATGCTGCTCTCAGAGCAGCTTAAATGATATGCATAGACCAATGTTAAATTGCTGCTTTGTCGATGCTGCTCTCAGAGCAGCTTTAATAATATGCATAGACCAATGTTAAATTGCTGCTCTGGGGGCATTTTGTCAAGGCTGCTCTCAGAGCAGCTTTGATAATATGCATAGACCAATGTTAAATTGCTGCTCTGGGGGCACTTTGTCAATGCTGCTCTCAGAGCAGCTTAAATGATATTCATAGACCAATGTTAAATTGCTGTTTTGTCGATGCTGCTCTCAGAGCAGCTTTAATAATATGCATAGACCAATGTTAAATTGCTGCTCTGGGGGCACTTTGTCAATACTGCTCTCAGAGCAGCTTAATTGATATGCAAAGACCAATGTTAAATTGCTGCTTTGTCGATGCTGCTCTCAGAGCAGCTTAAATGATAATGCATAGACCAATATTGAATTTCTGCTCTTAGGGCACTTTGTCAATGCTGCTCTCAGAGCAGCTTAATTGATATGCATAGACCAATGTTAAATTGCTGCTTTGTCGATGCTGCTCTCAGAGCAGCTTTAATAATATGCATAGACCAATGTTAAATTGCTGCTCTGGGGGCATGTTGGCAAGGCTGCTCTCAGAGCAGCTTAAATGATACGAATAGACCAATATTGAATTGCTGCTCTTAAGGCACTTTGTCAATGCTGCCCTCAGAGCGGCTTAAATGATATGCATAGACCAATGTCAAATTGCTGCTTTGTCGATGCTGCTCTCAGAGCAGCTTAAATGATATGCATAGAGAAATATTACATTTCTGCCCAGGGAGCACGTTGTCAATGCTGCTCTCAGAGCAGCTTAAATAATATAGACAGACCAATATCAAATTGCTGCTCTTGGGGCACTTTGTCAATGCTGCTCTCAGAGCAGCTTAAATGATATGCATAGACCAATGTTAAATTGCTGCTTTGTCGATGCTGCTCTCTGAGCAGCTTTAATAATATGCATAGACCAATGTTAAATTGCTGCTCTGGGGGCACGTTGTCAATGCTGCTCTCAGGGCAGCTTAGATGGTATGCATAGAACAAAGTTAAATTGCTGCTCTTAGGACACAGCATTGCCTTGTAGCAGAAGTTGCCTTATTAGCTTACTAGCTATGTTTGAAAATGATTAAATAACATTGCATTTCAAGGCAGAGTGGCACGTGTAAAACCAACAGCTAATTTCTGTCTTGTTATTGCTCTTATTTGTCTTTTTTAACTAAGCTGAAATGAGCACCTTGCTAAGTTAGTTAGCTAGAAAACCTTAGCTTAGGCTAATCAAAACAATCAGCACCTTGCTTAGTTAGTTAGCTAGCAAACCATAGCTTAATCAAACCTATTAATGTTTAAAAGATTTACCTTATGGGAGCAGGAGTTTTATTTATCAGGAGCAGAGAAGAGGACCAGTAGGCAGTTAACAGTAGCTGCAGCAGGGTGAAACAAGATGGCTGCCGCTGCACAGTTCAAAATTCCTTTGAAACCGCCTCCCACCTCTAACCCCGCCCCTACCCCGCTTAGGGGACCAATGAAATTGAATAGGTACGAGGACCAATGAAATTGAATGCTGCTCTTAGAACACATTTGGGCCCTTATAAGTCCCATCTGCGGTCTCGGACCCCCTATCCCCTAGGGGTCGCGGACCCCCTGTCCCCTAGGGGTCGCGGACCCCCTGTTGAAGACCTCTGCACTAAATAATCACCATTAAGCATCTTCAAACTTATTTAATAAAACGTTTTGTTAAAACAAACAAATTGTCCATAATTCACTAAATAATCACCATTAAGCCCTTATCAAACTTATTTAACATGTCAATACTTTTTTTTTTTAAATCAAACAATTTCGCGGACCCCCTGCTGTACCTCCGCGGACCCCCTAGGGGTCTCGGACCCCCTATCCCCTAGGGGTCGCGGACCCCCTGTCCCCTAGGGGTCGCGGACCCCCTGTTGAAGACCTCTGCACTAAATAATCACCATTAAGCATCTTCAAACTTATTTAATAAAACGTTCTGTTAAAACAAACAAATTGTCCATTATTCACTAAATAATCACCATTAAGCCCTTTTCAAACTTATTTTATATATCAATGATATAAATAGGTTACCATTGGAAAAAGACGTTCAACATAACATTGTTATATGAAGAACAGTTAGTTAGTGTGATTTGTTACAGTGTTCAATAAAGTTTTGAAAAGAAAAAAAGCCACAAGCCAATCAGAATGTGCCACGTCATCGTTCAGACGTACAGCCAATCATAGTGTGTGACGTCAGTCGCAGGCGAAGGACCCGCGCATGGCCGAGCAGGCCGAGCATATCTTGTACCCACACCGGCAGTGTTGAGGACCCACAGTTTACTGACCTGCTAACTGCCTGTTCAGAATCCTCTTCAATGGGAGTCTCACTCAAGACGTCACTCTGTACTCACTGCTACCCTCTAGGGGCTACATTCTACCCCCCCATGAATGAATCGTCGCCCCGACGATTCACTACAAGACAGGGATAGTACAAATTGCTAGGGACAGTAGCAGCCACCATCCTCTACCCAGTCTGTGATGCCTGCTCCGGCCATGCGGACTGGGGAAGATGATGGAGATTTGGGTGCTGTCCTGCTGTCGCACGGGTGGTACGCCTACAGTAAGGCTCGCCCCTCTCTAGGGTGAAACTCGGCTCCTCCAGACCTGGTGAAAATAGCAAGCTTGAAGCGGGGGAGTCATCATTATCATAATCATAGTCCTCATCATGATCAGAGTCATAGATATCATGATCATAGTCCTCCAGCATGACACATAGGGACTCTTCATTTTCTGACTCTGCATTTACAGGCTCACACAAATAGTCTTCCTCTTCTGAATCCGACATCCTGGCCACAGTCTCCGGTAATGCTCCTGCACCAACAGCCCTCATCTCTGACCGATGTACCTGTTTAGCGGGGCTGTTCTGGTCAATAGGCAAAACAGAGTAAACGGTCCCCTGGCCCCCTGGACATCTCACAACTCTGTACATACACGGGTTCCAGGCATCCTGAATTTTGTTTCGCCCTCTGACCTGATGGTTTTTTAGGTACACTAGCTCACCCTCCTGAAACCCCACGTCCTGGATGCCTACATCATGTTTGAGGTTTCTGCGCTCCAGTCGCTCCTGCAGACGCTCTCTCACTTGCCCGTAGGCCTCCTTCAGGCTGTGCTGATGCTCTTGGATCCAGTCCTCCACTGAGCCTCCACTGGATTCTTCACTACTGCTGCAAGCAAGAAATCAACAGGTAACTGTGGTTGACGACCAAACATCAATAAGTATGGACTCACCCCTGTAGACTGATGTACTGTGGTGTTATAGGCATATGTCAACTGGGAGAGGTATTGGGGCCAACGCTTCTTCTTATCTGGGGGCAGCGTGCGCAGCAGATCGTGCAATGTCCTATTGAAACGCTCACATTGGCCATTTCCCTGTGGATGATAGGCAGTGGTGCGACTTTTCTTGATATCATAGAGCTTACATAACTGTTGGGTGATGTTACTTTCAAAATTTCTACCCTGGTCCGAATGTAGACGTTTTGGCACCCCCAGCAGATGGAACCAACTTCGGACCAGCACATCAGCCACAGTGCTAGCACGCTGATCTCTTGTCGGGATGGCCAATGTGTACTTGGTGAAGACATCAGTCAGGACCAGGACATTCTCCCTCCCGTCGCTTGCGGGCTCCAGCATTGTGAAGTCGATGGCCAGGATCTCATTAGGGCTGGAGGCCTGGAGCGTGCCCATGTAGGTTTTCACTTTTGGCCTCACTGCCTTGGCCAAAACGCACCGCTGACATTCTCTGCACCATCTGTCCACATCTCTCAGCATCCCTGGCCAGAAACAGCGGCTCCTCACCAGGTCAGTGGTACGGTCAACCCCCTGATGGCCATGGGCATCATGGAGGCTGGTGAAAACCTCCTTCTGCAGACTCTGTGGCAGCAGCAGCTGGTGGACTTCCTTATTCCCATCTGATGAATAGGTGAGACGGTACAGACAGCCCTCCTTCTCCAACAACCGATCCCACTTCCGGATCAGCTCCCTAGTAAGTAAGTAAGTACATTTTATTTATATAGCACCTCTCACAGAGAGAACTCACAAAGTGCTTAACATACATTGAATAAAAACAAAAACAAGCAAGAAAACATTAAAAGCTGTACAATTCATGTGCATCAACAACATAGACAAAGAGGTTATAATGAGACAGCAAATGCTTGTGCGAAAAGTAGAGTTTTAAGTTTCTTTTTAAAAATATCCACAGATGGTACCTCTCTTAAGATTTGAGGAAGGGTGTTCCAGAGTCTCGCTGCAACCGCTTGGAAAGCTCTGTCGCCTTTGGTTTTTTTTTTTTTTCTTAAATTTTTATCCCACGATTTTTGTAACCCATTTTTTTCACCCGGTGCCAATTTCCTAAGTGATCCTGGGCACTACACCAGCCCTACACCAGTATTACACCTGTCACCCCACAGTAGGGAGGCCAGGGCCGAGCTCATGCTTCCTTCAGGCATGAGAGCCAACTGACCTTCTTGTCACCTGACAGGGGGGAGTTTCCCTGGTTGGACGTAGCGCGTGGAAGGAACACGTTATTCCAACCAGTTCCCTTCCCCTCCATCAGGCGCCCCGGCTGTCATGGGGGAGGCGGTATAGTGACCAGGATTACTACATGTTTTTGTGAGGGTATTAACTACCCTAGGAGACACGGGGAGAACATGCAAACTCCACACAGAGTAGGCCCTTTCGCCAACCCCACCTAGGGTATGGGCGCTGATGACGCGGAGGAGAAGACACGCCCCCAGTGCCCACAGCGTCCCCGGCGGGAATCGAACCCAGGACCTTCTAGCTGTGAGGCGACAGCGCTACCGACTGCGCCACCGTGCCCCCTCGCCGCCTTTGGTTTTTAAAAAAGTTTTTGGAATCTTTATGAGCCCCTTGTGGGCTCATAGGGCGGGACTAGGTCGGTTAAATATTTCGGAGCCTGACCGTTCCGAGCTCTGTAGGTTAAAACCAAGACCTTAAAATTTACCCTGAGGTTAACGGGGAGCCAGTGCAGTGCAGACAGGACTGGAGTAATGTGGCATCTTCTATTTGACCTAGTGAGCAATCTGGCAGCGGCATTTTGTATCATTTGCAGGCGTTCCATGGAGGTTTTGCTGAGACAGGTGAAAAGTGAATTACAATAGTCCAGGCGTGATGAGATGAATGCATGAATAATCATTTCGAGTTCCGGGTAAGTGACTATGGATCTAAGTTTTGCAATATTTCTGAGGTGGAAAAAGCAGGTGCGTGTTACAGAACTGATGTGGGTGTCAAGTTGCATGGTCTGATTAAAATTAACACCCAGGTTTCGGAGGTTGGGGCGGACATTTTGTCTGAGGGGCCCAATAGAGTCCATCACATTTGGCACAATGTGTTCTGGTGCCACGATGAGCACCTCTGTTTTCAATTCATTTAACACTAAAAAGTTGACCGACATCCAGGCCTTAATAGCTGACATACAATCATGTAAAACCTTGAAATTAAAATCAGCAGGGCTCTTGGGATTAAAAGAATAATAGAGCTGGATATCATCTGCATAAAAGTGATAAGAGATACCTTTAAAAGAACTGATAAGGTGCCCTAGTGGAAGCATGTAAAGTGCGAAAAGTGTAGGCCCAAGGACCGATCCCTGAGGGACGCCATATGAGAGGGGGGTTGATGCTGACACATGGGTGCCCAAGGCTACGGAGAAACTCCTCCCTGTAAGGTAGGAGGAGAGCCAGTTTAGGGCCCTCCCTGTGATCCCCACCTGTTCTCTGAGCCTATTAATTAAAATCTGGTGATCAATAGTGTCGAAGGCCGCCGTCATGTCCAGTAGTACCAGGATCGAACATTTACCAACATCTAAGGACATCATTAAATCATTAGAAACTCTTAAAAGGGCTGTTTCTGTGGAGTGCATTTGTCTAAAACCTGATTGAAACTTATCTAAAATATTGTGGTCATTTAAAACTGTTAAAAGTTGGGTGGCAACAATTTTCTCTAAAATCTTGGAAATAAAAGGGAGTTTAGAGATTGGCCGGTAGTTACTGTGTGCTTCGGGATCCAATCCAGGCTTTTTTAAAAGTGGATGTACAGTGGCTGTTTTAAAATAAGAGGGGACAATGCCAGAGGAAAGGGAGAGGTTAAAAATATGGAGCAGAGATGGGCCGATGGAGCTAAAAACATCTTTTAAAATAGTGGTTGGGATGATGTCTAGCGGACTGGTTGAAGTTTTCATGCTGTTCACAAGTTCAGTTAAAAGGCGGAGGGAAACGGGTGCAAAGGAATCTAAAATACACTGGTTGGTGGGGGGCAGGTGGGGAGTGGGAGTAGAGTGGATGATGCCTGCTCTAATCGTCTCAACTTTGTTTACAAAGAATGTGAGAAATGCATTACAGTCAGTGATGGAAAAAACAGGGGTGACAGGTGTTGGTGGACAGACAATGTTGTTTATGGTGTCGAAGAGTACTTTTGGGTTGCGTTTGCTGGAGGAGATTAATTTGGTAAAATAGGCGGCCCTCGCCGCCTTGACCATGGCGTTAAAATTATTTAAAAGATTTTTAAGTTGTAGCCTGTGGGCCTCAAGTCTAGAGGACTTCCACCGCCGCTCAGTCTTTCTGCACTCTCGGCGAAGGGAACGAGTGTCCTCGTTTAGCCATGGGGCTTTGTTTAAAGTGCGGACAGTGCATGACTTAAAAGGAGCAACTACATCTAAAATATCAGAACAGTGCAGGTTAAAAGACTGGACTAAAATATCAATATCAGGGTCGATAGATGGTGGAAACATAATGTTAAAAGCAGCAGAAAAATTTTGAGCTGACAGGCTATTTATCATGCGTGAGTGCTTAATGCGCGTACCAGCAACACAGTCAGGATTAAAAGTTACATTAAAAACTAGTGATTTATGATCTGTCGTGACCATATCCTCTGCTACAATACTGCTCACTGCAAGGCCGAAACTAAAAACAAGGTCCAGAGTGTTTCCCCTATTGTGCGTGGCCCCCGAAACATGTTGTACCAGATTAAAAGCTTCTGTAACCTTGAGAAAATTCACTGCAGCGCTATCTGTGCTCTTATTAATATGAAAATTAAAATCACCAAGTAGAATAAAACTTTCAAACTTAATAATGGAGGTTAAAAGGTCACTAAAATCAGATAAAAAAGTGCTGCTATAACCAGGGGGACGGTATATTAAAATACAATAAAAAGGATTTGTGCGACCAATTTTGGTAATTAAAAGTTCGAATGAGCTGTATGGGCCAGCGCATACCATCCTAGATGGAAAACATTGTCTATAGACTAGTGCCAGGCCTCCTCCGATATTTGATCCAACTGGCCTGGGCATGGAGGTGAAGGAGCAGTTTGGCGGACACAGTTCAATTAGGGATGTGTATTCTTCTGTCATTTGCCATGTTTCTGTGAGGCAGAAAATGTCCAGGTTGTTGGTTGTGAAAAAGTTATTGAGGATAAATGAAGACTGGGTGATGGAGCGGGCGTTGAGTAATGCCATTTTTATAGTCCTTGGTCCTGAGTGGTCTGGAAGTGAAAGTGGCTGGTGGGAGTGAGGGAGTGGGACAAGGTTGCTGAGATTTGTTCTTATAATGTTAGGCTTTTGTACAGTAGTGGCTGGGGGTCTGAGAGAAATTATAACAGGAATCTGAATAAATGCTGGGCGAGTGGTTATGGGGGAAATGGGATTTGACTGGCGTCATTCAGAAGACAAGTGGCGGGTGATGTTTTTTGCTAAAAGTTTTTTGCCATTTTGGTTGAGGTGTACTAAGTCATGGTAAAGTGATGGGACTTTCCAGAAATGGTCAAAGTTGCTGATGAATCCATACCCACAGGCTTGGCAGAAATTACATAGCCAATTGTCAGCGGAGTAAATTCGGCTGAAAATTTCAGGGCCACGGTGGCGGGAGGGGATAAGACCCAGAAAAATAACAGACCGATTTAGACTGTCAATTGTAGTTGCCAGCATTTCATAGTCTGACCGCATTTTGATTGATTGTTTATGCTTTGTGTCGTTGAAACCTACATTGAGGATCACTGTGTGGGCAGAGGGGTGGCGTTTAAGAATGTCTGGAATGTGGGGGAGTAGATCGGCAATTTTAGCACCTGAATATGAATATGTAATACAGTTGGGAATGGCGACTTCACGGATGATGGAGTCGCCTAATAGAATGTATTCAGGTGAACGTGTGAGTGGGAGGGCCAGGTTGTGAGAGATTGATGCAGCTGATCGTGTATGGAGGGACACAGCTGATTCTGATGAGGAAGGGGGAGGCAAACCCCGAACGGGGGCAGTAGTAGTCACTTCACCTGGTGTTGCTAGATGAATGGCGGAGATGGAGATATTTTGCCTCGGTGAACTGGGTGAGAGACGTCGGCGCCATTTTCCTTCGTGGCCGCCGTGTCCTGGTTTCGGCGTAGAGGTGAGGGAGGTAGTCGAGGAACCCGAAGAGGAGTCGGGACCGGAGCGTTTCCCTGGCCGAGACGGCGCGCCGGGGTGCGATGGTGGGATCCAGCTGGAGTTGGCCGTCGTCGTCGCTGATGAATCCTGGAGCGGTGTGAAGGCGTTTGAGCACGGGAAGATGTTAGCCAGGCTGCAAGCCTCTGATCCAGACGGGTCGAAGAAGGACAATTTCCTGTGTTGACTCTTTACCACCGAGACCCAGGAGGCAGCGCGTGGGGGCCACGGTTTTTGTTTACCGGTGCCCGGAGCACTTCCCCCCGGCTTGTGAACTGCTGCGGCAGTAGCGGCGTCGGGCGCCCGGGTTGCTACGCTGGCACCCGGGGTTTCCAGAGTCTTCAGGCGGTCCTGGAGAAGCGATTTGCGGGTAAGTAGGTCATTGACCAGGCTCGTAATAGAGCAGAGCTCGCTTCTGATGGCTCCCATTTCTTCTCTCCTGGGAGGCATGTTTGTTTATTGTTTGGAGAGATGCTAGCATCTAGGCTAAAAACAAGCCACAGCTAGTACAATCCACTATAAGCACCAGGAAAACCAATGTGAAAGTAAAAGCTAGCGTCTTGGCTAAAAACAAACCACAGCTAACTAGCCACTAGGCTGGCGTCTAGGCTAAGAGCGAGCCACAGCCAGCTAGTAGGCAGCACACGGTTTTTAAAATAAGGAAATAAAATAAACGATTGTACCGATCACTGAGATCACAAGGGTGATGCAGAGAATTGGGTCACCGTGTTAGGATCCAGGAGTTTGGTATCGATTTGTTGGCTAAAAACTGTTTAAAAAGTTATAAAGTCACTGTGTGACGGAGCGTTAAGCTGCTCCCTACTGTCCTTGCTTAGCCCCTCCTTCTCCCTTGCATCAGGCGGGCGCCCTCTACGCCAGAGCTTCAGGACAGGGCCCACAACCGGGTCTAAGGCCTGTAACGAGGCGAGGTCTGGTCGGGTACAGCAGGGAAGGGTGGTCATCTCACTGCACGTGGCCTTCACCAACTCCTTCGGTCCACCAATGCTTGCCACTAGCTGCCTGGGGACCGCCATACCAGGGGAAGCCTCCTCCAGAGGTAGTCGAGACAAGGCATCTGCATTGGAGTTGGAGTGCCCTGGGCGGTATTTGAGCGTAAAGTTGAAGGAAGCCAGCTCTGATGCCCAACGTTGCTCAATCGCCCCCAGCTTAGCAGTCTGCAAATGACAGAGGGGATTATTATCTGTGTACACTATAAAAGCATTTCCTATAAGGTACTCCCTGAACTTTTCACAGACTGCCCACTTGAGAGCTAAAAACTCCAATTTCATGGAGCTGTAATTTTCCATGTTCCGTTCCGTTCTCTTCAAGCTGCGACTTGCGTAGGCAACAGGTCTGCGCTTACCATCATGCTCCTGCGACAAGACGGCTCCCAGGCCTAGGTGGCTGGCATCCACCTCAAGGATGAAGGTTTTTGCAAAGTCCGCAAATGCCAATACTGGTGTTGTACAGAGCTTCTCACGTAGTGACTGGAATGCCTGTTCACACTTCTCATCCCATCGAGACAGCAGGGGGATGTTTGGGGTCTTACCCTTTCGAGGACACAGTTGGCCAACCAAATGGTGGAGCGGAGCAGCCAGTTTGGAGTAGCCCTCCACAAATTTTCTGTAGTACGATGTGAAACCTAGGAATGAACGCAAATCACTCAGGTGTGTAGGCCGCCTCCAGTTCCGTACAGCAGCCACCTTCTCTGGGTCCGTGGCAACCCCCTGATTGGACACAATGTGCCCCAAATATAGCACCTGCTTCTGAAAGAAATGACATTTAGACAGTTTGACTTTTAAATTTTGCTGCTGGAGGCGTTGGAAGACCACCTCAAGTCTTTCCATGTGCTGCTGAACTGTCGAGGAAAAGACAATCACATCATCCAAATATAATAGAACAGACTGGTGGCGCTGATCTCCGAACAGTCGCTCCATTAGCCTTTGAAAGGTTGCTGGCGCATTGCATAGTCCAAAGGGCATTCTATTAAATTCAAACAGGCCAAAAGGAGTACAGAATGCAGTTTTTTTCCGGTCCTGTTCAGCCATTTCAACCTGATTATAGCCACTGGCAAGGTCCAAGGTGGAGAACCATCGGGCTCCTGCGAGAGCATCCAGGGACTCATCAATTCTGGGTAGTGGGTACGCATCTTTATGGGTTTTGGCATTGAGTTGCCGACAGGTTTGTGAAACTAGGCATGGGAAAATCAACACTAGGGTCCATCACATCATAAACCTCCTGTGAGGAAATCTGGGCAATATACTCATGTGAGGATTCATCAAAGGACAGTTCCACCTTAGGACATGAATGTCCAAGAGTTGCTTTTGCTACCTGTACGGACCCAATTAGTCTACGTGGTGTAATCCACACATCTCTAGTACCCACATTAGTAACTGGAGCATAAAGAAGACCTCTCTCTGCCTGAACTAAAGCTGGTGAAACTAACAGACCTTCAGGGAGGGTACCTTCCTCTGGGCCAAGGGGCTCCAATAAAAACTCAACCTTATTGGAAGATGGGAGCTGTGGGCAAGTGACAGGGACCATAGTTAGTGTGCCTGCAGCTACATACACTGGTGTCCTGCCCTGAACTCTTACTTTATAAGCCTCTGTAGAATTTACCACTGCTTCTGTTTTCTCACAATAACGTAGGGCCAGTTTCCATGCTGGGTGGGCTGACTCAACCTGGGGTGTCTTAAACAGTGCCAAACCATGTTGATGAAACAGTGTATAATAAAAATCTCTCACGATATTCATACCTAAAATTCCAGGTATGCCTCTTTTCTGCTCTTGGCCACTGGTAGTGGGGGGATCTTTTATGACTAGGACTCCACAGTTTGGAACCTGTGTTCCATAGACATTTACAGTTAGCGTCAAATAACCAATGTAAGGAATGTCGAGACCATTGGCTGCTTTAAGGCCAAGCCAATGGCAGTCCCCAACACTCTGCTCACCAAAAGCAGAAAAGTGCTCATTGAAAAAACTTTCTGTGACAGTGGAAACCATTGACCCTGTATCAAGTAAGCAAGGAACTTCAACATCACACATTTTCATTGATACAACAGGACAAGAACCAACTAACTGATTAAATACCATAGAACGGTCTGAGTCCTTTACCTTTAAGCCCATTTCCCCCACCTCCAACATGTGGCTCTTCACGCTGGGGGGTTCTAGTTTTTTTGATGCTCTGTCTCCTCTCTGCCTTGCCTGGTGTCAGAAACAACTGTAGCCTGCCTGTCCTGGCTATTTCCCTTACAATAACGAGCTATATGTCCTGCCTGGTTGCAACGAAAACAGATTGGCTGCCCCTCAGGAGACCATTGGTACCGGCTGGCCTGTCTAGGCCTCTGCATCCCCCTGTTGTACCCACCCTGTGTCCCCAGAGTTTTAACCAGCATATCCAGTTGCTCCTGCTGTTTCATTACAATATCTTTAAGTTCTGAATACTCAGATTGCCTAGCATTAGCTGCCTCGCTGGTAACAATTGCCTGTGTTTCATGGGAGTGAGTTGTTGGGCGAGTGTACCTTTCCCTTTGAGGCTGTCCCTCCTCAACCCAACGAATGGCCTCCTTCCTCAGGTCAAGGAGTGACATCCCGGGGGTCTGGCGCACAAGCCTTTTCAGCACCCTGCGAAGTGTATGGTCGCGTACACCTTCACCAAACTGGTCCCGTAACACCTGATCAAAATTGGGCAAAGCAGCAGAATTTTATTTTTTTATTTTGTCCATGATAGATAATAGTGCCAGTGAAAACTCTTGTAATGACTCACTTTCTTTTTGTTAAAAAGTGTTGGAGCAAATATAACGTGAAAAGACTGGTACAAAAAGAAAGTAAAGCAAACATAAATCAAAGGGAAAAGGAACAGCGGTCCAACAAGTGCCGCTTGTTCATAAGGTGTATCTATAATCAATGACAAAAGCACAAGGGTCAGTGTATAATATGCACATGGCATGATATCATATCACATCAACACAATATAATAAAATGCATTAATGCCATCTACAAAATGTCAGATATATTACAATAGGCAAACCAATAAAAGGAATACCTTACCATATAGCTCTTAAGTTTTATGCTAAGTGGTGTCACACAGGCAAAACCTCCCTCTCAACAGGTTAGACACACACACACCCCACAGAACAGGCCCCGTCTCCACCTGTATCTGTTGAGCAATGACATTATACATGACAATTAAACAGTGTTACACAGAAACAAACTACCGCACATATATAAACCCTTGTTCACCTTGGCACATACATATAGATATACTCACATTTCTTCAGTTTAAATGCCCATATGTACCAAAGCAGCCACACACCAAACAATGCACCGGCACGACAGCAATACAGTGGAACAGACCTGACAACATAAAAACATTTCTTCATTGTAGACATACAAAATAAAACAACAATAAAAGCGAGGATACAAAACAAAACAAACAAACAGGCTTACCGAGTTAACAGGTCAGCACGCAAACCTCCTCCTCTCAACACGCAACCGGCAGTGTTGAGGACCCACAGTTTACTGACCTGCTAACTGCCTGTTCAGAATCCTCTTAAATGGGAGTCTCACTCAAGACGTCACTCTGTACTCACTGCTACCCTCTAGGGGCTACACATGAACAAACGAGCATTCCGTTTGTTTTTCCTCGCCTCCGCCATGACCGGGTAGAGCAGCCTGCGTCTACTCATGATCTCCGCCGGGAACTGGTCACTGATGGAATAGTTGGATCCTTTCAGCTCTCTACCTTTGGACATTATAGCAGATTTCATCTTTGAATCGATGACTTTGGCCACGATGGGGCCTCTGCTGGTCGACTTTGGCTTTCCCCAGGCGATGGACTCTGGAAAAACGGATCGCGTTGGATTCATCCGACTTCATTTTCAGATTGTCTGATAGGAATAACTTAAAAAGTTCTTCGGATTTCTGGTGAGTTTCATTTTTGGTTTCAGGAAGTCCGTGAATTATTATGTTGTCTCTCATGCTTCTACATTGTAGGTCAAGAATGGTATCAGCCATGGTGTTATTATCTTTTTGGAGTTCACCCGTCAGACGTTGAAGTTTGTTTACGTCGATCCTGAGTGAGGCATTGTCTGCCTTTAGCACCTCGATGAGTGAGTTGTTGTACTCCACAGAAGCTTTTAACCCTTTGACATTGTTTGTCAGCTCTTCGAGTACATCAAGCTTCTGGAGTTGATGTTGAATAGATGTTAAAGACTCACGGATGTCACTGGCTGGGTCATCCGTATCACTCGAGCCCAGCTCACGTCGGGTGCGTTTGGTATCGGGTTTGGTGTCTGCCATAGAGTTTTTGTGGTAATACGCGTCAATAAAGGCTTCCAATCCCTCTACCGTCTTATTAACAGGTGAATCCAGGTCGAAAGAAGTTTAGTCAATCTCTGATCAAATCATATATAATGGCTTAGGAGCGGAGTTTGGCACAGGGTGCAGCTCAGCACTTCATTTCAGTCGGTCCCAGCATATCATTTTACCCACTTCTTTACACCTGTAAACCTGTGATGAGACAATACAATTGAGGTTATCAACATATTATCAACACAGGTTATCAACCTGTAAGCTTGTAAAGTGACCTGAAGAGGCTGATCTATCAGGGCGAGGTCGGAGGGGTGAGGCTCTGGCGAGGAGAAGCATAGACATATAAAGGTAGACGCCTCCTTTGGCTCTGAGGCATTGGTATCTCGGGCGCCATTTTAGTGTAGGAAAGCTTCCCTGAAGCTTCCGCGTGTGTCACAGAAGGGGGCGTTCGGTAGGCCAATCAGAGCGAGGTGGGGGCGGGTCTTTTTGTAACCCAGCTCTTAACCTATGCTCTTAACCCTTTAAAAGGCAGCAGCTGCGCAGCATCCAGTTAGTTGGAACTTGGCAAACTCCACACTCTGGATTTGTGCAATAATAAATCGTCTTTTACTGCAGTTTAAACAGGTTCCTAGAGACATGGTCTTTCAAAGTTGATAGCTCTGTTCTGACCTGAATAGCTAACATTAAGGATGTTGGATAAAGGCAATTCTGCAATGTGGCCAGCATATTTCATGTAGTCTGTAAGTGAATGGAGACAAAAATATTTTGTGACTATTACTGTTACTTGAAAGTATTTTGGTATGAAAATATGCAATTTAGATGTAACCAAATATAGGCCTACGCCTACTGGATCCATAACTCCATGTCTTGCATTTGTGACAAACTTAATTGCTTGAAAATAGGTTGCAAATTCAGGAGAGTTGTGATGATTTTAATTGTGGAGAGACCGTCTGCTTCAATGGACATAAATGCATTAGAACAGTGGTTTTCAACCTTTTTTTCATATCAAGGTCCATTATTTATTCGGCATTTGAGCCACGGAACACCGTTTGATGAGATTTAGCCTCTCACACCCAAAACTTAGAATATGTTGTTATCCTTCAATAAGATGCTGTCAAAATAACAATTATTTACGTTCTCTAATCGTGTACCTGTATAGCAAGTAATGCAGATATTTAACAATTTGACTCTTGAGAGGTGTGAAATGTTATACTCAAGATTTAAAGGTAGGGTAAGTGATTTGCTTTGGTTAAAATAAGTGTTAAATAGCTCTATATTCTGATAGTACTCATTGCTATAGAGTGTTTGTTCAGTAACAGGAGTCTCCTTGTCTCTCCAGCTCTTTATAAAACAGAAAATTCATTTTCGTTTCAGTTTCAGTTTCATTTCCAATTTTATCCAACCAGGACAGAGAACTCAATCAGGATACAGATTAAACAAGTGAAATTGGAAGTGAAGACACTAAGAAATGAGCAGACAAAATTGGAACTGGAACACTATAAAAATGAAGCTTAAAAATGGGTACTTTCTCCTGATTGGCTGAAATTTTTACACCTACCGGAAAATGCATTTTCTGTTTATTAAAGAGCTGGAGAGAATCCTGTTACTGAACAAACACTCTATAGCAATGATTCATTACTATCAGAATATAATGTTTTAACCTTTTAACAAAATACTTTTTGTTTTAACCAAAAAATATCACTTACCCTACCTTTAAAGATCTATAAGGGTCCATTTGGTTATCACCTCTCCATCATTTAGCTGGGGACCACCTGGAACACCCTCAAGGACCACTGGTTGTCCCCGGACCACTGGTTGAGAACCATTGCACTGACAAGTCCCGGAAAAGATGCACTGTGATTGGCCAGTAGTCAACGCGCTGTGAGCGCTGTGATTGGTCAGTAGTCACTTTGAGTGTCAGTTTGCCTACGCTAAAATGGCAAAACCAGTTGCTCCAACGAACTGCAGAGGCCAATGAGGTATCTAGGTGTCTATATCTATGGAGAAGGTCCCGGTGAGGAACATGTCCGTGGAGAAGGATTCCACAGATGGCACCGACATGGCAGCTAGCTGCACACTTTGTGCACCACAGAGAGACACCGGCCTCTGGTTTTGTTGGGTAGAATATTATAAGAATATTATATCTTTGAGGTCTTCCCAGGGGGCCCTATAGGTAAATGATTGCTGACTCTGAGAGTGGATGTTCTTTTGGGTAGGGGGCTTCATCTGTCCCAGCGGTTCTCAAAGTGTGGTCAGGGGACACCCAGGGGTCCTTGAGGGATTTCCAGGGGGTCCATCATTGGTTTTCAAAGTGGGGTTCACACACACACACACACACACACACACACACACACACACACACACACACACACACACACACACACACACACACACACACACACACATGAAAATGGCCGATCTACAAGCTCACGACGAGTTCTCTGTGAAACCTTGTGAGCTTGGAGGTCGGCTATTCCATCTCTCCACTAATTGGCCAGACGTCCCACTGGTTATCAAAGAAGGGTCTTTGATACGATAACAAAGGTTTGGCCTTTGCCCCCATAATGTCATCCAAAAAACAGGTGGCGCACCTGAGGTTCCCCTCAGGTCAAAATGAGTCTTACAAAGCATTCCTCAGCTGTTGAAGGAGAGAGGACTATTTATATAGTACAGTATATTATTTGAGTTCATATTAAATAATATGAGAATGTACTTCTCAGAAATCCTCGACACCCCGGGCCAGTGTAATAACTGGATGGGGGTGCTCTACAAATACCAAACCTATGAACCTACATTATATGAGTAAAGCAGATGTGGGGAGGACTCATTCACTGGACCTTTTCAAGGGCCCAGCTAGTTCTGTGCTCAGCCCTTTTTGATTGGTTGAATACTTTATTAACAAAATTATTAACAGTACAGGTAGTACAGTTAGAGGTTATGCCTGACTATAGTCTATTCATTAAAGCCTCTAGATGTGTTTAGGACATTTTAGTATCTGCTTGATTTAATAGGCAAGCTGTGACAATCTTGGACCACAAATCATTTATTTGACGAGACATACTGTCACCAAGTGAATAAACTTGTCACCAAGTGAAGAAACCTGTCACCCTCCCAGTTATACAGATTATTGTCTCCGCCAGGCCGAAAGGCATGGCGAGAGTATGTTATACCCCCTGTCCGTCCGTCCCTGTGTCCGTGTGTCCGTCCGTCATTCTGTCATTTTGTGTACAGCTAATCTCTGGCACCGTTGGCTCGATCGCAGAGAAACTGTGCACACACACTCCCTGGATGCCAGATCAGAACCTCTGCCCCAAATGTTTCACATGGGCCTGTTATAGCGCCACCAGGAGGCCGCTTTTTGCAAAACACATTTTTTGACAGTACTCCTACAGAATTTATCCAAACATCACTTAATTCAGTACACAGTATCTCTATAGTCATGTGATCAACACGGATCTGTCCAATTTTCCATATTCTATCCTGATTGGCTAAGGTTGGCTTCCAAAGTTTGCAGGATTGCTCAGTTTTCAACAAAATGCCTCAGATCATGAACGCAGCTTGCGATTTCCGTGAGATTTCACACGCACATTCCCACTAGGCCGAGGAATAAATGCCACTTGAAATGTTTCAAATCAGCCTCATGGTGGCGCTATAAAAGGCCGATTTGTGTTTTGAACTATAGCTGCACCGATCTGCGTGAAACTTTGCACGCACACTCCCTAGAGGCCAAGGAAAAAGATCTGCCCTGCTTTTTTCACATTTGCCTTTCGTAGCGCCACCAGGAGGCCGACTTATGTAAAACAAATGTTTTGATTTAATCCTTCAGAATGTATCCAAATTTCACGCAAAGCGGTACACATGATCTCTATAGTCATGTGATCAAGATGGATCTGTTTAATTTTTCATATTCCATCCTGATTGGCTAACATTGACATCTAAAGTTTGCAGGAGTGGCCCGTTTTGAACAAAATGCCACAAATCATGAACGCAGCGTCCGATTGCGGTGACACTTTGCAGACATTCGCACTACGTTGAAGAACAAATAACACTCTTTTAACATTGCCCTATTATAGCGCCACCAGGAGGCCGATTTTTGCAACACTTTTCTTTTTTATATTACTCCTACAAATGTTGTCCAATCATGCAAATCGGTACCCATTATCTCTATAGTCAAGTGATCAAGATGGTTCTGTCCGATTTTTCATATTCCATCCTGATTGGCAAATTCTGAACATTGCTGCCCCACAATAACCTACCTGACCTGGCGGAGACCTGTGCTCCGAGGAGCACTTTTTCTAGTTTGTAATGCATCAACAGTGATAACATGTTATAGCCACTGACAAATAGATACAACAAAGCAAAAGTTCACCTCAAATAGGCCTACCAAGTATGGGGTTAATGTTGGAAGGAATGTAGGATTGTTTTAAATAGTTGTATGGCTAAAGGGATACTATTGCAATGTCAAGTCATGGGGGGGGGGGGGGGGTCTGTTTATTCAGTGACCCCAGCTAAGGCAGGGGAGACCTCTCCCCTTCAGGGTTCTCTGTCCTTGCCCCTTGATCGACCTTTTCCCTTCACTACATGGTACTCAGTCATTACAGGCCCCTCTCCTGGATTGTTTCTCCAGCATAAATTGATTCTATAATTGTCAGGCTCCTCTCTGCATTGGTGTGCATTAGCATCATGCAACAAGAACTTATAAAGGCTGTGCATAACCTTAGTCACAGTTTCCTGAAGGTAGCATACCCATTTCCTGTTTGGTTCATTTTACTGAACCAGTGCTATACTGAATTAATCAGTATAGCACAGATATAGTAGTTATAGAAGGTGTAGGTCAAGCCTCTAATGATACATTACAACAGCAGATATTTGCAATATGGCCCAAGTTTGTCTGTAAGACACTTGATTATTAAAAATCCTCATCACATTCAAATGATGGAAGTTACTGTGTTCATTGTGTCACACAAATGTTTCATTGTAGGTTTAAAAGTAGAACACGGAAATGTGGCCCGTATTCCTGTTTTTCTCACTTTTACTTTAAAGAGAAAAACTAATTATACGTTAGTAACCGGACCATTCCTCCTGTGTCCTTCTCTCTCCCTTCCAGCAAACACCATTAGTGTGTATTGGAAAAGCTAAAAAAGACTGTGAGATCCATGTGCTTTGAAGTGGGATAGTTTCAAAAGTATAAAAGTGATCAAAAAGTTAAACACAGCAATCAAACTTTATTTTTATCAAATCAAACTTTATTTATAAAGCACATTCAAAACAACAGAAGCTGACCAAAGTGCTGCACAAGGTTGAGACAAACAAAGCATCAATAAGCGCCCATTGGCGCACAGACAAATACAATACATTGTTAAGACACAGTAGCGGATCAAGTGCAATTAAAAGCCAAAGAAAATAGGTGGGTTTTAAGTAGGGATCTGAAATTTCCAATGTTCTGTACTTAACTCCTAAATATTTCAAAAACTACAAAACATTTCTAAATTACATCAACAAGTGCAAGATTCCACAGTCAGCCAGACATGTCATAATTAAGGAGTGACACGAATAAACGATACGAAAAAGGGACACAATTATTTCACATCAAACTTTTTGGTAATGTCTCCAGTCATACAGGTTGATGATTTTATTGGCGGTGATGCCGATTCAACCTTGTTTCGAAAAATGAATATGTCGATTCATTGCCTCGTTATTATCATGTACTCATATCACAAACAGTGGTTTAAATTCATGTGAATTAACTATATACATTGTTATTAGTACATTATAATTGTAGTGCAAATAAGGGTAATTTAGTGATTAATTAATAATTAGTCTCATATAGGCAGGATATATAGGGAAGGATTTTAAATTCTTGGCTGAGGCAGGCTAATAGATCATCCAGCAATATACAAAAAGACAAACAACTTTTATTTCTAATCAATGAAGTTTATTGACTAAAATGCACACGCCATAGGCAATATGAATGATCCAATACAGCCATACAAGATGTTATTTCTGCTGTGGTCCCTGATTAGAACTCTATGTGCTAAATATGGTATAATAATTGTTGTGAGCTCCTAGACAGAAATAGATAGAGAGAGGGGAAGGTAGGTGAGGGCTGAAAAGAAATAGAGACAGCCTAAAACACTAGTTTAAAGAGCCCTGTCAATAAGTTGACGAAAACAGGCCTAATATACGATACAATCCTATTGTCGTATTGCCGTTGCACATCAGATGATGGGAACAGACCTTTAATTGACAGGGGTCACTTCTCAAATAGCGTCTTTGTCACCTGCCGAGTAGAACAACTTTTCTTCGACACTCCTTAAGTGTCAAGCAGGTCTTCACTGTTAACAACATCTTTTTGCTGATAGCATTTGAGTCTATATTCTTCACCATAGAGAGACTGTAGGTGCTAGAGTCCTCAGTGAGATATTGTTCATTTAGAGCAAGTTCCTCTCACCCCAAATTAGCACCCAAATACAAATACTTTCTCTCTTTCTCGACTTTCCTCTGGTGTGATGAGAGGCACAACTTTGGTTCTTTGCAGTAGATGAATGCAATATTTAATGACTGGAAAAGGTCGATGAATCTTGAAATTCCCATTTAAATTGAACAAAACAAATATACACTTAGCTGACACTAAAACAAGACAAGGGGAGGATTCGGCACAAACGTAGATAAGACAAGACTGAGACTCCTCATTTCACTTGGAAATGAGGAGATGGTCATTTATTGTCCATCCCAAATACCATGTGAAACTCAATTCTCTCCCTGTCATTGGCTGAAACACAGGATGGTATGTTTAGAAAGACAGGGGGGAAGAGAGACATCTGAGCCCACAACAAACTAACGTATTAACTCATTCTATAGTTAATTCCCTTACAAGGATTTATTCATTACAAAGATGTATTCATTATATTCAATAGTCTCCTACTGCCTATGAGCACTCATCCTGGGCATACAACCCACAGAAAAAATAAAAAATAAGCAGATCTACAAACCCACCAAGTGTGGCCCTTAACTAATGATATATTAACGTTGGTTAAGTCGTAGTGACTTAACCAATAATTACCATGAATTAATGATCAATAAATGATGAACTCACGATTAATTAATGTAGTTAATCATTAATTAAACGTTAATTATGTGCATGAATGTGACAAAAACACAACAATCTCCATCAATTCTATAGCTTCATGGGGTGTTAGAAGGCATTGTTTTGGGTGAACTACCCCTTGGCAGTAAGGCTCATTCACTTTTCACCTTTTCACTACAGTCTACACAGTCTATTCGAGTGGATTTCAAACTTTTCAGGCCGCGACCCCCGCCCAAAATAATCATTTTGAACCGGGGACCCCCCACCCTGACAAACACTTTGGAATTGAGGCATTACATAAAGTTTGACTCGGTTCCACAGATATATTGTGAAAATAGCCGTTCTACACAATTGCCTCTTTCTAAGGTCATATTTAACTGATATTTATTTTCTTTACATAATATATTTTTTCGTTTTTTTTTGGTGCAGTAATGGTCTTTTTAGAGGTATTAAAAAGGTCTTAAATACCTTAAATTGCATGTAACCTGCATACACTTACAGTATACTGTAGGCTGTGTTTGTTTTTCTCACTCAACTGCTGAGTGAGAAAACTATGTTGCACATTAAGCTGGAGCTATTAACAACTCATAGACATCTGTGACCCTGACTACAAAAACATCAAAATCCCCAAAAAGTAACTAAAGATTAAGTTTCCTCCTGAAATGGAGTACAGTGGAAGTATGAAGCATACAATGGATATACCAGTGGTGTAAAGAAACTAATTACATTTACTCAAATACTGTACCACAATTTTGAGGTACTTTTACTTTAGTGGAGTATTTCCAATTAACCACTTCATCCCTATATATATTTAGTCTATTTGAAAATAGCCGATCTACGGGCTATTTTCAAAGGATTTTGAAACATTTGGAAACTTGGGAAATGGGACATTCTGCGTATGAGTGATTTTACTTTTGGTACTTTTGAAGCCAATACTTTTGTACTGTTACTCCGGTAAATTATGATTACCAGACTTTTACTTGTAAGGGCACGGTCACAACAAAGTTTAATTTGACCTATGAGGGTGGATTCTGCCAGTGCTTTTCAATGGGAGTGGAGTGGTTTCTTGCCATTCGCAAGAATGGTAAGAACCTTGCGAAAACCTTGCCAAACATTTGCCGTGGGGTGACCTTGCCAATCACCCCACCAACCTTGTTGGTGGGGTGATTGTTATGCTATTTTTATACCACTGACATGGTCAACCACCTAGCCAAGAAGAACTATCAAGTTTCATTGGCTACAAGGATGCTTTAAGAATGGCCTCTGAAGTCCTTTAAAGGCCTTTCCTTCTTTTACTTTCTGCTTAGCTTGCAATTAACAGCCAATATAAGCATACTGAGACGGTTAACACAGAACCCATTGCAGAGGAGTTCAGAGTTCCATTAGGTGGTAAGTGAGACTTCATCTGTCCTTCATGGTCATATAAATGTGTTGTTATGATGATGTTAGCTATTCATAGTCATAAATGTTTTAGAGGTGTTAGCTACCTATTCCTAGTCATATAAATCTAATAATATAATATAAATCTTTTTTTAACCTGACTCCGTATATAGTGCCACATACTGTAGCAGGATAATTGATGTTATATTGTACAGATTGAAATGATTGATTGTGTGTTCTTTTATTTATAATGATATGGTTTGGGCCAGATTGGAATGTCCTTTTGTTAATTCATTTCTATTTAGATTTCAATTATGTATTGATTATATGAATAATAATTTGCATTACATGTACTTTTACATCTACTAGAGTTATTATTATTATTATTATTATTATTATTATTATTATTATTATTATTATTATTATTATTTTAAAGTAGCATTATGTTTTACTTGAGTACAGTTTGGCTAGTCCCACCTCTGACTGTAACCTTAATTCATACAATGGAATCAAAGTGCATTAGAAAGAGGAAGACAATCTAGCACTGTTTCAGTAAAAAAAAACAAGAAACATGGCTGTAATGACAAAAAAATACTGGATGAAAGCTAATAACAAACACACAAACGAAAATAACTGAATTGGCAGGCCTCATTTCATTTCATTGCATGTAATAAGACTAATAATATTGAAATTGCAAGAATGAACATTCATATAATCTAATTTATTTCATGAATATAAATTATATTGAATCATTCAACTCATGTTAATGTGTTTCTTTCACACTTAGGGGTTGCACACAAGGTTTCACTGCTACTCGTAGAGGGAAAAAGTGAGTGTTAAGCTATAACCATAAGACTAGTCATACAATTATCTGCTTGGATCTCAAGTCAGCAAAGGAATCAACACCATCTATTTGTCTGTCTACAGAAAGCCGCCACCATGAGTACGGACGCAGAGATGGAGCAGTATGGCAAGGCCGCCATTTACCTCCGTAAGCCAGAGAAGGAGAGAATGGCAGCTCAAAGTGCGCCCTTTGATGCCAAATCTGCAGCATTTGTAACTGATGTTAAGGAGCTGTACGTCAAGTGTAAAATCCTAAAGAAGGACGGTGACAAAGTCACTGTGGAAACGCTCGAGACGAAGGAGGTACGTAGGTAGAGGTGGATCTGAAATAAAATAGTGACACAGTACAACTGTATTTGCAAGACATTCTAAAGTTGTTGTTTTTTTTTAGGAAAGAGTTGCAAAGGAGGCTGATGTCACCCCTATGAACCCTCCCAAGTATGACAAAATTGAGGATATGGCCATGATGACCCACCTCAGTGAAGCCACTGTCCTGTATAACCTCAAAGAGCGTTATGCAGCATGGATGATCTATGTAAGGTTTTCTACATGCTGAGAACAGTTGTTAAACCTGTAAAGAAAAGAAAGAAAAATACAGAGCACACGTTATATCATCAAGTGAAATCCATAGACAAACTACAAACAAACTAATGGTTCTGAAGTTAACTTGCTCATTAGTTGATGCCAATTGCAACTCGTGACTGTAATCCCTGCTCTAGTGATCCGTTGTCCCAGATATGTGGTATGATGTTAATGTTCTCTCTCTTCTCCCCTTCAGACCTACTCTGGCTTGTTTTGTGCAACTGTGAACCCCTACAAGTGGCTCCCAGTGTACGACCAGGAGGTTGTAAATGCCTACAGAGGCAAGAAGCGTATTGAGGCTCCACCCCACATCTTCTCTGTCTCTGACAACGCTTATCAGTTCATGCTGATGGGTACGTACTAGTCAGGACAATATAAAAAAAAATAAAAAAAATAGCACAATATATATATATATATAACTATAATGGTTTTGTCCTGTATCCGTGACTAAAAGTTTGCTTTACATTTTACAGATAAAGAGAACCAGTCTGTCCTGATCACGTAAGTTTCCCATCTATAGGCTTTAAAAAAAAGAAGATTGTACACAAATTCACTAACTGCATTTCTCTGAATGTGTATTTATAACCAGTGGAGAATCCGGTGCTGGAAAGACTGTGAACACCAAGCGTGTCATCCAGTACTTTGCAACAGCTAGTTCTGGTGGAGAGAAATCGGCGGCCGACAGCGGTAAAATCAAGGTATATGTACAGGTTTTTTTAAACAAAAAATGTTTTTGAACATAAAGCGTCCATATGCAATATAGAAATTCAATTTCAAAAATAATTCTGACCAAATTTTAAATTGGGCAATGTCTAAAACATTCTAGGGGTCACTGGAGGATCAGATTATTGCAGCCAATCCCTTGCTGGAATCCTATGGTAATGCCAAGACTGTGAGGAATGACAACTCCTCTCGCTTTGTAAGTACTGTATAAATAATGAAATGTTATGAGAAACCCTATAATAATTCCATGATGTAGATGCAACTCATTGTGCTATATCAAACAGGGTAAATTCATCAGAATCCATTTCGGCACAACGGGTAAACTGGCCAGTGCTGATATTGAGACATGTAAGTATGAAGTTCACAGATGATAAATTATATGCGTTAATTTGAGGATTACATTTTGAGTTATGTACAACCCATATAGATTATTATTATTGTTATAATTATAATTGTAAGTGTAATTATAATTATAATAATAATAATTTGTATTATTATTATTATCACTATTATTAGTATTATTATGAGTTATGTACAACCCATATAGATCTGCTGGAGAAGTCTAGAGTGACCTATCAGCTTCCTGCAGAGAGAGGTTACCACATCTTTTTCCAGATGATGACCAACCACAAACCTGAGATTATTGGTAAGTGGAATTACTGATGATGCAGTGAGAACATAAATGAATTAATAAAAACACATGCTCACCCTTTTTTAATCCCTTTTAAGAAATGTGTCTGATCACCACCAACCCCTACGACTTCCCGTTGATCAGCATGGGTCAGATCACTGTGGCCAGCATTGATGACAAAGCGGAGCTGGACGCTACTGATGTCAGTGAACATTTTTGTTTTTTTTAATACTCACTATACTGTGAACTGCAGTCAGTTGCTCTGCAAAATGTATTTTATAAAGCAGTGGTTCTTTTCAGGGGGGTACCCCCCAAACTAATCCCCCCCCACCCTAACAAGCACTTGGAATTGTAGCAGTTGAGGCATTACATTTAGTTTGACTCGGTTCCACAGATAAATATTTTGAAAATAGCCGATCTACATGTTTTCACATTATTTACCTCTTTCTTAGGTAATATTCGACAATTTGTCCAATGTTTGACAATTTGTATAGTATAGTTTGTTGATTACTGTTGACGCAGTAATGGTCTTAGGCCTATTTGTTTTATTTCAATGTATTTATTTTATAGGTCTTAAAAGTCCTTAAATTGTCACTTTAGAAATGTGCAGATACAATTTATACACTTACTGTAATTTAGTTTGTTAACTGTTGAGTTGTACACAGTTCTAAACGATGTTTGTTAATCTAATGTTTAATCTAAATCTTTTGAATACATCTCTGCTTATTGACATCAGGAGGCTATTGACATCCTGGGCTTCAACGGTGAGGAAAAACAGATGATCTACAAGTTCACCGGTGCAGTGATGCATCATGGTGTCATGAGGTTCAAACAGAAGCAGCGTGAGGAACAGGCAGAACCTGACGGCACGGAGGGTGAGCTGATCTTTATTATTATGATTATGATTATTTTTATTATCACGGAGGGTGAGCTGCATCTTCAACTAAGGAATGAAAGTAATGCATACTTTGTCACAAGTATTGTATGTACTTATATAAAGGGGAGATTGACTTCCGCCGCTGACGCCACACCCACTCCATTGATTTGCACCTCTCGCCGCTGACGCCATACCCACAGCATTGATTTCGACTAAACACAACAACTAAATATGACATGTCACCACAACACCAGCCACAACGTGCGCACTGAATTTACGGGTGGCGTAGGGTACTTCTCATTGCTCACTACACATTTTCCACCTAGCAACATAATTAATTCTACTCACCACATTACGACCACACCGGACGGGGAAACACCTTCGCACCGTTTACCGTCAGCACAACCGAACGCCGACGGCCACAGCCGAAACAACACGAAGCGGCAGCCATTGAAATCACCGTGCTTCCCTCGCTCCACACACACATTCTTCCACTTCTACAACGAGCAGCAACACCTCTTCTCCATTGCACCGTGTCTTCTGCGTCACGTAGTAAATAAACTGTTAGATATCATAATATCACACATTACAATAATATGTATTATTAAGTATATTATATGTTATACTATAATAAATATTGTATTAATGCTGTTATATATTATATTATTATATATTATTACATATAATAATATATTATTATATCATGTCATGCTGTATTATAGTACACGATAACACATACTTACAGTCACACATAATTGATATCTACAATACAAACATACATACTATTATGACATATTAATACATACATATTTATATATATTTTTCCGTATCTATAATACCTGAGCCATAAATGAGCCAGTATTCACAATGCCTCTTTGCAAGGAACGGAACCCCACGATCCGCCTTCCTTAAAAGAGCCATAATTCCCACTCTGCCAATTCATAACTGCCCACTCTGTGCTGCAGCGACACGGACACAGAGACAGGGACACGGAGGGACCAACAAACGCAAAGCCCCGTGCGGCTGGGGTCGAGGGGGGCGTAGCCCCCCGAGACTCTAGTTTACTTATATTCTAAATGAACTAAGCTAAATATATTTTCAATATATTTCCATTATTATTATTTTTTTTAAATATTATACTGTTTACGGTGGCACGGTGGCTCAGTTGGTAGCGCTGTCGCCTCACAGCTAGAAGGTCCTGGGTTTGATTCCCGCCGTGGGCGCTGGGGGCGTGTTCTCTCCTCCACGTCATCAGTGCCCATACCCTAGGTGGGGTTGGTGAAAGGGCCTTTCTGTGTGGAGTTTGCATGTTCTCCCCGTGTTCCCTAGGGTAGGTACCCTCACAAAAAACATTCAGTAATCTGGTCTCTAAACTGCCCCCCCCCCCCTGGTCAGCCGGGGCGCCTGATGGAGGGGAAAGGAACTTGTTGGAATAACGTGTTCCTTCCACGCGTTACATCCTACCGGGGAAACTCCCCCCTGTCAGGTGATAAGAAGTGGCCTGCTCACTCCTCATGCATTGAAGGAAGCATGAGCTCAGTTCGGGGCTCTCCCCAAGCTGGCAGAGGGAGAGTAGTGCCCAGGATTACAGTTTAGGCAATTGGCACTGGGTGAAAAAAATTGGTTATAAAAATCGTGGGATCAAAAAATATGAAAATATATATACTATATACTATTTAGACTGATGATTATGATCCTAGATTACTATCTCTATGCATTTGACGTATTTGAAGTCACACTCTGGATTAAAAGAGTCTGCTAAATGCCTAATTTGTAAATTGCAAATTGTATGAACATTTCAGAGGCTGACAAGATTGGCTACCTGTTGGGTATAAACTCAGCAGAGATGCTTAAGGCGTATTGCTACCCCAGAGTGAAAGTCGGAAACGAGTATGTCACTAAGGGACAAACTGTGCCACAGGTGAGTAAATGACATTGTTCTGATACACACCTTATATTCTCAACACAGCATACCATAAGAACTCTAATATCTTTTTGAGTTGTGTCTTAAATTAGCTTCTGTAGATAAAATGATCTTCCAACATTATTCAATTTCAGTTCTATTTATTTATTTAGTATATGAAGAGAATACAAAATATACCACTCTGCAGAAACATGTGCAGCTCCATGCACCTCTGACACATTTTAACAGTATTGTCATATCTGTAAAACACACACACACGCGCACGCACACGCACACGCACACGCACACACACACACACACACACACACACACACACACACACACACACATTGTGTATCCAACCATACAAACCCACTCAGATCAGCTAACACAGGGAAGCTGTCAGATAGGAACCTTTCCTAAAACTCTATCTCTATCTCCCTTCTGGCTTCCAAACAGTGGAACGAACTCCCCATTGCAGTTAGAACTGCAGATTCACTCCCAATCTTCCGTCGTAATCTCACCTCTGAAGACTCACCTCTGAAGACTTCACCTTAGCCCGTATCACGTTCCCTAGCCTTGACGACCTTGCAGGCTTATGCAAAGGCTAAAATGTCATTTAGATAGCATGTATACAGATGCCAGGTTCATTTGTAGACCTGGCATCCTATAGTTTGTATAGTTTCAATCTAGCCTACAGATTACAGATTTTTTTAAATATTATACTGTTTAGACTTGGTTTACCTATGATCCTAGATTGCTATGCATTTGATGTATTACCTCGTGTTTTCCTTGCTTACTGTAATCGCTCTGGATTAAGAGTGTCTGCTAAATGCCTGAATTCTTAATTGTAAATTGTGTAATTCACACCCCTACCTATGTCCTTAGGTAATGAACTCAGTCGGTGCCTTGGCCAAGTCCCTCTATGAGAAGGAGTTCTTCTGGATGGTCATTAGGATCAACGAGATGCTGGACACCAAGCAGCAGAGAAACTTCTACATTGGTGTGCTGGACATCGCTGGTTTTGAAATCTTTGATGTAAGCATGGACTTCTTTTAAGTTGGAGACTAATTATTTTTGTCACAATTACACAATGACAAGAGATTGGGCTAATGATATTTCCACACACAGTTCAACACCCTGGAGCAGCTGTGCATCAACTTCACCAATGAGAAACTGCAACAGTTTTTCAACCACACCATGTTTGTTCTGGAACAAGAAGAGTACAAAAAAGAAGGCATCCCCTGGGATCTCATTGACTTCGGCATGGATCTGGCTGTCTGCATTGAGCTCATTGAGAAGGTATGTACATGGACTTGGCTGTCTGCATTGAGCTCATTGAGAAGGTATACTAGTATTATTATATTATATTATATTATTTTATTATATATTATTATGGACCTGGCTGTCTGCATTGAGCTCATTGAGAAGATGTACTATTATTATATTAGTGTATATTATCATGGACTTGGCTGTCTGCATTGAGCTAATTGAGAAGGTATATTATATTATAATATAATATAATATAATATAATATAATATAATATAATATAATATAATATAATATAATATTATATAATATTATATAATATTATTATCATGGACTTGGCTATCTGCATATAGCTCATTGAGAAGGTGTACAATTATGTTGTGCTTTAATGGACATGATGTTAATATTGTTTTTGTCATTTTCTCTTTTGTCTCCTTTACAAAGCCCTTGGGCATCTTCTCCATCCTTGAAGAGCAGTGCATGTTCCCAAAGTCTTCAGACAAAACTTTCGCCGAAAAGTTGCTTGACCAGCATCTTGGGAAGAACAAGGCCTTTGAGAAGCCCAAGCCTGCCAAAGGCAAGGGTGAGGCCCACTTCTCCCTTGTCCACTACGCTGGAACTGTGGACTACAGCATCACAGGCTGGCTTGAGAAGAACAAGGACCCCCTGAACGACTCTGTCATTCAGCTGTTCCAGAAGTCTTCAGTTAAACTGCTGGCTGTGTTCTATCCCCCACCTGAGCCTGAAGGTATGTTTATTAATCTATGTGACACCAAACAATGACTCGACAAGGACTGACTGGGGAACAAGACTAGTATACACATGAGGACTGATTACACATGAGATACAGCTTGGGGAGACATGGACATAGAACCATGAAAACTAGAACAAGAACATAACACATAGAAATACAAGACCTAGACAAGACAGGCAAAGTCTGTGACTGTGACTGTGACCCCCCCTCAGCCCCTTTCCCTGCCTGCATGTACCTGTGCTCTCAAGCTCTTGTTCCCTCTATACATTCCTCTCGTCTCCCTTTTATCATGGACATTGTGGGACCTTGGTCGTTGAAAATTTGCTATATAAATAAACGTTTTTTTTAAATGTATGTTTCTAACGAATATAAACAGATAACACAAAGAAGGGAGGAAAGAAGAAGGGTGGTTCCATGCAGACTGTGTCTAGTGCTTTCAGGGTAAGAATATTTATTCATTATTCTTATTATTATTATATTCCTGTAAGAATGACGTATTATTATTATCAACATTAAATCCATGTAAGAAATAGGCACGTCTTTTCATGTTGGAATTAAACAATTTCTGTATCACAAGTTGTGAGCTGGTAGATCAGCATCTTTAAATTATAAAATAAGGCTTAAGTGGTTCATGTATATTTTAGGACAATCTAAATCTGTAAAGTAGCCTAACTAGTATCTAAAGGAGAACGTTTTACTAATAATAAGCCTACTTGGCTCTTTTATGTCTCAATAGGCGAACTTGGGGATGCTGATGACGAACTTGAGGAGCACTCATCCTCACTTTGTGCGTTGCCTAATTCCCAACGAGTCCAAGACTCCAGGTAAACACAGCAAATACAAATGTAAACAATGATTGTGAGGTGGTAATTTAATGAAACTTGGCCAGTGTGTAGCTATGTTGACCTAATAATAATAATGGAGTAACACCTTTACAGGCCTGATGGAGAATTTCCTGGTCATCCATCAGCTAAGGTGTAACGGTGTGCTGGAGGGCATCAGAATCTGTAGAAAGGGCTTCCCAAGCAGAATCCCATATGCTGACTTCAAGCAGAGGTATTCATTCCTTTTTCCAGCAGCTTTTATTTCCAAACCCATTAACGGGAGGCACGCAAAATAACCATGAACTTCTGAAAAACAGGTACAAAGTATTGAATGCCAGCGCATGTCCCGAAGGCGCGTTCATGGACAACAAGAAAGCCTCTGAGAAGCTGCTTGGGTCCATTGATGTTCCCGTTGATGAGTACAAGTTTGGACACACCAAGGTAAACACACTGTGAACCTGGTTTAACATTATCAAGAGAGGACTAAAAGTTGATTTTACAGTTCTTTTAGTTACAGTGTTTGTAACATTGTGTTCAGGTGTTCTTCAAAGCTGGTCTGCTGGGTACGCTGGAGGAGATGCGAGATGAAAAGCTGTTTGCTCTGGTCACCATGACTCAGGCTCTCGCACGAGGTTACCTCATGAGGAAGCAGTTTGTTAAGATGATGGCTACCAGGTACTTTGAAACCATCATTTATTCAATATTTATTATCAATTTGTAAGTACACTTACTGTTCAATACAATTTTGTTATAGTGTAAAATCACTATAATAAAAGCGTATAATTCTTCTATCACTGTCCACAATCATGACACACTTCAACCGTTTTTCCACAGAGACGCCGTTTTCACCATCCAGTTCAACCTCCGCTCGTTCGTCGCTGTGAAGCACTGGCCATGGATGAAGGTCTACTACAAGATCAAGCCTCTTCTGCAGAGCGCTGAGACTGAGAAGGAACTGGCCAACATGAAGGAGAACTACGAGAAGATGACGACTGACCTCTCTACTGCCCTGGCCAAGAAGAAGGACCTAGAGGAGAAGATGGTGGCTCTGATACAGGAGAAAAATAACCTTTCCCTGGCAGCATCATCAGTAAGCAGGCTAAACAGGACATTTTGCAAGTCCCTCCCTCAGATCACAAAGCTGTGCTTTCTCACACTATGCTCCCTAAGAGGCTGTACCCCCCAACAGGCAACTGCAAAAGTACGTCTTGACCAGAACAAATGCTGACATGCTTGTGTGTTTTATTTTTATTTTTCATTGACCACTAGGGAGATGAAGCATTGAATGATGCTGAGGAGAGATGTGAGGGTCTTATTAAAAGTAAGATCCAGTTGGAGGCAAAGCTCAAAGAGACGACTGAGAGACTGGAGGACGAGGAGGAGATCAACGCTGAACTGACCGCCAAGAAGAGGAAGCTGGAGGATGAATGCTCCGAGCTCAAGAAGGACATTGATGACCTGGAGCTCACCTTGGCCAAAGTGGAGAAGGAGAAGCACGCCACTGAAAACAAGGTATAGATTATACACTCTCTGGGGTTTTATCAAGTTAGTAGTCGTTGCTGTCGGGCAGAAACCTCCTATCTCCATATTTAAACCTTTTGTGTTTTTTGTAAATTAACGTCCTACTTGATCATACTACAGCGTCACACACACACACACACACACACACACACACACACACACACACACACACACACACACACACACACACACACACAATAGCAGATCTGCAAGCTTGTCGATCTGCTACTTTTGCTATTTGTGCAATAATGATCTATTCCATGACAACTAATTATGTTCTGCTTATATCAGGTGAAGAACCTGACAGAGGAGATGGTCTCTCAGGATGAAGGACGTATTAACACTGTCTATGTTGGGTTCATTTAGGTGAAGAACCTGACCGAGGAGATGGCCTCTCAGGATGAGGGACTTGCTAAGCTGACTAAGGAGAAAAAAGCCCTCCAAGAGGCACATCAGCAGACCCTGGATGACCTGCAGGCAGAGGAAGACAAAGTCAACACTCTGACCAAGGCCAAGACCAAGCTGGAACAACAAGTTGATGATGTGAGTTTTACCAAAGGGAATTGGATGTTTGGAACACATTATGTTTATTGTTTCACTGAATTATGATGTACAACTCATTTATCATTGTGCAGCTGGAGGGTTCTTTGGAGCAAGAGAAGAAGCTCCGCATGGACCTGGAGAGAACCAAGAGAAAGCTGGAGGGTGATCTGAAACTGGCCCAGGAATCCATAATGGACCTGGAAAATGACAAGCAGCAGTCTGACGAGAAGATAAAGAAGTAATGTGGACCAACAATATGAAATGTCTTGGAGAGAAACAACCTGCAGAATGACACTAAAATATGATGTGCTGTGTTCCACAGGAAGGACTTTGAAGTAAGCCAACTTCTGAGTAAGATTGAGGATGAACAATCTCTGGGGGCTCAGCTACAGAAGAAGATCAAAGAACTCCAGGTATTTTTATGTTCTGTAAAATCATTAATAATAAGTAAGAGTGAAGTATTACTTTCAGATGTTAATCTAACATCATTAATTTGAAAGGCTCGTATTGAAGAACTGGAAGAAGAGATCGAGGCGGAGCGTGCCGCTCGTGCCAAGGTGGAGAAGCAGAGAGCTGATCTCTCCAGGGAACTTGAGGAGATCAGTGAGAGGCTTGAGGAGGCTGGAGGAGCCACCGCTGCTCAGATAGAGATGAATAAGAAGCGTGAGGCTGAGTTCCAGAAGCTGCGTCGTGACCTTGAAGAGTCCACCCTGCAGCATGAAGCCACTGCCTCTGCTCTCCGTAAGAAACAGGCTGACAGCGTGGCTGAACTGGGTGAACAGATCGACAACCTCCAGAGAGTCAAGCAGAAACTGGAGAAGGAGAAGAGTGAATACAAGATGGAGATCGATGACCTGTCCAGCAACATGGAGGCTGTTGCTAAGGCAAAGGTATGATGGAATACCTGTGCATAATATAATTATTGAGATTCATTTACATTTTGCCTTTATTTATTCAGAAACGTCATTTGAGTGCAAGCTCTCTTTTCCAATGACGCCCTGATTACAGTACACATAGCATAACATTAAACAAAATAAATGACAAGATAACAGACATTTCAGATATTCAAAGAATGCAAGTACAAACAGATCTCAGAGTATTTCTCACAAACTGCTTAAAGCGATCGAGTGAAATGAAAATCTCCAATTTGAAAACAGTTCCACGTGTGGGGCATAGTAGTGAAAGGCAGTCTTACCCAGTTCAGATTTAACTGTGGGAATGTTTAAAACAAAGTAATCTTGTTGATTGGTGATTGCATACTCTAAATGTTCATATGTTGTTAAGATAATAAGGCAATTTCTTAACCACTTAAAACCATTATCCGTATTGTGGTAATGCGTCGCTTTGTGAGCTTGTCGTTCGGCTATTTTCAGCAAAAGCTTTCCCAACATTAACAGAAAACGGAAAAGACACTTGTCCTGAGGGACTCCGTTCAACCATATGGGGTTTAAGTGGTTAAGTAAGGCTTTGTAGTTAAAAACAGTGCAGTGATGTTCTCTCCTCATAGCTGATGATGGCCAACCCAGTGATGAGTAAGGAAACCATATCCAGTTATAAACAGGAGGGTTGAATGACAGACTGCATCAAGTGGCTTTACTGTTCAAATCAAAGCAATGAACCAATCAGAAAAAAGGATGATTGAATATGTCCAATGTTCATTTACAGGGAAATCTTGAGAAGATGTGCCGCACCCTTGAGGACCAACTTAGTGAAATCAAGGCCAAGAGTGATGAGAACGTTCGCCAGATCAATGATATTGGAGCTCAGAGAGCAAGACTGTTGACAGAGAACGGTAAATGTTCATCTTAAAGTCTACTTTGTCTACATGGTTTGTCGATGGTACTTGAGCAAATAATTAGAGATGATGCTTTGATCAACAGTTATCCTGGGATGTTGATGATTTGTTTGAAATGTTTGAAACGAATATTCAAATTTCTAACTAGGTGAGTTTGGTCGTCAACTGGAGGAGAAAGAAGCTCTGGTCTCACAGCTCACCAGAGGCAAGCAGGCCTTCACTCAGCAGATTGAGGAATTGAAGAGACTCAATGAAGAGGAGGTTAAGGTGAGGAACAGACCCCCCCCCCCTTTTTAGGCCTAGTTCTATATTTTTTTGTAATTTAATTCAGCTGACATTTTTTTTGTCCATTTTCTATTGACAGGCAAAGAATGCCCTTGCTCATGCTGTGCAATCAGCTCGCCATGACTGTGACCTTCTGAGGGAGCAGTTTGAGGAGGAACAGGAAGCCAAGGCGGAGCTGCAGCGTGGAATGTCCAAGGCCAACGCTGAGGTGTGTCAGTGGAGGAGCAAGTATGAGACTGATGCTGTCCAACGCACTGAGGAGCTGGAGGAAGCTAAGTAAGTCATCAGTGTTGTAAACCAGTGTTTCTCAAACCTTTTGGTGTGAATGACCCCCAAATTGATACATATATTTGGCTGCGTACCACCCTCTCCAAAGGTTTTGTGCTAGGGACACCCAGAAGAGAAGATTTATATTAAAATATATTCCAAATTATTCTAAATTTCCAAAAAGAATCCATGAAAATGGCACAAGCTCGCAGTGTGGCACGAATTAAGTGACGCGTGGTGAGCTTGTGGATCTACTATTTTTAAAAAGCCAACATATAAATGGATAAAGTGTTTAAAATGATTTTGATATTAAAATAAACTACTTTTGCTGGGGACCCCCTGGCTCCCAAGGACTCCTGGGGTCCCCGGACTCCACTTTGAGAACCAATGTTTTACACTGTCAGGCACCACTCACTATGCAAAATATTGACAACATTAATTTGATTCCATTCAACACTGATCAACAGGAAGAAGCTAACCCAGCGTCTGCAGGAGGCTGAAGAGCAAATCGAAGCTGTGAATTCCAAGTGCGCCTCTCTGGAGAAAACCAAACAGAGACTCCAGGGTGAAGTGGAAGACCTCATGATTGATGTGGAGAGGGCCAATGGTCTGGCTGCCAACCTTGACAAGAAACAGAGGAACTTTGATAAGGTGCTTTGACACTCTTTATGTTTAAACAAAAATATTTCTTGCCTCATTAAAGTGTGTTAAATGACACATCTTTACAAATCATGTGCAGGTCCTTAAAGTGGGGTAAATGACACATTTCATTACAAATGCTGTGCAGGTCTTGGCAGAATGGAAGCAGAAGCATGAAGAGGGTCAGGCAGAACTGGAAGGAGCTCAGAAAGAGGCTCGTTCTCTCAGCACTGAGTTGTTTAAGATGAAGAACTCCTACGAGGAGTCTCTGGACCAACTGGAGACCATGAAGCGTGAGAATAAGAACCTGCAACGTGAGTCTTTCTCTACAGTCTACATCATTCTTTTAATAACAGTGAGAAAAAAACATGTTAAAGATCAGTTGTGGATCAGGCTACAACTTTTTTCAAATGCAAATACAGAATAGTTGCTGATTGGAAAGTTCCTCATTCATTATTTTCAATAAACTGCAGAGGAGATCTCAGACCTGACTGAACAGATTGGTGAGACTGGAAAGAACATCCATGAGCTGGAGAAATCCAAGAAACAGACGGAGACAGAGAAGTCAGAGATCCAGACAGCCCTGGAGGAAGCTGAGGTAAAACTTTCATCAATTGTCTATATCTTCGATTTATATCAATACTTTTTATATTAAAACAGTGTAGCTGTATATGATGTAACATTTTGATCCTTACATTTTAGGGTACTCTGGAGCACGAGGAGTCCAAGATTCTTCGTGTCCAGCTGGAGCTCAACCAGATCAAGGGTGAGGTCGACAGGAAGCTGGCAGAGAAGGATGAAGAGATGGAGCAGATCAAGAGGAACAGCCAGAGAGTGATTGACTCCATGCAGGGCACTCTGGACTCTGAGGTCAGAAGCAGAAACGATGCCCTGAGAATCAAGAAGAAGATGGAGGGGGACCTGAACGAGATGGAGGTTCAGCTGAGCCATGCCAACCGCCAGGCTTCTGAGGCCCAGAAGCAGCTGAGGAACGTCCAGGGACAGCTTAAGGTGCAAAACATATTAGTTAGACACATATTCAAACAATGGAACTGCACTGAACAAATCACATTCTGATGTTTCTCTTAACGTGACCTCCTCAAATGTGATTTATTTTAGGATGCCCAACTGCACCTTGACGATGCTCTCAGAGGCCAAGAAGATGTGAAGGAGCAAGGTTCCATGGTGGAGCGTAGGAATGGCCTCATGGTTGCTGAGATTGATGAGCTGAGAGTGGCTCTGGAACAGACAGAGAGAGGCCGCAAAGTGGCTGAGCAAGAACTGGTAGATGCTAGTGAGCGCGCTGGACTGTTGCACTCTCAGGTACGCAAATCAGAAAAAAATCTATATTCAGAATTTCAAAAAGATTTACATAATGCTTACTTACATTGTTCAACTGAATCTTTATTTTAGAACACAAGCCTTTTGAACACCAAGAAGAAGATTGAGGCTGACCTGATCCAGGTCCAAGGTGAAGTGGACGACAGTGTTCAAGAAGCAAGGAATGCTGAGGAGAAGGCTAAGAAAGCCATCACTGATGTAAGTTAGGATGCCCTACCCTTATCTATTAGATATCCTCATGTCATGCTTCATATTAACATACAATACAATGCAAACATGACTTTTCAGGCTGCTATGATGGCTGAGGAGCTGAAGAAGGAGCAGGACACTAGTTCTCACCTGGAGAGGATGAAGAAGAACCTGGAGATCACAGTCAAGGACCTGCAGCACCGTCTAGATGAGGCTGAGAACCTGGCTATGAAGGGAGGCAAGAAGCAGCTCCAGAAACTGGAGGGCAGGGTAAGATGCAGTTTACTTCAACACAGCTTATAGTCTATAGATGATGACATAAGAAGACATAACCTCATAATGTACAATTCAATTGTGAAGGTGCGTGAGCTGGAGGCAGAGGTTGAAGGTGCACAGAGAGGCGGAGCCGACGCTATTAAAGGTGTCCGCAAGTACGAGAGGAGAGTGAAGGAGCTGACATACCAGGTACTGTATACCATGTTCACTTTAATGACCATCATGCCTCTGACAAAATGAATAGATTGCATGAGCTTACAACTATGAATGTTATGAATTCACTCTAACTTTAGACTGAAGAGGACAAGAAGAATCTTGGCAGGCTTCAGGATCTGGTAGACAAGCTGCAGATGAAGGTGAAGGGCTACAAGAGACAAGCTGAGGAAGCGGTAAGACAAACAAACATGGTGATGAATTTTCACTTGTGGCTGCCATGGGCATAGTACGGTTGGCATAGTAGTGTAACTAAGACATAATAGGAATCAGTTATGTAAAAAAATAATGCTGGTATTATGTGAAGATGACAAACAGCAGAGAATGTTTCAGTGTCCACCTCGCTGCTATCCACGAGTGGCACATGGAATCTCTATATTGCTGTGCTTTTGCGGTATGGTATGGCATCGGCACCGCTGGGAAGCTGTTACTGTAACACGGGTGCTGAAAAGAAAGGCAAGCTGTTCCACAACAATGCACACACTGCAGACGCAGGCTGTGTGTTTCAGGCAAAATGGTAAAATGTCGTCCAAAGTGGACTATAGAAAGCAATAGAGTTTGTTTCCTCTAAGCTGCGATTTTTCGCTCGGAGTGCCAAACCAGAACAAGAACACAGCCATGATCGCGCCGTTCCAATGAAAACTTGTCCATGCTCATTCATGTGGTCCCACGGCACTCATGAACATGGGCCATTGTATTAGCAACAACCACATTTTACAATTTCCTGAAATGTACTTGTTTGGATTATAATTGCAAGACCTTCTTTTCAAATATTGAACCATCTGTATCATATTGTAGGAGGAATCAGCCAACACTCACCTGTCCAAGTGTAGAAAGGTTCAGAATGAGCTGGAGGAGGCTGAAGAGCGTGCTGACATTGCTGAATCCCAGGTTAACAAGATGAGAGCCAAAGGTCGTGACGCCAAGGTAAATACGTGTGCAATCTGAAGGTTTATTAAGATGATTATCTTTAACTAAGATTTAACTAAAGATTAGTGTTGAATATCTAATTGTATATTTCTATGTTTACAGGGAAAAGATGCTGCTGAATAAGTTCTCCAATTCAAGTCACAATAAAAAGTCATAAAATATGACCCAATGTATTTAATAAAGATGGCAACAAAATCATTTTGTTTCATTGTCTCGTCAATCACTTTTTATTGTCAGGTTTTTCAGATTATTCTGGTTCCAACTCACTTGTCTGCTATTTTGTAAACCCATTGCAAAGTAAAAAAAAAAATAACTAGAAAAAGTGCTCCTCAGCACAGGTGTCCGCCAGGTCAGGTAGGTTATTGTGGCCTCCTGGTGGCGCTGTAATAGGCCAATGTGAAAAGGGTGCCATTTCTTCTTAGGCCTTGCACGGCAATCGGACACTGTATTCCAGATTTGAGGCATTTTGTTCAATTTTTTTGTTCTTGATAAATTAGACCTGCTGGTGGCGCTATAACAGGCCAATGTTAAAAGGGTGGCATTTGCTCCTCAACATAGTGTGAATGTGCGTGCAAAGTTTGACCGTAATCGGATGCTGCGTTCATGATTTGCGGCATTTTGTTCAAAACAAGCCACTACTGCAAATAGCCCGGAGGGAATTCAGAAAAATCGTGACAAGTTTTAGATTTTTGGCTTGCTGTTAGGTATAGGCATAAGGTTTTCATAAACCATCGTAAGCAAGTTGGGATCACCCCCTAGTGGTCTGTTTCCAATTAATCCAATATTAGATAGGTTAGTATATGATTGAAACCCCAAATAATTTATAGAAGGTATTTTCAATGGATTCTGTTACTATTGGGTATGCTAAATAACACCAAAAAAAATCTAGGAACATCAAACTTCTGGAAAGGCATCGTTTTCAAGATGGCACATATTCCACCCAGCTTATAGGCATTTTAAGCTCCTGGCATTTTAAGCTCCCGCCATCTTGAAAATGATGTCTTTACAGGAGTTTGATTTTCCTATTGTTTTCAAATCAGCCTCATGGTGGCGCTATAAAGGCAGTTTTGCATTTTTAACTATAACTGCACCGATCTACATGATACTTTGCACGCACACTCCCTAGAGGCCAAGGAAAAACATCTGCCCTGCATTTTTCACATTTGCCTTTCATAGCGCCACCAGGAGGCCGACTTATGTAAAACACATTTTTGGATATTAAGCCTTCAGATTTTATCCAAATTTCACGCAAATCGGTAGACATGATCTCTAGAGTCATGTGATCAAGATGGATCTGTTTTCATATTCCATCCTGATTGCCTAAGATTGACATCTAAAGTTTGCAGGAGTGGCCCGTTTTGAACAATATGCCACAAATCATGAACGCAGCGTCCAATTTCGGTGGAACTTTGCACGCACATTCGCACTACGTTGAAGAACAAATGCCACCCTTTTAACATTACCCTACTATAGCGCCACCAGGAGGCCGATTTTTGCAACACTTTTCTTTTTTATATTACTCCTGCAAAACATCATGCAAATCGGTACACATGATCAGGGGTGCACATAACTGGGACTGCGGGGACAGGAATTTACTTCCTGAAGCCACACTCACACAGTCACGGTGATGCGCGCGTCCGCCCCATACATACCCATGGGCGGAGGCGGAGGGGGAGGGGACGCATGCTGCACATGTGTGAGTGTGGCCTCGAATCCTAACACAGCGCACACAACAAGCTGCTGGCTTACATGCACTCGTCACCGATGATGAACGCATCCTGATGTGGTGCAAAATATGCCGTGAACATCTCAATCTGGCGGATAAAAGCAGCGCCTTTTATACAGGGATAAAGAATTTCAGTCACCCAGCTTTTGATAAGCACGAGAAAAGCAAAGAGCACATCAACATAGTGCAAACAATTGATAACAGGAGCAGCCAGGATCGGAGTCGCCCTCTTGACGAGGCTTGGAGTTAATGTCGGGAGTGCTAATCATTAACAAGAAGCGGGGTCCCGCATCATGCAAACCATTGCACAGACAAGTTATCCATGTATCCCTCTTTTATGTGTCGCAGTAAAATGTATTTATAGTATTTCTTTATTTGGTGCGCACCAAGTAACATATCCAGGTAGGTTTGTTTCCCTGCCCCTATCCCTGTTTTTTTCGACAGGCAGGTCTTCGGGTGAATTTCACCCAACGTTAGTGATAGAGGGTAGAAACAAATCCCATACTGCCACAATGGTCAGCTGATGCAATTAGACTGTGCCTTCACTGGACAAGGCTCACATGTCACAGGAATGGGTGGACCAAAGGAAAAGTTCTCAGCTCCATTATTTATTTATTTTTATATCTTTTTAACAATAGCCAAAAAAAAAAAAATCCAAACAAGCTGTGAGTTTGTAGATCTGCTATCTAAGAAAAATCACTTCACTAAATTAGATTTTCTTGATTTTATTCATGAAATACTTTTGAAAAATGTTGTTTTTAGTTGATGAAAACTCGTGATTTTTTGGGGTTTAAACTTTTAAAGAAAAAAAGGAGGGATATTTACTGACGACACATAAAAATGTGTACACGACCCAAGGGCTCACTGTTTGGGAAACTATGATGTAGATGATGCGAGCACTGCTTGGAAACAGCTTGTGTTTATATGTGCAAGCCTAGGTCATGTTCATAAGTGAGAGGCCTGCAGATTGCAGGAATGACCAAGCCACGAGCTAAGGCATTGGCTAATTTCTGTTCAGTGTATGTGATAATTGCCAGTCGCCACATATGGAGGAGACGATGCTTACTGTACACTTGTTGAGTTTCCCAAGTTTGTGCATGTACTATTGTTTGTGTGCAAGAATTTCTTGATAATGTGAACGCAAATAAAGATGTTGACTAACTCAGTCCTTGCTGTCCTAGTCTAGTCTTCTTTGTCTTGTCCTATGTTTTTTCCCCCCTTGTTCTCTTTCTTCGGACTGCGCCCCATCAGGTGTCACAGGTCAAAATGAGTCTTACAAAGCATTCCTCAGCTGTTGCAGGAGTCAGCAGTTGGAGGAGAGAGGACTATTTATATAGCACAGTATATTATTTGAGTTCATATTAAATATTTACTTCTCAGAAATCCTCGACACCCCGGGCCAGCTGTGGGTGCACAAATACCGAACCTATGAACCTACATTATATGAGTAAAGCAGCTGTGGGGAGGGCTCATTCACTGGACCTTTTCAGGGGCCCAGCTAGTTCTGTGGTCAGCCCTTTTTGATTGATTGAATACTTTATTAATACAATCATTAACAGTACAGGTAGTACAGTCAGAGGTTATGCCATATAGTCTATTCATCATTGTGTTTAGGTCATTTTAGTATCTGCTTGATTTGATAGGCAAGCTATGACAATCTTGGACTATATCAGCTGTTTGAGAGAGGCTGTGTGTGTAAATACATTACATAGTATGTTAATTAATCATGTAATGCTACAATGTTATGCTGAAATGAAATGTGATGAGTACAAGGAATGAAAATGACATTATGTGAGCCACTTGTTTATTGGATGACATTAGGGGGGCAAAGGCCAAACCTTAATCCCAGCCAAACATGTCAGACATGCCTACATACAAAGTATGTATAAGTAAGCTATTAGCAGCAAATCTTACTGTCACCAAGTGAATAAACTTGTCACCAAGTGAAGAAACCAGTCACCCTCCCAGTTATATAGATTATTTTTATGCAGTCAACAGTGATCAAATCTTATAGCCACTAAAAACAAGTTCACCTCAAATACAAAGGCCTACCAAGTATGGGGTTAATGTTGGAAGGAATGTAGGAATGTTTTAAATAGTTTTACGACGATAGGTGATACTATTGCAATGTCAATTCATGGGGGGAGGGGGTTGAGGGGTGGTTTGTTATGTGGGGGGTGAAGGGTGTTATTGTCATCAAAATATACTTAGAGTAGCGCAGTAAAAGTACTCCGATTTTCCAAATATTGTTTGCTTTTTCAAAAACAGCAGATCTACAAGCTCACAACACGTCATATTGTATATCAGCTTTTTTCAAATAGCCAAAGCATTAAGTGGTTAATCTATGTTTTGTATAATACAATCTGCAAAGTAACAAGTAACTAAAGCTGTCAAATGCTGTAATTGTAGTGGAATAGAAGTAACAAAAATGTAAAGTAAAGTAAAAGTATCTCAACATTGTAGGCTACTATGCATTGTAAGCACTGCACATTATTGTATAGTACTTGAGTAAATGTACTTAGTTACTTTGCACCACTTTTACAGGCTAAGCCAGGGGGGGGGGTCTGTTGATTTTAGTGACCCCAGCTAAGGCACATACCACTTACACTAATGCAGACCAATGAATAGTCATAGGTTGTGGGGTTTGCCTGGCTAGGTTAGTAGTATTGCATGTGTAACAGGGGAGACCTCTCCCCTTCAGGGATCTGTGTCCTTGCCCCTTGATGACCTTTACCCTTCACTACATGGTACTCAATCATTACAGGCCCCTCTCCTGGTTTGTTTCGCCAGCATAAGTTGATCCTATTCGTCATTTTGTAGTCCGACGTCACTTCCGGGTCCAAGAGGCACCAAGCGCCGTCCACTCTTCATTGTAAAAAAACATGTCGGAACCCATAAATCTTTTTACAATAACCTCCTTTTTCAGAAATGAACCATTGAGGGTTACAAAGGGTCTTAATGCTAATATCATAGACAGTAAAAAGTAGGCTAATATATATATTTATTATATATGATTAATATCATTATTTTAATATTTATTTTTTATATTTATATATATATATATATATATATATATATATATATATATATATATATATATATATATATATATATATATATATATATATATATAATAACCATTTTATATATATATAATAACCATTTCCTCTTCTCTTTGTCGTGTTGTGTGTTGACCTGGTCGCTGTGAAACACACTCTGGATGCCAAAGCAGAACCTCTGCCCCACATTTTTCAGATCAGACTGTCGTAGCGCCACCATGAGGCCGACCTTTGCAAAACAATTTTTTTGATTACTCCGACAGAGTTTGTCCAAAGTATATCTAGAGTCATGTGATCAACACGGATCTGTCCAATTTTCCTTATTCCATCCTGATTGGCTATGATTGGCTTCCAAAGTTTGCAGGATTGGTTCGTTTTGAACAAAATGCCTCAAATCGTGAACGCAGAATGCGATTTCCGTAAAATTTTCCACGTAGATTCCCACTTTCCCGAGGAAGAAAAAGAAATGCCACTTAAAAACGTTTAAATCACCCTCATGGTGGCGCTATAACAGGCCCATTCACGTTTTTACCTATAACTGCACCGATCTGCGTGAAACTTTGCACACAAACTCCCTACAGGCCAAGGAAAAACCTTTGCCCTGCATTTTTCACATCTGTCTTTTAGAGCGCCACCAGGAGGCGGACTTTTGTAAAACACATTCTTTGGTACTGTGCACCGCAAATCGGTACACAGTACCTCTATAGTCATGTGATCAAGATGGATGTGTCCGGAATTTCATATTCCATCCTAATTGGCTAATATTGGCTTCCAAAGTTTGCAGGATAGGTCCGTTTTGAACAAAATGCCTCAAATCATGAACGCAGTGCGATTTTTGCACGCACATTCCCATTAGGCCGAGGAAGAAATGCCACCCTTTTCACATTGGCCTGTTATAGCGCCACCAGCAGGTCTAATTTAGCAAAACACATTGTTGGAACAAAATGCCTCAAATCATGAATGCAGTGTCCGATTGCCGTGAAAGGCCTAAGAAAAAATGACACCCTTTTCAAATTGGCCTATTATAGCGCAACCAGGAGGCCATAATAACCTACCTGAACTGGTGGAGACTTGTGCTCCGAGGAGCACTCTTTCTAGTTTTATTCTCAGATCTGTTAAAACAGCGAGGGACACAGCACTGCGCATATTGGGAAAACACACACTTGGACCCGGAAGTTGTTCTGACGGGCGCATACGTCACAGCTTAACAACAGAATAATTCTCAGGCTCGCTCTCTGCATTGGTGTGCACACCATGCAACAAGAACTGATAAAGGCTCTGTGCATTTAACTTTAGTCACAGTTTCCTGAAGGTAGCATACCCATTTCCTGTTTGGTTCATTTTACTGAACCAGTGCTATACTGAATTAATCAGTATAGCACAGATATAGTAGTTATATAGGGTGTAGGTCAAGCCTCTATACATTACAACAACAGATATTTGCAATATGGCCCAATTTAGTCTCTAAGACACAAATGTTTCATTTTAGGTTTAAAAGTAGAACATGGACATTTTATTTGAAATATGACTTCCATTGCTCTGTTTAACTTTTTGAAAGTAACTAAGTACATTTACTCAAGTACTGGAGTATTTCCAATGTTCTGTACTTAACTTCTAAATATTTCAAAAACTACAAAACATTTCAAAATGGCATGAACAAGTGCAAGATTCCTCAGTAAGCTGATTTTGTTTACAGTTTGAATGGAGTTTCTAGGTGGAAGTATGTAGGACTAGTAGTGTGGAAAAGTTTTAGTACGATACTATAAATAGTGTGTGTGTTCGCTGCTGCTGCAGCGAGCCCACATTTTCTTGAATCACACCCCAGAATGTATCAGTTTCAGTGATTCCAATTATATATGTGAGATCAAAGAGTTGACTGGACAGAAATAAACAATGCACAACCATGTTTTATAAATGTTTCTAATTCACTCTCACATGTATTCATTACTTTTTTCCCCTTTACTATGTACCAGTCGTGTCATAATTAAGGAGTGACACAAATAAACAATACGAAAAAAGGGACACAATTATTTCACATCAAACTTTTATTTTGGTAATGCCTCCAGTCATACAGGTTGATTATTTTATTGGTGGTGACACCGATTCAACCTTGTTTCGAAAAATGAATATTTCGATCAATTGCCTCGTTATAATCATGTACTCATATCACAAACAGTGGTTTAAATTCATGTGAATTAACTATAAATATACATTGTTACTAGCAGATTATGATTGTAGTGCAAATAGGGGTAATTTAGTGATTAATCATGATTAAATGAATATCAATTAAATTATATATCACCTGTTAATTAATACAGATCAGTCTCATTATACTCTGAAGGATTTTACATTCTTGGCTGAGGCAGGGTCATAGATCATCCAGCAATATACAAAAATACAAACAACTTTTATTTCTAATCAAGGAAGTTTATTGACTAAAATGCACATGCCATAGGCAGTATGAATGATCCAATACAGCCATACAAGATGTTATTTCTGCTGTGGTCCCTGATTAGAACTACCGTATTGCTACCGATTAGTGCTACCGTAAATATGGTATATTAATTGTTGTGAGCTCATAGACAGAAAGAGATAGAGAGAGGGGAAGGTAGGTGAGGGCTGAAAAGAAATAGAGACAGCCTAAAACACTAGTTTAAAGAGTCAATAAGTTGATGAAAACAGGCCTAATATACAATTCAGATGATGGGAACATAGACCTTTAATTGACAGGGGTAACTTCTCAAGTAGCGTTCTGGGGCTGTTGATCTTTGTCGCCTGCCGATGCAGTAATATAAAACTAGATGACACTAAAACAAGACAAGGGGAGGATTCGGCATACAAACGTAGATAAGACAAGACCAGACTAGACAAGACTGAGTCTTAGGCATGAGGAGATGGTCATTTATTGTCCATCCCAAATACCATGTGAAGAGAGACATCTGAGCCCACAACAAACTAACGTATTAACTCAATCTATAGTTAATTTCCTTACAAGGATGTATTCATTATATTTAATATTCTCCCACTGTAGTGTCACACATTTGGTTCCTGTTTAGAAAGAATTGGAAATATAATGAATAGTCTAAATGATAATAAAAATCACACCCAGTGTGAAGTGGGCGGTGTGGTCACAGTGGTCATCACAGTGATGGAAGTTCACTTAAAGAAAAGTAATATTTCTGTGAAGTGGGTGGTGCTATTTATTAACAATAAACAATAAATAAACAATGGTTGGTCCACAATGGGTGATTCACTTTAAAAAAACAATAAATGTGTTTTTTTTAAGTGCATGGTCCTATTTATAGGGATATGCACATGTGTCATGTGTTTCACTAGCCAATCACAGTCCTGAATAGAGTCAGCCAATAAAGTCAGCCAATCATATTACAGCTAGCATTGAATGTGTAGGGGTTAGGGGTGTACAATGGTGGCCAATCACGGTGCAGGGTTAGGGGAGTACAATGGTGGCCAGTGATTTGCATTGAATGTGTAGGGGTTAGGGGTGTAGGGGGGTACAATGGTGGCTAATCACAGTGCAGCGAATGTCGATGTCCAAACCTCACATGTAGGGGCGGTTGCACCGCCCAAAAATGTACCTTCATGCATAAGTGAGAGTATGATAGAGTAAGTTAAAGTATATTTAATCACACTTGAATGTTACAAATATATCAGCAAGCTTACACAGTAGGACGCGTAATAACCACTTGTTTATTATGGATAATAACTATGAACGTATGAAATAAACTCTGTCTCCAGTCTTTGAGGTGACCTCAAGGTCGATGACCTCAAGGTCATAGGTCGCAGGCCATTTGGTTGGAAGCGGAGCTCTACCTGTGACAGCTAACTGTCACCACCTGCAAATCATGGCTAATTTGCAGTTTAAATCTGTCCCAAGTTTTTGTCCTGATGTCAAGTTTCCATTTCAGCAACGTTGTCACTCCTAGACAGTGGGTCTAGGAAACTCTGTGTGTATGTGTGTGCACATCAGTATATCTGTGCGTGCACGCGTGTGTGTGCGGTTCACGTAGTCTATAGGGTGTTTAAAAGGAGCTGTTAGGGGCATTTGACCTCTGGGGTCAACCTTCTCCTTGGCAATGCTCCTCCATATTATGCTTGTGGAGTTGTGTTCATATGCATCAGCAAAAATAGAGGCCCAGTTTGGATCAGAGAATGGTTTGATCATAGTGGAAAAATCAATTGATAAACCCCACCATAGTTATTACATAATGCATTATAGACATGGGCTTCATAGGAAGTGTTACCCGATTTTCTGGAACATCTACAGCATGAAGTAAATTAATGGAAAATTAATTTAAATAACTACATTCATTTAAACGTAATTCATGGCAATGAATTACGTTAAAATCTTTACACACTGCATACACAATCACAGCTTTCGAAGAGAAGCTGAATCTGTGCTAATGACTAGGACTGATATGGCCCTTTAAGAAGCCAAATGTCTGTTGCCTTCAACTGTGTGATACATAGGACCACAATGGAAACAATTCCCCAGGACTTTTTTGTGTTTTCCTTATAGCCTTAATGTCTGAGTGTATCTTGTGCTGTTTACATTTCTGACTAATAAAGTATTCAATCAATCAATCAATCACTTGTTTTGTTTGAGATTCAGTGTAAATGGTCGTGAATCAACTGCTGACATCCCACCTTGGTTCTCATTCGTCACTGAACTGTCAATCTGGCTAAATTGATTAATTCATTTCGCTGTGGGAAGGATGGGCGTCTACAAGTGACCGCAGCCTCTGGTCTGAGAGGCACGAGGAGAGAGAAAAAAAAAGTCTGGCATGTGGTTGGTCTAATCTTCTTGATTACAGTAAAAAGAACACACTTAAAATGACACATTAAAAATATATATATAAAACCTACTTTACATCAGATTATTCAAAGCATTACTTGTGTCTCATCTGAGTAAAAATGATGATACATTTGTGTCCACGGTGGTCTAAATGACTGTAAAAGGCACGTTGAGGTGAGTAAAATCAAGCCATGTCAAGCTAGCAGCAATGTTTAACAATAGTAGTTTAACCTTTAAAAAATGGGAGGGGAGTGTCTGATTAAAAGAATATCAAATATCGAAATAATGCATCAAGCAACTTCAAAACTGTCTGGGGTACACAATTTTGTCTTAGGTAATATTTGACTATTTGTGAAATGGGACATTCTGCGTATGAGTAATTTTACTTTTAGTATTTTTGAAGCCAATACTTTTGTACTTTTACTCCAGTAAATTTTGATTAGGGCACGGTCACACCAAAATATGGTTGCCCGCTGTTAAACTCAGGTTGTGTGCGGCCGACAGTTTTTTGCAGTCAGTATTGTATGGCACTAGAAGTTCTGCCCGCTATGCGGGCAGAATTCTAGTACACTATTACACTATGGGGGTGGATTCTGCCAATACTTTTCAATGGGAATGGAGTGGTTTCTTGACATTTGCAGATTTCTGCAAAAAAAAACTCTACGTTCCCATTGAAAAACAATTTCAGAATCCACCCTCATACAGTAGGTAGAATTAAACTTCAGTGTGGCCGTGCCCTAACAGAGTACTCCTAAATTGTGGTATTGATACATTTACTTACTGTAAGTAAAAGATGTGAATACTTTAAAATGACAACTTCCACAAATGTATCTGGCAAGACATGCTGTGATTACACCCCAGCACCCTGCTTGTTATGCTATTTTTATACCATAGCCACTGACATGGACTGATGGACATACACCACATAACAAGACACACTATCAAGTGTCCTGGGAATGTATTGGCTACAAGGGTGCTATTGGAATGGCCTCTAAAGTCCTTTAAGGGCTATTCCTACTTTTACCTTCTGCATAGCTTGCAATTAACAGCCAATATAAGCATGCGGAGACGGTTAACACAGAACCCATTGCAGAGGAGTTCAGAGTTCCATTAGGTGGTGAGTGAGACTTCATGGTCATATAAATGTCTTAGAGATGTTAGTTATTCATAGTCATAAATGTTTTAGAGGTGTTAGCTATTCCTAGTCATATACATCTATTAGACATGTTTTTTTAACCTGACTCCGTACATAGTGCCACATAACTACACACATGACCCGAGGTTACACATAATGAGTGAGCAGCATAATTGATGTTATATTGTACAGATTGAAATGATTGATTGTGTGTTCTTGTATTTATAATGATATGGTTTGGGCCAGATTGGAATGTCCTTTTGTTCATTCATTTCTATTTAGACATTTCAATTATGTTATGATTATATAAATAATAATTTGCAATGCTTGTACTTTTACATCTACAAGACTAGAGTTATTATTATTATTATTATTTTAAAGTAGCAATATGTTTTACTTGAGTACAGTTTGGCTAGTCTACCCACTTCTGACTGTAACATTAATTCATATAATGGAATCAAAGTGTATTAGAACGACGAAGAATACCTCGCACCGCTTCAATACTTCATAAAAAGAAACAAGAAACATGGCTGTAATGACAAAAAAAAATAACTTGGTGAAATTAGGAATTGCTAATAACAAACACACAAAAGAAAATAACTGAATGGGCAAGCAGCATTTCATTTAATTGCATGTAATAATATTGAAATGGATCACTGTTTTCAGATGTGGAACTAATAAGAACTTATGCAGTGGTGTGTGCCAAGAATGAACATTAGGATTCAAATCTAATTTAATTCATGAATATAAATTGTATTGAATCATTCAACTCGTGTTAATGTCCTAAAAATGATGTGTTTCTTTCGCACTTAAGGGTTGCACACAAGGTTCCACTGCTACTGGTAGAGGGGAAAAGTAAGTGTGTCATAATGTTTCTATTAAACCTACACTAAGCTATAACCATAAGAATAGTCCTACAAGTATCTACAAGGATCTCAAGTCCGCCAAAGGCATCAACACCATCTATTTGTCTGTCTACAGAAAGCCGCCACCATGAGTACGGACGCAGAGATGGAGCAGTATGGCCCGGCCGCCATTTACCTCCGTAAGCCAGAGAAGGAGAGAATGGAGGCTCAAAGTTCGCCCTTTGATGCCAAATCTGCAGCATTTGTAACTGATGTTAAGGAGCTGTACGTCAAGTGTAAAATCCTAAAGAAGGACGGTGGCAAAGTCACTGTGGAAACGCTCATTACGAAGGAGGTACGTAGGTAGAGGTGGATCTGAAATAAAATAGTGACACAGTACAACTGTAATTGCAAGACATTCTAAAGTTGTGTTTTTATTTTTAGGAAAAAACTGTGCCTGAGGCTGATGTCACCCCTATGAACCCTCCCAAGTATGATAAAATTGAGGATATGGCCATGATGACCCACCTCACTGAAGCCACTGTCCTGTATAACCTCAAAGAGCGTTATGCAGCATGGATGATCTATGTAAGGTTTTCTACATGCTGAGAACAGTACAGTATTGCACCTGTCGATAGCAAAGAAAGAAAAATACAGAGCACACGTTATATCATCAAGTGAAATCCATAAAATGACAGATTCAAACAAACTAATGGTTCTGAAGTTAACTTGCTCATTAGTTGATGCCACTTGCAACTCGTGACTGTAATCCCTGCTCTAGTGATCCGTTGTCCCAGATATGTGGCATGGTCAGTGCTATGTTGTATGATGTTAATGTTCTCTCTCTTCTCCCCTTCAGACCTACTCTGGCTTGTTTTGTGCAACTGTGAACCCCTACAAGTGGCTCCCAGTGTATGACCAGGAGGTTGTAAATGCCTACAGAGGCAAGAAGCGTATTGAGGCTCCACCCCACATCTACTCTGTCTCTGACAACGCTTATCAGTTCATGCTGATGGGTACGTACTAGTCAGGACAATGTAAAAAAAATAATATATATATATATATAACTATAATGGTTTTGTGCTGTATCCATGACTAAAAGTTTGCTTTACATTCTACAGATAAAGAGAACCAGTCTGTCCTGATCACGTAAGTTTCCCATCTAATAGGCATTAAAAAAGCAACATTGACCACAAATTCACTAACTGCATTTCTCTAAATGTATGCATTTATAAACAGTGGAGAATCCGGTGCTGGAAAGACTGTGAACACCAAGCGTGTCATCCAGTACTTTGCAACAGCTAGTTCTGGTGGAGATAAATCGGCGGCCGGTAAAATCAAGGTATGTGTACAGGTTTTTAACAAAAATAAATAAAAAATTGAACATAAAGCATTTATATGCAATATAGCAATTCAAATTTTAAATTGGTCGATGTCTAAAACATTCTAGGGGTCACTGGAGGATCAAATTATTGCAGCCAATCCCTTGCTGGAGTCCTATGGTAATGCCAAGACTGTGAGGAATGACAACTCCTCTCGCTTTGTAAGTATAAATAATGACATTTTATGAGAAAACCTGCAATAATTCCACAGTGTAGATGCAACTAATTGTTGTATATCAAACAGGGTAAATTCATCAGAATCCATTTCGGCACAACGGGTAAACTGGCCAGTGCTGATATTGAGACATGTAAGTATGAAGTTCATGGATGATAAATTATGCGTTAATTTGAGGATTACATTTTGAATTATGTACAACCCATATAGATTATTATTTTAATAATTATAATTGTAATTATAATTATAATTATAATTATAATTATAATTATAATCATAATTATAATTATAATTATAATTATAATTATAATTTATTTTATATTATTATCATTAGTATGAGTTATGTAAAACCCATATAGATCTGCTGGAGAAGTCTAGAGTGACCTATCAGCTTCCTGCAGAGAGAGGTTACCACATCTTTTTCCAGATGATGACCAACCACAAACCTGAGATTATTGGTAAGTGGAATTACTGATGATGCATTGAGAACATAAATGAATGAATAAAAACACATGTTCACCCTTTTTTAATCCCTTTTAAGAAATGTGTCTGATCTCCTCCAACCCCTACGACTTCCCGTTGATCAGCATGGGTCAGATCACTGTGGCCAGCATTAACGACAAGGAGGAGCTGGACGCTACTGATGTCAGTGAACATATTTGTTTCTTTCTAATACTCACTAGTGTGGACTGCAGTCAGTTGCTCTGCAAAATGTATTTTATAAAGCATTGGTTCTCAAAGTTTTCAGGCAGTGACCCCCCAAAATAATCCTATTTGAACTGGGGACCCCCCCCCCATCCTTACAAGCACTTGGAATTGTAGGAGTTGAGGCATTACATTTAGTTTGACTCGGTTCCACAGATAAATATTGTGAAAATAGCCGATCTACATGTTTTCACATTCTTTGACTCTTTCTTAGGTAATATTCGACAATTTGGCCAATTTTTGACAATTTGTATAGTATAGTGTGTTGATTACTATTGTTTTATTTCAACTTATTTATTGTATAGGTCTTAAAAGTCCTTAAATTGTCACTTTAGAAATGTGCAGATACCATGTATATACACTTACAGTATACTGTACGTTGGTTTGTTAACTGTTGAGTTGTACACAGTTCTAAATTATGTCTGTTAATCAATGCTTAATCTTAATCTTTTGAATACTTCTCTGCTTATCGACAACAGGATGCCATTGACGTCCTGGGCTTCAACGGTGAGGAAAAACAGATGATCTACAAGTTCACCGGTGCAGTGATGCATCATGGTGTCATGAGGTTCAAACAGAAGCAGCGTGAAGAACAGGCAGAACCTGACGGCACGGAGGGTGAGCTAATCTTTATTATTAGTATTATTATTATTATTATTATTATTATTATTATTATTATTATAATGTATCATTAACATGGAGGGTTAGCTGCATCTTGAACTAAGGAATGAAAGTAATGCATACTTTGTCACAAGTATTGTATTTACTTATATTCTAAATGGACTAAGCTAAATATATTGTCAATATATTTATATATATTTTACCGTTTACGGTGGCACGGTGGCGCAGTCGGTAGCGCTGTCGCCTCACAGCGAGAAGGTCCTGGGTTCGATTCCCACTGTGGGCGCTGGGGGCGTGTTCTCTCCTCCACGTCATCAGTGCCCATACCCTAGGTGGGGTTGGCGAAAGGGCCTTTCTGTGTGGAATTTGCATGTTCTCCCTGTGTCCCCTATGGTAAATAAACGTGTTCCTTCCACGCGCTACACCCTTCCGGGGAAACTCCACCCTGTCAGGTGATAAGAAGCGTTCTGCTCACTCCTCATGCATTGAAGGAAGCATGTGCTCAGTTCGGGGCTCTCCCCAAGCTGGCAGAGGGAGAGTAGCACCCAGGATAAAAGCTTAGGCAATGGACCCTTCGCTAAGCCCCACCCACTCCACTCTGTGACTAGTGGTGCGAAGTTAGTCACACCCAGGCCTGGCAGCGCCTAGCAAGCTCTGCTTCTCACCCATTGACTTGCATATTAAATGATGGCTTTTCCATTTAAAAATAATCGATCATTTCAGGAGCAAGAGCTTCAAAATCTCTTCTAAATGTAGTCAACAAGGCCTGCAGTAGGCTATGCACTGGAACAATTTGCATGACATTATTTCAATAAACTAAAAACATGGGAAATGTTAGAGGGAGTAACAGCCATGGATACACAACGGTCGACTGTCACGACCGTCATGGATGAACTTCAACCTGGTGTTTGCACTTTCTCCATTTATGGCCCGTACATCTACATAAACGTTCATATTTCAAATATAAAGTGCTTATCCAATGGCCACGGATGTTACATTTATGTACGGGCTCTCAGAAGTACCCGTATCATCCGTATTGTTCAATAAAAAGCATTTGAATCTGATCGGTGGCTATTTTCTCCATATGCTTTCAACTGAGCGACCCTATCGGTTGGTAGGTGTATTTTACTCTGATACATTATGAGAAAATGGCCACTGATCGGATTAACATGCTTTTTATTGAACAATACAGAATATACGGGTACTTTTGAGAGTCCCGTGCATAATTTTAACATCCGTGGCCATGGGGTAAGCACTTTATATTTGAAATATGAACTTTTATATAGATGTACGGACCGTAAATGGAGAAAGTGCAAACACCAGGCTGAAGTTCATCCATGACTGTAACAGGATTTCATGTACCGCAGGGTAAGACTGCAGTAGCAGTTAATAAATAGACGAACAAATGAATTAATATACTTTAACGTGCGGAATCTGAAACAGGCAGCGCTGTGATTCTGAATTGTGTTACGATTGCGGTGATTAGTAGCCTATTATTGACACCACCTGGGCGAGTGAGTCATGTAACTTTCCTGACGTTAAGCTGTGTACGTGTTCAACAACACAGCCATGCAGCCTTAAGTGCAGATTTCAGCTTGGGAAAAGCAGCCTCTAACGGGTTTGGGTACGTGGCTCATAGTCACCATTGCGTTATCGTGGTATTCCTATTCTTGCTATTATGTTGCAAATGATTGTGTGTGTGCGGGCGAAATAACATTGACAGCTATGGCGGGTGACGAAAGCTTGCCAGACCTATGCCAGGCTAACAACGGTTGCTAAGCTGGCATTGGACAATCGCTTTTGGGGTGGGGTTTAGCGAAGGGTCCATTGGCACGGGGTAAATAAAATGGGTTACAAAAATCGTGGGATAAAAAACTATATATATATATATATATATATATATATATATATATATATATATATATATATATATATATATATATATATATATATATATATATATATTATACTGTTTAGACTGATGATTATTTGGTTTACCTATGATCCTAGATCATTATTTCTATGCATTTGACGTATTAACTCGTGTTTACCTTGCTTACTAAGTAAGTCGCTCTCTGGATTAAGAGCGTCTGCTAAATGCCTAAATTGTAAATTGCAAATTGTATGAACATTTCAGAGGCTGACAAGATTGGCTACCTGTTGGGTGTAAACTCAGCAGAGATGCTTAAGGCGTATTGCTACCCCAGAGTGAAAGTCGGAAACGAGTATGTCACTAAGGGACAAACTGTGCCACAGGTGAGTAAATTACATTAATTCCATGTTCTGATTTCATACACACCTTATATTCTCAACACAGCATACCATAAGAACTCTAATATCTTTTTGAGTTGTGTCTTAAATCAGCTTCTGTAGATAAAATGATCCTCCAACATTATTCAAAGTCATTTCTATTTATTTATTAAATATATGAAGAGCATACAAAATATACAACTCTGCAGAAACATGTGCAGTTCAATGCACCTCTGATGTATTATTTTAACAGTATCGTTATACCTTATATAATTATTAAAAAAAAACACTACACCATACAACCCCACTCAGATCAGCTAACACAGGGAAGCTGTTAGAACCTTCCCGAAAACACCCGGGACAGACTCTTCTCCCCTCTGGCTTCCAAACTGTGGAACGAACTCCCATTGCAGTTAGAACTGCAGACTCACTCCCAATCTTCTGCCGTAATCTCACATCTGAAGACTCACCTCTTCAGACTTCACCTTAGCCCGTATCAGTTGCCTTAGCCTTGACGACCTTGCAGGCTTATGCAAAGGCTAAAATGTAATTTAGATAGCACTAGTCCATACACATGGGAGGATATGCGCCCGCCCCCCCCCGCACACGTCCCGTTGCGTCTCGAACACCCGACCCGCGATGGCTGTGTGCAAATTCAGATGAACTGCTCCAGCCACTGAGGAGAACCAGGCAGAACGAATTTTGGCCTCACCACTACACCACCAGTTTGTCAAATTATAGGAGGATGTTATGTAGACAGATGCCAGGTTCATTTGTAGACCTGGCATCCTATAGTGTGTATAGTTTCAATGTATCCTACAGATTATTGATTGTTTTGATATTATACTGTTTAGACTGATGATGGTTCTTGATTTATCTATGATCCTAGATTGCTATACATTTGATGTATTCTCTCGTATTTTCCTTGCTTACTGTAAATCACTCTGGATTAAGAGTGTCTGCTAAATGCCTGAATTCTCAATTGTAAATTGTGTAATTCACACCCCTACCTACTGTATGTCCTTAGGTAATGAACTCAGTCGGTGCCTTGGCCAAGTCCCTCTATGAGAAGGAGTTCTTCTGGATGGTCATTAGGATCAACGAGATGCTGGACACCAAGCAGCAGAGAAACTCCTACATTGGTGTGCTGGACATCGCTGGTTTTGAAATCTTTGATGTAAGCATGGACAAGTGGGAGACTAATTATTTTTGTCACAATTACACAATTACAAGAGATTGGGCTAATGATATTTCCACTTACAGTTCAACACCCTGGAGCAGCTGTGCATCAACTTCACCAATGAGAAACTGCAACAGTTTTTCAACCACACCATGTTTGTTCTGGAACAAGAAGAGTACAAAAAAGAAGGCATCCCCTGGGATCTCATTGACTTCGGCATGGACCTGGCTATCTGCATTGAGCTCATTGAGAAGGTATGTACATGGACTTGGCTGTCTGCATTGAGCTCATTGAGAGGGTATACTATTATTATTGTGGGCTCGGCGAGCACACTATAGATATCTTCACTATTTATTTATTCTCCCCCAAAAGTATGGTACCTAACTACTCCCACATACTTTCACTTAGAAACTCCATTCAAACTTTAAAAAATCCAACTTACTGTGGACACGTGTGCTTGTACTTTTATTTTTGAAATTATTTGTAGTTTTTGAAATATTTAACTTAAGCACCCAATGCATTTCCAATGGGTTTTGCTAGTGGGGAGAGAGAAGGACAGAGGAGAAATGCCCCGTGTTTTCGTAAAGTCACTGTGGCCGCATTGTTTACACTACAGACATGCTTTTTACATCACCAAGATCGCACAGGTCTGCTCTCCAATTTAATCCAAAGATCTAAGCTGTGCGATGTACACATTTTGAGATAAGACCATTCATATAAACCAATGCACCTACACACTCTAGCAATCAGTAGCAGCTGGTGCTACCTAATCTGTCAGTCATTGGCTGTCAGGCAGTGGTGCTGCAAAGTAACTAAGTATATTTACTCAAGTACTATGCAAGTGCTTACCATGCACGGTTTAATTTTGAGGTACTTTTACTTTCCTTTCCTTTTTTGTTACTTCTACTCCACTACAATGACAGCATTTGACAGCTTTAGTTACTTGTTACTTTGCAGAATTTATTATTAATACAAAACCTACAGTAACCACACACAACATTGAGTACTTCTACTTTGGTACTCAAAGTATATTTTGATGCTAAAACGTTTGTACACTGTAAGCTCCGACCCCCCCCCCACTCACACACACCCCATATACTCCACTGCCACTCCACCAGGCGCTCCCAATCTGATCAACCGGAGGCCAGTCTGCACCCACACACAACGCAAAGACAGAGATACAGAGTAAAACTGAATTTGTACTTTTTATAACTACATTTTTTTGGCTTTAAAGCGAGCCCACATTGTTTCTTTATAGGAACAATATTTTCTAGTTATATTATATTATTATATATTATCATGGACCTGGCTATCTGCATTGAGCTCATTGAGAAGGTATGTACATGGACTTCGCTGTCTGCATTGAGCTCGTTGAGAAGGTATACTTTTATTATTATATTATATTATTATATTTTATCATGGACCTGGCTGTCTGCATTGAGCTCATTGAGAAAGTATACTATTATTATTATTATTATTATTATTATTATTATTATTATTATTATTATTATATTATTACTATTATTATTATTATTATTATTATTATTATTATTATTATTATTATTATATTATTGTATATTATCATGGACTTGGCTGTCTGCATTGAGCTAATTGAGAAGGTATTCAATTATTTTGTCCGTTAATGGACATGATGTTAATATTGTTTTTGTCATTTTCTCTTTTGTCTCCTTTACAAAGCCCTTGGGCATCTTCTCCATCCTTGAAGAGCAGTGCATGTTCCCAAAGTCTTCGGACAAATCTTTCGCCGAAGCGTTGATTGCCCAGCATCTTGGGAAGAACAAGGCCTTTGAGAAGCCCAAGCCTGCCAAAGGCAAGGGTGAGGCCCACTTCTCCCTGGTCCACTACGCTGGAACTGTGGACTACAGCATCACAGGCTGGCTTGAGAAGAACAAGGACCCCCTGAACGACTCTGTCATTGGGCTGTTCCAGAAGTCTTCAATTAAACTGCTGGCTGTGTTCTATCCCCCACCTGAGCCTGAAGGTATGTTTATTAATCTCTGTGACACCAAACAATGACTCGACATGGACTGACTGAGGAACAAGACTAATATACACATGAGGACTGATTAGGGGAGTCCGGGGACAAAAGAAACAGGGGGCAAAAGTAACACACTCAATAACTCTAATTAGAAATAAGCTAGAGGGGTGAGACTTCTTGTGCACATGCTCAGTAGGGTCCTCTCTCTGCCTATGGAAGGATATAATTATCATTTCATCTCAGCAGAAGTTTTCAACAAAAAACTGATTTTGAGGTGTAAATGTACATTTTTGAGTGTACGGTATGTTCTTTCTGCTGTCTAAAGATAAGATGTCAGCTAATTTAAACTTGGATGAATTGTATCTCTATGTTATTGGTCACAAATTAACATTAGCAGCCTATGCTAGTATAGGTGTTTCTAGATAGAATATGGGATTTTATCATGGTTGCCCCATCGGGGGCAATTGTGACAAAGTGACCGTGGTCAATTGTAACAATGTGTTTTCAATGCAAGCAGATTTTTTGTCTGGGATTTCATACTTTTATGTTAGTAAATGAACATATTTCACTAAATGTCACTACATTTCAAAGTAAAAATACATTTAAATAAAAAATAGACAAACATTTGAAAAAACAAAATTGAAAAATAAAATTATTTGAATAAAAATACAAAATGTATATAAAACATTCGTAAGTAAAACTGTTAAATTATAAAAAATATATATGACTTAGTGATGTGCTTTTATTTGAGAAAAAGTGTATTAATATGACTTATTTTTACAGTGTTACAATTGCCCCCAACCACTGTTACAACTGCCCCCGTCACGGGGGCAATTGTAACACTGTGACTTATTGCATTCAAATTAATATTCTAGTCTTATTAGTGAAAGCTTAAAAATTGTATGATTAATTAGGGCACATATATATGTTTCTTATAGCAAAAGATGACTAGGATATTTCAAGTAGTCTGTGAATTATGAAGGCAAATACAAAAAGTGTTACTTTTGTCCCGGGTCTCCCTACACATGAGATACAGCTTGTGGAGACATGGACATAGAACCATGAAAACTAGAACAAGAACATAACACATAGAAATACAAGACCTAGACAAGACAGGCAAAGTCTGTGACTGTGACAGAACCCTCCCTCAGCCCCTTTCCCTGCCTGCCCACATGTACCTGCGTTCTAAAGCTCTTGTCCCCTCTATACATTCCTCTCGTCTCCCTTTTATCATGGACATTGTGTGACGTTTTTTTTTATTTGTTCTTGTCCAGGACTTTAGTTCGACCTTGGTCGTTGAAAATTGTCTGTACAAATAAACTTTGATTTGATTTAATGTTTCTAACAAATATAAACAGATAACACAAAGAAGGGAGGCAAGAAGAAGGGTGGTTCCATGCAGACTGTGTCTAGTGCTTTCAGGGTAAGAATATTTATTCATTATTATCAACATTATATTCCTGTAAGAATTAAGCATTATTATTAACAACATTATATCCAAATAAGAAATAAGCACGTCTTTTCATGTTGGAATCAAACAATTTCTTTATCAAAGTTATGAGCTTGTAGATCAGCTATATTTGAATAGCTGAAGTATAACATAGAGCTTAAGTAGTTAATGTATGTTTTAGGACAATCTAAATCTGTAAAGTAACTACAGTAGTATCTAAAGGAGAACGTTTTACTAATAATAAACCTACTTGGTTCTTTTATGTCTCAATAGGCGAACTTGGGGATGCTGATGACAAACTTGAGGGCAACTCATCCTCACTTTGTGCGTTGCCTGATTCCCAACGAGTCCAAGACTCCAGGTAAACACAGAAAATACAAACGTAAACAATTGTGAGGTGGTCATTTAATGCTTTGGCCAGTGTGTAACTATTTTGTCCTAATAATAATGGAGCAACATCTTTACAGGCCTGATGGAGAATTTCCTGGTCATCCATCAGCTAAGGTGTAACGGTGTGCTGGAGGGCATCAGAATCTGTAGAAAGGGCTTCCCAAGCAGAATCCCATATGCTGACTTCAAGCAGAGGTATTCATTCCTTTTTCCAGCAGCTTTTAGTTCCAAACCCATTCACGGGAGTCACGCAAAATGACCATGAACTTCTGCAAAACAGGTACAAAGTACTGAATGCCAGCGCATGTCCCGATGGCGCGTTCATGGACAACAAGAAAGCCTCTGAGAAGCTGCTTGGGTCCATTGACGTTCCCGTTGATGAGTACAAGTTTGGACACACCAAGGTAAACACACTGTGAACCTGGTTTAAAATTATCAAGAGAGGACTAAAGGTGGATTTTACAGTTGTTTAGTTACAGTGTTTGTAACATTGTGTTCAGGTGTTCTTCAAAGCTGGTCTGCTGGGTACGCTGGAGGAGATGCGAGATGAGAAGCTGTTTGCTCTGGTTACCATGACTCAGGCTCTCGCACGAGCTTACCTCATGAGGAAGGAGTTTGTTAAGATGACGGCTCTCAGGTACTTTGAAAACATAATTTATTCAATATTTAGTATAATTTAAGTACACTTACTGTCCAATACAATTGTTATAGTGTCAAATCAATTATACGTAGCCTGCGAGTTAGTTTTGGCCAGCATACACTTGAGATAGGTTACATGCATGCTCGTTCTATGTGGCTGTTTACAGCGTCATGCAAGATCCATATGTCATACACTGACGTGGCAATCAGCTATCTTGAAATGGGCATTCCATCCGCTTGTGTGTTTTAACTTGTTGTCATGCGGCGTTTGCTCCCACCACCACCCCAGCACCACCAGTAGGCTCTGCTATTGGTCTGTTCCCCATGGATGTACTGTATATCTATCGTCCTGCTCTTAATGGTTAATGATGGCTGTATGATTGTGCTGAGCAGGGAGAAAAAATATAGCAGAGCCTGCACGCCAAGATAAAATATTACCTCCACACTTGTATTCTCATTCTATAATATTGCTTAAATATATTCGGTCTATAATATTGGTTAAATCTATTCGAGAGTTATCTGACAGAACTATAATAAAAGCGTATACTTCTTCCATCACTGTCCACAATCATGACACACTTTTCCACAGAGAGGCCGCTTACACCATCCAATTCAACCTCCGCTCGTTCGTCGCTGTGAAACACTGGCCATGGATGAAGGTCTACTACAAGATCAAGCCTCTTCTGCAGAGCGCTGAGACTGAGAAGGAACTGGCCAACATGAAGGAGAACTACGAGAAGATGACGACTGACCTCTCTACTGCCCTGGCCAAGAAGAAGGACCTAGAGGAGAAGATGGTGGCTCTGATACAGGAGAAAAATAACCTTGCCCTGGCAGCATCATCAGTAAGCAGGCTACACTGGACATTTTACAATTCCCTCCCTCAGATCACAAAGCTGTGCTTTCTCACACTATGCTCCCTAAGAGTCTGTACCCCCTAAACGGCAACTGCAAAAGTACATATTGAACAGGGCAAATGCTGATATGCTTGTGTGTTTTTTTCTTTTTCATTGACCACTAGGGAGATGAAGCATTGAATGATGCTGAGGAGAGGTGTGAGGGTCTTATTAAAAGTAAGATCCAGTTGGAGGCAAAGCTCAAAGAGACGACTGAGAGACTGGAGGACGAGGAGGAGATCAACGCTGAACTGACCGCCAAGAAGAGGAAGCTGGAGGATGAATGCTCTGAGCTCAAGAAGGACATTGATGACCTGGAGCTCACCTTGGCCAAAGTGGAGAAGGAGAAGCACGCCACTGAAAACAAGGTATAGATTTTACACTCTCTGGGGTTTTATCAAGTTAGTAGTCGTTGCTGTCGGGTAGAAACCTCTTACTTTCGTTAATTTTGGATGTGAATCCTGGCAAGCAACTGTTTTGGACATTTGAGGTTTCCACCCGACAGAGACCAAGTGCAATAATGATCTATTCCATGACAGCAAATTCCGTTCTGCTTATATCAGGTGAAGAACCTGACCGAGGAGATGGCCTCTCAGGATGAAGGACTTATTAATACTGTTCATGTTGTGTTCATTTAGGTGAAGAACCTGACCGAGGAGATGGCCTCTCAGGATGAGGGACTTGGTAAGCTGACCAAGGAGAAAAAGGCCCTCCAAGAGGCACATCAGCAGACCCTGGATGACCTGCAGGCAGAGGAAGACAAAGTCAACACTCTGACCAAGGCCAAAACCAAGCTGGAGCAACAAGTTGACGATGTGAGTTTTACAAAAGCAATTGGATGTTTGGAACACATTATGTTTATTGTTTCACTGAATGATGTACAACTCATTTATCATTGTGCAGCTGGAGGGTTCTCTGGAGCAAGAGAAGAAGCTCCGCATGGACCTGGAGAGAACCAAGAGAAAGCTGGAGGGTGATCTGAAACTGGCCCAGGAATCCATAATGGACCTGGAAAATGACAAGCAGCAGTCTGACGAGAAGATAAAGAAGTAATGTGGACCAACAATATGAAATGTCATGGAGAGAAACCACCTGCAAAATTACACTAATATATGATGTGCTGTGTTCCACAGGAAGGACTTTGAAGTAACCCAGCTTCTGAGTAAGATTGAGGATGAACAATCTTTGGGGGCTCAGCTACAGAAGAAGATCAAAGAACTCCAGGTATTTTTATTTTCTGTAAAATCACTAATAATAAGCAAGAGTGAATTATTACTTTCAGATGTTAATCTAACATCATTAATTTGAAAGGCTCGTATTGAAGAACTGGAAGAAGAGATCGAGGCAGAGCGTGCCGCTCGTGCCAAGGTGGAGAAGCAGAGAGCTGATCTCTCCAGGGAACTTGAGGAGATCAGTGAGAGGCTTGAGGAGGCTGGAGGAGCCACCGCTGCTCAGATTGAGATGAATAAGAAGCGTGAGGCTGAGTTCCAGAAGCTGCGTCGTGACCTTGAAGAGTCCACCCTGCAGCATGAAGCCACTGCCTCTGCTCTCCGTAAGAAACAGGCTGACAGCGTGGCTGAACTGGGTGAACAGATCGACAACCTCCAGAGAGTCAAGCAGAAACTAGAGAAGGAGAAGAGTGAATACAAGATGGAGATCGATGACCTGTCCAGCAACATGGAGGCTGTTGCTAAGGCAAAGGTAGGATGGAATGCCTGTGTATAATATAATTCTTGAGATAACACTTTTTTTCATTTTCATTTCGCCTTTAGTTTATCAGAAAGGTCAATTGAGGGCAAGCTCTCTTTTCCAATGATGCCCTGATACAGTAAACATAGCTTAATATTAAACAACATAAATAACAAGATAACAGAAATTATCATAGCTAATGATGGCCAACCTAGTGATGAGTAAGGAAACCATCTCCAGTTATAAACAGGAGGACTGAAGGATAGACTGCATCGAGTGGCTTTACTGTTCAAATCAAAGCAATGAACCAATCAGAAAAAAAGGATGATTGAATTAGTCCAATGTTCATTTACAGGGAAATCTTGAGAAGATGTGCCGCACCCTTGAGGACCAACTTAGTGAAATTAAGGCCAAGAGTGATGAGAACGTTCGCCAGATCAATGATGTTGGAGCTCAGAGAGCTAGATTGTTGACAGAGAACGGTAAATATTCATCTTAAAGTCTACTTTATCAACATGGTTGGTCGATACTTTTGGCAACTTGATCATAATTAGAGATTATGCTTTAATCAACAGTTATCCTTGGACTTTGATGATTTTTTCCCCCTTATGTTTGAAACAAATATTTAAATGTCTAATTAGGTGAGTTTGGTCGTCAACTGGAGGAGAAAGAAGCTCTGGTCTCACAGCTCACCAGAGGCAAGCAGGCCTTCACTCAGCAGATTGAGGAATTGAAGAGACTCAATGAAGAGGAGGTTAAGGTGAGGAATAGATCCCCCCCCCCTTTTTTTAGGCCTAGTTCTATATTTTTTTGTAATTTAATTCAGCTGACATTTTTTTTGTCCATTTTCTATTGACAGGCAAAGAATGCCCTTGCTCATGCTGTGCAATCAGCTCGCCATGACTGTGACCTTCTGAGGGAGCAGTTTGAGGAGGAACAGGAAGCCAAGGCGGAGCTGCAGCGTGGAATGTCCAAGGCCAACGCTGAGGTGTGTCAGTGGAGGAGCAAGTATGAAACTGATGCTGTCCAACGCACTGAGGAGCTGGAGGAAGCTAAGTAAGTCATTAGTGTTTTAAACCAGTGTATCTCAATTTTATTTGGTCTCAAGGACCCCCTAATTGATACATATATTTGGCCGCGGACCACCCTCTGCAAAGGTTTTGTGGCAGGGACCCCCAGAAGAGAGGATTTATATTCCAAATTATTCCAAATGTTCCCAACATTTTCCATGAAAATAGCAATTATGTACAAGCTCGCAATGTGGCACAAAGTGTCACCCTGTGAGCTTGTGGATCTGCTATTTTTAAATAGCCAACATATAAATGGATAAAGTTGTTAAATGATTTTGGTGCTACATTAAACTACTTTAGCCCGGGACCCCCTGGATCCCCCCCAAGGACTCCTGCTGGGGGGCCCCGGAACCCGCTTTGAGAGCCAATGTTTTACACTGTCAGGCACCACTCACTATGCAAAATATTGCCCACATTAATATGATTCCATTCAACACTGATCAACAGGAAGAAGCTAGCCCAGCGTCTGCAGGAGGCTGAAGAGCAAATCGAGGCTGTTAATTCCAAGTGCGGCTCTCTGGAGAAAACCAAACAGAGACTCCAGGGTGAAGTGGAAGACCTCATGATTGATGTGGAGAGGGCCAATGGTCTGGCTGCCAACCTTGACAAGAAACAGAGGAACTTCGATAAGGTGCTTTGACACTCATTATTTTGAAACTAAATTAATTCTTGCCTCCTTAAAGTGGGGTAAATGACACATTTCATAATAAATGCTGTGCAGGTCTTTAAAGTGGGGTAAATGACACATTTCATTATAAATGCTGTGCAGGTCCTTAAAGTGGGGTAAATAACACATTTCATTATAAATGCTGTGCAGGTCCTTAAAGTGGGGTAAATGACACATTTCATTACAAATGCTGTGCAGGTCCTTAAAGGTTCTATGACATTTTTTTTTTTCTCAAAATTTTTATCCCACGATTTTGTAACCCCATTTTTTACACCCAGTGCCAATTGTCTACAGTATGTAAACCTGGGCACTACCTTCCCTCTGTCAACCTAGGGAGGCCAGGGCCGAGCTCATGCCTCCTTCAATGCATGAGAGCCAACTGACCTTCTTGTCACCTGACAGGGGAGAGTTTCCCTGGTTGGACGTAGCGCGTGGAAGGAACACGTTATTCCAACCAGTTCCTTTCCCCTCCATCAGGCGCCCCGGCTGGCCAGGGGGAGCCAGTATAGTGACCAGGATTACTGCATGTTTTTGTGAGGGTACCTACCCTAGGAGACACGGGGAGAACATGCAAACTCCACACAGAAAGGCCCTTTCCCCAACCCCACCTAGGGTATGGGCACTGATGACGCGGAGGAGAGAACACGCCCACAGCGTCCCCTGCGGGAATCGAACCCAGGACCTTCTAGCTGTGAGGCGACAGCACTACCGACTGCGCCACTTTTTTTTTTTTTTAATGTTTTTTTTGTGGTTTTATGACCCGAATTACACCCAAAAAATCTGAACTTTGAACATTCAGTGGATTTTCTGTGGTCTGGGGTTTTCTGAATAATTAGGCTGAAAAGTAATCTGAGCTTGGCCCTTCGGCAGTGAGGTCACAGCCGATTAATCCCGCCCACTCTCCTCCTCTATCCTTTCCTTTGGGGGGGGGGGCGGAGCAGAGGCGATGATTGACAGGCAAAATCCCTCACCAGCGACACCCGCAGGCAAAGATTTATTTTTTCATCGCAGTTGAAAAGGCTTTAGAAATGTGAGAGAAAAACACCTGCCATGGATCAATGGAGTGGAATTTTTTGTTAAAACTTTGATACACTTTTAATGTGTGGTAAAACTGAACGTCATGAAACCTTTAACCCTTGCATTGTGTTAGAAACCTGCATACACTTTTGGTGTTAGCGGGTCAAATTTGACACATGATTTAACTCAGCCCAAAACAAAAAAACAATTATTTTCATTTATTTTTTTCTCCCACCTCATAGCTGACTTGTTGTGCATTCATATCCATGCAAACGCTTTTTAAAATATTATTTTGGGATAGGGTTAGGGTTTCAATATATCTCGTTTTCAATTATAAAAATGTTCTCATTACATTTCCTATAATGAAGACAATGGATAATAATGTTATGTAGCTATAATATACTAATATTAGAACACACTTTAGTTTAGTTTTGTAACTTTAAAAATTGTTAATATTATTAAAAATAGTGACATCTGTGGTGTTAAGGGTCAAAATTGACCTGTATACCATAGAAGGTAAAAAGTAATTTATTTTTCATAAACCCAAACTTTATTTTACTCCTAATAGCAAATGCTAATTGAGGACAAGTTTATCTCACTCTCAAACATGTAAACATTGAATATTGACAATTTAGAGGGAATTGAGCCACACTTCACTTTTTTTTTTAGACCATCAGAATTAAGTAAAATGGTGGTAATTAATTTTGTTGCGTTAAAATAGCTGTTTCTGAGGATATCATGAAGCCTTGTTCCAATAAAGAAATGCAAAGGGTACTTTTTACCTATTTAACTTGAAAACGGGTCAAAAATGACCCTAACACAATAGAAGGGTTAAAGTGGGGTAAATGACACATTTCATTACAATGCTATGCAGGTCTTGGCAGAATGGAAGCAGAAGCATGAAGAGGGTCAGGCAGAACTGGAAGGAGCTCAGAAAGAGGCTCGTTCTCTCAGCACTGAGTTGTTTAAGATGAAGAACTCCTACGAGGAGTCTCTAGACCAACTGGAGACCATGAAGCGTGAGAATAAGAACCTGCAACGTGAGTCTTTCTCTACATCACTTTTAATAACAGTGAGGGGAAAAAAACATTAAATGTTCAAGAGCAGTTGTGGATCAGGCTACAACTTTATTCAAATGAAAATACAAAATAGATGCTGATTATTCATTATTTTCAATAAACTGCAGAGGAGATCTCAGACCTGACTGAACAGATTGGTGAAACTGGAAAGAGCATCCATGAGCTGGAGAAATCCAAGAAACAGACGGAGACAGAGAAGTCAGAGATCCAGACAGCCCTGGAGGAAGCTGAGGTAAAACTTTTAGTTTCTAGATGAACTATATCTTGTCTATATCTTAGATTTATTTCAATACGTTTTATATTCAAACAGTGAGCTGTATATGATGTTACATTTTGATCCTTTACATTTTAGGGTACTCTGGAGCACGAGGAGTCCAAGATTCTTCGTGTGCAGCTGGAGCTCAACCAGATAAAGGGTGAGGTCGACCGGAAGCTGGCAGAGAAGGATGAAGAGATGGAACAGATCAAGAGGAACAGCCAGAGGGTGATTGACTCCATGCAGGGCACTCTGGACTCTGAGGTCAGGAGCAGAAACGATGCCCTGAGAATCAAGAAGAAGATGGAGGGAGACCTGAACGAGATGGAGGTTCAGCTGAGCCACGCCAACCGCCAGGCTGCTGAGGCCCAAAAGCAGCTGAGGAACGTCCAGGGACAGTTTAAGGTGCAAAACATTAGTTAGACACATATTCAAACTAGAAAAAGTGCTCCTCGGAGCACAAGTCTCCGCCAGGTCAGGCAGGTTAGTGTGGCCTCCTAGTGGCGCTATAATAGGCCAATGTGAAAAGGGTGCCATTTCTTCTTAGGCCTTTCACGGCAATCGGACACTGCATTTATGATTTGAGGCATTTTGTTCCAAAAATTTGTTTTGTGAAATTAGACCTGCTGGTGGCGCTATAACAGACCAATGTGAAAAGGGTGGCATTTGTTCCTCGGCCTGTGTGAAATTTCATGGAAATTGCACACTACGCTCATGATTTGAGGCGTGCAAACTTTGGAAGCCAATGTTAGCCAATTAGGATGGAATAAGAAATATCGGACAAATCTGTCTTGATGACATGACTATAGAGATACTATGTACCGATTTGCGTGATTTTTGGACAGAATCTGAAGGAGTAAGAGCAACATTTTTTTCTTCCAAAAGTTGGCCTCCTGTTGGCGCTCTAAAAGGCAGATGTGAAAAATGCAGGGCAAAGGTTGTTCCTTGGCCTCTAGGGAGTGTGCATGCAAAGTTTCACGCAGATCGGTGCAGTTATAGGTAAAAACATGAATCGGCCTGTTATAGCGCCACCATGAGGCTGATTTGAAAGTTGAAAGTGGCATTTCTTCCTTGGCCTAGTGGGAATGTGCGTGGCTAATTTCACGGAAATCGCATGCTGCGTTCATGATTTGAGGTATTTTGTTCAAAACAAACCAATCCTGCAAACTTTGGAAGCCAATCTTAGCCAATCAGGATGGAATATGGAAAATCGGACAGATCCGTGTTGATCACATGACTATAGAGGTACTGTGTACCGATTTGTGTGATGTTTGGATAAAATCTGTAGGAGTAATATAAAAAAGATGTTTTGCACAAATCGGCCTCCTGGTGGCGCTATAACAGGCCCATGTGAAAAATTTGGGGCAGAGGTTCTGAATTGGCATCCAGGGAGTGTGTGTGCACAGTTTCGCAGCGACCGGGCCAACGGTGCCAGAGATTAGCTGGTCACAGACACACGGACACATGGACGGACGGACGGACGGACGGACAGACAGGGGGTAAAACATACTCTCTCGTCATGCCTTCGGCCTGGCGGAGACAACAATGGAACTGCACTGAACAAGTCACATTCTGATGTTTCTCTTAACGTGACCACCTCAAATGTGATTTATTTTAGGATGCCCAACTGCACCTTGACGATGCTGTCAGAGGTGCAGAAGATGTGAAGGAGCAAGGTGCCATGGTGGACCGTAGGAATGGCCTCATGGTTGCTGAGATCGAGGAGTTGAGAGTGGCTCTGGAACAGACAGAGAGAGGCCGCAAAGTGGCTGAGCAAGAACTAGTAGATGCTAGTGAGCGCGCTGGACTGTTGCACTCTCAGGTACAAAAAAATAATAAAATACTTTCAATATTCAGACTGTTTTTTTTAATTTTTTTACATCATGCTTACTTACATTGTTCAACTGAATCTTTATTTTAGAACACAAGCCTTTTGAACACCAAGAAGAAGCTTGAGACTGACCTGATCCAGGTCCAAGGTGAAGTGGACGACAGTGTTCAAGAAGCAAGGAATGCTGAGGAGAAGGCCAAGAAAGCCATCACTGATGTACGTTAGGATGCCTATTGCCCTACCCTTATCTACAGTATTAGAAATCCTCATGTCATGCTTCATATTAACATACAATACAATGCAAACATGACTTTCCAGGCTGCCATGATGGCCGAGGAGCTGAAGAAGGAGCAGGACACTAGTTCTCACCTGGAGAGGATGAAGAAGAACCTGGAGGTCACAGTCAAGGACCTGCAGCACCGTCTAGATGAGGCTGAGAACCTGGCTATGAAGGGAGGCAAGAAGCAGCTCCAGAAACTGGAGGGCAGGGTAAGATGTAGTTTACTTCAACACAGCTTATAGATGATGACATAAGAAGACATAACCTCATAATATACAATTCAATTGTGAAGGTGCGTGAACTGGAGGGAGAGGTTGAAGGTGCACAGAGAGGCGGAGCAGATGCTGTTAAAGGTGTCCGCAAGTACGAGAGGAGAGTGAAGGAGCTAACATACCAGGTACTGTATACCATGTTCACTTTAATGACCATCATGCCTCTGATTAAATGAATAGATTGCATTAGCATACAACTATGAATGTTATGAATTCACTCTAACTTTAGACTGAAGAGGACAAGAAGAATCTTGGCAGGCTTCAGGATCTGGTAGACAAGCTGCAGATGAAGGTGAAGGGCTACAAGAGACAAGCTGAGGAAGCGGTAAGACAAACATACATGGTGATGAATTTTCACTTGTGGCTGCCATGGGCATAGTACGGTTGGCATAGTGTAACTAAGACATAATGGGAATCAGTTATGTAAAAAATAATGCTGGTATTATGTGAAGATGACCAACAGCAGAGCATGTTTCAGTGTCCATCTTGCTGCTTTCCACGAGCAGCACATGAAATGTCTAGATTGCTGCAATCTGGGAACCCATCGCCAAATGAAAAGGAAAAACAGCGCCCTCTGCTGTTTTTTACTATCTCACTTGGCTCTGGGAGGAAGTCGACGTAGCACACGTACGCAAGGAAACCGGGGTTTTGGTCTGCCTTCAGCGCATCACTTCCGGTGGTGCGACTATGTTTTCATTCCCACTAACAATATTTCTACACAGAATACTAACACCACTTCTCCCAGAGAACATGTATCGTTTTGGTTATAAGCCCACTTGTTTCTATGATGAAAGAGCAAGTTAAAATGTGAATATCTTTCCGTGGTTTTGTCTGCTCCGAGGACGCCATTGTTAAATGAGTTTCGGTTTGTTTCTAGTGGGGAAGGATCGGCAGACACGTAAATCCCGCCCACTACATTTGATTGGGTAAAGCGCGGCCTGCTTCCTGATCTGAAGGCACGCCCACTTGTAGGCCAGTGCGTACGCGATATGACAAACCCCCCCGACAGATTCAAACACAGAGTAGAATCTGTTCTTGAGAGATTAAGATTGCTGTGCTTCTGCGGTATGGTATGGCATCCGCACCGCGGGGAAGCTGTTACTGTAACACGGGTGCTGTAAAGAAAGTCAAGCTGTTCCACAACAATGCACACGCTGCAGCTATGTTTCAGGCAAAATGGTAAAATGTCCAAAGTGGACTACAGAAAGCAATAGATTTTGTTTCTTCCAAGCTGCGATAACCCTAACCCTAACCCTAACCCTAGTACCAAACAAGAACAAGAACACAGCCATGATCGCGCCGTTCCAATAAGAACCTGGCACTCCACTCATGAACATGCTGCATGGGCCATTGTATTAGCCAAAACCACACTTTACAATTTCCTGAAATTGTCTTGTTTGGACTATAAGTGCAAGTTGCTCGTTTCAAATATTGAGGCTTTGAACCATCTCTATCATATTGTAGGAGGAAGCAGCCAACACTCACCTGTCCAAGTGTAGAAAGGTTCAGAATGAGCTGGAGGAGGCTGAAGAGCGTGCTGACATTGCTGAATCCCAGGTTAACAAGATGAGAGCTAAAGGTCGTGACACCAAGGTAAATACATGTGCAATATGAAGGTTTATTAAGATGATTATCTTTAACTAAGATTTAACTAAAGATTAGTGTTGAATATCTAATAGTATATTTCTATGTTTACAGGGAAAAGATGCTGCTGAATAAGTTCTCCAATTCAAGTCACAATGAAAAGTCATAAAATATGACCCATTGTATTCACGCTAGATGGGAGATCTGCACCATGAAAAGTCATAAAATATGACCCATTGTATTCAATAAAGGGGGCAACAAAATCATTTTGTTTCATTGTCTTGTCAATCACTTTTTATTATCAGGTGAGTCAGATTATTCTGGTTCCAACTCACAGGTCCGCTATATACTATTTTGTAAACCCATTGCAAAGATAAATAAATGTGTATTCATTTTAAATGTTTTCAATGCAAATCACTGGATGGTTTTCAAGTGCCAAGACCTTGTCAGCATGCTCATAAAATGCTTCTCAGGATCCATCCTGTTGAGAACTGAACATTCCAAATGTAATTTCACAATGGCTACTACTGCTACTGAAAGTTTTGGAAATGCACAATGAAAGGGTTATGTAGAGTTTACAAGAGATCTGTATGGTGGGAAAAAGCATACAAAACTAGCAAAGCCTTTGTCAACAAAGACCAAACTGACCGATTAATTGATTTGACTATGAGGGGCCAGCCCTAGAACATGTTTGCAGTACACACACGCGCGCAATCGCACATGCACACACACACACACGCACGCGTGTGTGCGCGCGCACACACACACACACACACACACACACACACACACACACACACACACACACACACACACACACACACACACACACACATGCATACACATGCACACACATGCACACACACACGCGCAATCACGTGTAATCCATTTGTAGTTTTGAACGAAAATGTCACACATCACACATCAATACAAGCATTTAAACACACAACCAGACACTCACTGACAAACAAGTCAGGCCTTCCAAAACTGTTACAGCAGGTAACTCCATATTAGCGTCAGAAAGTTCCTCTGACCACAGTGTCAAAAATGGAATAAATGAATTTGTGTTCACATTGTGTCAATAAAACATCAATTTACAGAGACAATGTTTCATTTCTCATTTATACAGATTTTCAGCTACAGTATTTCTGTGAGTTGGACATGGACAGTTGTGTCAAGCATACAGTTATACTTACTATAGCAGTGGTTCTCAACCTGTGGGCTGGGGCCCACTGGTGGGCTGTGAGGATACTGCAAGCATTCCCCCAAATCATTGGCAAAACTATGATAATAATGAAAATATGACATTACAATTTAAAATGAATGTTGTGGTGGTGTAATACACCATGAAATGATTTCAACAAAGAAAATATACAAAATATTAAAATAGTATTTAAAACCTTTCATAATGATGCTGATGTCTGAGGTGGGCGGGTCCTTGGGTACCTTCAGGATGCTCACTGACGTCATAGAAGGTAGGTTTGTTTCCCTGCCCCTATCCCTGTTTTTTTTCTACAGGCAGGTCTTTGGGTGAATTTCACCCAACGTTAGTGATAGAGGGTAGAAACAAATCCCATACTCTCACAATGGTCAGCTGATGCAATTAGACAGTGCCTTCACTGGACAAGGCTCACATGTCCCAGGAATGGGTGGACCAAAGGAAAAGTTCCCAGCTCCATTCTTTTTTTTGGAGTTAGTTCCATGGATCTAAGCCGGTACACATTTGATTGATTGATCGTTACAATAAACATGCTCTGAAAATGCTTTCGAGCTGTTCAAGTGGGCCCTGATCCAGAAAATGTTGAGAACCACTGCTTTATAGGTATTAAAGGAGCCTCAATCAATGAATAGTTGTCATCTTAAAATAGCAGTCACATAAAACCTTTAACTTGATTAACATTGTATCCGTACCATAGTCCATACATTGTCCATCTTTAAATAATATGAGGAAAAAATCCTCTTTATCATGACTATGAATCAACTTCATATTTACCAGAATTCCGTCATTTCAATGTGTTTGATCAGTCAAGTGCCTTGATTGATTACCAGCCATGCAGTTGGTGATATGTTACAGTAATCAGTTTGTGTGTGTGTGTGTGTGTGTGTGTGTGTGTGTGTGTGTGTGTGTGTGTGTGTGTGTGTGTGTGTGTGTGTGTGTGTGTGTGTGTGTGTCCTTGTCCTTGAGCAAGGCACCGAACATCCAACTGCTCCCGATGAGCAGGTTGATTGGGGCTGATTATTTTCTTGGCTATTATTCTGTTGATAACGTGTTTGATTTATCGAATAATCGAGAAGTGCCTTAAAAATATTTATTTACATAGATATATTTTTAAATAACGCATCTATTAAGTGTTACTTTATACTTCGTTGTCATGGAAGAATAGTGAAAATAGCCGATCTACAAGCTCACAATCACCACGTGTTGTTCGTCTATTTTCACTATTTTTCAACGTTTTTTAAACTTAGAATGTCATGCCCAACATAGGGATTGATTATTAATCAATTATTTTATTAAATAATCGATTGTCGATCATTTAAGCAGATATTGTAGCAGCATTAGTAATAGTAATATAGACAAACAATGACATCATAATGTACAAACAATAAAATAATCAATTGTGTGCAGTAGCAGCAGTACTCCAATCTTGCCAGTAGAGAGCACTGTGATTCCATGCATAACTGTTAGCTCACTCTCTACACAAAGTGAGCAATGTGACTAAACAAATTGTTTACTTTCAACACACGTTCCGTAATGCAATTCCAATGGTGAAAGCTGTGTTGTTTCACGGTGAAGGAATGGCGGATTTCGCCTACAGCCCGAAATATCCGTAGCCTATGTGTCTCAAAGAATACAGTATACTGTATCTTTTTGATATATAATGTGATATGTGACTAAACATATACCATAACATATACCGTAACATACCCGCTTCTTTACAACTGTAATCCTGTGATGAGACAATACAATTGAGGTTATCAACATATTATCAACAGGTTATCAACACAGGTTATCAACCTGTTGTGACCCTAACCCAGTGACCTGAAGAGCCTGATCTTCTACCAGGGCGAGGTCGGAGGGGTGAGGCTCTGGCGAAGAGAAGGTCCCAGTGATGAACATGTCCGTGGAGAAGGATTCCACAGATGGCACGACATGGCAGCTAGCTGCACAGTCTGTGGAACACAGAGAGACACAGGCTTCTGGTTTCGTTGGGTAGAATATTGACACAATCAGTGGTGGACAAAGTAAATACTCAAATAAATACTAAATAAATAAGTATTCAAAAGGACAAATTGCAAAGTATGCTTTCTTTTGAATATCAACGCAGCGCTGTATTGAAATTTAGACAATCCTCCCACAAAAAAAACCCCAAAAATGACTGAAATGCTCATAAATTTTGAAAATAGTCGTTATAGCTATTTTAACTATTTTTTAAAAATAGGGCTTAAGTGGATAATTCATGATATATTTGAGTACGTTTAGGCCCCAAGAGTCCTTTGAAATGTAGCGGAAATCTCACTTTACAGTACTCAAGTAAATGTACTCAGTTACTTTCCACCACTGGACACAACCTAACCATCCAGACCTCTGAGGTCGTCTGGGACAGGTCTGCTTACTGTCCCCAGAATGTTTTGCCCTTTATTGAAAAATGTTCTCTTCAGCACTGTAATTAAGTGTGCCTGCCATGCCAATGACAAAACACTTATTGTAATCCGCCATACTTAATAATAATAATATAATATATAATAATATAATAATAATTTTGTTATAAATGAAAAGTATCCTTCAAGGACTACTACTTCTGATCATTTCATCGACACATCTGATGAAGGTGCATTAATTGTCTCCGCCAGGCTGAAAAGCATGGCGAGAGAGTATGTTTTGCACCCTGTCCGTCCGTCCGTGTGTCTGTGTGTCCGTCGGTCCGTCTGTGAACAGCTAAACACCCGCAAACACCCGTTGGCTTGATCGCAGCGAAAATGTGCACACACACTCCCTGGATGCCAATTCAGAACCTCTGCCCCACATTTTTCACATGGGCCTGTCATAGCGCCACCAGGAGGCCGCTTTTTACAAAACACATTTTTGGACAGTACTCCTACAGATTTTGTCCAAACATCACGCACATCGGTACACAGTATCTCTGTAGTCATTAGATAAAATGGGTCTTTCAGATTTTTCATAGTCCATCCTGATTCGCTAAAAATGGCTTCCAAAGTTTGCAGGAGTGCTCCGTTTTGAACAAAATGCCTCAAATCTTGAACATAGCATGCAATTTCTGTTAAATTTTGTATGTACATTCCCACTAAGTCGAGGAAGAAATGCTACTTGAAATTGTTCTAAACAGCCTCGTGGTGAGGCTATAACAGGCTGATTCACTTTTTTACCTATAACTGCACCGATCTGCGTGAAACTTTGCATGCACACTCCCTGGAGGCCAAGGAAAAACCTTTGCCCTGCATTTTTCACATCTGCCTTTTAGAGCGCCGCCAGGAGGCTGACTTTTGTAAAACAATTATTTTGCTATTACTCTTTCAGATTCTGTCCGACAATCACGCACATCGGTACACAGATGAAAACCATGTCCCACATCCTAAATGGGCTTCATGTATACAGGGGACTCTAGGCATCACAGAATAGTGGATCTGATATCAAAAGATATGTCTTCTATTTTTAGGTCCTCCATCATGCTGTATAAGCATTCTACTGTGAAGCCGAGCATGTTTAGTCTGTGTAGTGATGATTCTGTGTTCTCTAACATTTCAGCTAACACCCCTGATGTCATTGGCCGGGTTTCCCAAACGAATTTGAGCTTGTGCGCAGCCTAGAAGCTGCGTAAGAGCCTCCACGCACCTGCGCAGTAGCAACCCCGCCACGCACTATCTTCGTTAGTAGCAGCTGTGTGTGCTCTACGTGCCATCTAAACTGGCTTCAGGAGGCACCATCGTCGTAGGTGCTCAAGCGCACGGCGTTACGTGTGTGCTAAAACTACATTCGCGAGACAGCATAGACGTAAAGACCTCCTGGACGAAGTCTACGTAAAGCCTACGTAAACTACGTAGTGCTGTCCTACGCTACACTGCAGTTTAAACACCCTTTGCGAAAGTGAAATGGATCATAAAAATACCAGAGCCAACTGTCAGATGTCCTGAAGCAGTCCACTCCAAATACAACTTTTGAATAATATATTTATGAATGAAATTACAGTGGTGAGTTGACATCTGCAAGGTAAATAAAACACTAAAGTGTCCCCATTATGCAAGTAAATTAAATATACTTAAAATACCAAAAGTAAAGGTATGCAGAATGTCCCATTTCCCAAATTTAATATGTATTAAAATCTTTTGAAAATAGCAGATCTACAAGCTTGTGAGGCGTTGTGAGCTTGTAGATCTGCTTTCAAAATATTTTTTTACCATTTATAAACATGGCGAGCGCAACAGCTGTCACTTTGTGAGAGGAACTGGGGACTTTCATCATAACGTTTAACTATAAAACGTAGAAATTAAGGAAACATGCTCAGCATCATTTATATACCTTTAGTTAACTTGGCTTATGCTTAATATTTTTATCAGATGATCGGATCATCCGTGAGAGTACAATTTGTAAACTTCGGGTTCATGCATAGAGGACGAAGCAGCGCAGCCTATTATAGGAGGAACTGCTGCGCTGGTTCTCTGTGTAGCCGGCCCACACTCAAATTAGCGAGAAAGGGCGTGCACAAGACCTGGCTATCGAGCTCAGGCTTATTAGCATGACTGGTAACGTGTCGTGCTGGCGAGTGGGAGCTTCGGGTTCAATCCCAGCTCCCTGCTTCACTATATATGCATGAATCCGGTGTTTATAAATTCTAGCAAATTCCGATCATCTCATAAAAGGTGACAGAGCCAACTGTCAGATGTCCTGAAGCAGTCCACTCTAAATACAACGTTTGAATATATTTATGCATTACATTACATCTACAAGCTTAAGAGGCGTTGTGAGCTTGTAGATCTGCTATTTTAAAAATATATTTATACATATTAAACTTGGGAAATGGGACATTCTGCGTCCTTTTTTAAAAATATATATATATATTTTTGCCTTTATTTGGACAGGACAATAGACTGACAGTAAATGGGGAGAGAGACACAGTAAAGGTCGTCGGCACTAGGAGTCGAACCCGCGACAGCTATCATGCTGGATTCCCAAATTGTGTGATGTACGCCTAGACCGCTAGGCTAGTGGACGACCCATACTGTATGTATATATATATATATACATACATATACATACATATACATATACATATACATATACATATACATATATAAATTAAATGTGTGTGTGTGTGTGTGTGTGTGTGTGTGTGTGTGTGTGTGTGTGTGTGTGTGTGTGTGTGGTCGGTCGGTCTTTTCATAGATCTATTTAGCTACGATGGGTGTTACTAGCGCCCCAGGGCGCTCTTAACAAACTGCTTCGTAGGACAGCACTGCAGGGCTACGCCTCTCCCAGGAGTGGGAGGAGAGTAGGATACGCCATTCTGTCTCCCGAATGTAGTTTTAGCAGACACGTAACGCCGTGGACGTGGGAACCGATAGCACGTTGGGCACAACCAGCTGCTACTAATGAGGGTAGAGCGTAGGTTTCGCCGGGTCCCAGGCTCTTACGCAAGCTGCGTAGGCTACGCATGACCTGAAATCTACGTGCCTGCTATGGTACTGCGCAGATTGTGTGGACGCACGTAAGACCCGTCGTACAACCTGCGCAGGATCTCAACGCAGCATCTCTACGAATCTCTTTGGGAAACGCGGCCATTGTTGTTAATGAAAACCATTCTCGAGGTTGGCTGTACTTTTGATTACAGCTTAGAGGAAGCCTTCCTAACCAAAGTGCTAAAATACCATCAGCTAGAGCAGACCATCTCTCAGCTAGGCTACAGATGTAAACTTTTGGTTTTTATCTTTGACAGCCTGGGGCACGTACACAAGTTGGTTGAGAGGGGCCTTCAAATGGTCGGCCTTTCCAAAAGGAGGGCTAAACAATTAGCAAGGTACTGCTCAATATCAGCTATTATAGGAAGCCGCTCAATTTGGAGGAGGTGTTGTTTTCTTTACCCATGATTGTTGTCCGCTGTGTTTGACAAGTATGCCAACATTCTTTTTTGGTGTGTAACAATGCTCTGCCTTACATGCACTTGTAACTGGCTGTTTTCCCTTTATCTGACTGCACTGGCAGTGTTTATGTCCTTTGTACATCTTGTACTTCTGTTTATGTGGACATAAATAAATATTTCAAATGTGTGTGTGTGTGTGTGTGTGTGTGTGTGCGTGCGTGCGTGTGTGCGTGCGTGCACGCGTGTGTGCGAGAGAGAGAGAGAGACAGAGAGTGCGTGCGTGCGTGCGTGCGCGAGAGAGAGAGAGACAGAGAGACAGAGAGACAGACAGAGAGACAGAGAGACAGAGAGAGAGAGAAGTGTTAACTTCTACAAGGTGTGGTGCAAAGGTAATGTATATTTCAGTGACTTATCAAAACCAGAAGTAAAAGAACAGAAGTGTGACAACAGAGCACGTTCGCTACAAAAGCTTCACCTCAACAGGATTTTCTTGTAAATAGGGAAGCCTTACAGTAAAGTCATTGACGTGAGGTGTGTACGATATACAATGCTAAAGATATGATTTTAGACAGAAAGAGAGAGAGAGACAGAGAGATAGAGATAGAGATAGAGATAGAGAGAGATAGAGATAGAGATAAAGATAGATATAGAAAGAGAGAGAGAGAGAGAGACAGCGTACAGTTAAAGTTATTGTTGGGGTAAGGTGCATAATTGTTGTACATTATCCCTGCCAGGCCGATAGGCCGGAAGGCAAAGGCTATTTCCGCCTCTGTGTGTGTGTGTGTGTGTGTGTGTGTGTGTGTGTGTGTGTGTGTGTGTGTGTGTGTGTGTGTGTGTGTGTGCTCGCTCGCGTCGTGCGTGCATACGTGCGTGGACAGCTTCAGACACAGCATGTCGTGACCCATCACCGCTTTTTGTGTGTGCGTTCTTTTGCTTCGGTGTACATCAGTGTAGCGCAGGGAACGAAGCTGAGCCGACCTACAAGCCCACACCGCTTCCATCAGCGACGCGTTGTGGTCTTGCAGATCGACTGGGGCGAGGCTAACAGCTCCGCTCCGTTAATAACTGCATGTCGCACACGGACAGAGAGAAGCAGAGAGAGGAGCTCCTCTACAAGACGGACGATGTTACTTAACAACTTTCGCTGTTGTCATAAGTATTAAAGTTTCTTAAATGTGACTTTCAAGTGAAGTTTATGGGGGGAAACTTTATGGGCTGCTGGAGCAACGTGGTGGCCAGTCTGACTCTGACACACACACACACACACACACACACACACACACACACACACACACACACACACACACACACACACACACACACACACACACACACACACACACACACACACACACACACAGAGAGAGAAAAAATACAGCATGCAGCTGGTATAATATGACTCATTCATCATCAGTCATCATCCCTTGTTTTTTGTCTCCGCCAGGCCGAAAGGCATGGCGAGAGAGTATGTTTTACCCCCTGTCCGTCCGTCCGTGTGTGTGTCCGTCCGTCCGTCCGTCCGTCCGTCCGTCCGTGTGTCATTCTGTCATTTTGTGTACAGCTAATCCCCGGCACTGTTGGCTTGATCGCAGCCAAACTGTGCACACACACTCCCTGGATGCCAGAGCAGAACCTCTGCCCCACATTTTTCACATAGGCCTGTTATAGCGCCACCAGGAGGCCGCTTTGTGCAAAACATATTTTTTGAATGTACTCCTACAGATTTTGTCCAAAAATCATGCAAATCGGTACGCAGTATCTCTATAGTCATTAAACAAAACCTGTCTTTCAGATTTTTCATATTCCATCTTGATTGGCTAAAAATGGCTTCCAAAGTTTGTAGGAGTGCTCCGTTTTGAACAAAATGCCTCAAATCATGAACACAGCATGCAATTTCCATGATATTTTGCAAGCACATTCCCATTAGGCCGAAGAAGAAATGCCACTTGAACATTTTCAAAACAGCCTCATGGTGGCGCTATAACAGGCCCATTTGTGTTTTTACCTATAACTGCACCGATCTATGTAAAACTCTGTATGCGCACTCCCTAGAGGTCAAGGAAAAACCTTTGCCCTGCATTTTTCACTTCTGCCTTTTATAGCGCCACCAGGAGGCCGACTTATGTAAAACATATTCCTTTATATTACTCTTTCCGATTTTATCCAAATTTCACGCAAATCGGTACACATGATCTCTATAGTCATGTGATCAAGCCGGATCTGTTTCATTTTTCATATTCCATCCTGATTGGCTAAGATTCACATCTAAAGTTTGCAGTAGTGGCTTGTTTTGAACAAAATGCTGCAAAGCATGAACGCAGCGTCTGATTGCGGTCAAACTTTGCACGCACATTCACACTATGTTGAGGAAAAATGCCACCCTTTTAACATTGGCCTGTTATAGCGCCACCAGCAGGTCTAATTTAGCAAAACATTTTTTTTAACAAAATGCCTCAAATCATGAATGCAGTGTCCTATTGCCATGCAAGGCCTAAAAAGAAATGGCACCCTTTTCACATTGGCCTATTATAGCTCCACCAGGAGGCCACAATAACCTTGCGGAGACCTGTGCTCCGAGGAGCACTTTCTCTAGTTTTATCTTTAACTGAAGTTATTAGATTTTTTTATTTTATTCATGAAATACTTTTGAAAAATGTTGGACTTGTTTTTAATTGATGAAAAGTCGTGATTTTATTTGGTTTAAACTTTTAAACTTAAAATCTTAATAATGTTTATACATTTTTATGAAAAAAAAAAAAAAAGGAGGATATTTACTCACGAACCATACAAATTGGTACACGACCCAAACATGGGTCCCTGCTCACTGTTTGGGAAACTGTGATGTAGATGATGCGAGCAGTGCTTGGAAAGCTCTTTCTAATTGCAGCTTGGTTACAATATAAACAGCTTGTGTTTATATTTGCAAGCCTCGGTCATGTCCATAAGTGAGAGGCCTGCAGATTGCAGGAATGACCAAGCCAAGAGCTAAGGCATTGGCTAATTTCTGTTTAGTGTTTGTGATAATTGCAAGTCGCCACATATGGAGGAGACGATGCTTTCTGTAACCTTGATCTGCATCCTGAAACATTTGTTGTTGAGTTTCCCAAGCTTGTGCATGTAGCCTACTATTGTCTGTGTTCAAGAATTTCTTGATAAATGTGCAAAAATATGTTGACTGACTGACAGTGTGACTGAGTTCTTGTTGTCCTAGTCTAGTCTGTTTTGGCTTGTCCTACCCCCCCCCCCCCTCTTTTTCTCTTTCTTTGGACTGCGCCCCTTCAGGTGTCAAAATGAGTCTCACAAAGCATTCCTCAGCTGTTGCAGGAGTCAGCAGTTGGAGGAGAGAGGACTATGGGGGGTGCTCTACACATAACAAACCATGAACCTGTATGAGTAAAGCAGATTTGGGGAGGGCTCTTTAAATGGACCTTTTAAGGGACCCAGCTAGTTCTGTGCTCAGCCCTTTTTGATTGATTGAATACTTTATTAACACAATTATTAACAGTACAGGTAGTACAGTCAGATGTTATGCCTATAGGCTATTCATTAAAGCTTCTAGATTTGTGTTTAGGCAATTTTTGTATCTGCTTGATTTGATAGGCAAGATGTGACAATCTTGGACTGTATCAGCTGTGTGTGTACATTACATAGTCTGTTAATAAATCATTACATGCTGAAATGAAATGTAATGAGTATTAGGAATGAAAATAACATTATGTGAGTGAGCCACTTGTTTATTGGATGACATTAGGGCGGCAAGGGCCAAACCTTAATTCCAGCCAGACATGTCAGACATGTATAAGTAGGCTATTAGCAGCAAATCATTTTTGAGAAGACATACTGTCACCAAGTGAAGAAACCTGTCATCCTCCCAGTTATACAGATTATTTTTAATCTCGGTTGAGGGGTGGTTTGTTATGTGGGGGTGAAGGGTGTTATTGTCATCAAAATATACTTAGAGTAGCGCAGTAAAAGTACTCAGATTTTCCAAATATTGTCAAGCTTTTTCAAAAACAGCAGATCTACAAGCTCACAACACGTCACATTGTAGATCAGCTTTTTTCGAATATCCAAAGTATTAAGTGGTTAATTTATGTTTGCATTATAATACAATCTGCAAAGTAACAAGTAACTAAAGCTGTCAAATGCTGTAATTGTAATGAAGTAGAAGTAACAAAAATGGAAAGTAAAGTAAAAGTACCTCAAACTTGTATAGGCTACTATGCATTGTAAGCACTGAACATTATTATACACAGTATACTGTAGTACTTGAGTAAATGTACTTAGTTACTTTGCACCACTTTGACAGGCTAAGCCAGGGAGGGTCTGACCAATGTAAAGCCATAGGTTGTGGGGTTTACCTGGCTAGGTTAGTAGTATTGCATGTGTAACAAATTGTGTGTAACAGGGGAGACCTCTCCCTTTCAGGGTTCTGTGTCCTTGCTCCTTGATGACCTTTTCCATTCACTACATGGTACTCAGCCATTACAGGCCCCTCTCCTGGTTTGTTTCTCCAGCATACGTTGATTCTATAATTGTCAGGCTCCTCTCTGCATTGGTGTGCATAACTTTAGTCACAGTTTCCTGAAGGTAGCATACCCATTTCCTGTTTGGTTCATTTTACTTAACCAGTGCTATACTGAATTAATCAGTATAGCACAGATATAGTAGTTATAGAGGGTGTAGGTCAAGCCTCTAATTATACATTACAACAGCAGATATTTGCAATATGGCCCAATTTCGTCTGTAAGACATTTGATTTAAAAAAATCCTCATCACATTAAAATACATGGAAGTTACTGCGTTCATTGTGTCACACAAAGGTTGAAAAGTAAAACACGAAAATTTGGCCCGTATTCCTGTTTTTCTCACTTTTACTTTGAAGAGAAAAAACTAATTATACGTTAGTATCCGGACCATTCCTCCTGTGTCCTTCTCTCTCCCTTCTAGCAAACACCCACCATTAGTGTGTATTGGAAAAGCTAAAAAGACTGTGAGATCCACATGTGCTTTGAAGTGGGATAGCTTCAAAAGAGTTTCTAGGTGGAAGTATATAGAAATAGTTGTGTGGCAAAGTTTTGGTAAGATACTATAAATAGTTGGTGTGTTCGCTGCTGCTGCAGCGAGCACACAACAACACATTTTCTTGAATCACACCCCAGAATTAATCAGTTTCAGTGATTCCAATTATATATGTGAGATCAAAGAGCTGACTTGACAATGAAATAAACAATGCACGGCCATGTTTTATAAATGTTTGTAATTCACTCTCACATGTATTCATTCCTTTTTTTCCTTTACTATGTACCAGACGTGTCATAATTAAAGGGATATTTCACTTTCAAAAAAACTTTTGGTCATTTTATCATCTACTCAGGCCTTTGTGAGTCCCCCAGACCTTTTTTAAGTTGCTTGATTCATTATTTAGATATTTGATATTAATTTGATCAGACACGCCCCCTTCCTATACAAACCCATTATAACTTCAAACTCCATTTTAACCCGTTAGATTCATCAAAAACACCCGTCCTTGGTTCTGGTGACTCACCCTGCCCTCCTACGCGAGGGGGCCGTGTTTTTTCAATTACTTTTTTCATTTATTTTTAATATTTTTTTTGGAAAATGAAAAAAATAAAATACAATAAAGAATTTAAATAAAATAAATGAAAAAAGTAATTGAAAAAACGCGGCCCCCTCACGTATTAGGAGGGCGGGGTGAGTCACCAGAACCAAGGACGGGTGTTTTTGATGAATCTAACGGGTTAAAATGGAGTTTGAAGTTACAATGGGTTTGTATAGGAAGGGGGCGTGTCTGATAAAATGAATATCAAATATCTAAATAATGAATCAAGCAACTTAAAAACTGTCTGGGGGGCTCACAAAGGCCTGAGTAGATGATAAAATGACCAAAAGTTTTTTGGAAAGTGAAATATCCCTTTAAGGAGTGACACGAATAAGCAATACGAAAAAGGATTTATTTCACATGAAACTTTTATTTTGGTAATGCCTCCAGTCATAGTCTAGATGGAAAGGGGGGTCCACGCGCATAGGGTGTATTTTAAGACGCCACCTGTTTTTTCTCAATCCTTGAAGGGTGTATTTTAAGATTCTGCCAGGTAACAGGCTGAAAAAATGTCCCATGGGGTTCATTTTGAACCTTACATATCCTACCCTAATCCGAAAAAACAAACAAACAAAAAAACAGAATAACTATTGAAATAAACAACCTACAGGGACAAATGAACACATGTTTCCATACAATTAGGACTCAGATAATTCATTAAAATTATTATTATTAAGATTGAAGCACATCTTGACTCTATTTCGGGGCAAAAACTGCACAAAAACATCACATCTATATTTATCTTTTTACTAAATTCTTAGTTGGCTCATTAAATTTTCACCTTTTTAGGGGCCCAGCTAGTTGTGTGCTCAGCCCTGACTACAGTCTATTCCAGTGGATCTCAAACTTTTCAGACCCCCTCCCGAAATAATCATTTTGAACTGGGGACCCCCCCACCCTGACAAAAACTTTGGAATTGTGGCATTACATTTAGTTTGACTCGGTTCCACAGATATATTGTGGAAAATAGCCAATCTACAAAATGTTTGCCTCTTTCTAAGGTAATATTTGGCCAATGTTTTTTTTTAAAGTATAGTTTGTCTTTTACTTTTGATGCAGTAATGGTATTTTTTTCTTTCTTTTTTTGCATTTTAGAGGTATTAAAAAGGTCTTAAAAGATCTTAAATTGCAGATAACCTTACAGTATGTTTGTTTTTCTCACTTAACTTCTGAGTGAGAAAACAATGTTGCACATTAAGCTGGAGCTTTTAACAACTCATAGACATCTGAACTGTGACCCTGACTACAAAAACATCAAAACTTCCAAAAAGTAAAGCTTACATTTCCTCCTGAAATGGAGTGCAGTGGAAGTATGAAGCATACAATGGAAATACCAGTGGTGTAAAATAACTAATTACATTTACTCAAATACTGCACAATTTTGAGGTACTTTAGTGGAGTATTTCCAATTTTCAATACTTTATACTCTTACTCCACTACATCTCGGAGGCAAATATTGTACTTTTACTCCACTACAATTATTTGACATATTTAGTTTGTTACTTTTTAGATTTAGATTATTTGTTACAAAACATACATTAACCACTTCATCCCTATATATATTTTGGCTATTTGAAAATAGCCGATCTACAAGCTTGAAGATTTGCTATTTTCAAATGATTTTTAAACATTTGGAAACTGCGTATGAGTAATTTTACTTTTGGTACTTTTGAAGCCAATACTTTTGTACTTTTACTCCAGTAAATTTTGATTACCAGACTTTTACTTGTAAGGGCACGGTCACACCGACGTTTAATTCTACCCATGAAGCAGCCAATGCTTTTCAATGGGAATGGAGTGGTGTGACCGTGCCCTACCATAGTATTCCTGTGATATTGATACATTTACTTAAGTAAAAGACGTTAATACTCAAGTAAAAGACATACTGTGATGACTATACCAAACGCAGCACCCCACCTGTTGGTGGGATGCTTGTTATGCTATTTTTATACCATAGCCACTGACATGGTCATAAACCACCTCAAAACCACCCAAAAAGTAACTAAAGTTTAAGTTTCCTCCTGAAATGGAGTACAGTGGAAGTATGAAGCATACAATGGAAATACCAGTGGTGTAAAGAAACTAATTACATTTACTCAAATACTGTACCACAATGTTGAGGTACTTTTACTTTAGTAGAGTATTTCCAATTAACCACTTCATCCCTATATATATTTTTCGGCTATTTGAAAATAGCCGATCTACAAGCTTGTAGATTTGCTATTTTCAAAGGATTTTGAAACATTTGGAAACTTGTGAAATGGGACATTCTGCGTATGAGTAACTTTGCTTTTGGTACTTTTGAAGCCAATACTTTTGTCCTTTTACTCCAGTACATTTTGATTGCCGGACTTTTACTTGTAAGGGCACGGTCACAACGAAGTTTAATTCTACCTATGAGGGTGGATTCTGCCAATACTTTTAAATGGGAATGGAGTGGTTTCTTGCGAAAAGCAAGAAACCTGGCCAAAACCTTGCCAAACATTTGCCGTAGGGTGACCTTGCCAATCACCCCACCAACAAGGTTGGTGGGGTGATTGTTATGCTATTTTTATACCACTGACATGGTCATAAAAGACCTAGCCAAGACGCACTATCAAGTTTCATTGGCTACAAGGATGCTAGAGGAATGGACTCTTAAGTCCTTTAAAGGCCATTCCTTCTTTTTACTTTCTGCTTAGCTTGCAATTAACGGCCAATATAAGCATACTGAGACGGTTAACACAGAACCCATTGCAGAGGAGTTCAGAGTTCCATTAGGTGGTAAGTGAGACTTCATCTGTCCTTCATGGTCATATAAATGTGTTGTTATGATGATGTTAACTATTCATAGTCATAAATGTTTTAGAGGTGTTAGCTACCTATTCCTAGTCATATAAATCTATTATGTTTTTTAACCGGACTCCGACTGTAACATTAACTCTTACAATGGAATCAAAGTGCATTAGAAAGAGGAAGAAAATCTAGCACTGCTTCAGTAAAAAAAAACAATAAACATGGCTTTAATGACAAAAAATAACTTGGTGAAAGCTAATAACAAACACACAAACGAAAATAACTGAATTGGCAGGCCTCATTTCATTTCATTTCATTTCATGTAATAAGACTAATAATATTGAAATGGATCACTCTTTTTAGATGTGGAACTAATAAGAACTTTTGCAGTGGTGTGTGGCAAGAATGAACATTAGGATTAATTTAATGTAATTTATTTCATGAATATAAATTGTATTGAATCATTCAACTCATGTTAATGTGTTTCTTTCACACTTAGGGGTTGCACAAAAGGTTTCACTGCTACTCGTAGAGGGAAAAAGTGAGTGTTAAGCTATAACCATAAGACTAGTCATACAATTATCTGCTTGGATCTCGAGTCAGCAAAGGCATCAACACCATCTATTTGTCTGTCTACAGAAAGCCGCCACCATGAGTACGGACGCAGAGATGGAGCAGTATGGCAAGGCCGCCATTTACCTCCGTAAGCCAGAGAAGGAGAGAATGTCGGCTCAAAGTGCGCCCTTTGATGCCAAATCTGCAGCATTTGTAACTGATGTTAAGGAGCTGTACGTCAAGTGTAAAATCCTAAAGAAGGACGGTGACAAAGTCACTGTGGAAACGCTCGAGACGAAGGAGGTACGTAGGTAGAGGTGGATCTGAAATAAAATAGTGACACAGTACAAATGCATTTGCAAGACATTCTAAAGTTGTGTTTTTTTTTATAGGAAAGAGTTGCAAAGGAAGCTGATGTCACCCCTATGAACCCTCCCAAGTATGACAAAATTGAGGATATGGCCATGATGACCCACCTCAGTGAAGCCACTGTCCTGTATAACCTCAAAGAGCGTTATGCAGCATGGATGATCTATGTAAGGTTTTCTACATGCTGAGAACAGTTGTAAAGAAAAGAAAGAAAAATACAGAGCACACGTTATATCATCAAGTGAAATCCATAGACAAACTGCAAACAAACTAATGGTTCTGAAGTTAACTTGCTCATTAGTTGATGCCAATTGCAACTCGTGACTGTAATCCCTGCTCTTGTGATCCGTTGTCCCAGATATGTGGCATGGTCAGTGCTATGTTGTATGATGTTAATGTTCTCTCTCTTCTCCCCTTCAGACCTACTCTGGCTTGTTTTGTGCAACTGTGAACCCCTACAAGTGGCTCCCAGTGTACGACCAGGAGGTTGTAAATGCCTACAGAGGCAAGAAGCGTATTGAGGCTCCACCCCACATCTTCTCTGTCTCTGACAACGCTTATCAGTTCATGCTGATGGGTACGTACTAGTCAGGACAATGTAATATATATATATATATATATATATATATACATATATACATATATATATATATATATATATATATATATATATATATATATATATATATATATATATATACACAGTATATATATATATACACAGTATATATAATATAACCATAAAGGTTTTGTCCTGTATCCATGACTTAAAATCTGCTTTACATTCTACAGATAAAGAGAACCAGTCTGTCCTGATCACGTAAGTTTCCCATCTAATAGGCATTAAAAAAGCAACATTGTACACAAATTCACTAACTGCATTTCTCTGAATGTATGCATTTATAACCAGTGGAGAATCCGGTGCTGGAAAGACTGTGAACACCAAGCGTGTCATCCAGTACTTTGCAACAGCTAGTTCTGGTGGAGAGAAATCGGCGGCCGATAGCGGTAAAATCAAGGTATATGCACAGGTTTTTTAAAACAAAAAAATGTTTTTGAACATAAAGCGTTCATATGCAATATAGCAATTCAATTAAAAAAATAATTCTGACCAAATTTCAAATTGGGCGATGTCTAAAACATTCTAGGGGTCACTGGAGGATCAGATTATTGCAGCCAATCCCTTGCTGGAGTCCTATGGTAATGCCAAGACTGTGAGGAATGACAACTCCTCTCGCTTTGTAAGTATAAATAATGACATTTTATGAGAAAACCTGCAATAATTCCACAATGTAGATGCAACTAATTGTTGTATATCAAACAGGGTAAATTCATCAGAATCCATTTCGGCACAACGGGTAAACTGGCCAGTGCTGATATTGAGACATGTAAGTATGAAGTTCACAGATGATAAATTATATATGCGTTAATTTGAAGATTACATTTTGAGTTATGTACAACCCATAAAGATTATTATTATTGTTACATTTATAATTGTAATTGTAATTGTAATTATAATAATAATCATTATTATTATTATTATTATTATTATTACCATTATTATTATTATTATTATTATTATTATTATTATTAATATTATTGTTATTATTATTATAATCATTATTACCATAATTATTATTATGAATTATGTACAACCCATATAGATCTGCTGGAGAAGTCTAGAGTGACCTATCAGCTTCCTGCAGAGAGAGGTTACCACATCTTTTTCCAGATGATGACCAACCACAAACCTGAGATTATTGGTAAGTGGAATTACTGATGATGCAGTGAGAACATAAATGAATGAATAAAAACACATGTTCACCCTTTTTTAATCCCTTTTAAGAAATGTGTCTGATCACCACCAACCCCTACGACTTCCCGTTGATCAGCATGGGTCAGATCACTGTGGCCAGCATTGATGACAAAGCGGAGCTGGACGCTACTGATGTCAGTGAAAATTTTTGTTTTTTTTAATACTCACTATACTGTGAACTGCAGTCAGTTGCTCTGCAAAATGTATTTTTATGTTTTCACATTCTTTACCTCTTTCTTAGGTAATATTCGACAATTTGTCCAATGTTTGACAATTTGTATAGTATAGTTTGTTGATTACTGTTGACGCAGTAATGGTCTTAGGCCTATTTGTTTTATTTCAATGTATTTATTTTATAGGTCTTAAAAGTCCTTAAATTGTCACTTTAGAAATGAATTTAGTTTGTTAACTGTTGAGTTGTACACAGTTCTAAACGATGTTTGTTAATCTAATGTTTAATCTAAATCTTTTGAATACATCTCTGCTTATTGACATCAGGAGGCTATTGACATCCTGGGCTTCAACGGTGAGGAAAAGCAGATGATCTACAAGTTCACCGGTGCAGTGATGCATCATGGTGTCATGAGGTTCAAACAGAAGCAGCGTGAAGAACAGGCAGAACCTGACGGCACGGAGGGTGAGCTGATCTTTATTATTATTATTATGATTATTTTTATTATCACGGAGGGTGAGCTGCATCTTCAACTAAGGAATGAAAGTAATGCATACTTTGTCACAAGTATTGTATTTACTTATATTCTAAATGAACTAAGCTAAATATATTTTCAATATATTTCCATTATTATTATTTTTTAAAATATTATACTGTTTACGGTGGCTCAGTTGGTAGCGCTGTCGCCTCACAGCTAGAAGGTCCTGGGTTTGATTCCCGTCGTGGGCGCTGGGGGCGTGTTCTCTCCTCCACGTCATCAGTGCCCATACCCTAGGTGGGGCTGGTGAAAGGGCCTTTCTGTGTGGAGTTTGCATGTTCTCCCCGTGTCCCCTAGGGTAGGTACCCTCACAAAAAACATTCAGTAATCTGGTCTCTAAACTGCCCCCCCCCTGGTCAGCCGGGGCGCCTGATGGAGGGGGAAGGAACTTGTTGGAATAACGTGTTCCTTCCACGCGCTACATCCTACCGGGGAAACTCCCCCCTGTCAGGTGATAAGAAGTGGCCTGCTCACTCCTCATGCATTGAAGGAAGCATGAGCTCAGTTCGGGGCTCTCCCCAAGCTGGCAGAGGGAGAGTAGTGCCCAGGATTACAGTTTAGGCAATTGGCACTGGGTGAAAAAAATTGGTTACAAAAATCGTGGGATAAAAAAAGAACAAAAAATAAAAAATATATATACTATATACTATTTAGACTGATGATTATGATCCTAGATTACTATCTCTATGCATTTGACGTATTTGAAGTCACACTCTGGATTAAAAGAGTCTGCTAAATGCCTAATTTGTAAATTGCAAATTGTTTGAACATTTCAGAGGCTGACAAGATTGGCTACCTGTTGGGTATAAACTCAGCAGAGATGCTTAAGGCGTATTGCTACCCCAGAGTGAAAGTCGGAAACGAGTATGTCACTAAGGGACAAACTGTGCCACAGGTGAGTAAATGACATTATTTTCATGTTCTGATACACACCTTATATTCTCAACACACAGCATACCATAAGAACTCTAATATCTTTTTGAGTTGTGTCTTAAATCAGCTTCTGTAGATGAAATGATCTTCCAACATTATTCAAATTCATTTCTATTTATTTATTTAGTATATGAAGAGAATACAAAATATACCACTCTGCAGAAACATGTGCAGCTCCATGCACCTCTGACACATTATTTTAACAGTATTGTCATACCTGTAAAACACACACACACACACACACACACACACACACACGCGCGCACGCACACACACACGCGCACGCACACACACACGCGCACGCACACACACACACACACACACACACACACACACACACACACACACACACACACACACACACACACACACACACACACACACACACACACACACACACACACACACACACACACACACACACATACACACACACACACACACACACACATTGTGTATCCAACCATACAAACCCACTCAGATCAGCTAACACAGGGAAGCTGTCAGATAAGAACCTTTCCTAAAACTCAATCTCTATCTCCCTTCTGGCTTCCAAACTGTGGAACGAACTCCCCATTGCAGTTAGAACTGCAGATTCACTCCCAATCTTCCGCCGTAATCTCACCTCTGAAGGCTCACCTCATCAAACTTCACCTTAGCCCGTATCACTTTCCATAGCCTTGACGACCTTGCAGGCTTATGCAAAGGCTAAAATGTCATTTAGATAGCAAGTTCATTTGTAGACCTGGCATCCTATAGTGTGTATAGTTTCAATGTAGCCTACAGATTACTGATTTTTTTTTAAATATTATACTGTTTAGACTTGGTTTACCTATGATCCTAGATTGCTATGCATTTGATGTATTACCTCATGTTTTCCTTTCTTACTGTAAATCGCTCTGGATTAAGAGTGTCTGCTAAATGCCTGAATTCTTAATTGTAAATTTTGTAATTCACACCCCTACCTATGTCCTTAGGTAATGAACTCAGTCGGTGCCTTGGCCAAGTCCCTCTATGAGAAGGAGTTCTTCTGGATGGTCATTAGGATCAACGAGATGCTGGACACCAAGCAGCAGAGAAACTTCTACATTGGTGTGCTGGACATCGCTGGTTTTGAAATCTTTGATGTAAGCATGGACTTTTTTTAAGAGGGATTTTTGTCACAATTACACAATTACAAGAGATTGGGCTAATGATATTTCCACACACAGTTCAACACCCTGGAGCAGCTGTGCATCAACTTCACCAATGAGAAACTGCAACAGTTTTTCAACCACACCATGTTTGTTCTGGAACAAGAAGAGTACAAAAAGGAAGGCATCCCCTGGGATCTCATTGACTTCGGCATGGATCTGGCTGTCTGCATTGAGCTCATTGAGAAGGTATGTACATGGACCTGGCTGTCTGCATTGAGCTCATTGAGAAGATATACTATTATTATATTATTATATATTATCATGGACTTGGCTGTCTGCATTGAGCTAATTGAGAAGGTATAATATAATATAATATAATATAATATAATATAATATAATATAATATAATATAATATAATATTATATTATATGATATTATATTATATTATATTATTATCATGGACTTGGCTATCTGCATATAGCTCATTGAGAAGGTGTACAATTATGTTGTAATGGACATGATGTTAATATTGTTTTTGTCATTTTCTCTTTTGTCTCCTTTACAAAGCCCTTGGGCATCTTCTCCATCCTTGAAGAGCAGTGCATGTTCCCAAAGTCTTCAGACAAAACTTTCGCCGAAAAGTTGCTTGACCAGCATCTTGGGAAGAACAAGGCCTTTGAGAAGCCCAAGCCTGCCAAAGGCAAGGGTGAGGCCCACTTCTCCCTTGTCCACTACGCTGGAACTGTGGACTACAGCATCACAGGCTGGCTTGAGAAGAACAAGGACCCCCTGAACGACTCTGTCATTCAGCTGTTCCAGAAGTCTTCAGTTAAACTGCTGGCTGTGTTCTATCCCCCACCTGAGCCTGAAGGTATGTTTATTAATCTCTGTGACACCAAACGATGACTCGACAAGGACTGACTGGGGAACAAGACTAATATACACATGGACTGATTACACATGAGATACAGCTTAGGGAGACATGGACATAGAACCATGAAAACTAGAACAAGAACATAACACATAGAAATACAAGACCTAGACAAGACAGGCAAAGTCTGTGACTGTGACAGAACCCCCCCTCAGCCCCTTTCCCTGCCTGCCCACATGTACCTGTGCTCTCAAGCTCTTGTTCCCTCTATACATTCCTCTCGTCTCCCTTTTATCATGGACATTGTGGGACCTTGGTCGTTGAAAATTTGCTATATGAATAAACATTTTTTTTTAAATGTATGTTTCTAACGAATATAAACAGATAACACAAAGAAGGGAGGAAAGAAGAAGGGTGGTTCCATGCAGACTGTGTCTAGTGCTTTCAGGGTAAGAATATGTATTCATTATTCTTATTATTATTATATTCCTGTAAGAATGAAGTATTATTATTATAAACATTATATCCATGTAAGAAATAGGCACGTCTTTTCATGTTGGAATTAAACAATTTCTGTATCACAAGTTGTGTGTGAGCTGGTAGATCAGCATCTTTAAATGGCTGAATTATAAAATAAGGCTTAAAAGTGGTTCATGTATATTTTAGGACAATCTAAATTTGTAAAGTAGCCTAACTAGTATCTAAAGGAGAACGTTTTACTAATAATAAGCCTACTTGGCTCTTTTATGTCTCAATAGGCGAACTTGGGGATGCTGATGACGAACTTGAGGAGCACTCATCCTCACTTTGTGCGTTGCCTGATTCCCAACGAGTCCAAGACTCCAGGTAAACACAGCAAATACAAATGTAAACAATGATTGTGAGGTGGTCATTTAATGAAACTTGGCCAGTGTGTAGCTATGTTGTCCTAATAATAATGGAGGAACACCTTTACAGGCCTGATGGAGAATTTCCTGGTCATCCATCAGCTAAGGTGTAACGGTGTGCTGGAGGGCATCAGAATCTGTAGAAAGGGCTTCCCAAGCAGAATCCCATATGCTGACTTCAAGCAGAGGTATTCATTCCTTTTTCCAGCAGCTTTTATTTCCAAACCCATTAACGGGAGGCATGCAAAATGACCATGAACTTCTGAAAAACAGGTACAAAGTATTGAATGCCAGCGCATGTCCCGATGGCGCGTTCATGGACAACAAGAAAGCCTCTGAGAAGCTGCTTGGGTCCATTGATGTTCCCGTTGATGAGTACAAGTTTGGACATACCAAGGTAAACACACTGTGAACCTGGTTTAACATTATCAAGAGAGGACTAAAAGTTGATTTTACAGTTCTTTTAGTTACAGTGTTTGTAACATTGTGTTCAGGTGTTCTTCAAAGCTGGTCTGCTGGGTACGCTGGAGGAGATGCGAGATGAAAAGCTGTTTGCTCTGGTCACCATGACTCAGGCTCTCGCACGAGGTTACCTCATGAGGAAGCAGTTTGTTAAGATGATGGCTACCAGGTACTTTGAAACCATCATTTATTCAATATTTATTATCATTTGTAAGTACACTTACTGTTCAATACAATTTTGTTAGTGTAAAATCACTAGAATAAAAGCTTATACTTCTTCTATCACTGTCCACAATCATGACACACTTCAACCGTTTTTCCACAGAGACGCCGTTTTCACCATCCAGTTCAACCTCCGCTCGTTCGTCGCTGTGAAACACTGGCCATGGATGAAGGTCTACTACAAGATCAAGCCTCTTCTGCAGAGCGCTGAGACTGAGAAGGAACTGGCCAACATGAAGGAGAACTACGAAAAGATGACGACTGACCTCTCTACTGCCCTGGCCAAGAAGAAGGACCTAGAGGAGAAGATGGTGGCTCTGATACAGGAGAAAAATAACCTTTCCCTGGCAGCATCATCAGTAAGCAGGCTAAACTGGACATTTTACAATTCCCTCCCTCAGATCACAAAGCTGTGCTTTCTCACACTATGCTCCCTAAGAGTCTGTACTCCCCAACAGGCAACTGCAAAAGTATGTCTTGACCAGAACAAATGCTGACATGCTTGTGTTTTCTTTTCTTTTTTATTGACCAAAAGGGAGATGAAGCATTGAATGATGCCGAGGAGAGATGTGAGGGTCTTATTAAAAGTAAGATCCAGTTGGAGGCAAAGCTCAAAGAGACGACTGAGAGACTGGAGGACGAGGAGGAGATCAACGCTGAACTGACCGCCAAGAAGAGGAAGCTGGAGGATGAATGCTCTGAGCTCAAGAAGGACATTGATGACCTGGAGCTCACCTTGGCCAAAGTGGAGAAGGAGAAGCACGCCACTGAAAACAAGGTATAGATTATACACTCTCTGGGGTTTTATCAAGTTAGTAGTCGTTGCTGTCGGGCAGAAACCTCCTATCTACATATTTAAACCTTTTGTGTTTTTTGAAAATTAACGCCCTACTTGATCATACTACAGCATCACACACATATACACACACACACAAAAAATAGCAGATCTGCAAGCTTGTCGATCTGCTACTTTTTCTATTTGTGGATTTGAACTGTTTTTGTTGTTGATGAAGTAACTGTCTTGGACACGTGAGGTTTCCGCCCGACCAAGTGCAATAATGATCTATTCCATGACAACAAAAGATCTGATAATATTAGGTGAAGAACCTGACCGAGGAGATGGCCTCTCAGGATGAAGGACTTATTAACACTGTCTAGGTTGGGTTCATTTAGGTGAATAACCCGACCGAGGAGATGGCCTCTCAGGGTGAGCGAATTATTAACACTGTCCTTGTTGGGTTCATCTAGGTGAAGAACCTGACCGAGGAGATGGCCTCTCAGGATGAGGGACTTGCTAAGCTGACCAAGGAGAAAAAGGCCCTCCAAGAGGCACATCAGCAGACCCTGGATGACCTGCAGGCAGAGGAAGACAAAGTCAACACTCTGACCAAGGCCAAAACCAAGCTGGAGCAACAAGTTGACGATGTGAGTTTTACCAAAGGGAATCGGATGTTTGGAACACATTATGTTTATTGTTTCACTGAATTATGATGTACAAATAATTTATCATTGTGCAGCTGGAGGGTTCTCTTGAGCAAGAGAAGAAGCTCCGCATGGACCTGGAGAGAACCAAGAGAAAGCTGGAGGGTGATCTGAAACTGGCCCAGGAATCCATAATGGACCTGGAAAATGACAAGCAGCAGTCTGACGAGAAGATAAAGAAGTAATGTGGACCAACAATATGAAATGTCATGGAGAGAAACCACCTGCAGAATGACACTAAAATATGATTTGCTGTGTTCCACAGGAAGGACTTTGAAGTAAGCCAGCTTCTGAGTAAGATTGAGGATGAACAATCTTTGGGGGCTCAGCTACAGAAGAAGATCAAAGAACTCCAGGTATTTTTATTTTCTGTAAAATCACTAATAATAAGTAAGAGTGAATTATTACTTTCAGATGTTAATCTAACATAATTAATTTGAAAGGCTCGTATTGAAGAACTGGAAGAAGAGATCGAGGCGGAGCGTGCCGCTCGTGCCAAGGTGGAGAAGCAGAGAGCTGATCTCTCCAGGGAACTTGAGGAGATCAGTGAGAGGCTTGAGGAGGCTGGAGGAGCCACCGCTGCTCAGATTGAGATGAATAAGAAGCGTGAGGCTGAGTTCCAGAAGCTGCGTCGTGACCTTGAAGAGTCCACCCTGCAGCATGAAGCCACTGCCTCTGCTCTCCGTAAGAAACAGGCTGACAGCGTGGCTGAACTGGGTGAACAGATCGACAACCTCCAGAGAGTCAAGCAGAAACTGGAGAAGGAGAAGAGTGAATACAAGATGGAGATCGATGACCTGTCCAGCAACATGGAGGCTGTTGCTAAGGCAAAGGTATGATGGAATACCTGTGCATAATATAATTATTGAGATTCATTTTCATTTTGCCTTTATTTATTCATAAACGTCAATTAAGGGCAAGCTCTCTTTTCCAATGACGCCCTGATTACAGCAAACATAGCATAACATTAAACAAAATCAATAACAGACATTTCAGATATTCAAAGAATGCAAGTACAAACATATCTCAGAGTATTTCTCACAAACTGTTTAAATCGAGCGAGTGAAATTTAAAAACAGTTCCACGTGTGGGGCATAGTAGTGAAAGGCAGTCTTACCCAGTTCAGATTTAACTGTGGGAACATTTAAAACCAAGTAATCTTGTTGATTGGTGATCGCAAACTCTAAATGTTAACACGCTGTTAAGATAATTAGGCAATTTCTTAACCACTTAAAGCCCATTATCTGTATTGTGGGAATGCGTCGCTTTGTGAGCTTGTCGTTCGGCTATTTTCAGCAAAAGCTTTCCCAACAATAACAAAAAACGGAAAAGACCTGAGGGATTCCGCTCAACCATATGGGGTTTAAGTGGTTAAGTAAGGCTTTGTAGATAAAAACAGTGCAGTGATGTTCTCTCCTCATAGCTAATGATGGCCAACCTAGTGATGAGTAAGGAAACCATCTCCAGTTATAAACAGGAGGGCTGAATGATAGACTGCATCAAGTGGCTTTACTGTGCAAATCAAAGCAATGAACCAATCAGAAAAAAGGATGATTGAATATGTCCAATGTTCATTTACAGGGAAATCTTGAGAAGATGTGCCGCACCCTTGAGGACCAACTTAGTGAAATCAAGGCCAAGAGTGATGAGAACGTTCGCCAGATCAATGATGTTGGAGCTCAGAGAGCAAGACTGTTGACAGAGAACGGTAAATGTTCATCTTAAAGTCTACTTTGTGTACATGGTTTGTCGATGGTACTTGAGCAAATAATTAGAGATGATGCTTTGATCAACAGTTATCCTGGGACTTATAATTTGTTTGAAATGTTTGAAACGAATATTAAAATGTCTAATTAGGTGAGTTTGGTCGTCAACTGGAGGAGAAAGAAGCTCTGGTCTCACAGCTCACCAGAGGCAAGCAGGCCTTCACCCAGCAGATTGAAGAGTTGAAGAGACTCAATGAAGAGGAGGTTAAGGTGAGGAACAGATTTGTCCCCCTTTTTTTAACCTGACTCTGCCAGATGGAAGAAGCTTGCGTCACATTTGTTTCACATGTGAAGTCAATACCGCCCCCATCTGGCAGAGTCAGGTTACTTTTTTTTCCAAGTTTTATATTTTTTTGTAATTTCATTCAGCTGACATTTTCTTGTCCATTTTCTATTGACAGGCAAAGAATGCCCTTGCTCATGCTGTGCAATCAGCTCGCCATGACTGTGACCTTCTGAGGGAGCAGTTTGAGGAGGAACAGGAAGCCAAGGCGGAGCTGCAGCGTGGAATGTCCAAGGCCAACGCTGAGGTGTGTCAGTGGAGGAGCAAGTATGAGACTGATGCTGTCCAACGCACTGAGGAGCTGGAGGAAGCTAAGTAAGTCATCAGTGTTTTAAACCAGTGTTTTTCAAACCTTTTGGTGTGAAAGACCCCCAAATTGATACATATATTTGGCTGCGTACCACCCTCTGCAAAGGTTTTTAAGCCAGGGACACACAGAAGAGAAGATTTATATTAAAATGAATTCCAAATTACTCCAAATTTCCAAACATTTTCCATGAAAATAGCAGATGTACAAGCTCGCAACTTGGCACAAAGTGACGCACTGTGAGCTTGTAGATCTGCTATTTTTGAATAGCATATAAATGGATAAAGTGGTTAAAATGATTTTGATGCTACATTAACTACCGTATTGTGCCGAATATAAGACGATTCTGATTATAAGACGACCCCCATTTTTCAAGACAATTTTTTGGACAAATTCTTGTTCTTTATAAAGAAAATCATTTTATTTTAAATTGATTATAGAAAAGGGCTTACAGAAATCACATTAAGTTGTTTTTAACATCATGTTTAATGTTTTCATGTCTTTTAGAAAATAAAGAATTCATATCACAATATGGTACCATACTTAAGGTAAAGGTACAGTCACAACATTTACTGCTGAGCAGTAAACTGTAGTCTTGGTATTTCTTATACAAGTAGCAATCATGTTATCACTCTCAGTGAATAAGCAACAACCATGTAGCATATCAAATGTTCAATAACTGCCTTAACTATCAAAGTGAAGTCTTATTCAAGAACAACATTAACAATTCATACTGTGAAAAACAAATTCTAGATTGCACTAGTACTAAACAGTAGTGCAATATCTGACTGTAATGAAACAACAGTGCAATAAAACAGTGGTACAATACATCTGACTGTAATGAAACAATAATGAAACAACAGTGCAATACAACAGTAGTGCAAATGAATTTGGCTTGGAACTTGGACAAATCTGTGTTGCTATAGGCTATTGCAATTTGCAATACAAAAGTGCAGTAAAACTGTTGTGCAAATTGGCCTATTAACCTGGCTCTTCATATGCAACAAAAAAAGAAAAAATCACACCCTGTGTGAAGTGGGCGGTGTCTTGCTAGCTAATCACAATACTGAATGGAGTCAACCAATCATGTACAAAAGATAAATACATTTATTGAAACACTCTTTATGATGGACGAAACCATAACTTGAAAAAAACAAATATTTGGTTTTTTTCAAGTTATGGTTGCTTATATAGGGCTATGCACATGTGTCATGTGACACTGGCCAATCACAGTCCTGAATAGATTGTGATTGGCCAATCACAGCGCAGGATAATTCTACTAATTTCCTGGGCCCAGATCACAGCGCAGGAAAATGTACATTTTTCCAAATCTCACTTATAGGGGCGGTTTCACCGCCCAAAAATAGGAAAAGGGTGCTAAATTGCAATAAAACAGTAATGCAAAGTGTCCTACTTGGCTCCTGTCAGATGTGTCATATCAGAATAGACTACAGTCTATTCCTCACAGAGGTCTTCTGCCTCGCTGGGGTCACTCTCGCTCTCATCACTGCCCCCGTCCTCTTGTTCCACGGGCTCCGCCTCCTCCCATAGAGCGTCATCCTTGCTGCCATCCATAGCGTTGGAAACGCAGACTTTTTTGAACCCGTTAATGATGCTCTCTGAGGAAACAGCATCCCATGCCTGTAGGATCCATTCACAGAGCACGGGTACTGTAGGCTTCCGAATCTTTCCAGTCAGTGTCAGTGCGTGATCTGCAGACAGGAGCCACTCCGTGTATCTCTTGCGCAGATTATCCTTAAATGGCTTGTTGACGACAACATCCAGCACCTGTAGCTGGCTTGTCATTCCCCCCGGGATAATCACTAGGTCCCCGTTCATCGCGCGCACTTGCTTTTTGACAGGCTCAGTCAAGTGTCCACGGAATGCATCCAACACCAGCATGTTCCTTTTATTTCTGAGCCCCCCACGCCGTCGGCCCCACACAACTTTGAGCCAGTCCACCACAAGCTCTGTCTCCATCCAGCCCTTTACCTGGGCATGCACAATGATGCCAGGTGGCATGGCCTCTTTGGGTATTGTCTTGCGTCTTAAGATCACGTACGGGGGGAGTTTTGTACCATCGGCGAGGCACGTCAGCATCACACGTCAGGGGATGTTCAGCTCTTTGGCTATTTCCAGGGCCTTTAACTGGATCACGGCTCTGGTGATGGGCATACCGTCATTCCGTTTTTCAGTAACGTATTCACACACCCTCCTATCAATCTCTTGGAAGCGGCCGCTCTGGGGGCCGCGGAAAGCTTTTCTCTGACTGTTTGCACTTTTAAGACGGTCTTTTTGTGCTCGCCATTTTCGAACGTGACATTCTGTGACACCGTATTTTCTGGCCGCTTGGCAGTTGTTTGATGACTCTGCAACGTTGATAACCATTATCTTAAAATTGACATCATAACTTATCCTGTTGTTTGCTGACTTGACCAACTTTTGAACCACTCTGTTCGAGATGGTCACGTCGTTCCTCCATTTTACATCACAGCTGCAGTTGTTGTGTTGTCCCCTGTGTGTTGCTTCGCTCGATTCAGAACACTGGTTTCAGCGACCCCGGCGCCATCTAGCGGTGCAGATGTGTAATGACATCTAGGCCCCGAATATAATACGACCCCATTTTTTAGGATATTTTTACTGGAATAAAATGTCTTATATTCGGCACAATACGGTACTTTTGCTGGGGACCCCCTGGATCCCAAGCACTCCTGGGGTCCCCGGACCCCACTTTGAGAACCAATGTTTTACACTGTCAGGCACCACTCACTATGCAAAATATTGTCCGTATTAATTTGATTCCATTTAACACTGATCAACAGGAAGAAGCTAGCCCAGCGTCTTCAGGAGGCCGAAGAGCAAATCGAGGCTGTGAATTCCAAGTGCGCCTCTCTGGAGAAAACCAAACAGAGACTCCAGGGTGAAGTGGAAGACCTCATGATTGATGTGGAGAGGGCCAATGGTCTGGCTGCCAACCTTGACAAGAAACAGAGGAACTTTGATAAGGTACTTCGACACTCATTATTTAGAAATAAAAATATTTCTTGGCTCATTAAAGTTGGGTAAATGAAACATTTCATTACAAATCATGTGCAGGTCCTTAAAGTGGGGTAAATGACACATTTCATTACAAATGCTGTGCAGGTCTTGGCAGAATGGAAGCAGAAGCATGAAGAGGGCCAGGCAGAACTGGAAGGAGCTCAAAAAGAGGCTCGTTCTCTCAGCACTGAGTTGTTTAAGATGAAGAACTCCTACGAGGAGTCTCTGGACCAACTGGAGACCATGAAGCGTGAGAATAAGAACCTGCAACGTGAGTCTTTCTCTACATCATTCATTTAATAACAGTAAGAAATGTTCGAGATCAGTTGTGGATCAGGATGTGGAACTTTATTCAAATGCAAATACAAAATAGTTGCTGATTGGAAAGTTCCTCATTTATTATGATTGATTATTTCCAATCAACTGCAGAGGAGATCTCAGACCTGACTGAACAGATTGGTGAGACTGGAAAGAACATCCATGAGCTGGAGAAATCGAAGAAACAGACGGAGACAGAGAAGTCAGAGATCCAGACAGCCCTGGAGGAAGCTGAGGTAAAACTTTTATCAATTGTCTATATCTTAGATTTATTTAAAAAAAAGTGTTATATTCAAACAGTGTAGCTGTATATGATTTTACATTTTGATCCTTACATTTTAGGGTACTCTGGAGCACGAGGAGTCCAAGATTCTTCATGTCCAGCTGGAGCTCAACCAGATCAAGGGTGAGGTCGACAGGAAGCTGGCAGAGAAGGATGAAGAGATGGAGCAGATCAAGAGGAACAGCCAGAGAGTGATTGACTCCATGCAGGGCACTCTGGACTCTGAGGTCAGGAGCAGAAACGATGCCCTGAGGATCAAGAAGAAGATGGAGGGAGACCTGAACGAGATGGAGGTTCAGCTGAGCCACGCCAACCGCCAGGCTTCTGAGGCCCAGAAGCAGCTGAGGAACGTCCAGGGACAGCTTAAGGTGCAAAACATATTAGTTAGACACATATTCAAACAATGGAACTGTACTGAACAAGTCACATTCTGATGTTTCTCTTAACGTGACCTCCTCAAATGTGATTTATTTTAGGATGCCCAACTGCACCTTGACGACGCTCTCAGAGGCCAAGAAGATGTGAAGGAGCAAGGTTCCATGGTGGAGCGTAGGAATGGCCTCATGGTTGCTGAGATTGATGAGCTGAGAGTGGCTCTGGAACAGACAGAGAGAGGCCGCAAAGTGGCTGAGCAAGAACTGATAGATGCTAGTGAGCGAGCTGGACTGTTGCACTCTCAGGTACGCAAATCAGAAAAAAATCTATATTCAGAATTTCAAAAAGATTTACATCATGCTTACTTACATTGTTCAACTGAATCTTTATTTTAGAACACAAGCCTTTTGAACACCAAGAAGAAGATTGAGACTGACCTGATCCAGGTCCAAGGTGAAGTGGACGACAGTGTTCAAGAAGCAAGGAATGCTGAGGAGAAGGCCAAAAAAGCCATCACTGATGTACGTTAGGATGCCCTACCCTTATCTATTAGATATCCTCATCTCATGCTTCATATTAACATACAATACAATGCAAACATGACTTTCCAGGCTGCTATGATGGCTGAGGAGCTGAAGAAGGAGCAGGACACTAGTTCTCACCTGGAGAGGATGAAGAAGAACCTGGAGGTCACAGTCAAGGACCTGCAGCACCGTCTAGATGAGGCTGAGAACCTGGCTATGAAGGGAGGCAAGAAGCAGCTCCAGAAACTGGAGGGCAGGGTAAGATGTAGTTTACTTCAACACAGCTTATAGTCTATAGATGATGACATAAGAAGAAATAATCTCATAATGTACAATTCAATTGTGAAGGTGCGTGAGCTGGAGGCAGAGGTTGAAGGTGCACAGAGAGGCGGAGCCGACGCTATTAAAGGTGTCCGCAAGTACGAGAGGAGAGTGAAGGAGCTGACATACCAGGTACTGTATACCATGTTCACTTTAATGACCATCATGCCTCTGACAAAATGAATTGATTGCCTGAGCATACATACAACTATGAATTCACTCTGACTTTAGACTGAAGAGGACAAGAAGAATCTTGGCAGGCTTCAGGATCTGGTAGACAAGCTGCAGATGAAGGTGAAGGGCTACAAGAGACAAGCTGAGGAAGCGGTAAGACAAATATACATGGTGATGAATTTTCACTTGTGGCTGCCATGGGTATAGTACGGTTGGCACAGTGTAACTAAGACATAATAGGAATCAGTTATGTGAAAGATAATGCTGGTATTATGTGAAGATGACCAACAGCAGAGCATGTTTCAGTGTCCATCTCGCTGCTTTCCACGAGTGGCACATATAATCTTTATATTACTGTGCCTCTGCGGTATGGTATGGCATCCGCACCGCGGGGAAGCTGTTACTGTAACACGGGTGCTGAAAAGAAAGGCAAGCTGTTTCACAACAATGCACACGCTGCAGACGCAGGCCGTGTGTTTCAGGCAAAATGGTAAAATGTCCAAAGTGGAGTAGAGTTTGAATGAGCCCGTGCTCATTCATGTGGTCCCAAGGCACTCATGAACATGCTGCATGGGCCATTCTATTAGCCACAAACACACTTTACAATTTCATGAAATTGTCTTGTTTGGACTATAATTGCAAGATGCTCTTTTCAAATATTGAGGCTTTGAACCATCTCTATCATATTGTAGGAGGAATCATCCAACACTCACCTGTCCAAGTGTAGAAAGGTTCAGCATGAGCTGGAGGAGGCTGAAGAGCGTGCTGACATTGCTGAATCCCAGGTTAACAAGATGAGAGCTAAAGGTCGTGACGCCAAGGTAAATAAATGTGCAATATGAAGGTTTATTAAGTTGATAATCTTTAACTAAGATGTAACTAAAGATTAGTGTTGAATATCTAATAGTATATTTTTATGTTTACAGGGAAAAGATGCTGCTGAATAAGTTCTCCAATTCAAGTCACCATAACAAGTCATAAAATATGACCCAATGTATTTAATAAAGGTGGCAACAAAATCATTTTGTTTCGTTGTCTCATCAATCACTTTTTATTGTCAGGTTTGTCAGATTATTCTGGTTCCAACTCACATGTTCATATTTACTATTTTGTAAACCCATTGCAAAGCAATAATGTGTATTCATTTTAGATGTTTTCAATGCAAATCACAGGATGTTTTTTAAGTTCCAAGACCTCGTCAGCATGCTCATAAAGTGCTGCTCAGGATCCATCCTGTTGATAACTGAACATTCCAAATTTAATTTCACAATGACTACTAAGTGTACTCCATTTGAAGTTGTGAACGAAAATGTCACACATCACACATATTTAACCAACACAAACATATAAACACACAACTAGACAAGCACACTGACAAATTGTTTAAGTCAGGCCTTCCAAAACTGTTACAGCAGGTAACTCCATATTGGCGTATTGGAGTTCCTCTGACCACAGTGTTAAAAATGGAAGCAATGAATTTGTGTTCACATTGTGTCGATAAAACATCAATTACTGAGACAATGTTCCATTTCTCATTGATAATAATATGAGATTACAATTTAGAATTAATAAACAATAATTTTGGTGGTGTAATACACTATGAAATTGTTTCAACATAGAAAATATACAAAATATTAAAATAGGCCTAGTATTTAAAACCTTTCATAATGTTGCTTATGTCTGAGGTGGGCGGGTCCTTGGGTACCTTCAGGATGCTCACTGACATAGAATAGTAGGGGGTACTAAGTGAAAAATCGTTACGCGGCGGATAAAAGCATGAAATTTGATACAGATGTCCCTTGGGTCATCCTAAAACATCCTAGAAGGGGTGCCCAAAAAAATCTTAAACAGGAAGTGAGTTATGGACAAAATCCAAAATGGCCACCTAAACTGTTGACCGTTGACTCAAAAGACACCAAAAGAATCTCCAAAAAGCATAAAATGTGGCACACATGTCCCTTGGGTCATCCTAAGACATCCTAGAAGGGGTGCCCAAAAAATTCTGAAACAGGAAGTGAGTTATTGACCAAATTGAAAATGGCCGCCTAGTGTTGTCGATTGACTCAAAAGACAACTAAAGAATCTCCAAAAAGTATAAAATGTGTCACACATGTCCCTTGGGTCATCCTAAGACATCCTAGAAGGGGTGCCCAAAATAATCTGAAACAGGAAGTGAGTTATTGACTAAATTGAAAATGGCCGCCTACAGTGTTGAAAGATGATGCAGGATACCTAAAGAATCTCATAAAAGCATGAAATGTGGTACAAATGTCCCTTGGGTGATCTGAACGCATCCTACAAGGGGTGCCCAAAAAGGTTTTAAACAGGAAGTGACCGCCTAAAGCAGTTGACACAAAAGAAAACATAAAGGGACGTCATAAAAGTGTATAATTTGGTACGTACATTGAGTGCTTCTTAATATATCCTAGAAGAGGTTATTTATTTGCTTGTTTATTAAACTTTTTAGGAAGGGACCATGTTGAAGAAATTCTAAATGGCTGTTTAAACCAACCCGATCTCCAGAGATTATCGTAACATTGTACGGAACGAGTGCACTTCATTCCGTGGATAGCCGCCTCGGAACTCCCGAATTGCGTGCATATGTACGGCGCTCCCTTTGTGACAAAACCATTTCGGAGGCGCGCAGTCACAGGCGAACTGTCACCCCGTGAAGGACCACCGAGGGAGCTAAGGCGACCGAGTTGCCGTCCTGAACGGTGGGACGTTCGCCTGTGCCTACTCAGCACCGTTTGAGTTATGTACCGATAGGCACAGAATCGTAATTTTTTTTTTGGGGACTGCTCTGCTTCCGGGTTTTTCCGGGTTGCGACTGGTTACGCCCACCGTGGGACTCGCCGTACATATGCACGCAATTCGGGAGTTCCGAGGCGGCTATCCACGGAATGAAGTGCACTCGTTCCGTGCAATGTTACGGTAATCTCTGGAGATCAGGCTGGTTTAAACAGTTGACCATGGCAGTCTGCATATTATGCAGACTCAATACGACGTCGTATTTTGTAGTCTACCTTCTGTTTTCATTTCTACATCACTTATTTATTTTACTTTCTGCATTCTTTTTTTATTGTACTCTTTGAATCTTCTTTATTTATCTAACTCTCTGCATATTCTTATTTATTTTACTCTGCATCTTATCTTACTCTGCATATTCTTATTTTACTCTCTGTATCACTGCCTTTGGTCCCAAAAACGACTCAGGTTGTTCCTCATACTAGTAGATTTATTGCACTCTTACTGGCAAACAATCCAACAACGTAAAACTGTACAAAACAAAGCATAAACAATACACACACATAAATAATGGAACATTAAAGTATAAACAACATGAATGTAACAAACACATAACTGAAACACAACACACCTCGCTGACTGCACATAAACCAAAGGGAATGAGAGAGCGAATCCATGGTCGGCAACAGCAACGCACAACTGGAACAAAATACATCAAATCAACATAAACAAGACACATGATAGGAACGTAAATGTACACATTTAGAAAGCAAAGACAAGTACCTTATTCCGTCCCGCACACGCTCAAACAATACGCTCCTTAGTGAGCGGAAGTGTATCAGTGTAACACGCTTGTGGATCTGCATGAAACTACACCTTATAAAGCGTTCCAGCTTGATCAAGACAATTAGACCTTCCGGTGCAACAAATACATGGTAAACCCAAGTTTAGGACAAATAAATGATATTACAATAGATAATGAAAAATATAACAAATTACAACCCATTATGGCAGTTACACTCTGCATCTTATTTATTTTGCACTCTACATCTTCTTGCTTGTTTTACGCTCTATCTTCTCATGTATTTTCTTCTTGATCATTACTGTTTTTTTGTGATTAGTGTTTAGTAACTAGTACATGTATTCATGTGTGCCATTTCGCAATTACCAGCACATTGGCAAAATGCTCTGCAAGGTAACCCAGCATCCCGGCATCTACACTTTCTTGAACAGAAGGGCTCAGCTTTGCCGCCACACTTGAGTTCTCTACAAACTTAAGCAGCCTCTGGCAAGAGTGTCCATAAAGGTGTCCACGAATCAGCGACTTTAATCCATCCATATTTGTCAGGAGATGGTAGAGATTGCATAGCTTTCAGGCTTCTGGACCAAATGCCAGATTGGCTGCTCGATTTGAATATTGTAGCAGTGCAGCCCGTGTGGGAGGAGTGTTTTCCATTGAGAGACTATTACAACTTTTTTTGGCACCCCTTAGGATGCATTCAGATCACCCAAGGGACATTTGTACCAAATTTCATGCTTTTATATGAGATTATTTTTTATGAGTGTCTTTTGCATCGTCTGTCAACACTGTACACGGCCATTTTCAATTTAGTCAATAACTCACTTCCTGTTTCAGATAATTTCAGGCACCCCTTCTAGGATGTCTTAGGATGACCCAAGGGACATGTATGCCAAATTGTATGCTTTTATGAGATTCTTTAGTTGTCTTTTGAGTCATCGACAACACTGTAGACGGTCATTTTCAATTTTGTCAATGACTCACTTCCTGTTTAAGATTTTTCTGGGCGCCCCTTCTGGGATGTCTTGGGATGACCCAAGGGACATGTATGCCAAATTGTATGCTTTTATGAGATTCTTTAGTTGTCTTTTGAGTCAATGGATAACACTGTAGGCGGCCATTTTCAATTTTGTCAATAACTCAGTTCCTGCTTAAGATTTTTTTGGGCACCCCTTCTAGGATGTCTTAGGATGACCAAAAGGACATGTGTGCCAAATTGTATGCTTTTATGAGATTCTTTAGTTGTCTTTTGAGTCAATCGACAACAGTAGGCGGCCATTTTCAATTTAGTCCATAACTCACTTCCTGTTTCAGATTCCTTTGGGCACCCCTTCTAGGATGTCTTAGTATGACCCAAGGGACATATGTGCCAAATTTTATGCTTTTTGGAGATTCTTTTGGTGTCTTTTGAGTCAACGGTCAACAGTTTAGGTGGCCATTTTGAATTTTGTCCATAACTCACTTCCTGTTTGAGATTTTTTTGGGCACCCCTTCTAGGATGTTTTAGGATGACCCAAGGGACATCTGTATCAAATTTCATGCTTTTATCCGCCGCGTAACGATTTGGCCATTTTTTGTGCTTAGTACCCCCTACTAGAAGGGAGGTTTGTTTCCCTGCCCCTATCCCTGTTTTTTTTCTACAGGCAGGACCCAACGTTAGAAATAGAGGGTAGAAACAAATCCCATACTCCCACAATGGTCAGCTGATGCAATTAGACTGAGCCTTCACTGGACAAGGTTCCAAGGTTCCATGTCCCAGGAATGAGTGGACCAAAGGAAAAGTTCCAAGCTCCATTTCCCCCCCCCCCCCGGAATATCTTTTAACAATATACACATTTTTAGTTCGAGTTAGTTCCATGGATCCGAGCCGGAACACAATTGATTGACAATAAACATGCTCTGAAAATGCTTTCGAGCTTTTCAAGTGGGCCTTATAGGTATTATTATTATTATTAAAGGATCCTCAATCGATGGATAGTTGTCATCTTTACCTGTCAAGCTTCACCTCAACAGGATTTTCTTTTAAATAAGGAAGACATACAGTAAAGTCATTGACAGAGAGAGAGAGAGAGAGAGAGAGAGAGAGAGAGAGCGAGCCCGTACAATTAGAGTTATTGTGGGGGTAAGATGCATGAATGTTGTATCATTATCTCTGCCAGGCCTTTAGTCCGGAAGGCAAAGGTTATTTCCGCCTCTGTGTGTGTGTGTGTGTGTGTGTGTGTGTGTGTGTGTGTGTGTGTGTGTGTGTGTGTGTGTGTGTGTGTGTGTGTGTGTGTGTGCGTTTGTGCGTGTGTGTGTGTGTGTGTGTTAGTGTGTGTGTGTGTGTGTGCAGATCTACAAGCTGTGAGCTTGTAGATCTCCTATCTTCACAAAAGAAAATTCACTTCACTAAATTAGATTTTTGGATTTTATTCATGAAATACTTTTGAAAAATGTTGGACTTGTTTTTAATTGATGAAAAGTCGTGATTGTTTTTGGTTTAAACTTTGAAACTTAAAATCTTAATATGTTTATAAAAAAAATTATGAAGGAGAAAAAAAGGGGGATATTTACTGACGACCCCTAACAATTGGTACATGACCCAAGGGCTCACTGATTGGGAAACTGTGATGTAGATGATGCAAGCAGTGCTTAGAAAGCTCTTTCTAATTACAGCTTGGTTACAATGTAAACAGCTTGTGTTTATATTTGGAAGCCTCGGTCATGTCCAGAAGTGAGAGGCCTGCAGATTGCAGGAATGACCAAGCCAAGAACTAAGGCATTGGCTAATTGTCTCCGCCAGGCCGAAAGGCATGGCGAGAGAGTATGTTTTACCCCCTGTCCGTCCGTCCGTCCGTCCGTCCGTGTGTCCGTCCTGTCTGTCCGTTAGCAGCTAATCTCTGGCACCGTTGGCCCGGCCGCTGCGAAACTGTGCGCGCACACTCCCTGGATGCCAACTCAGAACCTCTGGCCCAAATTTTTCAGATTGGCCTGTTATAGCGCCACCAGGAGGCCGATATGTGCAAAACACATTTATTGATACTACTCCTACAGATTTTGTCCAAACATCACACAAATCGGTACACAGTATCTCTATAGTCATGTGATCAACACGGATTTATCCGATTTCCCATATTCCATCCTGATTGCCTAAGATTGGCTTCCAAAGTTTGCAGGATTGTTCCGTTTTGAACAAAATGCCTCAAATCATGAACGCAGCTTGCGATTTCGGTGAAATTTCACACACACATTTCTATTAGGCCGACGAAGAAATGCCACCCTTTTCACATTGGCCTGTTATAGCGCCACCAGCAGGTCTAATTTTGCAAACATATTTTTGGAACAAAATGCCTCAAATTCTGTTCAGTGTATGTGATAATTGCCAGTCGTCACATATGGAGGAGACGATGCTTCCTGTATCCTTATTGAGTTTCCCAAGCTTGTGCACATGTACTATTGTTTGTGTTCAAGGATTTCTTGATAAATGTGAATGCAAATAAAGATGTTGAATAACTGAGTTCTTGCTGTCCTAGTCTAGTCTTCTTTGTCTTGTCCTGTGTTTTTCTTTGGACTGCACCCCATCATGTGTCACAGGTCAAAATGAGTCTTACAAAGCATTCCTCAGCTGTTGCAGGAGTCAGCAGTTGGAGGAGAGAGGACTATTTATATAGCACAGTATATTATTTGAGTTATAAACGTTTACTTCTCAGAAATCCTCGACACCCCGGGCCAGTGTGGGTGCACTCAGTGGCGTTCCCAGGAATTACATTTTAGGGCAGGCGAGATTTCTTTTCTCCCCCGGAGACCTTTTTTATTGATTGAATACTTTATTAACACAAGTATAAACATTATGGTAGTACTGACTATAGTCTATTCTTTAAAGCCTCTAGATTTGTGTTTATCTCCTTGATTTGATAGGCAAGCTGTGACAATATTGGACTGTTTCAGCTGTGTGTGAGAGGCTGTGTGTGTAATACATTACATAGTCTGTTAATGAATCATTTCATGCTGAAATGAAATGTGATGAGTACAAGGAATGAAAATAACATTATGTGAGCCACTTGTTTATTGGATGACATTAGGGGGGCAAAGGCCTAACCTTAATCCCAGCCAGACATGTCAGACATGCCTACATACAAAGTATGTATAAGTAGGCTATTATAGTATGCATTTATTTGACAAGACATACTGTCATCAAGTGAATAAACCTTTCACCAAGTGAAGAAACCTGTCACCCTCCCAGTTATTTTTATGCAGTCAACAGTGATCAAATTTTATAGCCACTAAAAAAGAAGTTGACTACTACTATACTACCAAGTATGGGGTTAATGTTGGAAGGAATGTAGGAATGTTTTAAATAGTTGTATGGCTAAAGTGATTGACATGAGTGGTTGAGGGGTGGTATGTTATGTGGGGGGTGAAGGGTGTTATTAGCCTGGTAAACCCTCCCTCCGGAAATCTCAATTCCATTTCATTTCAGGAGTGAGTCTGGCATGATCCGCCTTTCTGCAATATTGGCTCTGTATGCCAAACGGCCGGGCCTATCAGCGTCGTCGCTCATTGTTCTGTGATTGACAGCTTACGTTGGCCAATCAGGTGGCGAGTTCGAGTGAGCCCAAAACACGAACGGCAGCCATCTTTTTCTTGTGCGGCCAATTCTCCGCTATTGTTTTACTTCAAAAAGCTCTCTAACTTCTATTTTGAGGCACGGAATTTACTTATAAGATATCGTTTGGATAGAATTTAGTTGTTTAACTTCATATATGTGGTCAATTAATCATGACAAAGCCTATTTAAAAAAAAAAAATTAGAGAACCGGTAGGGGCGGGCAGTGACACCATTGTACCCGAAAAAGGCAACCCATTTTGGGTATGGCTGTCTCAAAAGTCCCGTCGCGTCACATTAAGACTGGTGAACTGCTGATTGGCTGAAGGGGAACAATTATCATTGGCTGAAGGGGTTGTCAGTCAACGGTATTACTCCCGCCCAACTCCAGCACAGCCAATATTGCAGACAGGCGGATCAGGCCAGACTCACTCCTGAAATCAAATGGAAATGAGATTTCCGGAGGGAGGGTTTACCAGGCTAGGGTGTTATTGCCATCAAAATATACTTAGAGTAGCGCAGTAAAAGTACTCAGGTTTTCCAAATATTGCCAAGCTTTTTCAAAGACAGCAGACATCTCACAACACGTCACATTGTATATCAGCTTTTTTGAATAGCCAAAGTATTAAGTGGTTAATCTATGTTTTGTATAATAATACAATCTGCAAGTAACTAGCTGTCAAATGCTGTAATTGTAGTGAAGTAGAAGTAACAAAAATGGAAAGTAAAGTCAAAGTACCTCAAATTGTAGGCTACTATGCATTGTAAGCACTGCACATTATTATACACAGTATACTGTAGTACTTGAGTAAATTTACTTAGTTACTTTGCACCGCTTTGACAGGCTAAGCCAGGGGGGGTTCTGTTGATTCAGTGATCCCAGATACTACCCACTTACACTAATACAGACCAATGTAAAGCCATAGGTTGTGGGGTTTGCCTGGCTTAGTTGTATTGCATGTGTAACAGGGGAGACCTCTCCCCTTCAGAGTTCTGTGTCCTTGCCCCTTGATGACCTTTACCCTTCACTACATGGTACTCAGTCATTACAGGCCCCTCTCCTGGATTGTTTCTCCAGCATAAGTTGATTCTATAATTGCCAGGCTCCTCTCTGCATCGGTGTGCATTAGCATCATGCAACAAGAACTGATAAAGGCTCTGTGCATAACTTTAGTCACAGTTTCCTGAAGGTAGCATACCCATTTCCTGTTTGGTTCATTTTACTGAACCAGTGCTATACTGAATTAATCCGTATAGCACAGATATAGTAGTTATAGAGGGAGTAGGTCAAGCCTCTAATGATACTTTACAACAGAAGATATTTGCAATATGGCCCAATTTCGTCTGTAAGACACTTGATTAAAAATATCCTCATCACATTCAAATGATGGAAGTTACTGTGTTCATTGTGTCACACAAATGTTTCATTAGTTTTCATTGTTAAAAGTAAAACACGGAAATTGGCTGGGCTTTAAACAGCCATAACTCCAGTTCCCAGCATACTAAAGGCTCCAAACTTGGTAGGTGCTCTTAGACGGCCAATACATTATGTAATAACTTTGGTGGGGTTTATTTTGTTGTTTGTTGTTTTTCTCACTTTTAATTTGAAGAGAAAAACTAAGTATACGTTAGTACCCGGACCATTCCTCCTGTGTCCTTCTCTCTCCCTTCTAGCAAACACCATAGAGTACAGAAGTCCTGACGTTACTCGTTCATCCCCTGGGTCGTAAAGTAATTTCTCTATGGAGAATAACATTGTCATCTTAGAATCGTCTTATATAAGAATTGTTGTCCAAAAATAAACAAACTGTCTCAGCGATATTGTCAGAGATGTGGCTCTGTATCGTTTATGATAGTCAGTCACTCATATTTGATACAGTCTGTTTCTGGCGAAAATGTTACTAATTCGGCGGAAGTAACATTAGCGTCAGTTGATGCTTCATATCCATATGAGTCAAACCGCTGGGATCATTTGTTTATTTTTGGAACACAGTTCTTATTCAGAATGGGGGAAAAACACTGCGACCCAGGATAGGTAAATTACGTCAGACTTCGGTGCCCTATTAGCGTGTATTGGAAAGGCTAAAAAGACTGTGAGATCCACATGTGCTTTGAAGTGGGATAGCTTCAAAAGTATAATAGTGATCAAAAAGTTAAACACAGCAATGGAAGTCATAATCAGTACACCACTGATTATGACTTCCATTGATGTGTTTAAGTTTTTGAAAGTAACTAAGTACAAGTACTGGAGTATTTCTGTATTATTTCTGGAGTATTTCTGTATAACTCCTAAATATTTCAAAAACTACAAAACATTTAAAAATGACATGAACAAGTGCAAGATTCCACAGTAAGCTGATTTTGTTTACAGTTTGTTTAAAGTTTTGGTAAGATACTATAACTAGGTTGGAGGACATGAGTGTGTTCGCTGCTGCTGCAGCGAGCCCACAATACATTTTCTTGAATCACACCTTGAATCACACCCCAGATTTTTCAGTGACTCCAATTATATCTGTGAGATCTGACTGGACAGAAATAAACAATGCCCAACCATGTTTTAAAAATGTTTCTAATTCACTCTCACATGTATTCATTCTTTTTTTCCCCCTTTACTATGTACAAGACGTTGTCACCTGCCAAGTAGAACAACTTTTCTTTCCTTAAGTGCCAAGCAAGTCTTCACTGTTAACAACAGTTGTCTTTTTGCTGATAGCATAGAGTCTATATTCTTCACCATAGAGAGACTGTAGGTGCTAATGTCCTCAGTGAGATATTGTTGGTTTAGAGCAAGTTCCTCTCACCCCAAATTAGCACCCAAATACAATGGTGATACTTTCTCTCTCTCTCTCGACTTTCCTCTGGTGTGATGAGAGGCACAACTTTGATTCCAGAAGTGTGTCCTTTGCAGTAGATGAACGCAATAATGAATGACTGGAAAAGGTCAATGAATCTCAAAATTCCCATTTAAATTGAACAAAACAAAAAAACACCTAGCTGACACTAAAACAAGACAAGGGGAGGATTCGGCATACAAACGTAGATAAGACAAGACTGGGCCTTGGGCATGAGGGAGATGGTAATTTATTGTCCATCCCACATACCATGTGAAACTCAATCCTCTCCCTGTCATTGGCTGAAACACAGGAAGGTATGTTTAGAAAGAGGGGAGAAGAGAGACATCTGAGCCCACAACAAACTAAATTATCTCACTACTCAATCAGAGAGCCGGTCCCCTTTGGAACCCACAACTTTTTTATGAACCCCACGGCCACAGGAGTGGGCCAATTCTCTCCCAACTTGCTACAAAAATCGCTCATGCAAAAGTATATAATCTCATACATTTTATTTTCCACCTTCACATGTGTCTCCACTTCTACTATCTAATAATCATACGGTGTTACATATATTTCAGCTCGCGATTTACTTCCGATTTACTTCCGGGCGGTCCGTTTTAACAGCCACAGCGAGCACCTCTTTGACGCTGGCACCTTCTTTGACGTTGCCTCATCCGTGAAACGGGCAAGAAACAAGCGCTGCCGTGGTCTATGCAAACGAGCCCAAAGGCGCGCCCAAATAAGCCCAAAATCGCTTATACAAAAGCCAGACCTGGCAACGCAGGCTACGCCAATCATGTGTGAGAGATCTACAAGCTATGGGCAGAGACGCAATGTGCCATACACCGTATCTTAGCAATAACAAAAGCGCTAACTCTCATTGGTCGTGGCATGCTGAGGGCAGTTTCCAGACAGCAGCATCGTAGAGAGCTTGCTGCCGCCATCACAGTCAGACGCAGCAACGACAGGGCTCCATGACAGTTGTGCGAGCTGAGCTGGACAGCACAATCACCGTCATTTCTCAAATAAATCGCCCTGTCATTCATATTGTCAAGACTTTTAGGTCACTGCAGCCTGCTACTAATGTAACGAATATTTATGTCCACTAGTACTACTATGATAGCGTTCGTTGTATTTGAATGATTAGTGCCCAGGGGTGCTTAACATGAGCCCTTAGCATGCGGCTAACGCTAACGGACTTTCACCGTTAGCATTTAGCTAAAGCTAACGTGGTTGTCATGGCTGAAGCGGCTGTGCAATCACTTTGTCAACAATGAACGTCAGTGTGGTGAATGCTAATATTGCTGCTCAGTTAGTACATTGAAGATGCTGTATGTTGTGGGCTTGTGTGGCTTGTGGAGAATTATGTGTAGCTCCACAGTAACTTCAGTCACTAACCTAATGGCAGGTCCGTCCCATGCGACGCACGTTTAGGCTGCATTAGGTAATGTAGTCATTTCACATAATTTCGGTCCTATTAGGGGAGAGTCAGTGAGAGCTGGATAAACGAGGTAAAATGTGTCAAATGGAGTCTGTACGGCTGTCGATAAATGAACACATGACGTCGGTGGGAGAGGAGATATTGTGTCTTTTGGACAAACAGCAGCGTGGTGCTGATGTTTGTTGTGTGAAGCAGCTTAATGTCAGAGTGTTTGTGTTGGAGCGCCTCAGTGCGGCTGCAGAGTTCATGTGCAACCTCTTCCAGAGAGAGATAGAGACACTAGAAACTCTGCTGGAGAAACAAAAGACACTGCTGGACATTGACTTTCATATGGACATTGATCTACACTGCAGGTATGTCTGTTACACACACAACATCAAACTACACACTACAGGTATGACGCAGTGTTTGCATTCCAGCCAGCACGCCAACGTAGTTCCCATATGGTTTCAAGGTTGGCTAAACCATATGAACCCCATGTCGGCAATGTCATGCGCTACAGGGTCTTTACTGACCGAGCCATGACCCCACTGGCCCTCATGACGCTACGCCACTGATATGCGCTGCCAAGTGGGCGCTACTTGGGCGCGGGCGCTACGTGGGCGCGGGCGCTAGAGGTGAGGCCCTGCGCGGGGCCGAACTTCTAGTTAACTCAATCTATAGTTAGGATTTATTCATTACAAGGATTTATTCATTATATTCAATATTCTCCCACAGTAACTTAGCGTCACACATCTGGTTCCCGTTTAGAAATAATATTAGAAATATAATAAATAGTCAAAATTATAATAAAAATTTACCTTCATGCTTAAGTGACAGTATGATAGACACGTATACTTAATCACAAGTGAATGTTACAAATATATCAGCAAGCTTACACAGTAGGACATGTAATAACCACTTGTTTATTATGGATAATAACTATGAACATATGAAACAAACTCTGCCTCCAGTCTTTGAGGAGTGCTTGAGGATCGATGACCTCAAGTTCATAGGTCGCAGGCCATTTGGTTGGAAGCGGAGCTCTACCTGTGACAGCTAACTGTAAATCATGGCATTAAATCTGTCCCAAGTTTGGGACAGTGGGTCTAGGAAACTCTGTGTGTATGTGTGTGCACATATGTGTGCGTGCACGTGTGTGTGTGTGTGTGTGTGTGTGTGTGTGTGTGTGTGTGTGTGCGGGGCACGTAGTCTGCAGGGTTGTGTGTAAAAGGAGCTGTTAGGGGCATTTGACCTCTAGGGTCAAACCTTCTCCTTGGCAGTGCTCCTCCACATTTTGCTTGTGGAGATGTGTCCATATGCATCAGCAAAAATAGAGGCCCAGTTTGGATCAGAGAATGGTTTGATCACAGTGGAATATTCAATTGATAAACCCCAAGGTATTACATAATGTATTGGCCGTCTAAGAGCACCTACCAGTTTGGGGCCTTTAATATGCTGGGAACTGGAGTTATGGCTGTTTAAAGCCCAGCCAATGGGAACACAGAGGTCCCTGGTGTGGCTATTCTGATGGCAGACCCCTGACCAGTGTTGGTGCCAAATTTGGTGTGGATCGGAGCAACGGTGCGCCTCGCAGGTCTGCATGTTACGTTTGTGACGTCCATCCACCCACTGTCTGCCCGTCTGCCCGTCGGTTGACCCTCTAGGCAATTTTAATATAGGATGTAGGGATTTCTTCCTCTGCCTAGTGGGAATGTGCGTGCAAAGTTTCACAGCAATTTGATGCTGCATTCATGATTTGAGGCATTTTGTCCAAAACGGGCCACTCCTGCAAACTTTGGAAGTCAATTTTAGCTAATCAGGATGGAATATGAAAAATCGGACAGATCTGTCTTGATAACATGACTATAAAAATACTGTGTACAGATTTGCGTCCTGTTTGGACAAAATCTGTAGGAGTAATATCAAATAATGTTTAGCAAAAATCGGCCTCCTGGTGGCGCTATAACAGGCCAATGCAGAGGTCCTGCTCTGGCATCCAAGGAGTATGCGTGCACAGTTTCACGCCTATCTAGAGACCGACTAGCCTCACTAATCCTGCCCGCCTATGAGCACTCATCCTGGGCATAGAACCCACCGAAAGAAGAATATCTACAAACCCACCACGTGTGGCTCTTGATATATTATCGTTGGTTAAGTTGTAGTGACTTAACCATTACCATGAATTAATGATCAATTAATGATGAACTTGTGATTCATTAATTTAGTTAATCATTAATTAAGCTTTAATTACGTGTATGAATGTTACAAAAACACAACTATTTGGACAATGTTGTTTTTTTGCATTTTAAAGGTATTAAAAAGGTCTTAAATTGCATATACCCTGTATACATTTACAGTGTACTGTAGGCTATGTTTGTTTTTCTCACTCAACTGCTGAGTGAGAAAACAATGTTGCACATTGGAAGGTTTTTGGTTATGTGTATTGGTTGTACACTGTGTGTATATTTATTTTCTGTTTGATTACTGGCTTTTTTTCTATTGTGTAAAGTGTAGCATTTGGAGTTATCTTATGTATTTGTGATGTATCTTGGATGACTATTTTGTTGTTTGTTTTTGTATTGGTATGTTAAGCTTAGACTGTGTAATTTTAACGCTGTATCTTGGCCAGTTCACACTTGAAAAAGAGACTGTGTCTCAATGTGTTTTACTGGTTAAATAAAGGTTAAATAAAATAAAATAAAAAACATTAAGCTGGAGCTGTTAACAACTCATTGACTCATCTGAACTGTGACCCTGACTACAAAAACATCAAAACCCCCAAAAAGTTACTAGAGTGCAGGGGAAGTATGAAGCATACAGTACAATGGAAATACCAGTGGTGTAAAGTAACTAATTACATTTACTCAAATACTGTAGTTAAAGGGATATTTCACTTTCAAAAAAACGTTTGGTCATTTTATCGTCTACTCAGGCCTTTGTGAGCCCCCCAGACAGTTTTTAAGTTGCTTGATTCAGTATTTAGATATTTGATATTCATTTTAACAGACACGCCCCCTTCCTATACAAACCCATTGTAACTTCAAACTTCATTTTAACCATGTTAGATTCATCAAAAACACCCGTCCTTGGTTCTGGTGACTCACCCTGCCCTCCTAATGCGTGAGGGGGCCGTGTTTTTCCGATCATGTTTTTTTTTTTTTTATTATTTTCCAAAAAAAAAAATTAAAAAAAAATGAAAAAAGTATTTGAAAAAACACGGCCCCCTCGCGTATTAGGGGGGCGGTATGAGTCACCAGAACCAAGGACGGGTATTTTTGATGAATCTAACATGGTTAAAATGTAGTTTGAAGTTACAATGGGTTTGTATAGGAAGGGGGCGTGGCTGATTAAATTAATATCAAATATCTATATACTGAATCGAGCAACTTAAAAACTGTCTGGGGCGTTCACAACGGCGTTAGTAGACGATAAAATGACCAAAGTTTTTTTTTAAAGTGAAATATCCCTTTAAGCAACATTGGGAAGTACTGTTACTTTAGTGGAGTAATTCCAATTTTCAATACTTTATACTACAATACTACTCCACTACATCTCAGAGGCAGATATTGTACTTTTACTGCACTACAATAATTTGACAGATTTAGTTTGTTACTTTGTAGATTTAGATTATTTGTTACAAAACATACATTAACCACTTCATCCCTATATATATTTCGGCTATTTGAAGAAAGCCGATCTACAATCTTGTAGATGTTATTTTCAAAGGATTTAAAAAATAAATAATAATAATTTAAATTTGGAAACTTGTGAAATCGGAAATTCTGCGTATGAGTAATTTTACTTTTGGTAATTTTGAAGCCTATATTTTGTACTTTTAGTGTCCAGCTAATTTTGATTACCGGACTTTTACCTGTAAGGGCAAGGTCACATCGAAGTTTAATTCTACCTATGAGGGTGGATTCTGCTAGTGCTTTTCAATGGGAATGGAGTGGTTTCTTGCCATCCGCGGATTTCAGCAAAAAAAACACTCGGTTCCCATTGAAAAGCATTGGCAGAATCCACCCTCATAGAAGGTAGAATTAAACTTTGCTGTGACCGTGCCCTAACAGAGTATTTACATTGTGGTATTGATACATACTTCAGTAAAAGATGTGAATACTTCTTCCACTGGGAAATACTTAAGTAAAATTACCAAACCCAGCACCCCACCACCCTTGTTGGTGGGGTGCTTGTTATACTATTTTTATACCCAACTGACATGGTCATAAACCACACATCCAAGAAGCACTATCAAGTTTCCTGGGAATATATTGCTACAACGATGCTATTGGAATGGACTTTAAAGGCCATTCCTACTTTTACTTTCTGCATAGCTTGCAATTAACAGCCAATATAAGCATGCAGAGACGGTTAACACGGAACCCATTGCAGAGGAGTTCAGAGTTCCATTCAGGGGTGAGTGAGACTTCATCTGTCCTTCATGGTCATATTAAATGTCTTAGAGATGTCAGTTATTCGTAGTCATAAAGGTTTTAGAGGTGTTAGCTATTCATATAGTCATATAAATCTATTAGACATGTTTTTTTAACATGACTCCGTACATAGTGCCACATAGCTACACACATGACCCGAGGTTACACACAATGAGTGGGCAGCATAATTGATGTTATATTGTACAGATTGAAATGATTGATTGTGTGTTATTTTATTTATAATGATATGGTTTGGGCCAGATTGGAATGTCCTTTTGTTAATTCATTTATATTTAGACATTTAAATTATGTTATGATTATATAAATAATAATTTGCATTGCATGTACTTTTGAATCTACTAGTTAATATTATTTTAAAGTAGCAATATGTTTTACTTGAGTAGCTACAGTTTGGCTAGTTTACCCACCTCTGACTGTAACCTTAATTCATACAATGGAATCAAAGTGTATTAGACAGAAGAAGACAATCTAGCAGTGCTTCAGTACTTAATAAAAAAAAAAAAAAGAAACATGACTGTAATGACAAAAAATTACTTGTGAAATTAGGAATAAGCTAATAACAAACACGCAAACGAAAAGAACTGAATGGGCAAGCATCATGTCATTTCATTGCATGTAATAAAGCTAATAATAGCAAAATGGATCACTCTTTTTATATGTGTAACTAATAAGAACTTATGCAGTGGTGTGTGGCAAGAATGAACATTAGGATTCAAATAATCTAATTGAATTCATGAATATGAATTGTATTGAACCATTCAACTCATGTTAATGTCCTAAAAATGATGTGTTTCTTTCACACTTAGGGGTTGCACACAAGGTTCCACTGCTACTGGTAGAGGGAAAAAGTGAGTGTTCATAATTTTTCTATTAAACCTACACTAAGCTTAGCCCAGGTCCAGGGCGTCTCGAACACCCTGCCAGGCGCTCTGCTCTGCTCATAGACCGAAAATTCCACTGCCGTGCGAGGTCTCCGTCTTTAGTAAAAAATAATCAAAACTACTTTGCTACTCACGAAACAAAGGCAGTGTTGTTGAACGTCTATTCTCCAGGGTGGGGAGCCTCTCAGGACCCCACCTTCTCTGTGTAATACACTTTTTGGGCAGAAAATAAAATATGTCAGATGGAAATTATTTTATTTACTCCACTGCGCCCTCTACAAATCTGGTCAATATAAATTACCATTGACCAAATCTGTAGAGGGCGCAGTGGAGTAAATAATATAATTTCCGTCTGGTGGACATTTTCTGCTCAAAAAGTGTATTATACAGAGGAGGTGGGGTCCTGAGCGGCTTCCCACCCTGGAAAATTAGACGTTCAAAAACACAAAACAGCCTTTGTTTCGGTGAGTGGCAAAGTAGTTTTGTTTATTTTTACTAAAGATGGAGACCTTGCACGGCAGTAGAATTTTCGGTCTATGAGCAGAGCAGAGCGCCTGGCAGGGCAGGGCATTGGAGAGAACACACTAACGCTCTGGACCTGGGCTACACTTAAACAATATCACACGAGAGGGTGTGCTTTACCGTCATTATTGGCACGCCAGTGATGCGGTCAGGAACGAGGCGGAGCCGAGTTCCGCGAGCATCACTGAAGTGCCAATAATGTAAGGTAAAGCACACCCTCGAGTGTAATATTGCGATTATACAACAGTTACCAACAAAACACATCCAAATGTATTCATATTGTGGGGCAATTCATAATAAAAATGTTTCGCTATTATCCGTTTCCCTGTAAAGAGAAGAGTTTATTTGACTGAGACATTAAATAGTCCCTGTAGCAGCGCTCTGAGGCACTGTCTCATCAACACAGCTGAGCTATCAATGCTTGTGCAGTGGATTGAATTCCAGTAGGCTATATGCTCCGTCGTACGACCGTGTCACGTGGCCAAAATAACTTAATATCTACAAGCTGACAACGCGTCGCGATGGCGACGCGTTGTGAACTTGTAGATCGGCTATTTTCGCCGTGCGATACCTGGCGACGCGTTGTGAACTTGTAGATCGTCTATTTTCGCCGTGCTGTTTGTTTTCCTACCGTGGGACAGCGTGACGTCACAGCACAGCTGTGCCATATATGGTCTAATCAGGTGCGGACTGCTGTGCGGAGTGATTTATTAATGTGATTAGGCCCGTGCTATCATGCTGGTTTGAAGCACGGCTAGATAGCTATTTCAACCAATCAGATTGCTTGGTCGGAACTACCTGTTGTATAATAAGCTATAACCATAAGAATAGTCCTACAATTATCTGCTCAGATCAGCAAAGGCATCAACATCATCTATTTGTCTGTCTACAGAAAGCCGCCACCATGAGTACGGACGCAGAGATGGAGCAGTATGGCCCGGCCGCCATTTACCTCCGTAAGCCAGAGAAGGAGAGAATGGAGGCTCAAAGTTCGCCCTTTGATGCCAAATCTGCAGCATTTGTAACTGATGTTAAGGAGCTGTACGTCAAGTGTAAAATCCTAAAGAAGGACGGTGGCAAAGTCACTGTGGAAACGCTCATTACGAAGGAGGTACGTAGGTAGAGGTGGATCTGAAATAAAATAGTGACACAGTACAACTGTAATTGCAAGACATTCTAAAGTTGTGTTTTTATTTTTAGGAAAAAACTGTGCCTGAGGCTGATGTCACCCCTATGAACCCTCCCAAGTATGATAAAATTGAGGATATGGCCATGATGACCCACCTCACTGAAGCCACTGTCCTGTATAACCTCAAAGAGCGTTATGCAGCATGGATGATCTATGTAAGGTTTTCTACATGCTGAGAACAGTACAGTATTGCACCTGTCGATAGCAAAGAAAGAAAAATACAGAGCACACGTTATATCATCAAGTGAAATCCATAAAATGACAGATTCAAACAAACTCATGGTTCTGAAGTTAACTTGCTCATTAGTTGATGCCACTTGCAACTCGTGACTGTAATCCCTGCTCTAGTGATCCGTTGTCCCAGATATGTGGCATGGTCAGTGCTATGTTGTATGATGTTAATGTTCTCTCTCTTCTCCCCTTCAGACCTACTCTGGCTTGTTTTGTGCAACTGTGAACCCCTACAAGTGGCTCCCAGTGTATGACCAGGAGGTTGTAAATGCCTACAGAGGCAAGAAGCGTATTGAGGCTCCACCCCACATCTACTCTGTCTCTGACAACGCTTATCAGTTCATGCTGATGGGTACGTACTAGTCAGGACAATGTAAAAAAAAAAAAATATATATATATATATAACTATAATGGTTTTGTGCTGTATCCATGACTAAAAGTTTGCTTTACATTCTACAGATAAAGAGAACCAGTCTGTCCTGATCACGTAAGTTTCCCATCTAATAGGCATTAAAAAAGCAACATTGACCACAAATTCACTAACTGCATTTCTCTAAATGTATGCATTTATAAACAGTGGAGAATCCGGTGCTGGAAAGACTGTGAACACCAAGCGTGTCATCCAGTACTTTGCAACAGCTAGTTCTGGTGGAGATAAATCGGCGGCCGGTAAAATCAAGGTATGTGTACAGGTTTTTAACAAAAAAAAAAAAAATTTGAACATAAAGCATTTATATGCGATATAGCAATTCAAATTTTAAATTGGGCGATGTGTAAAACATTCTAGGGGTCACTGGAGGATCAGATTATTGCAGCCAATCCCTTGCTGGAGTCCTATGGTAATGCCAAGACTGTGAGGAATGACAACTCCTCTCGCTTTGTAAGTATAAATAATGACATTTTATGAGAAAACCTGCAATAATTCCACAGTGTAGATGCAACTAATTGTTGTATATCAAACAGGGTAAATTCATCAGAATCCATTTCGGCTCAACGGGTAAACTGGCCAGTGCTGATATTGAGACATGTAAGTATGAAGTTCATGGATGATAAATTATATATTATGCGTTAATTTGAGGATTACATTTTATGTACAACCCATATAGATTATTATTGTTTTATAATAATTTTAATTGTAATTGTAATTGTAATTGTAATTGTAATTATATTTATTAGCATTATTATTATTATTATTATTATTATTATTATTATTATTATTATTATTATTATTATTATTTATTTATAAATTATTATTATCATTAGTATGAGTTATGTACAACCCATATAGATCTGCTGGAGAAGTCTAGAGTGACCTATCAGCTTCCTGCAGAGAGAGGTTACCACATCTTTTTCCAGATGATGACCAACCACAAACCTGAGATTATTGGTAAGTGGAATTACTGATGATGCAGTGAGAACATAAATGAATGAATAAAAACACATGTTCACCCTTTTTTAATCCCTTTTAAGAAATGTGTCTGATCTCCTCCAACCCCTACGACTTCCCGTTGATCAGCATGGGTCAGATCACTGTGGCCAGCATTAACGACAAGGAGGAGCTGGAAGCTACTGATGTCAGTGAACATATTTGTTTCTTTCTAATACTCACTAGTGTGGACTGCAGTCAGTTGCTCTGCAAAATGTATTTTATAAAGCAGTGGTTCTCAAAGTTTTCAGGCAGTGACCCCCCAAAATAATCCTATTTGAACTGGGGACCCCCCCATCCTGACAAGCACTTGGAATTGTAGCAGTTGAGGCATTACATTTAGTTTGACTCGGTTCCACAGATAAATATTGTGAAAAGAGACGATCTAAAATTTTTCACATTCTTTGACTCTTTCATAGGTAATATTCGACAATTTGGCCAATGTTTGATGTTTTATTTCAACTTATTTATTGTATAAGTCTTAAAAGTCCTTAAATTGTCACTTTAGAAATGTGCAGATACCATGTATATATACTTATACTGTATGTTGGTTTGTTAACTGTTGAGTTGTACACAGTTCTAAATGATGTTTGTTAATCAATGCTTAATCTTAATCTTTTGAATACATCTCTGCTTATCGACATCAGGATGCTATTGACGTCCTGGGCTTCAACGGTGAGGAAAAACAGCTGATCTACAAGTTCACCGGTGCAGTGATGCATCATGGTGTCATGAAGTTCAAACAGAAGCAGCGTGAAGAACAGGCAGAACCTGACGGCACGGAGGGTGAGCTGATCTTTATTATTAGTATTATTATTATATATATTGTCAATATATTTCCATTATTTAATTTTTTTATATTTTACCGTTTACGGTGGCACGGTGGCGCAGTCGGTAGCGCTGTCGCCTCACAGTGAGAAGGTCCTGGGTTCCCACTGTGGGCGCTGGGGGCGTGTTCTCTCCTCCACGTCATCAGTGCCCATACCCTAGGTGGGGTTGGCGAAAGGGCCTTTCTGTGTGGAGTTTGCATGTTCTCCCTGTGTCCCCTATGGTAAATAAACGTGTTCCTTCCACGCGCTACACCCTTCCGGGGAAACTCCACCCTGTCAGGTGATAAGAAGCGTTCGGCTCACTCCTCATGCATTGAAGGAAGCATGAGCTCAGTTCGGGGCTCTCCCCAAGCTGGCAGAGGGAGAGTAGCACCCAGGATAAAAGCTTAGGCAATTGGCACGGGGTAAATACAATGGGTTACAAAAATCGTGGGATAAAAAACGATATATATATATATATATATATATATATATATATATATATATATATATATATATATATATATATATATATATATTAGACTGATGATTATTTGGTTTACCTATGATCCTAGATCATTATCTCTATGCATTTGACATATTAACTCGTGTTTACCTTGCTTACTAAGTAAGTCGCTCTCTGGATTAAGAGCGTCTGCTAAATGCCTAAGTTGTAAATTGCAAATTGTATGAACATTTCAGAGGCTGACAAGATTGGCTACCTGTTGGGTGTAAACTCAGCAGAGATGCTTAAGGCGTATTGCTACCCCAGAGTGAAAGTCGGAAACGAGTATGTCACTAAGGGACAAACTGTGCCACAGGTGAGTAAATTACATTAATTCCATGTTCTGATTTCATATACACCTTATATTCTCAACACAGCATACCATAAGAACTCTAATACCTTTTTGAGTTGTGTCTTAAATCAGCTTCTGTAGATAAAATGATCAACATTATTCAAAGTAATTTCTATTTATTTATTAAATATATGAAGAGCATACAAAATATACAACTCTGCACAAACATGTGCAGTTCAATGCACCTCTGATGTATTATTTTAACAGTATTGTTATACCTTATATATCATTATTAAAAAAAACACTACACCATACAACCCCACTCAGATCAGCTAACACAGGGAAGCTGTTAGAACCTTCCCGAAAACACCCGGGACAGACTCTTCTCCCTTCTGGCTTCCAAACTGTGGAACGAACTCCCATTGCAGTTAGAACTGCAGACTCACTCCCAATCTTCTGCCGTAATCTCACATCTGAAGACTCACCTCTTCAGACTTCACCTTAGCCCGTATCAGTTGCCTTAGCTTTGACGACCTTGCAGGCTTATGCAAAGGCTAAAATGTGATTTAGATAGCACTAGTCCATACACGTAGGAGGATATGCGCCCCCCCCCCCCCCCCCCCCCCGAAATTAGAAATGAATACTAATTAGTAGAAAGGCCTATCTACAGCGCGGAGGAATTACTATTATAATTAGCCAAGTTACTTGCCGCGTTGCCGACCAGGGCAGAGTCCCATCGTCCCGTTTTGAACCAATATGGGACGCACTGAATGTAGCAGTAATGAACAAAATAAAACACAAGTGGCCGTGATGCCCCCTGCCTGCCCTGCGCACGCTGATTTCACCGTTTCCTCTTCTGTCAATACGGTAGACACCAGTTGACTAGTTGAGATTCAACATCAAGTGAAACGCTGCATAAACAGTGGGTAGGTTTGATTTCGAGCCTATATTCCAGCTTAAATGCGCGCAAGCCAAGCAATGCTTTGATATAGAGAGTGAGAGAGGAGAGACTGCCTGGAGAGCTGGAGAGAGAGAGAGCAAGAGAGAGCGTGTGCGAGAGAGAGAGAGAGGGAGAGAGAGCGAGAAAGTATCAAACCGATGTGGTCCGATTTTTTTATCATCATTAATGTAGCCTACCCTACCTACACTTGAACTGCACAACAGCTGTCTGTCTCATTGATTGTCAGTGGCAGCGCATGCATGTGCACATCAAAATCACACTACAAAACCTATAAATATAGATTAACACATTTGACAACATACAGCCAACATCCCAAAATTGAGTCTTAATATCCAGCAAGTAGCCTAATATAAATTAATAACTGCAAACAAATTACAAGTTTAGGCTATCAATATCCTACAAAAGTAGAGATAAGCTATGACCTCACCGGCGCTCGGTGGACAATAAATAAATAATCCTTTTGCAAACAACATCCATGTTCTGTTCTGTTCTCTTGTCAATAATGATACAAATGGAACGTTTATCTCAGCAGCAAGAATGTGATAGTTTTTTTACATTGTTTGAGTGCGTTTTGGGTGCACAGCGCAGCTCCTCGTTTAAGTTAATCGTCTTCACCTGCTGCTGTGCTGCTGCAACAGGGCAGATCTCTCATAATTAAGAAATACTATATTTATTGATTTTAAAAATCAACTGAAGTCATTATTAGTGCAAGTTCATAGGTGGACACAATTGGGACATTTGGGCACCTCGATATCAAATTGGCTAATTAAGTATCTACATATAAATGCATTTTAGTGGGCACTTTTTTTTCTTTTTTTTTTACCCTTTAACAGGAAAAGGTCTGAAAATTCCCGGGAATTAAAATTAGCTATTTCCCGGAAAATGTTAAACCCTAGTCCCATAGCTCCCGGGGCCATACCACTGCTGGGCAGCCGTAACCATGGCGACATTGTTTGACACAAAAACGCTAATAAACAGCTGAGATTTGGTGAAATCGAAAAATGGGCTTCGCTGTTCCGTGCACATGGTAATGGTCAATGGCTGTGTGCAAATTCAGATGAACTGCTCCAGCCACTGAGGAGAACCAGGCAGAACCAATTTTGGCCTCAGCACTACACCACCAGTTTGTCAAATTATATATTGATGTTATGTAGACAGATGCCAGGTTCATTTGTAGACCTGGCATCCTATAGTGTGTATAGTTTCAATGTATCCTACAGATTATTGATTGTTTTGATATTATACTGTTTAGACTGATGATGATGGTTCTTGGTTTATCTATGATCCTAGATTGCTATGCATTTGATGTATTACCTCGTATTTTCCTTGCTTACTGTAAATCGCTCTGGATTAAGAGCGTCTGCTAAATGCCTGAATTCCTCATTGTAAATTGTGTAATTCACACCCCTACCTATGTCCTTAGGTAATGAACTCAGTCGGTGCCTTGGCCAAGTCCCTCTATGAGAAGGAGTTCTTCTGGATGGTCATCAGGATCAACGAGATGCTGGACACCAAGCAGCAGAGAAACTCCTACATTGGTGTGCTGGACATCGCTGGTTTTGAAATCTTTGATGTAAGCATGGACTTTGGGAGTGGGAGACTAATTATTTTTGTCACAATTAAACAATTACAAGATATTGGGCTAATGATATTTCCACTTACAGTTCAACACCCTGGAGCAGCTGTGCATCAACTTCACCAATGAGAAACTGCAACAGTTTTTCAACCACACCATGTTTGTTCTGGAACAAGAAGAGTACAAAAAAGAAGGCATCCCCTGGGATCTCATTGACTTCGGCATGGACCTGGCTATCTGCATTGAGCTCATTGAGAAGGTATGTACATGGACTTGGCTGTCTGCATTGAGCTCATTGAGAGGGTATACTATTATTATTGTGGGCTCGGCGAGCACACTATAGATATCTTCACTATTTATTTATTCTCCCTCAAAAGTATGGCACCTAACTACTCCCACATACTTTCACTTAGAAACTCCATTCAAACTTTAAAAAATCCAACTTACTGTGGACACGTGTGCTTGTACTTTTATTTTTGAAATTATTTGTAGTTTTTGAAATATTTAACTTAAGCACCCAATGCATTTCCAATGGGTTTTGCTAGTGGGGAGAGAGAAGGACAGAGGAGAAATGCCCCGTGTTTTCGTAAAGTCACTGTGGCCGCATTGTTTACACTACAGACATGCTTTTTACATCACCAAGATCGCACAGGTCTGCTCTCCAATTTAATCCAAAGATCTAAGCTGTGCGATGTACACATTTTGAGATAAGACCATTAATGTAAACCCATGCACCTACACACTCTAGCAATCAGTAGCAGCTGGTGCTACCTAATCTGTCAGTCATTGGCTGTCAGGCAGTGGTGCTGCAAAGTAACTAAGTATATTTACTCAAGTACTATGCAAGTGCTTACCATGCATGGTTTAATTTTGAGGTACTTTTACTTTCCTTTCCTTTTTTGTTACTTCTACTCCACTACAATGACAGCATTTGACAGCTTTAGTTACTTCTTACTTTGCAGAATTTGTTATTAATACAAAACCTACAGTAACCACACACAGCCGATCTACAATGTGACGCGTTATGAGCTTGTAGATCTGCTATTTTCTGAACATTGAGTACTTTGACTTTGGTACTCAAAGTATATTTTGATGCTAAAACGTTTGTACACTGTAAGCTCCGACCCCCCCCCCCCCCCCCCACTCACACACACCCCATATACTCCACTGCCACTCCACCAGGCGCTCCCAATCTGATCAACCGGAGGCCAGTCTGCACCCACACACAACGCAAAGACAGAGATACAGTACAGACAGAGTAAAACTGAAAAACTAAATTTTTTTGGCTTTAAAGCGAACCCACATTGTTTCTTTATAGGAACAATATTTTCTATGTTTATATTATATTATGATATATTATCATGGACCTGGCTATCTGCATTGAGCTCATTGAGAAGGTATGTACATGGACTTCGCTCGTTGAGAAGGTATACTTTTATTATTATATTATATTATTATATTTTATCATGGACCTGGCTGTCTGCATTGAGCTCATTGAGAAAGTATACTACTATTATTATTATTGTTATTATTATTATTATTATTATTACCCTTATTATTATTATTATTATTATTATTATTATTATTATTATTATTATTATTATTATATTATTGTATATTATCATGGACTTGGCTGTCTGCATGGAGCTAATTGAGAAGGTATTCAATTATTTTGTCCGTTAATGGACATGATGTTAATATTGTTTTTGTCATTTTCTCTTTTGTCTCCTTTACAAAGCCCTTGGGCATCTTCTCCATCCTTGAAGAGCAGTGCATGTTCCCAAAGTCTTCGGACAAATCTTTCGCCGAAGGGTTGATTGCCCAGCATCTTGGGAAGAACAAGGCCTTTGAGAAGCCCAAGCCTGCCAAAGGCAAGGGTGAGGCCCACTTCTCCCTGGTCCACTACGCTGGAACTGTGGACTACAGCATCACAGGCTGGCTTGAGAAGAACAAGGACCCCCTGAACGACTCTGTCATTCAGCTGTTCCAGAAGTCTTCAGTTAAACTGCTGGCTGTGTTCTATCCCCCACCTGAGCCTGAAGGTATGTTTATTAATCTCTGTGACACCAAACAATGACTCGACAAGGACTGACTGAGGAACAAGACTAATATACACATGAGGACTGATTAGGGGAGACCCAGGACAAAAGTAACAGGGGGCAAAAGTAACACACTCAATAACTCTAATTAGAAATGAGCTAGAGGGGTGAGACTTCTTGTGCACATGCTCAGTATGGTCCTCTCTCTGCCTATGGAAGGGTAGAATTATCATTTCATCTCAGCAGAAGTTTTCAACAAAAAGCCGATTTTGAGGTGTAAATGTACATTTTTGAGTGTACGGTATGTTCCTTCTGCTGTCTAAAGATGAGATGTCAGCTAATTTAAACTTGGATGAATTGTATCTCTATGTTATTGGTCACAAATTAACATCAGCAGCCTATGCTAGTATAGGTGTTTCTAGATAGAATATGGGATTTTATCATGGTTGCCCCATCGGGGGCAATTGTAACAAAGTGACCGGGGTCAATTGTAACAATATGTTTTCAATGCAAGCAGATTTTTTGTCTGGGATTTCATACTTTTGTGTTAGTAAATGAACACATTTCACTAAATGTCACTACATTTCAAAGTAAAAATACATTTAAATAAAAAATAATGCGATGCAACATTTGAAAAAAACAAAATTGAAAAATAAAATCATTTTAATAAAAATACAAAATAATTGTAATTATGTATATAAAACATTCGTAAGTAAAACTGTTAAATTATAAAAAATACATATGACTTAGTGATGTGCTTTTATTTGAGATAAAGTGTATTAATATGACTTATTTTTACAGTGTTACAATGGACCCTTCGCTAAACCCCACCCCAAAAGCGATTGTCCAATGCCAGCTTAGCAACCGTTGTTAGCCTGGCATAGGTCTGGCAAACTTTCGTCACCTGCCATAGCTGGCAATGTTATTTCGCCCGCACACACACAATCATTTGCAATATAATAGCAAGAATAGGAATACCACGATAACGCAATGGTGACTTTGAACCACGTACCCAAACCCGTTTGAGGCTGCTTTTCCCAAGCTGAAAGCTGCACTTAAACTACAAGGCTGAATGGCTGTGTTGTTGAACACATACACAGCTTCTTCAGGAAAGTTACACGATACGACTCACTCGCCCAGGTGGTGTCAATAATAGGCTACTAATCACTGTAATCGTAACAAAATTCAGAATCACAGCGCTGCCTTTTTCGGATTCCGCACGTTAAAGTATATTAATTAATTTGTTTGTCTATTTATTAACTGCTCCTGGCAGTCTTACCCTGCGGTACATGAAAACTCCTGTTACAGTCTTGGATCAACTTTAACCTGGTGTTTGCACTTTCTCCATTTACGGTCCCGTACATCTATATAAACGTTCAGATTTCAAATATAAAGTGCTTACCCCATGGCCACGGATGTTGAAATTATGCACGGGACTCTCAAAAGTACCCGTATATTCTGTATTGTTCAATAAAAATCATTTTAATCCGATCAGTGGCCATTTTCTCATAATGTATCAGAGTGCAATACACCTACAAACCGACAGGGTCCCTTAGTTGAAAGCGCATGGAGAAAATGGCCACCGATCAGATTAAAATGCTTTTTATTGAACAATACGGATGATACGGGTACTTCTGAGAGCCCGTACATAATTGTAACATCCGTGGCCATGGGATAAGCACTTTATATTTGAAATATGAACGTTTATGTAGATGTACGGGCCATAAATGGAGAAAGTGCAAACACCAGGTTGAAGTTCATCCATGACGGTCGTGACAGTCGACCGTCGTGTATCCATGGCTATTACTCCCTCTAACATTTCCCATGTTTTTAGTTTATTGAAATAATGTCATGCACATTTGTCCATTGCATAGCCTACTGCAGGCCTTGTTGACTAGATTTAGAAGAGATTTTGAAGCTCTTGCTCCTGAAATGATCGATTATTTTTAAGGTGAAAAGCCATCATTTAACATGAAAGTCAATGGGTGGGAAGCAAAGTTTGCCAGGCGCTGCCAGGCCTGGGTGTGACTAACTTCGCACCACCAGTCACAGAATGGAGTGGGTGGGGCTTAGCGAAGGGTCCATTGCCCCCAACCACTGTTACAACTGCCCCCGTCACGGGGGCAATTGTAACACTGTGACTTATTGCATTCAAATTAATATTTTAGTCTAGTCCTTATTAGTGAAAGCTTAAAAATGGTATTATTAATTAGGGCACATATATATGTTTCTTATAGCAAAAGATGACTAGGATATTTCAAGTAGTCTGTGAATTATTAAAGTGTTACTTTTGTCCCGGGTCTCCCTACACATGAGATACAGCTTGTGGAGACATGGACATAGAACCATGAAAACTAGAACAAGAACATAACACATAGAAATACAAGACCTAGACAAGACAGGCAAAGTCTGTGACTGTGACAGAACCCTCCCTCAGCCCCTTTCCCTGCCTGCTCTCAAGCTCTTGTCCCCTCTATACATTCCTCTAGTCTCCCTTTTATCATGGACATTGTGTGACGTTTTCTTTTATTTGTTCTTGTCCAGGACTTTAGTTCGACCTTGGTCGTTGAAAATTGGCTTTGATTTGATTTAATGTTTCTAACAAATATAAACAGATAACACAAAGAAGGGAGGCAAGAAGAAGGGTGGTTCCATGCAGACTGTGTCTAGTGCTTTCAGGGTAAGAATATTTATTCATTATTATCAACATTATATTCCTGTAAGAAGTAAGCATTATTATTAACAACATTATATCCAAATAAGAAATAAGCACGTCTTTTCATGTTGGAATCAAACAATTTCTTTATCAAAGTTATGAGCTTGTAGATCAGCTATATTTGAATAGTTGAAGTATAACATAGGGCTTAAGTAGTTAATGTATGTTTTAGGACAATCTAAATCTGTAAAGTAACTAGTATCTAAAGGAGAACGTTTTACTAATAATAAGCCTACTTGGTTCTTTTATGTCTCAATAGGCGAACTTGGGGATGCTGATGACGAACTTGAGGGCAACTCATCCTCACTTTGTGCGTTGCCTGATTCCCAACGAGTCCAAGACTCCAGGTAAACACAGAAAATACAAACGTAAACAATTGTGAGGTGGTCATTTAATGCTTTGGCCAGTGTGTAACTATTTTGTCCTAATAATAATGGAGCAACATCTTTACAGGCCTGATGGAGAATTTCCTGGTCATCCATCAGCTAAGGTGTAACGGTGTGCTGGAGGGCATCAGAATCTGTAGAAAGGGCTTCCCAAGCAGAATCCCATATGCTGACTTCAAGCAGAGGTATTCATTCCTTTTTCCAGCAGCTTTTATTTCCAAACCCATTAACGGGAGGCACGCAAAATGACCATGAACTTCTGCAAAACAGGTACAAAGTACTGAATGCCAGCGCATGTCCCGATGGTGCATTCATGGACAACAAGAAAGCCTCTGAGAAGCTGCTTGGGTCAATTGATGTTCCCGTTGATGAGTACAAGTTTGGACACACCAAGGTAAACACACTGTGAACCTGGTTAAACATTATAAAGAGAGGACTAAAAGTTGATTTTACAGTTGTTTAGTTACAGTGTTTGTAACATTGTGTTCAGGTGTTCTTCAAAGCTGGTCTGCTGGGTACGCTGGAGGAGATGCGAGATGAAAAGCTGTTTTCTCTGGTCACCATGACTCAGGCTCTTGCACGAGCTTACCTCATGAGGAAGGAGTTTGTTAAGATGATGGCTCTCAGGTACTTTATTATTTATTATCCAATGTTTTGTATCATTTGTAAGTACAATAAGTTCAATACCATTTTGTTATAGTGTCAAATCACTATAATAAAAGTGTATACTTCTTCCATCACTGTCCACAATCATGACACACTTTTTCCACAGAGAGGCCGCTTACACCATCCAATTCAACCTCCGCTCGTTCGTCGCTGTGAAACACTGGCCATGGATGAAGGTCTACTACAAGATCAAGCCTCTTCTGCAGAGCGCTGAGACTGAGAAGGAACTGGCCAACATGAAGGAGAATTACGAGAAGATGACGACTGACCTGTCTACTGCCCTGGCCAAGAAGAAGGACCTAGAGGAGAAGATGGTGGCTCTGATACAGGAGAGAAATAACCTTGTGCTGTCAGCATCATCAGTAAGCAGGCTACACTGGACATTTTACAATTCCCTCCCTCAGATCACAAAGCTGTGCTTTCTCACACTATGCTCCCTAAGAGTCTGTACTCCCCAACAGGCAACTGCAAAAGTATGTCTTGACCAGAACAAATGCTGACATGCTTGTGTTTTTTTTTTTTTTTCATTGACCAAAAGGGAGATGAAGCATTGAATGATGCTGAGGAGAGATGTGAGGGTCTTATTAAAAGTAAGATCCAGTTGGAGGCAAAGCTCAAAGAGACGACTGAGAGACTGGAGGACGAGGAGGAGATCAACGCTGAACTGACCGCCAAGAAGAGGAAGCTGGAGGATGAATGCTCTGAGCTCAAGAAGGACATTGATGACCTGGAGCTCACCTTGGCCAAAGTGGAGAAGGAGAAGCACGCCACTGAAAACAAGGTATAGATTATACACTCTCTGGGGTTTTATCAAGTTAGTAGTCATTGCTGTCGGGAAGAAACCTCCTATCTACATATGTAAACCTTTTGTGTTTTTCGTAAATCAACGCCCTACTTGATCATACTGCAGCGTAAGACACACACAACAAAAAGTAGTAGATCTGCAAGCTTGTTGATCTGATACTTTCGGTATTTTTGGATGTGAATCCTGACAAGCAACTGTTTTTGACACGTGAGGTTTCCGCCCAACAGAGACCAAGTGCAATAATGATCTATTCCATGATAACAAATTCTGTTCTGCTTATATCAGGTGAAGAATCTGACCGAGGAGATGCCCTCTCAGGATGAGCAAATTATTAACACTGTCTATGTTGGGTTCATTTAGGTGAAGAACCTGACCGAGGAGATGGCCTCTCAGGATGAGGGACTTGCTAAGCTGACCAAGGAGAAAAAGGCCCTCCAAGAGGCACATCAGCAGACCCTGGATGACCTGCAGGCAGAGGAAGACAAAGTCAACACTCTGACCAAGGCCAAGACTAAGCTGGAGCAGCAAGTTGACGATGTGAGTTTTACAAAAGTGAATCAGATGTTTGGAACAAATTATGTTCATTGTTTCACTGAATGATGTACAAATAATTTATAATTTTGCAGCTGGAGGGTTCTCTGGAGCAAGAGAAGAAGCTCCGCATGGACCTGGAGAGAACCAAGAGAAAGCTGGAGGGTGATCTGAAACTGGCCCAGGAATCCATAATGGACCTGGAAAATGACAAGCAGCAGTCTGACGAGAAGATAAAGAAGTAATGTGGACCAACAATATGAAATGTCATGGAGAGAAACCACCTGCAGAATGACACTAAAATATAATGTGCTGTGTTCCACAGGAAGGACTTTGAAGTAAGCCAGCTTCTGAGTAAGATTGAGGATGAACAATCTATGGGGGCTCAGCTACAGAAGAAGATCAAAGAACTCCAGGTACTTTATTTTCTGTAAAATCATTAATAATAAGTAAGAGTGAATTATAGCTTTCAGATGTTAATCTAACATCATTAATTTGAAAGGCTCGTATTGAAGAACTGGAAGAAGAGATCGAGGCGGAGCGTGCCGCTCGTGCCAAGGTGGAGAAGCAGAGAGCTGATCTCTCCAGGGAACTTGAGGAGATCAGTGAGAGGCTTGAGGAGGCTGGAGGAGCCACCGCTGCTCAGATTGAGATGAATAAGAAGCGTGAGGCTGAGTTCCAGAAGCTGCGTCGTGACCTTGAAGAGTCCACCCTGCAGCATGAAGCCACTGCCTCTGCTCTCCGTAAGAAACAGGCTGACAGCGTGGCTGAACTGGGTGAACAGATCGACAACCTCCAGAGAGTCAAGCAGAAACTGGAGAAAGAGAAGAGTGAATACAAGATGGAGATCGATGACCTGTCCAGCAATATGGAGGCTGTTGCTAAGGCAAAGGTATGATGGAACGCCTGTGTATAACATAATTCTTGAGATAACGCTTTTTTTTTTCATTTTCATTTCGCCTTTATATATTCAGAAAGGTCAATCGAGGGCAAGCTCTCTTTTCTAATGATACCCTGATTAAAGTAAACATAGCAAAACATTAAACAAAATAAATGACAAGATAACAGACATTTCAAATATTAAAAAAATGCAAGTACAGACAGATCTCAGAGTATTTCTCACAAACTGTTTAAAGCGATAGAGTGAAACAAAATTCTCCAATTGTAAAACTGATTGTAGACAGTTACACGTGTGGTGCATAGTAGTGAAAGGCAGTCTTACCCAGCTCAGATTTAACTGTGGGAATGTTTAAAACCAAGTAATCGTGTTGATTGGTGATTGCAAACTCTAAATGTCAATATATAAAATGTTAAAGATAATTAGGCAATTTCTTAACCACTTAAACCCTAGCATCCGTATTGTGGAAATGTTTCGCTTTGTGAGCTTGTCGTTCGGCTATTTTCAGCTAAAGCTTTCCCAACAATAATAGAAAGCGGAAAAGACACTAGAACTGAGGGACTCCGCTTAACCATAAGGGGTTTAAGTGGTTAAGTAAGGCTTTGTAGATAAAAAACAGTGCAGTGATGTTCTCTCCTCATAGCTAATGATGGCCAACCCAGTGATGAGTAAGGAAACAATCTCCAGTTATACACAGGAGGGCTGAATGATAGACTGTATCGAGTGGCTTTACTGTTCAAATCAAAGCCATGAACCAATTAGAAAAAAAGGATGATTGAATATGTCAAATGTTCATTTACAGGGAAATCTTGAGAAGATGTGCCGCACCCTTGAGGACCAACTTAGTGAAATTAAGGCCAAGAGTGATGAGAACGTTCGCCAGATCAATGATGTTGGAGCTCAGAGAGCAAGACTGTTGACAGAGAACGGTAAATGTTCATCTTAAAGTCTACTTTGTCTACATGGTTTGTCGATGGTACTTGAGCAAATAATTAGAGATGATGCTTTGATCAACAGTTATCCTGGGACTTTGATGATTTGTTTGAAATGTTTGAAACGAATATTCAAATTTCCAATTAGGTGAGTTTGGTCGTCAACTGGAGGAGAAAGAAGCTCTGGTCTCACAGCTCACCAGAGGCAAGCAGGCCTTTACCCAGCAGATTGAGGAGTTGAAGAGACTCAATGAAGAGGAGGTTAAGGTGAGGAACAGATTTTACCCCCTTTTTTTAGGCCTAGTTTTATATTTTTTTGTAATTTAATTCAGCTGCCATTTTTTTGTCCATTTTCTATTGACAGGCAAAGAATGCCCTTGCTCATGCTGTGCAATCAGCTCGCCATGACTGTGACCTTCTGAGGGAGCAGTTTGAGGAGGAACAGGAAGCCAAGGCGGAGCTGCAGCGTGGAATGTCCAAGGCCAACGCTGAGGTGTGTCAGTGGAGGAGCAAGTATGAGACTGATGCTGTCCAACGCACTGAGGAGCTGGAGGAAGCTAAGTAAGTGTTGTAAACCAGTGTTTCTCAAACCTTTTGGTGTGAAGGACCCCCAAATGTATACATATATTTGGCCGCGGACCACCCTCTGCAAAGGTTTTGTGCTAAGCACTCCCAGAAGAGAAGATTTATATTAAAATAAATTCCAAATTACTACGAGATCAGCTATTTTTGAATAGCCAAGATATAAATGGATAAAGTGGTTAAAATGATTTTGATGCTACATTAACTACTTTTGCTGGTGACCCCCTGGTCCCCCCCAAGGACTCCTGGGGTCTCTGGACCCCACTTTGAGAACCAATGTTTTACACTGTCGGGCACCACTCACTATGCAAAATATTTCCTGCATTAATTTGATTCCATTCAACACTGATCAACAGGAAGAAGCTAGCCCAGCGTCTTCAGGAGGCTGAAGAGCAAATCGAGGCTGTGAATTCCAAGTGCGCCTCTCTGGAGAAAACCAAACAGAGACTCCAGGGTGAAGTGGAAGACCTCATGATTGATGTGGAGAGGGCCAATGGTCTGGCTGCCAACCTTGACAAGAAACAGAGGAACTTTGATAAGGTGCTTTGACACTCATTATTTTGAAACATAAATAATTCTTGCCTCCTTAAAGTTGGGTAAATGACACATTTCATTACAAATCATGTGCAGGTCCTTAAAGTGGGGTAAATGACACATTTCATTACAAATGCTGTGCAGGTCTTGGCAGAATGGAAGCAGAAGCATGAAGAGGGTCAGGCAGAACTGGAAGGAGCTCAGAAAGAGGCTCGTTCTCTCAGCACTGAGTTGTTTAAGATGAAGAACTCCTACGAGGAGTCTCTGGACCAACTGGAGACCATGAAGCGTGAGAATAAGAACCTGCAACGTGAGTCTTTCTCTACATCATTCTTGTAATAACAGTGAGAGAAAAACATCATTAAAATGTCAAGATCAGTTGTAGATCAGGCTACAACTTGGAAAGTTCCTCATTGATTATTTCCAATCAACTGCAGAGGAGATCTCAGACCTGACTGAACAGATTGGTGAGACTGGAAAGAGCATCCATGAGCTGGAGAAATCCAAGAAACAGACGGAGACAGAGAAGGCAGAGATCCAGACAGCTCTGGAGGAAGCTGAGGTAAAACTTTGATTTATTGTCTATATCTTAGATTTATGTCAATGAGTTTTATATTCAAACAGTGTAACTGATGTTACATTTTGATCCTTACATTTTAGGGTACTCTGGAGCACGAGGAGTCCAAGATTCTTCGTGTCCAGCTGGAGCTCAACCAGATCAAGGGTGAGGTCGACAGGAAGCTGGCAGAGAAGGATGAAGAGATGGAACAGATCAAGAGGAACAGCCAGAGGGTGATTGACTCCATGCAGGGCACTCTGGACTCTGAGGTCAGGAGCAGAAACGATGCCCTGAGGATCAAGAAGAAGATGGAGGGAGACCTGAACGAGATGGAGGTTCAGCTGAGCCACGCCAACCGCCAGGCTGCTGAGGCCCAGAAGCAGCTGAGGAACGTCCAGGGACAGTTTAAGGTGCATTAGTTAGACACATTCAAACAATGGAACTGCACTGAACAAGTCACATTCTGATGTTTCTCTTAACGTGACCACCTCAAATGTGATTTATTTTAGGATGCCCAACTGCACCTTGACGATGCAGTCAGAGGTGCAGAAGATGTGAAGGAGCAAGGTGCCATGGTGGAGCGTAGGAATGGCCTCATGGTTGCTGAGATCGAGGAGTTGAGAGTGGCTCTGGAACAGACAGAGAGAGGCCGCAAAGTGGCTGAGCAAGAACTGGTAGATGCTAGTGAGCGCGCTGGACTGTTGCACTCTCAGGTACGCAAGTCAATAAAAAACTTTTAATATTCGAAATTTTAAAAGAAATATTTACATCATGCTTACTTACATTGTTCAACTGAATTTTTATTTTAGAACACAAGCTTTTTGAACACCAAGAAGAAGCTTGAGGCTGACCTGATCCAGGTCCAAGGTGAAGTGGACGACAGTGTTCAAGAAGCAAGGAATGCTGAGGAGAAGGCCAAGAAAGCCATCACTGATGTAAGTTAGGATGCCCTACCCTTATCTATTAGATATCCTCATGTCATGGTTCATATTAACATACAATACAATGCAAACATGACTTTCCAGGCTGCCATGATGGCCGAGGAGCTGAAGAAGGAGCAGGACACTAGTTCTCACTTGGAGAGGATGAAGAAGAACCTGGAGGTCACAGTCAAGGACCTGCAGCACCGTCTAGATGAGGCTGAGAACCTGGCTATGAAGGGAGGCAAGAAGCAGCTCCAGAAACTGGAGGGCAGGGTAAGATGAAGTTTACTTCAACACAGCTTATAGTCTATAGATGATGACATAAGAAGAAATATATAATAAGAAATATATAATAACCTCATAATGTACAATTAAATTGTGAAGGTGCGTGAGCTGGAGGCAGAGGTTGAAGGTGCACAGAGAGGCGGAGCAGATGCTATTAAAGGTGTCCGCAAGTACGAGAGGAGAGTGAAGGAGCTGACATACCAGGTACTGTATACCATGTACACTTTAATGACCATCATGCCTCTGACAAAATGAATAGATTGCATGAGCATACAACTATGAATGTTATGAATTCACTCTGACTTTAGACTGAAGAGGACAAGAAGAATCTTGGCAGGCTTCAGGATCTGGTAGACAAGCTGCAGATGAAGGTGAAGGGCTACAAGAGACAAGCTGAGGAAGCGGTAAGACAAATATACATGGTGATGAATTTTCACTTGTGGCTGCCATGGGCATAGTACGGTTGGCATAGTAGTGTAACTAAGACATAATGGGAATCAGTTATGTAAAAAATAATGCTGGTATTATGTCAAGATGACCAACAGCAGAGCATGTTTCAGTGTCCATCTCGCTGCTTTCCACGAGCGGCACATGGAATCTCTATATTGCTGTGCCTCTGTGGTATGGTATGGCATCCGCACCGCGGGGAAGCTGTTACTTTAACATGGGTGCTAAAAAGAAAGGAAAGCTGTTCCACAACAATGCACACACTGCAGACGCAGGCTGTGTTTTTCAGGCAAAATGGTAAAAATGTCCAAAGTGGACTACAGAAAGCAATAGATTTTGTTTCCTCCAAGCTGCGATTTTTCGCTCGGGGTACCAAACCAGAGCAAGAACACAGCCACGATCGTGCCGTTCCAATGAGAACCTGCCCGTGCTCATTCATGTGGTCCCAAGGCACTCATGAACATGCTGCATGGGCCATTGTATTAGCAACAACCACACTTTACAATTTCCTGAAATTGTCTTGTTTGGACTATAATTGCAAGATGCTCTTTTCAAATATTGAGGCTTTGAACCATCTCTATCATATTGTAGGAGGAAGCAGCCAACACTCACCTGTCCAAGTGTAGAAAGGTTCAGAATGAGCTGGAGGAGGCTGAAGAGCGTGCTGACATTGCTGAATCCCAGGTTAACAAGATGAGAGCTAAAGGTCGTGACGCCAAGGTAAATACATGTGCAATATGAAGGTTTATTAAGATGATTATCTATAACTAAGATTTAACTAAAGATTAGTGTTGAATATCTAATAGTATTTTTCTATTTTTACAGGGAAAAGATGCTGCTGAATAAGTTCTACAATTCAAGTCACCATAACAAGTCATAAAATATGACCAATGGTATAATAAAGGAGGCAGAAAAATCATTTTGTTTCATTGTCTCCTCAATCACTTTTTATTGTCAGGTTTGTCAGATTATTCTAGTTCCAACTCACATGTCCGCTATATAATATTTTGTAAACCCATTGCAAAGATAAATACATGTGTATTCATTTTAGATGTTTTCAATGCAAATGGTTTTCAAGGCAGGATGGTTTTCAAGTGCCAAGACCTCGTCAGTAGGCTCATAAAATGCTGCACAATGGCCACTAGCTATTGAAAGTTTTGGAAATGCACAATAAAGGGTTTAGTTAGGGAATTTTAGCAAGATGTTTGGACCATCTGTGAAAAAATTTACTACCAATAGCTTTCTTTACCAATGTGTTCTTATAGGTGTCCAGAATCATCTCTCAATTAATTTAAACCCAAATCCTCGTGGAAAATCCTGGAGAGCCAATCAAAGTTAAGGAACCCATGAGGGCTTAGGGTGAAACATATGAAAAAAAAAAAAGTCTAAAATGAACTTGTGAGGTGTCTAACTAGGGGTTTTCAGGGGTGCTGAATCCATTCCAACCATTATTTTTGTGTAAAAATGTCTCCCTGGCCATATAATATTGGTATATTGGTTATTGTTAAGCTGTAATGTAAAGCTGTAATGTAAAGCACTGTGTATAATCTGTGTATAATCAATGGTAGGGGATTGGGGTGTTGTTGAATTCATTCTATTCTGAAAAATAAAATAAGAAAATATTGCTAAACACTTGATAAGAATGTACACCTACTGTGCACATGCTCAGTGGGATACACTGTCTGCATGTGGGACCTAAGGAGCCTTGGGTGAAAAAAAATATGAAAAGTCTAAAATTAACTTGTGAGGTGTCTAACTAGGGGTTTTCAGGGGTGCTGAATCTATTCCAACCATTAGTTTTGAGTAAAAAAAACAACTCATTTTCCATAAGACATATTATTATTACATATTGCAAGAAAAATGTAAAGTAAGAAATGTGCAGTATTGATGAAACCTGGTGTTAGTCTAAAGGCCTTTGCAGACAGGGTGCGATTAGTCAATCAGCTTTTTACCGCATGCGAAAAGACGCACAAATCGAACTGGGTTCGATTGGAAAAAAACGCATCGCCGCATCGCATCGCTGCACGGTAAATTCGGAGCCGGTGTGCATGAGGTGATTGAGAACCATGATGTGTTCATTAAAAAAATTATATTGTCCGTTTTTTCCGTGCGAAAAATCGCACCCTGTCTGCAAAGGCCTTTACTCAGCCAACTCCTCATCTTCCTCACTCCTTTTCTCGTCTGCCTGGTTGATGTTCTTGCATTCTCCATTACACTTGCCACAAGCAGATATACACTTGACCCCCTGCTTTTTACAGCAGCACCTGCGTGTACTACAGTCTCCCTCACAGTTGCAGCTGATGAATTTCAGTAGATTGTCTGGGGCAATGGGGTCTGTGGTAGGGACTGGTGCATAGCCTTCTCCTCCCACCCGTAGTCGAGGACATCCAGTGATGGACTTTGTAGCAGTAGCCAGTCTCTGGTTTGGAGATATACCCGGAGAGAATGTTGTGCTGCAGCTGTTGTAGTCAGGGGCAGTTTCTCTGGTCTGATATTCCCAGCAGCAGCATGCTTGCTGAACATCCCCCAAGTCTTTTGGTGGTTTCCCTTTTTACACAGAAGCTGTGTAAAAAGAGCAGATACTTCCTGTATTTCTCTGGGAGGGCCTCTTGGATCTTTGCAACATCGTAAGATACATTTTTTGCTGCTGTGATGAAGACGCAGTGGTCTGCTTTATGATGAATGAGCATAGCCAGGATGTCTGTATCCTCAGCTCTCACCTCAACAGCGGACTCTCTTGCTTCATCTAGAGCTGCCTGGATGATAGAAGTGTCTGCATCATCGGAGCATTGCTGTACACGGATTCCATTACTACTGAATGTCTCAACAAGTAGCAGGATGAGCTGGGCCTTGTTACTCTTGTTGTCAAGGAACTTTTCTCTAGGAATAATGTTTTGGATGTCTGGACGAATCTGGATGTCACAGCATGCATGCTTTGTACGTCTGACGTGATCATGCATACAGCAGCTGCAGCACAACATTCTCTCCGGGTATATCTCCAAACCAGAGACTGGCTACTGCTACAAAGTCCATCACTGGATGTCCTCGACTACGGGTGGAAACTGGGAGGAGAAGGCTATGCACCAGTCCCTACCACAGACCCCATTGCCCCAGACAATCTACTGAAATTCATCAGCTGCAACTGTGAGGGAAACTGTAGTACACACAGGAGCTGCTGTAAAAAGGAGGGGGTCAAGTGTATATCTGCTTGTGGCAAGTGTAATGGAGAATGCAAGAACATCAACCAGGCAGACGAGAAAAGGAGTGAGGAAGATGAGGAGTTGGCTGAGTAAGACTAACACCAGGTTTTATCAATACTGCACATGTCTTACTTTACATTTTTTTTTTGCAATATGTAATAATAATATGTTCTTATGGAAAATGAGTTGTTTTTTGTATTCAAAACTAATGGTTGGAATAGATTCAGCACCCCTGAAAACCCCTAGTTAGACACCTCACAAGTTAATTTTAGACTTTTCATTTTTTTCACCCAACCCCTCGGGCTCCTTAGGTCCCACATGCAGACAGTGTATCCCACTGAGCATGTGCACAGTAGGTGTACACTCTTATCAAGTGTTTAGCAATATTTTCTTATTTTATTTTTCAGAATAGAATGAATTCAACAACACTCCAATCCCCTACCATTTATTATACACTGTGCTGTACATTACAGCTTAACAATAACCAATATACCAATATTATATGGCCAGGGAGACATTTTTACACGAAAAATAATGGTTGGAATAGATTCAGCACCCCTGAAAACCCCTAGTTAGACACCTCACAAGTTCATTTTAGACTTTTATTTTTTCCCCCATATTTTTCACCCAAGCCCTCTGGGCTCCTTAACTTTGATTGGCTCTCCAGGATTTTCCATGAGGATTTGGGTTTAAATTAATTGAGAGGTGATTCTAGACACCTATAAGAACACATTGGTGAAGAAAGCTATTGGTAGTACATTTTTTCACAGATGGTCCAAACATCTTGCTAAAATTCCCTAACTAGTTATGTAGTTTACAAGAGATGTGCATGGTAGGAAAAAGCACAAAAAACTAGCAAAGCTTTTGTCAACAAAGACCAAACTGACTGATTAATTGATTTGACTATGAGGGGCCAGCCCTAGAACATGTTTACGCGCCCGCCCGCCCGCCCACCCGTGCGCGCACACACACACACACACACACACACACACACACACACACACACACACACACACACACACACCTATTCCATTTGAAGTTGTGAATGACTTGTCACACATCACACATATTTAACAATACAAACATATAGACACACAACTAGACAAACACACTGACAGATTGTTTAAGTCAGGCTTTCCAAAACTGTTACAGCTGGTAACTCCAAATTGGCATCAGAATGTTCCTCTGACCACAGTGTTAAAAATGGAAGCAATGAATTGTTGTTCACATTGTGTCGATAAAACATCAATTTACTGAGACAATTTCTCTGAGACAATTTCCATTTCTCATTTATACAGATTTTCAGCTACAGTATTTCTGAGAGTTGGACATGGACAGTTATGGTGCGTTCACACGGGCAGATTAAAAGATACACTCTACCATTCATTTTCAATGGAAACCAGCGACATGAAGAGACAAAGATACATCCGACGTTTGTAGCTGTAGCTCTAGCGACAAAGATACAAAGCTACAAATTCAAGTTGAGCTGGGTTCAACTTCCAGATACAAAGCAGCAAAGCTACAGCTGTAGCTCCGATGACGCAGTGAAACGAGAACCAATCAAATACATTCGTTTTTTGTTTTTTTCACCCCCCCGCTTTTTTCAAGCCAGAAGTGTACAAACACAATGGGACTGGAGGACGAACTGATCTTCGCCGTCAGACAACATCCAGTAATATGGAATAAAACACTTTATATGTACAGAAAGATAGACAAGAAGGATGCAGCGTGGAGGAAAGTCCAGGAAATTACGGGAGTACCAGGTATGGACATTTTAAACTCACAATGGCAGCTCTGTCTGCTTATTTTGGGTAGCTATGCTATGCTAGCGTTAGCTTCTAGCAAACTCACTCGACTTAAAATTACACAACTTATTGGTGACAAAATGTACAGTATTTGCACAAGACAGGTATTGAGTAATATAATCATTGTGTAATATAATCATTGTTTGGTTAAGTTAAAAACAAGCGAGGCTCTCCTCACCTCTGCTTGTACTTTACTGGGCAGTGGTGTAAAGTAACTAAGTACATTTACTCATTTTAAGTACCGTACTTTTTTTCGGTACTTTTACTTTACTTTACTTCCAATTTTCTGTATTTTCACTTCTACTCCACTTCATCGGAGACAAATGTACTTTTACTCCACTACAATTATTTTACAACTAGTTACTAGTTACTTTGTAGATTTAGATTGTTATTACAAAACATACTGTAACTACATCAGCCCTATATACATTTCGGCCATTTGAAAATAGCAGATCTACAAGCTCACAATGCGTCGCCATGCAACGCATTGTGAGCTTGTAGATCAGCTATTTTCAAAATATTTGTATACATTTGAAAACTTCTGCATAATGAGTACTTTTACTTTTGGTACTTACTCAAGTACATTTTGAATTCTGGACTTTTACTTGTAGCGGAGTATATCCATATTGCAGTATTGATACTTTTACTTAAAGGGATATTTCACTTTCAAAAAAACTTTTGGTCATTTTATCATCTACTCAGGCCTTTGTGAACCCCCCAGACAGTTTTTAAGTTGCTTGATTCATTATTTAGATATTTGATATTAATTTTATCAGACACGCCCCCTTCCTATACAAACCCATTGTAACTTCAAACTTCATTTTAACCATGTTAGATTCATCAAAAACACCCGTACTTGGTTCTGGTGACTCATCCTGCCCTCCTAATGCGTGAGGGGGCCGTGTTTTTTCAATTAAGTTTTTTATTTATTTTTAATATTTTTTTTGGAAAATGAAAACAAATAAATACAATAGAAAATTTAAATAAAATAAATGAAAAAAGTAATCGGAAAAACACGGCCCCCTCATGCATTAGGAGGGCAGGATGAGTCACCAGAACCAAGGACGGGTGTTTTTGATGAATCTAACATGGTTAAAATGGAGTTTGAAGTTACAATGGGTTTGTATAGGAAGGGGGCATGTCTGATAAAAATGAATATCAAATATCTAAATAATGAATCAAGCAACTTAAAAACTGTCTGGGGGGTTCACAAAGGCCTGAGTAGATGATAAAATGACCAAAAGTTTTTTTGAAAGTGAAATATCCCTTTAAGTACAAAAAAATAGTACATTTTGCACCACTGTTGCAGACGTGAGGAGATCCTCTCTTGAGTGCACTAAAGTAAACAAACAGCAAACACACACACGTGTAGTGTACAATGCAAGTTTTCTATTATTGCATGTTTTCTATTATTAATTATCTTTAGAGGAGGATTGTCGGAGGAAATGGAAAATCCTCTGTGATCAGCACAGAAGAGCTAAAAAAAATGAAAAAGATAGGAAGCAAAGTGGGTCTGCTGGAGGAAGTCCAGTGAAATGGAAGTACTCTACAGTAATGAGTTTCATGGACCCAGTTGTTGAGAGCAGGAAAACGTCCTCAAATGTAGGCAGTGAGTGGACAGGAGCTCCAGACATTGAGGAACAAGAATGTGGGTTTCCAGATCAAGAGGTAATTTAGATGGGAGCGTGTCTATGTTCCCCTGGTTCTATGTTCCCCGCCTACCTAACCCTGAACCTAAACCTAACCTTAGTGGGAGAACATTGAACCCGGGGAACATAGGGATGACCCCATTTAGATCAGTCAGCAGCCCCAAGTTGATACACATGATGTTGTGTAGCTGATAACAGAGAGTAAGTTAAATTTGGCAGAACAGGCAGACAAAGATGATTAATCTATCTTATCTAGTAAATGGAAAATACTGTTGTCATGTGTGTTCTGTGTGTATGTACATATATCTATATCATGCGTGTGTGTGTGTGTGTGTGTGTGTGTGTGTGTGTGTGTGTGTGTGTGTGTGTGTGTGTGTGTGTGTGTGTGTGTGTGTGTGTGTGTGTGTGTGTGTATAATATGTATAAAACATTTAAAAAATATATATATATATAATATATCTATAAAATATATATCGTTTTTATGACATATTTGAGTTGACAATTTATTTGTTTGTTCAGCTGGAAGCCACAGTGAGTGGCTTGTCTCAATCTCAGCTTGATGAGATGCTGACACTGGTACCCTGCGATGGCCCTTTGCAGCTGGACAACACTGCTCAGCAGATGACTGTGGAGCTCGTCGAGGGCTCTCTTCAGACTCAGAGGAAGGCTTCCTCTTCTTCTGAACAGGTTCAGAGGAAGACTGTTCCGCAGAAGGCAAAGGGGAAGGCAGTTAGGCGGAAGACTGCGCAGCCAGATGGCATCACTCAGGAGCAGAATTCTGGTGATTAGTAGTTTCCTTTCCTACCTATGTTGAATGGACTTATTGTAAGTCACTTTGGATAAAAGCATCTGCTAAATGACTGCAATGTAATGTAATGTAATTCTGGTCCTATAGAACCTGATGGCACCACCCGGCAGCAGAATCCGTGTCCTGTGCCACTTGGGGGATCCACGCAGCAGCAGAATCCGGGCCCCTCGCCACTTGGGGGATCCACTCAGCAGCAGCAGAATACTCAGCGATCCACTCAGCAGCAGCAGAATAATCCGCGGAAGCGTCGCTCCGCGACACCATTCGAAACACAGTTTGAGAAACAGCTCCTGGAAGCTGTGGAGAAGGTTGGTTCTCAAACCTCTCATCCTACAAAGTCCCCAGATGATGAGGACGAGCTTTTCCTCAAGAGCTTACTACCAGTATTAAAGAGGCTGCCTGCCGGCAGAAAAGCAGAGCTGAAGATGAAAGTGCTCCAGGACTTCTATGTTGCTGAGTTTGATCTTGAACGACCCCTTATTACTTATTAAATAACATATTTTCTATCAATTACACACCCCATGAAGCCTTGAATGAATGGAGATTTTAGTTTTTATCGCATTCCTAATCCAATAATTTGATGGCCAGGTCATCGGTCAGTAGGAGACTCAGATTATTGGCTTGGGAATGCGATAAAAACAAAAGGATCTCCCTGATTTCAAGGCTTCATGGGGTGTGTAATTGATAGAAAATAAGTAATTTTTTGGGCTAACTGCTCCTTCAGTGAGAATGGATGCTTTTTTATTATTATTATTATTTATTTTATTTATTATTTTGTCTTGGTACGGGTACAGGGTTGAAGTGCTCCAGGACTTCTACGTGGCTGAGTTTCATCCTGAGCGACCCCTTATTACTTATTAAATCTTTTCTATCAATTACACACCCCATGAAGCCTTGAATGAATGGAGATTTTAGTTTTTGTCGCATTCCTGATCCAATAATTTCAGTAGGAGACTCAGATTATTGGCTTGGGAATGCGACAAAAACAAAAAGATCTCCCTGATTTCAAGGCTTCATGGGGTGTGTGTAATTGATAGAAAATAAGTAATGTTTTTGGCCAACTGCTCCTTCAATATATTTGTTCACGGGTTTGGTACGGGTACAGGGTTGGCCGGGTGTTAACGATCACAAAAAAACAGACTATGCTGAAGAGTGCTACAGGACCTTTATGAGGCAAGGCAGTTTAATTGACTGACAGTTGAAGTCAGTTTGATCTCATTTGTATCTCTACTATACTTTGTGCTTTCCGGGCGCTTTCCAGATGCACATGCAGTCATGACTGCCACTCACAGACAGTTTGTAAACCTTTTCACTGTTGCGTGATGTGTCCTTTAGATTTTAGAAAAAAAAATCAGTCAATTCTGTTCAATTTGCCTTAAATATGTTGAGAAACGCGGTGCTGATTTTTGATAAGAGCCTGAGTGCACGTCTTCACATTCGCAGAATACAGGTGAATTTTGTTTGTTACAAGTACAATAGAAATATGTTTAAAAATGTACAACTGAGGTGAATTTGTTTCAGAATCAGTCTGAAAATCATCATTTCATCATCATCATCACACAAACATGATTTGTTTTTGTAACTATCCTGTTTTGTACTGTTGTTGTAGCATTTCTCCTTGGGGATAAATAAATCCAGTTATAAAAGACAGTTCTCTCTCATTACCTTGAAGATGTAATAACAATGATTGATCCAGGAATATGTATACATTTTTCAGTGCAAAGGGTGGACAAGATTATAGTCGATTGAATATCCAAGTACAAATATTGCCAGGAACATTTCTCTTTATCAATGCATTGCTGTTCTTACGTACATGTGTGTGTAGCTGATCTATAAGCTCACAACGCATCAATTTGTTGTGAGCTTGTAGATCAGTTATTTTTTACTATATTCTAAAGTGGTTCATTCATATTTTCTGTAAGTTTGGGTCCTAAGATTACCTTCATAGAAATATTCTTGAGTCAAAAGTACAATATTTCTATTTGAAATGTAGCAGTGTTCTGTACCAGTGGTCTCCCTGTCTTTCCAGCGCTTTAGTAAACACAATGCCTTTTCAGGTTGTGATTCAGGTGAGAGAATTCATACATGTGAAATAGGAACACTATAAAATAGAAGCTGATAAATGGGTACTCTCTCCTGATTGGGTGAAATTGGCGATCCACATGAAAATGTATTTTCTGTTTAATAAAGAGCTGGAGAGACGGGGAGATCCCTGTTACTGAACAAACACACTATAGCAATGATTACTATCACAATATAGAGCTTTAACCTTTTAACATTACTTTTTGTTTTAACCAAACAATATTAAATCCTAATGGAGGAAGAGGTTGGGGAGGTGCTGGGAGTTTCATCACTGTTGGCAGCAAAACAACGTTGATCATGAATCAGAATAAGTTTAATTTATTCTCACATCACAGGTGAAAGGGAGAGGAGGAGCAGCAGTGGTGGAAAAAGTACTAAAATGTTTTACTTACAAACATTTTCTTACTTACGTACAAAAGTATTGGTATCAAATCTACTTAAAGTACCAAAAGTAGAAAGTACTCTTTCATGCAGAATATCCCATTTCACAACTTTTCAAATGTATAAAATGGATCAAAATCTTTTGGAAAATAGCAGATCTACAAGCTCAATGCGTCGCATGGCGATGCATTGTGAGCTTGTAAATGGGCTGAAGTGGTTACTGTCTGTATGGTTTGTAATAATCAAAATCTACAAAGAAACTAAACATTTCAAATGATTGCAGTGGAGTAAAAGTACAATATTTGCATCTGAGATGTAGTGGAGTTGAAGTAAAAGTACTGAAAATTGGTAAAGAAAAACAGGATAGAAACTACTGTACATACACACAAACTATATCTCTGCTGTCCTGCTAACTCCAAAACGCTCATTGTTCAGGAAACGAAAACAATATATATACGTTTTTCAGGAAATGAAGAAAACCTTATATTTTTAAAACAAAGCAATACAGCCTCATCAAAGTTGGTATAGTGACTTTATATATTGTCAGATACTTACATGTGTCATTATATTATCAACACTTTACCCAAATCAAGCGCAAGTGGAGTTAGTAGTTTCAGACGAGCAGAAATCAAGCGAAAATGGAGTTAGGTGTCCAAACAACAATAGCTCCACTCGCTGCTGAGGGAGAGGTTTCAAAAGGGTACAAATTCCCAAAAGCTAACAATGGATCTCCAAGCTCACAATGCATCACAACAACGTGTGAATTAATGCCCTGATGCTTCATGACACTTATTATATAGGCCTACAATAATAAACAGGACTTTAAATATTACAATAACTTCTGCAAAGAGGTACAACTAGCGCGACAGAAATGCTATGAACGCCTTTCTTCTTGTCACATTGCTCTCCTCATTTAACACTTCATAGATTTTAGAATATAATGACTTGTTTTCATAACATTAGCATCAGTGCTAAGTTTGATAAACAGGTACACTGTATAGTTTTAACAGACTACGGGGAGCTTGTTTACGTGTTCCTCCTCCTCGCTCACTGCGCAGCGCGCTCTGCTCATGCTGTTAAAAAGCAGCACTGGAGAGGAGAGGGGGGGAGTTGTTTGTTTTTGACAGACAGTTTGAGGATCCAATAGAGTTGGGAGTTTTTGTCAGAAACGTAAAGGGTGTTCAATAGCATTGATTTATGAAAAAAAATAAAAAGATGAGAATGGAGTTAGCTGGTTCGTCCTGGACACCGACGATATACAGTAAATGTTCTCAGTTTATTGCCCCATCTTGCCAGGGCACTGCTCCCTCTGCAGAAAAGTAAGCAGCAAAGGTGTCCCTCACAGCCATCGCCCTCCGAGAGGCGTTATTGCTCCCCATCCTCTGGACGTCAAAGAGCCATGCTGGAGGATCCTCTCTGTCGGGGTGATGTGGACCAGGTGGATCCCTTGAAGTCCTCTGCAGATAGTTGTGAAGAATGCACGTGGCCTTCACACATGCCTCTGTGTTCTCTGGGCTGATACCACCAACACGCTTATACATGCGCCACTGGGAAGCGAGGATGCCAAAAGAGTTTTCCACCACCATCCTGATGTATGGGAAAAGATGAGATTAGATGCAGAGTAAAGCGTGGTCATTTTAAAACTACTTTAAAAACAGACATGTATCTATTCTGATGAACAGAACTTAAAGCATATTAAAAAGTTAGTTTAAACTTGGAAACCCTAGCCACTCATACTGTGTTCCATACTGGATAGTAGATTTTGATTTATTTGATTTGCACAACAGAATATATCATATGCGTAATATACTACTTCTTTCCTGGGGGAACAAAATAGAAAAATGGAGATAGCTTGTTTCTGCCCGAGAGCAATGATATAAAAGTACATACTGAGCCGAAAAGACAAAAACACATTTTGGACCATTTTCTTTCTTGGGATCATCAAAAGACTAATATGGATGCCACAAATCCAGGCAAGAAAAAAAAAGACTAGGAAGATGCACGTGGACCCCTCCTACGGCCTCTACTAATTTGATAGAGAACTGCGCCCAGGTGGTCTTACATAGTGGGACATGTAGTTGGTTTGCTTGCCTGTTAGATATGAATGAAAACTGGAATTTGGCTGGAAGTACTATTTGAAATGGTCTGGGAGTGGATACTCTGATATTTTGTGTTGTAGGTGAAAATACATGTTTGGAGGATATTTATATTGAAGATAGTTAGTATTTTGAGGGCTGAAAATAGATGATAAATCATAAATAATTAAATGGCATGCATAGAAGTATGTGCTGAATTATCACAACAAACCTGGCACGTGACAAACGGTAGTTGTGAATCCTCTCTTCTTTGGGGAGGTTTTTGCCAGAATAGGGCCGCATCAGGTTTGTGCGCAGGGGAAAGGCCTCATCTCCAACAAGAAAAAGTGCTCCTCGGAGCACAAGTCTCCGCCAGGTCAGGTAGGTTAGTGTGGGCCAGCAATGTTCGGAATTCGAAAATCAGGCTGGAATGTGTAAAATTGGACGGATCGGACGGATCCATCTTGATCACTTGCCTAAAGAGAAAATATGTACCAATTTGTGTGATGTTTGGACAACATTTGTAGGAGAATTATTTAAAAGATGTTGTGCAACAATTGGCCTCCTGGTGGCGCTATAATAGTGCAGTGTTGAAAGGGTGGCATTAGTTCCTCGACGTGGTGCGAATGTGCGTGCAAAGTTTCACCGCAATCGAACAATGCATTCATGATTTGCGGCATTTTGTTCAAAACGGGCCAATCCTGCAAACTTTAGATGTCAATCTTAGCCAATCAGGATGGAATATGAAAAATCAAACAGAACCGTCTTGATCACATGACTATAGAGATCATGTGTACCGATTTGTGTGAAATTTGGATACAATCTGAAGGATTAATATCCAAAAATGGGTTTTACATAAGTCAGCCTCCAGGTGGTGCTATAAAAGGTAGATGTGGAAAATGCAGAGCAAAGGTTTTTTCTTTGTCTCTAGGGAGTGCACGTACAAAGTTTTACACAGATTGGTGCAATTATGGGTAAAAACACGAATCGGCCTGTTATAGCGCCACCATAAGGCCGATTTGAAACATTTAAAGTGGCATTTCTTCCTCAGCCTAATGGGAATGTACGTGCAAAATTTCACAGAAATTGCATGCTGTGTTCATGATTTGAGGCATTTTGTTCAAAACGGAGCACTCCGGCAAACTTTGGAAGCCAATCTTAGCCAATCAGGATGGAATATGAAAAATCTGAAATCAGCCGTTTCGTTTAATGACTAAAGAGATACTGTGTACCGATTTGCGTGACGTTTGGCCAAAATCTATAGGAGTACTGTCCAAAAATGTGTTTTGCAAAAAACGGCCTCCTGATGGCGCTATAACAGGCCCATGTGAAAACTTTGGGGCAAAGGTTCTGAATTGGCATCCAGGTTGTGTGTGTGCACAGTTTCGCTGCGATCAAGCCAACGGTGCCGGAGATTATCTGGTCACAGACGGACGGACACACACACACACACACACACACGGACGGACGGACGGGGTGCAAAACATACTCTCTCGCCATGCCTTTCGGCCTGGCGGAGACAATAAACACAGGAGGCTGCGGTCCTCTGTGTTCCCTTCCTGGCAGTGGAGTGTCCTCTGGGAGGTTGAGGGTCCCTCTACTGAGGGCTGTGCCGAAGGCAGAGTTGGCCAAGGTTCCCCCATCCGGGCTTCCCCCGTAAGCTCCAACATCAATGACCCTAAAGCAGCGACTGGCATAGAGGGAGAGAGTTATTAGACAGTGGTTATGTATTATTCTGAGGTGTTTATACTGAACTCCAACATATACAGTGCACATCATTAACTACATTACACACCTGGCATCCACAACTGCTAAGAGAACAATTGAGTACGTTCCCTTGTAATTAAAGTACATGGATCCAGAGTTGAGGGGGGCCTCAATAACCACGTGCTTCCCGTCAATGGCTCCAACACAGTTGGGGAAGTTCCACCGGTCCCTGAAACCTGCAGCGATGGTCCTCCAGTCTGGAGATGGTACAGGCATGTACTCATCTACCAGGGCGTTCCATATTTCCCTTGCCACCTCAGTGATAATGCCAGACACAGTGGAGATTCCAACTCGGTAGTTGTCTGCAATAAGCCGATAGGAATCACCCGTTGCAAGGAATCTATAATATGAATAAGATTTGAGAAAAACACAATGAAATTAAATTGAGAACATACCATTTTAATGGGAAATTGTACGTTTCACATCCAACTTTGAGGACCCCATGTTGAAGACCCACGCTCTAGTCTAGAGTAAAATCAACTACAACTACTTGGGGAACTAGAATAGTGGGCATCTGAGAACTATGGGCACCATTTTTTTATTTATGTTTTATTTGCATATATTTTATAAATGAGGGTCAAATACATTTTGGGAAAAAAAGGCCAGTATGGCCTAATATTGCTACAAACTGTGGATATCCTGTTATTTTGGGCATAAACAAGAAGTTGAAGGGTACATTTTGGTCTGATAATGTTACCATGCATTTTAAATCATGTATACTTACATTATTTCCAGTGATTAAAACAAATATTATTTTTATTTTTACCAACCTACATTTTAGGGGGTAAAAATGATTACAAGTAAAAGTCCAGAATTCAAAATGTACTTGAGTAAAAGTACAAAACAAGTATTGGTATCAAAATGTACTTAAAGTATCAAAAGTAAAAGTACTCAAATGTTTGAAAATAGCCGATCTACAAGCTCACAATGAGCTTGTAGATCGACAATTTTCAAATAGTGTAGGTATAAAATAGGGCTAAAATAATGTAGTGGAGTAGAAGTAAAAGTATAAACAATTGGAAATACTCTCACAGGGGTCTTCAACATTTTCAGGCTAAGGACCCCTACATCATATTCTATAAAATTGTGTTGCAGATTAAAAAATTTCATAGATTTCATACTTTCATAGACTTTGACAGCACTGTCATCAGTGTATATTGGATTAATGTGTATTTTCAGACATTTAACCACTTGAACCATCAATACTTTGTCTGCTCTTTTTCCCCCCTCTACAGCAAACCTCTTTGCCAAAAATAGCCGATCTACAAGCTCACAGGCGTTGTGAGCTTGTAGATCTGCTATTTTTGGCTATTGCTCCACTCAGAATAGGGATGCTAGGGTTCAAGTGGTTAGTGTACAAAACATGATCCTATCACACAAAGATTTGGCGGCCCCCCTGTAGTAATTCTGAGGACCCCCTAGGGTTCTCGGACCCCCTGTTGAAGACCCCTGGTAAGTAAAATAAATACCTCAAACTTGAGTACAGTACTTGAGTAAATGTACTTAGTTTACACTACTGACTACTGGTAGCTGCATAAACAAACAGAAGACGCTACCCGTCGCTGCCTGCAACAGTGGTAGATTTGGTTCAAGGACAAGTAGATAATGAGTTATTAATTAATAATGAACAATAAACTCACCGAAGGCAAATGGCAAGTCGTTGGCCTGGAGATATGGCCTCGCGCATTGTAGTGTCTTCCTTGGCAATTCGGGGCCCTACTATGGACAGTACATGGTCAAACTGGCTAACGTTTAGCCTAAAATAGCGTTTGAACCTGGGTTCATACAGTCGCATTTCCTGCACGAGATGGTGGTATTCGCCTTGTTGTTGGCGTCTGTACAGGATAGGATGGACCCAGAACTCGCGACGTCTTTTCCTTGTCTTGCGAAACTTCTTCCAATGCATATAAATAATGCCTAGCTCCACAAGAGCTCTCAATTTACTTTCATTCTCCATGTTTGTTTCTCTAGAAGTCGCGCCAACCACGTTGTTGTTTTTCTGTTCCGTCGCTCAAACACACGTCACCGCGGATGATGACGTCACCGACGTGTTGAGCAATAAGATGCAAAGTGACACAGCGACAAAGATGCAGTGAATTTGTGTAGCTTTGTATCTTTTAATCTGCCCGTGTGAACGCACCATTACAGGATACTGCAAGTGGGCCCCCCAAATCAATGGACAAACTATGATAATAATGAAAATATGCAATTAAAAATGTAAAAACAATAATGTACATTTTGTGGTATAATACACCATGACATTATTTCAACAAAGAAAATATTAAAATAGTATTTAAAACCTTTCATAATGATGCTGATGTCTGAGGTGGGCGGGTCCTTGGGTACCTTCAGGATGCTCACTGACGTCATAGAAGGTAGGTTTGTTTCCCTGCTCCTATCCCTGTTTTTTTCTACAGGCAGGTCTTTGGGTGAATTTAACCCAACGTTAGTGATAGAGGGTAGAAACAAATCCCATACTCTCACAATGGTCAGCTGATGCAATTAGACTGAGCCTTCACTGGACAAGGCTCACATGTCCCAGGAATGAGTGGATCAAAGGAAAAGTTCCAAGCTCCATGGAGTTAGTTCCATGGATCTAAGCCGGTACACATTTGATTGATTGATCATTACAATAAACATGCTCTGAAAATGCTTTCGAGCTTTTCAAGTGGGCCCTGATCCAGAAAAGGTTGAGAACTACTGCTTATAGGTATTAAAGGAGCCTCAATCAATGAATAGTTGTCCTCTTAAAATAGCAGTCACATAAAACCTTTAAATTGATTAACATTTTATCCAGGGATGCATTTTCATAGCGGGTAATCCCATGTGGTTAATAATTCAAGTTGGGATAGCTTTTATTTTGGTCTGAGAGACACAACAGTAGCCTATCACAACAAACCATAGTGAAATCTACTGGTATGGAATAAAGCTTTTACAGCAACATGTAGTGCCAAGGTTATTATTACAGTCATACATTTGCCATGTAGAATATAACTGCTGTTATTTTATGTTAACAAGCTGAACGTGTGAAGCTTGTTGCAGGCTGGTGATTAGTAACAATTAATAGATACCATGCTTAGTAATGCAATCCCTATAGGAATGTGCAAAGTCTTTAACTCAATGCATTCAAAATCAAAGTTCAGACAATTTACCAATATCTAGACTTTATTTATATGTGTAGACCATTGGTGTGTCAACATAGCATAGTTATTGTCCATCTTTAAATAAAGATATGAGAAAAGAAAATCCACTTCATCATGACTATGAATCAACTTCATAATTACCAGAATTACGTAATTTCAATGTGTTTGATCAATCACGTGCCTGGATTGAGTACCAGCCATGCAGTTGGTGATATGTTACAGTAATGAACTCCATATAGTTATGAAGAAGAACAAGAACAAGGTGCTGCTGTCAAAGAGCAACGTTTTCGATTTATCGAAATATCGAGAAGTGCCTTAAAATAAATATATACATGCATGCATACATACATAGCTATATTTTTAAATAACGCATCTATTAAGTATTACTTTATACTTCATTGTACAACAGTGTCATGGAAGAATAGTGAAAATAGCCGATCTACAAGATCACAATCACCACGTGTTAATTGGCTATTTTCACAGTTTTTCAAAGTTTATTTTTACTTTTAATGACATACCCAACCCAACATAGGGATTGATTATTAATCAATTATTTTACTAAATGATCGATTATCATATAAGCAGATATTGTAGCAGCATTAGTAATAGTAATAGTAATATAGACAAACAATTACTATGCAATTACAATGAATACAAATAATTTACATAGTAGTTTTCGTTCCCTACCTATGTTGAATGCACTTATTGTAAGTCGCTTTGGATAAAAGCGTCTGCTAAATGACTGTAATGTAATGTAATGTAATTTACATAAAAATAAGCAGCATTACACCAATCTTGCCAGTAGAGGGCAGTGTGATTCCACGCATAACTGTTAGCTCACTCTTTACACAAAGTGAGCAATGTGAGTCTAGACAAATTGTTTACTTTCAACACACTTCCTTTCTCCTATTTAGTGTTGACACCAGTATCCAAAAAAATTGCTAATGCTGCCTAAAATGCTGGTAATGCTATCGGCAAGTATGCCCGTTTATGCCAATCCAATACCATGTTATTTATCACATGATGATATTGAATTTACAGTAAACAATTATTTGTATTTTATTTTCAATGCTCCAGTTGATGTTGCACTCACTGTAATACCTGTTGTACTGTTTTAGAACTGCACCAAATTAATGCCCTCTATACCTTGTCTACTAGCTCTGGTCCATAGCTTTACTTTTCAGCCGTTGTCCGGCATGCCCGCACACGGCACACCCCCGGTTGTGCAGCCTCTTATCTCTAGTAAAAATAAAAAATACATTTTTGCTACTCACCAAAAAAATATATTGTTTTAAGATGTTGAAAGCCTACTCTTCTTTGTGGGAACCCTCGGAGCTGCTCACCTCACGTCTAAACTACACTTTCTGGACAGAAAAGAAAAAAACACCTGATAAAATGTTGACAGATCTTGTCAACAGAAAAATTCCATTGACTAAATCTGTAAGGGGCGCAGTGGAGTAACTAAATAATTTTTCCATCCGGTGGAATATTTTCTTTTCTGGCCAAATAGTGTTTGGCCAGAGTGTTCCCACTCTTTGTGTTGGTGAGTAGCGTTATGATCTATGGACCGTTTGTAAACACAAACAGTATCAGTGGCCGTCCCCCAGAGGGAAAAAAAATCATCAGCAATGGTGCCTTACCTTGTCCTGCAGCACGCCGAAAATAGCATCTTTATTGCCTGTCGAATCAGCGTCCGTGCATGTTAATTCACCGCACCTGAAAGAAGGGCTTTGATCAAACTAAAGAGGGAGAGAAAGAAAAGGAGAAGAATCCTCCGCAATCCTCCATTACAAACTAAAGAGTGTCCGTCCAGCACCAGCGACATCGTGCTGAAACACATCAAAAGAAGCAGCACTCGTGCAGCCATAAAAAGGTGGAGAGGCGGCCAGTGAGAGACAAACTGTTTGTTTAAGAGTCATAAAACTTGTTTATGGCGCACGTTAGAGCGTGCGTTCTAGTTCATGGTCATTTATTTGTTTGATGTCTTGAAGCGAAAGCAACACGATTGTTTGATTTAAAAAAACAAATGTGATTTATTTGTTGATCTCTAGATTGATAAAGAAATTGATAAAATTCAGTATTATATTTGCATTTCATATGAGACTGCATAGGTGAAAAACTGACATTAATAAGTAAAACAAAACATATTTACAAGTGTTAAAAAATATATGCAAAGCATGTATTTTTGTATTTTGTATTTCATGTGCATTTCATTTACAGTAGTCATTTAAACATTTTCATTGAAGGTTTTTCACCTTACAACCTTACTACTTACATACTGCAACAACAAAAACTAAAGTAAAGAATAACTAAAAAGAACCAAAGTTGTGGTCATTGCACAAGTGAAACCCAGTTAAAACCTCCTATACAGACACATGGGAACTACAAATTTCACGCCCACTTTTGAGACAGCGCTGCTACTCGAGGTCCCTGAGAACTATGAACTGCAGCTGCCAATGCATTCCCTATGAGAGGACATGAGAGTTAGCCTACTTTTAAAATATTCCTACATTAACTGGAGACGATATTGATGACTACACCATGAATTTAAAAAATCATAATAATATTTAATATCATATTGTTTATGTCCCTCAAACGTTTTTCAAAAGGTTTGAGCCTAAATCAAGCCTCAGATATAGGCTACTCATTCCAACTAACTTCTCTCTGGCTTATAAAGCACTTTCACCTGCAATACCACATTGTCCTGTTTGGCACGGGGCGCTATTGAGCCAGTTTGTATGCATGTTGTCTCCTGATTCTGTGTGTCAGTTTTTTTTTTTGGTTGGAACTGAAAAACGGGAGGGATTGTACCCTGACGTGACGTCACGTCAGGGACCAAATCAGTTTGGCCTGTTTTGAGACCAATTTACAGAAAACCCGAGATTTGCTGTGAAAGCCTGAGTGTTATGGTATTTTTGTGGATAGAAGAGAGGTAGGGGAGACCAAAAACACACAAAAAATATGAAAAAGTTCAAATTCATGGTGTAGACCCTTTAAATAAAAACATGTTTCCAAATGTATGGAGTGTCTTTGTCAACATATCTACTTGTTTTCACATTTAATTTGCCACTTTAATGGATTACTCATAATGTTAACACAGCAGAGGGTAGACGGCAGACAGACAAGTAGTCGCATTTCAGTGAAATCTTTACGAGCACCGAGCGCTGATTATGAATTCTCATCCAAATCCCGACTGACTTTGTTCATGTCTATATTTTGAACATCTCTTAGGCTTATATTAATTTTCTACCTACCGTGGAGCTCCGACGGTACATGAAAAATTAAAACGTGTGGGTTTACTGCTGTTGTATTAACTTGCCTGAATGTAAGTTACCTGAAATATCCCAACTAAATGGAGGAGTGACGTATCCCCGCGCCCACGTAGCGCATATCAGTGGCGTAGCGTCATGAGGGCCCTCTAGCGCGTCTGATATCTGGCATAGAGGGGCGGATTCTAAATCTCCAGAGAAAACATCCGTGGGCTCCCATTGGTTCACCGATCTGTGCGCCCCCTCTTCCTCCCCCAATGTGCAGTATTGAGAGCCCTGACGTCACAACATTTGGAGCGATGGCCACTGTACTCTGGTTGGTTGGGGTACACCTAGGGCCCAGGTAGAACCCACTTAAAGCCTGCATGGGCAAACCCAGTTAGGACCCGCCTCGGTCCCACATAAACTTGGCTAGTTGGGGCCCACCTAAGGGGCAGGTAGAACCTACTTATAGCCCACAAGGGCATCCCAGTTGGGACTCAAGTGGATCCCGCTGACATTGCCGACATGGGGTCCATATGGTTTAGCCCACCTTGAAACCATATGGGAACTACGTTGGCGTGCTGGCTGGAATGCAAACGCTGCGTCATAGCTGTAGTGTGTAGTTTAATGTGTGTGTAACAGACATACCTGCAGTGTGTAGATCGATGTCCATATGAAAGTCAATGTCCAGCAGTGTCTTTTGTTTCTCCAACAGAGTTTCTAGTGTCTCTATCTCTCTCTAGCCTGGGAAGCATACCTTTTCGGGTCTATGATCCGGTCGGGAGCGGAATTAAACCTACGTCACCAGGCGCGTCATCCGCGTCATCAGGTGGCTGGAACAGCAAATCCGGAAAGACTTCACCCCAAAATAGGTCCGTCCGCAGGCCTACCTAATAAAATCCCTGATGCGGCGTAGTTTAGCTTATTTTTTAAATATAAATGTGAGTGTACTTTCCGGAGACTATTTAGCATCTGTCTACCTTTGTTATCCCACAGGGAAATTATATTTCATTTAAATAGGGATTGGGGAACAAACAGGGAGAACCAAAACAAAGCGGCTCTGCCAAACCGGAACGGCATATTCCGGAAAGAGGAATTGCTTCTTTTTTTTTTCAGTAGGCGAGGCCTAGACCGGATCACACGGGGCAGATAAAGTCGTGATTATTTTTTTGGTTTAAACTTTGAAACTTAAAATCTTAATATAAACTAGAAAAAGTGCTCCTCGGAGCACAAGTCTCCGCCAGGTCAGGTAGGTTATTATGGCCTCCTGGTGGGGCTATAATAGGCCAATGTGAAAAGGGTGCCATTTATTCCTAGGCCGTGCACAGCAATCGGACACTGCATGCATGATTTGAGGCATTTTGTTCTAAAATGTGTTTTGCTAAATTTGACCTGCTGGTGGCGCTATAACAGGCCAATGTTAACACATACAGTGCCAAGATCGCATCGATGCGTTCTTTCAAATCCATCGCTTGAGTGCCAGGATTCCAAAGAACGCATTGATGCGTTCTTTTGAATTTTCATTGTTTAATCTGTGATCGCACGTCTGTGTTTATTTCTCATCAACACTTTCGTTTTCCACTTACGTCACACTTACCCGGAGCCGGATGTAAAAAAAATAATTAATTTCCGGGTCACGTTGTTTTTCTCCGGTGATTTTCGGCCAGAATAAGGAAAAACACGGTTTTTCACACGGTATAAAAAACGAACGGACAGCTCAACTTCTATTTTCTTTGGTCCGGGTGACTAACAGTCATCGTCGTAGTGTATCACATCGTTTTCAGGCCGATCAGCGGGACAGGGATTGTCGAAAACGTCACATCCTGTGAATGACCGGATATGACGTGGGCCTGTTTGGGAGGGGGCGAGCGAGGTGATCAATGTTTGGATTTGCTGCTCTCTACTGGTGGAACTGTCGTAGGTGCTTGACAACACAATCAGAGAATTTATTTGAATGAAAAATTACAAAACAAAAAAAATAAAAAACACGCAAATTGCTGGCACAGGGGTGAGTACATTATGAATAAACACTGGCAGTCAATGTGTTAAAAGGGTGGCATTTTTTCCTCAACGTAGTGCAAATATGCATTCAAAGTTTCACCGCAATCGGACGCTGCGTTCATGATTTGCTGCATTTTGTTCAAAACGGGCCACTCCTGCAAACATTACATGTCAATGTTAGCCAATCAGGATGGAATATGAAAAATCAAACAGATCCGTCTTGATCACATGACTATAGAGATCATGTGTACCGATTTGCGTGAAATTTGAATAAAATCTGAAGGCTTAATATCAAAAAATGTGTTTTACATAAGTCTGCCTCCTGGTGGCGCTATAAAAGGCAAATGTGAAAAATGCAGGGCAAAGGTTTTTCCTTGGCCTCTAAAGAGTGTGCATACAAAGTTTTACACTGATCGGTGCAGTTATAGGTAAAAACACAAATCGGCCTGTTACAGCGCCACCATGAGGCTGATTTGAACATTTTCAAATGGCATTTCTTCCCCGGCCTAATGGGAATGTGTGTGCAAAATTTCACGGAAATTGCATGCTGTGTTCATGATTTGAGGCATTTTGTTCGAAACGGAGTACTCCTGCAAACTTTGAGAGACAATTTTTGCCAATCAGGATGGAATATGAAAAATCTGAAATGAGCCGTTTCTTTTAATGACTATAGAGATACTGTGTACCGATTTGGGGGATTTTTGGCCAAAATCTGTAGGAGTACTGTTCAGAAATGTGTTTTGCACAAATCGGCCTCCTGGTGGCGCTATAAAAGGCCCATGTGAAAAAATTGGAGCAGAGGTTCTGCTCTGTTATCCAGGGAGTGTGTGTGCACAGTTTCGCTGCAATCAAGCCAACGGGGCCAGAGATTAGCTGTCCACAAAATGACAGAATGACGGACGGACACACACACACACGGACAGACGGACGGACAGGGGGTAAAACATACTCTCTCGCCATGCCTTTCGGCCTGGCGGAGACAATAATGTAAAATGAAAAACAGGGGGATATTTACTCATGATGACCCATAAAAATTGGTACACGACCCAAACATGGGTCCCGGCCCACTCATTGGGAAACTGTGATGTAGATGATGAGATCACTGCTTGGAAAGCTCTTTCTAATTGCAGCTTGGTTACAATGTAAACCGCTTCTGTTTCCATTTGTTAGCCTTGGTCATGTCCATAAGTAGTGGGGCGGGAAATTTATACGATAGTGCACTTGGTGATACAAGCGAGAAATTTGGCACAGATGACCTTCATATGACCCTAATTGATAATCAACCTCTGGCCACGCAGAATTCCTAACATTTCAAGATGGCCACCACCAGTTTTCAAAATGGCTGTAACTGGGCCAATATTTTGGACTATATCGCTTTGCTGGGGCTTATTTTAATATATGAGAATATGTTCTGAAGGTATTTCTACCAAGTAAGACAAAAAAATAACATTAGGTTCCAATATGGTGGCATGTTTTCCAATATGGCTGCCAATAAATTGCAGAAATGTGCATCTGCTTATGGTTTATCCACATGAGCTTGTAGTACATGTATTTGTATTAATTACCATACACAGAATCCATTTATGGAACATTTTAAAGTGATTTATTAGCTTGGTAAAGCTTAGTGCTTACTTTTTGTTTTGTTATTAAGTCATTATAAACACATTCTCATTTACAATGGTGGCTAGGCAAGTGACAGTCCAGTGTACTAGCAACTGCAACCACAGAGGGGTGTGCAGATAAGTCCAAACTTAAAGCATTTGCAGTGGCCAGAACATGCCTTTCTACATCCACATCGTGTCAGCTCTTGGCATGATTTGGCCACTGCCGGAAGATCTGTCCAGTGTGGAAGCCAGGTTCTGTCCTTCTGGTGCCATCCCCAGAGGATTGGACTTGGCAAAACTGCACAAGAGTGACTGGCCCCATATATGTCCTGCTTGGAATGCAGCTCTCTTGCAGTGTTCCTTCAGAGCAGCACTTGTTGGTGGAATGCAGTCATATGATTGCTGCTTTCTTGCAAACAAGTCCAGTCGTGCCTCATTCACTTCCTTGTAGGAACTACTTCTATCGTACATGAGTACTATGAACTCCTCAATGACTTGCATAGGTTAATCATTTACTGCAACAGGTGTTGAACCTAATTTGGAGAAGTCTGTCTGCCATGCTGACCTTTTTCCCTTTCCATGGAAGGACGAAACTGTATGGTATCCGCTGAATGCATGAAACAAGCAAAGACCTGATGACTTTGATTCAATAGCTGATTTCATGAAAGGGGATCCATCTGAGGTCCTTCCCTCCTTCCAAAGGCAATCCACAGCTAATTCAAGCCAAGTCTTTGAACAAGTAAAACTGTTATGTCAGCAATGCCAGTATCTGAGGCAGAGCTGCAGAGGATAGCATCTGATACACCATGATTCGCAGCTCAGATACTGACGTTGTTGTCATAGCAGTTACACTTATTCATATTAAGTAAGTCTGAGAGACTTATTGTCAGTATCAGCTGAGAACGCAGGAGTCTTATAGACCCCTGGTATTGCTGAGGTGGAGCGCCACACTCACCGTACCTACTCATACACTGAGTTGCCGGTGCCCAGGATCGAACCCATGACCATGTGATCCGAAGGTGCTACCGACTGAGCTACCCAGACACAAAGACTTGGCTTGAAAAAGCTGCCGAAGGACCTCAGATGGATTCCTGTTCATGAAATTGCATCAGCAATTGGATCAAAGTCATCAGGTCTTTGCTTCTTTCATGCATTCAGCAGATACCATACAGTTTTGTCCTTCCAGGGAAAGAGAAAAAGGTCAGCACCTGTTTGAGAAAATATCCATATATATCCAAGTTTTTGTATTTATTGGTGAACGTATTGAAAAGTCTGTTGCCCTAGGTCATTAAAAAACTACCAAATCACTTTAAAATGTGCTATAAATGGATTCTGTGTATGGTAATTAATACAAATACATGTGCTACAAGCTCATATGGATTAACCATCAGCAGATGTACATTTCTGCAATATATCGGCAGCCATATTGGAAAATATGCCGCCATATTGGAACCTAATGTAATTTCTTTATCTTACTTGGTAGAAATACCTCCAGAACGTATTCTCTTATATTAAAATAAGGGGGAAATCAAAGATTTTCAGCCCCAGCAAAGTGATATAGTCCAAAATATTGGCCCAGTTGCAGCCATTTTGAAAACTGGTGGTGGCCATCTTGAAATCTTAGGAATTCTGCGTGGCCAGAGGTTGATTATCAATTAGGGTCATATGAAGGTCATCTGTGCCAAATTTCTCGCTTGTATCACCAAGTGCACTATTGTGTATTGAAAACGGCAATTTCCCGCCCTGCTAAAGTGAGAACCCTGCATATTGCAGGAATGACCAAGCCAAGTGCTCAGTCGCCACATATGGAGGAGACGATGCTTCCTGTATCCTTGATCTGTATCCTGAAACACTTGTTGAGTTTCCCAAGCTTATGCATGACTGCACGTGCTATTGTTTGTGATCAAGAATATCTTGATAATGTGTGAATACACAAATAAAGATGTTGACTGACTGACAGTGTGACTGAGTTATTGTTGTCCTAGTCTAGTCTTCTTTGTCTTGTCCCATTTTTTCCCCCTTTCTCTTTTTTCGGACTGCGCCCCTTCAGGTGTCAAAGTGAGTCTCACAAAGCATTCCTCAGTCAGCAGTTGGAGGAGAGAGGACTATTTATATAGCACAGTATATTATTTGAGTTCATATTAAATGTTTACTTCTCAGAAATCCTCGACACCCCGGGCCAGTGTGGGTACACACCTACATTATATCAGTAAAGCAGATGTGGGGAGGGCTCATTCACTGGACCTTCTCAGGGGCCCAGCTAGTTCTGTGCTCAGCCCTTTTTGATTGAATACTTTATTAATACAATTATTAACAGTACGGTAGTACAGTCAGAGGTTATGCCTGACTATAGTCTATTCATTAAAGCCTCTAGATTTGTGTTTAGGCAATTTTAGTATCTGCTTGATTTGATAGGCAAGCTGTGACAATCTTGGACTGTATCAGCTGTGTGTGAGAGGCTGTGTGTGCAATAAATTACATAGTCTGTTAATGAATCATGTAATGCTCAAATGTAATGCGGAAATGAATACAAGGAATGAAAATAACATAATGTGAGCCACTTGTTTATTGGATGACATTGAAACCTTAATCCCAGCCAGACATGTCAGACATGCCTACATACAAAGTATGTATAAGTAGGCTATTAGCAGCAAATCATTTATTTGACAAGACATACTGTTGTCACCAAGTGAAGAAACCTGTCACCCTCCCAGTTATACAGAGTATTTGTATGCAGTCAACAGATATCAAATTTTATAGCCACTGGCAAATAGATACCACGAAGCAAAAGTTCACCTCAAATAGATCTACCAAGTATGGGGTTAATGTTGGAGGGAATGTAGGAATGTTTTAAATAGTTTTATGGCTAAAGGGATACTATTGCAATGTCATGGGGGGGGGTTCGGTTGAGGAGTGGTGACAGGATCGGTTTACAGCATTTAGATGCAGCTATAAAGATATATATAATGTGTATATAAGTTCTTTCTTTGATTGTATTCATTTAATTGAATATCCTACAATGTATTAATCCAATGTGTAATAGGTCTGACAGTCCTTATCAGTTAGTAAGTTTCCACTCCTCTGTACTCCTCTGTCCCCTCCCCTTTTCTAATAAAGTGCTTGGACGGAGGGGAGTGCGCCATTGTGATTTTGGACCTTGTGAAGTGAGTTACATGGTGGTCACAATCCTCGTACGAGTAAAAGAGAAAAAAAAAAAAAAGGATCGGTTTACAGCATTTAGATGCAGCTATAAAGATATATATAATGTGTATATAAGTTCTTTCTTTGATTGTATTCATTTAATTGAATATCCTACAATGTATTAATCCAATGTGTAATAGGTCTGACAGTCCTTATCAGTTAGTAAGTTTCCACTCCTCTGTACTCCTCTGTCCCCTCCCCTTTTCTAATAAAGTGCTTGGACGGAGGGGAGTGCGCCATTGTGATTTTGGACCTTGTGAAGTGAGTTACATGGTGGTCACAATCCTCGTACGAGTAAAAGAGATCTCGTGTGTCACGTGTCTTCTTTATCTGTGTGTGATCAAACAGCAAGGGGGTTTAAGATAACGATCAAGAACCTATCATTTCACTGGTCCTTCGAGCCGGATTTCTACGTCGTTTTTGGAAGAGGAGAAGAGGACGCATCGCAAGTCTATCGATAGCCAGAGATCTGAGAGGGTCCTGCAAGCCCTGGGGTGTAAAGTCGCGCCAGGCCGGTGTTCACCAGTCCGAAATCTTCTCTTCGACGAACGACTGCCGAAATCTGAACGTGATCACACGCCTATAAGAAACATGTAAGTGGTCCTGGTGTGGACATATTGTTGTTATTACTTAGGTGTAATATTGACAAGTGTGGTCCTTGTGTGGACATATTGTTGTTATTACTTAGGTGTAATATTGACAAGTGTGTTGTAGTTGTGCATAGATAAGCAACTACAGTTATAGTTGTGTTGTAGTGGCGAAAGCCACTGCATTTTATTAGCTGCAAGAGTATACTGGTACAAGTTGAGTGTGTGTTTGTCACGGTGGTTGAAAGCCAGTGGGTCTGACAGCCCCCTCCGGGGAAATCTAGTCGTGTAAACTGCTTTGTCTATATTTATTCTATATATCTAGTATAACCCCCATAACAATCTCAGGGGTGTACGGTGTATGGTTTGGATGTGATAAGTGAGTGATAAGTGCGTGATTCCCTGGGGCACGTCTACACGTGGTGGACGTGGTGAATTTGGGTGTGATACAGTTTTTGGCCAGTATACAGCAGTGCCTAGATAAAGTTTGAAATACTGTACACTTAGTTAGGATAAGAACAAGATCTTTACAGTGAATAAAATAATGTCTACACATTGAACAGAACATTATAATAACCACACATATTTAAGTTCACCCACATAATAGTAATTGACTGCTAATATGGAGAAGGAAAAAGAAGATCCTGGGAAACAAGTGATTGTAGTCGATGTTACCAACGAAGGAAATAAGCCAAAGCAGGGCAAGAAGAAAGGCCAAACAAGGGCCCCCAGATCATGTTTTAGGTGTGGTCGTTTAGGCCATTTTGTGGCTGATTGTATATCAAGCACAACAGTACATGGATGGGATGATACGAGGAAAGAGAAAGGCCAACCAAGGGCCCCCAACTCATGTTGTATATGTGGTCGTAAGGGCCATCTTCTCTTCGGACTGGCTCTTTGCGAGTCATGCAATATGTCTGGCTGGGATGATTAGAGAAGAAAGAAAGAGAAGAAGCTAGGAGGCTGTGCGCATCAGAGCGACAGCTACAAAGAGAGAGATTGTAGTAAGAAGAAAACGTTTTGTTTTGTCTAAAAGATGTGTGAATGAGAGAGTGGAATGTGCATTTTTGTGATCTGTATGAATGCCCCAATAGATGCAGTAATCATTTAAACATTTCAAATTTCCATGTCGTGGTGCACAACGACATGTAAGAAGTGATGTTTAAATGAGTGAGAGAGAAGAGGAAGAAAGAGAGACTGTATGTATATGTGTATGGGTGTGTGTGGAGGAATGTACTTTTATTTAGTAAGAACATGAATATAGTACATGGAAGTACAGTCCACCTACATGATTAATTATGTCCTGCATGAAAGGAGAGAGAGTGTGCGTGTGTGTTCAGGTGTTAGTGTACATGAATTGTAAGTGAATGTGGTGTTTGGGTGTAATACATATGTACTATATGTAAAGTGTGAAGGGTAGCAACAGTAGTGTGAGAAAAAAAAAAAAAAAAAAATGGGTTATGATGTGCGTGTGTGCTTGTATACGTGCATGTGTGTAGTTTCATGTACCGAAAAGACTGTGTGTGTTTGAAGCATGTGGAATGACGTCACTTACGTTGGAGAGTGTCAGGTACTGTGTGTGTGAGAGGAGTGAGTGTGTCTGTCTGACTGTCTGCATGTGTGTGTGTGTTCACATGTGTGCGTGAGTGTGCGCGCGTGTGAGCATGTGTGTGTGCTCGCATGCATGAGAGAGAGAGAGAGAATAAGAGAGTGAGAGCAATTCAGTGAGCCTGGCTCTGTGTGCGTGTGCGTGTGTGTGTGTGTGTGTGTGTGCGTGTGCGTGTGAAGTCCAGCCAAGAAAGAGAAAAGGAGGGACTGACCAAAACGATTCATTTAAAGTATTTTTACTCAGTTTGGGAACTTTAAAGTATCTGTACTCATTGTTTAAGTATTTCTACTCATTTAAGAGAGTTTGTGAATAGTCCAGCCAGTTTCTCAAGGGAAACAGCTAAATGTTAAGGCCACGTTGTCAGGTTTCGTCTCACGTTATCTCGTGTGTTGATTTAGTAGTAGAATCTCCCACATGTGAAAGTATGGGGGAAGAGTAGCAGGCCACTGTTTACATTCAGATAGAAGAGCAGCTTAGATACAAGCACCAAAACCCAAGAATAAGAGAGAGCTCCTTGCAGTATGCCCCATATAGTTTGAATTGCGTTGGCAGCAGACGTTTTTGTTAAGTTAAGACAGATGATGCACATGTTGGTCTCTGTGTTGGCCCTTCCTGATTATACTAAGTCCTTTATCCAAACTGCTGAAGTTAAAGAAGTTTTTTTTTAAATGATTTATGTCTTGTTGAAAGAGTAAGGTGCTAAGTGAAGGCCTCTAGGTTTTACTCCAAATGTCTCTTAACCCATTAAGACCTGGAACCTGTGTAAATTTTTGATATGTACTCAACCTCATCTCACTAAAGTTCGTTGTGGTATTTTTGAACCCCAAGGCCACTAAGGGCATCGATGTTAAATGTCTGACTCTACAATAATAGCCAAGATGCATTTTCTACTTTGTTTATTTTTTGCTGCACAGTAGACTAGCAGAGGCACTTTTACGCCTGGGAAACGCTTATGTAGATAAGATAAAAAGGAACCTAGTCGCGCTTCACATTGAGAGTTTTTATTTGTTATGTCTGCTACCAGTGACACAGACCATTTCACACTTAGGATCTGAAGTTGAGTCATGACCATAGGTCATATCTCAAACAGGAGGGATGGTACACATATAATATATAATTAAGCAGCATTTTCACACGTTTTTAGACAATGAAAAGGTAACGAAAGGCCATATGTAAGACTATTATTTCCACTTATTGAAAAGTGATGATACTGTAAAACTAGATTGAAGTACAGATGTGTCAAAACGGCCATAGCCATAATGCATCACATTAGTGGAGCTTTACATGAAAATAGTCCAAAGTGCAAATTATCTGTCTAGTCTTTTCTCTCTCCCTACAGGGACTGAAGCACTGGTGATCTGCATGCCGTGATAAAGATCATCAAGCGACAGGACCAGGACCAACTCTGCGCTGAGAGGGTCCGTTCCGAGTCCTGGTCACCAACACAATTGCTGTGAAACGTGTTATTTGGATCCACAAAAGGCCACTGTAAATTGGTTCGAACATTATCAGACATTTAAGTAATAGGAGTGCTAAAGCCAGCAGCGGGTGGGGCCGAGCTGATAGCGCTACGGTCAGACCCAAACCTGGAGAAGACTCCCATTAGAATATCCCCTTCCCCATTCCTATTACACCTAGAATTGCACCCCTGGTATTTTTGTGAGTTTTTTAATTTCTATGAGTGTATTATATATTTGTATTATTAAAGTTACTCGTAAATCGAGGAGTGTTGACGAAAATGTTTCTCACCGTCTAAATCTAAATGCTGGGTATATTTTTACGCTAATCAAATCGCTAAGACTAAAATGTGAATGTTTATGGTTGCACACATATAAATATATCTGTTTCACACAACTGGTCATGAGAAGTGACATGCCTCGAAATCCAATATCGCTGGTGAGCCTTGGGAGAAAATGACTTTGAACTAACAGCAGCTATTTGCCGTGTAAACCGTACCATCAGTTGAAATACGCCCTAAATAGCACTGTTAAGCCTGTATGTCACTCGGAAGCCTAACCTTTGTTATGTCCACGCTGGCTCTGTGAAGAAGGGTCAGATCAACGAACACACTTGTCAACAGACATTAATGCTGACTCCCCCGTGTTTGTTTAGATCAACTAAGAATTGGAGGTTGTAAGAAAAATACAATCTCACTGGTAATCCCGTGCCAATAAGGTTGGTTTGTCTCTCTTTCCCCATCTTGGAGTGGGAAAGCTTATGTTACGTGTAGAGACAATTAACTATAGACGTAGCCTGTTCCTCAATGCTACAATGACAATTTGAAGAGGCCCAAAACCGTGAGTTTGAGTCAGCGTCGTTAATGGCCGTCCAGAATAGATGGACTCTTGACCTTTTGACTGCTGCGAGTGGAGGGGTCTGCGTTTCTGATAAAAAGGACATGTGGTGTTTTTTTTATTTCAGATGACATTAAGTCCAAGAATGTTAGTGACGCAAAGCAAGACCATTAGTGTATGGTCAATGAAAAGGTCGTGCAGACATGCGGCGTTGTCTTAGACTGATGACGATATTTGTCCCAAGTGCTCCACTCCACACGAGAGTGTGTATTCTCTTCGAGCCCTATTTGAGAGTGACATAGAAAGTAGTCCCAAGGCCACTGGAAGCGAAGAGGCAGATGGTTGAGTTGTTGGTTTGATTAATAAAAATCCTGGTATGATATCCATTTTGAAAATGTGAAAGCAAGAAAAATGTGATTGATGTTTTTAGGAGTATTAATTAAATGAACAAAAGCAGGAAATGACAGGATCGGTTTACAGCATTTAGATGCAGCTATAAAGATATATATAATGTGTATATAAGTTCTTTCTTTGATTGTATTCATTTAATTGAATATCCTACAATGTATTAATCCAATGTGTAATAGGTCTGACAGTCCTTATCAGTTAGTAAGTTTCCACTCCTCTGTACTCCTCTGTCCCCTCCCCTTTTCTAATAAAGTGCTTGGACGGAGGGGAGTGCGCCATTGTGATTTTGGACCTTGTGAAGTGAGTTACATGGTGGTCACAATCCTCGTACGAGTAAAAGAGATCTCGTGTGTCACGTGTCTTCTTTATCTGTGTGTGATCAAACAGCAAGGGGGTTTAAGATAACGATCAAGAACCTATCAAGTGGTATGTTATGTAGGGGTGAAGGTTATTATTGTCATCAAAATATACTTTGAGTAGCGCAGTAAAAGTAAAGTGTTTTCAAAAACAGCAGATCTACAAGCTCACAACACGTCACAATGTATATCAGCTTTTTTCGAATTGCAAATTAACAAGTAACTAAACCTGTCAAATGCTGTAATTGTAGTGGAGTAGAAGTAACAAATGGAAAGTAAAGTAAAAGTACCTCAAAATTGTAGGATACTATGCATTGTCAGCACTGCACATTATTGTATAGTACTTGAGTAAATGTACTTAGTTACTTTGGACCACTTTGACAGGCTAAGCCAGGGGGGGGGTCTGTTGATTCAGTGACCCCAGCTAAGGCACACCACCCACTTGGCCACTTACACTAATGCAGACCAATGAAAAGCCATAGGTTTTGGGGTTTCCCTGGCTAGGTTAGTAGTATTGCATTGTGTAACAGGGGAGACCTCTTCAGGGTTCTGTGTCCTTGCCCCTTGATGACGTTTTCCCTTCACTACATGGTACTCAGTCAGTTGATCATATAATTGTCAGGCTCCTCTCTGCATTGGTGTGCATTAGCATCATGCAACAAGAACTGATAAAGGCTCTGTGCATAACTTTAGTCACAGTTCCTGAAGGTACCATACCCATTTCCTGTTTGGTTCATTTTACTGAACCAGTGCTATACTGAATTAATCAGTTTAGCACAGATATGTAATTATACATTACAACAGCAGATATTTGCAATATGGCCCAATTTTGTCAGTAAAACACTTGATTAAAACAATTCCTCATCACATTCAAATGATTGAAGTTACTGTGTTCATTGTGTCACACAAATGTTTCATTGTAGGTTTAAAAGTAAAACATGGAAATTTGGCCCGTATTCCTGTTTTTCTCACTTTTAATTTGAAGAGAAAAACTAATTATACATTACTACCCGGAGCATTCCTCCTGTGTCCTTCTCTCTCCCTTCTAGCAAACACCATTAGTGTGTATTGGAAAAGCTAAAAAGACTGAGATCCACATCTCTGCTTTGAAGTGAGATAGCTTCAAAAGTATAAAAGTGATCAAAAACTTAAACACACCAATCAAACTTTATTTTTATCAAATCAAACTTTATTTATAAAGCACATTTAAAACAACAGAAGCTGACCAAAGTGCTGTACAAGGTTGAGACAAACAAAGCATCAATAAGCGCCCATTGGCGCACAGACAAATACAGTACATTGTTAAGATACAGTAGCGGCTCAAGTGCAATTAAAAGCCAAATACGATAGGTGGGTTTAAGTAGGGATCTGAAAACCCCAATGGACTGGGCAGATCGGATGGGGAGAGGGAGGTCCTTCCAGAGCAGCAAAAGCCCCTGGTCCTTTTACTGGTCTGGCAATGGAAGTCATAATAAGTACACCACTGATTATGACTTCCATTGCTGTGTTTAACTATTTGAAAGTAACCAAGTACATTTACTCAAGTACTGGAGTATTTCCAATGTTCTGTACTTAACTCCTAAATATAAAAAAAACTACAAAACATTTCAAAACTAGAAAAAATGTTCCTCGGAGCACAGGTCTCCGCCAGGTCAGGTAGGTTATTGTGGCCTCCTGCTGGCGCTATAATAGGCCAATTTGAAAAGGGTGCCATTTCTTCTTAGGCCGTGCACGGCAATCGGACATCGCATTCATGATTTGAGGCATTTTGTTAAAAGAAAAAGTTTTTCTAAATAAGACCTGCTGGTGGCGCTATAACAGGCTAATTTTAAAAGGGTGGCATTTGTTCCTCGGCCAATGTTAAAAGGGTGGCATTTTTTCCTCAACATAGTGTGAATGTGCGTGCAAAGTTTGACAGCAATCAGACGCTGCGTTCATGATTTGCAGCATTTTGTTCAAAACAAGCCACTACTGCAAACTTTAGATGTGAATCTTAGCCAATGAGGATGGAATAATTATGAAAAATCAAACAGATCCGTCTTGATCACATGACTATAGAGATCATGTGTACAGATTTACGTGAAATTTGGATAAAATCTGAAGGCTTAATATAACATTTTTTTTTAACATAAGTAGGCCTCCAGGTGGCGCTATAAAAGGCAGATGTGAAAAATGTAGTTTTACACAGATCAGTTATAGGTAAAAACACGAATCGCACTGTTATAGCGCCACCATGAGGCTGATTTGAACATTTTCAAGTGGCATTTCTTCCTCGGCATAGTGGAAATGTGAGTGCAAAATGTCACGGAAATTGCATGCTGTGTTTATGATTTGAGGCATTTTGTTCAAAACGGAGCATTCCTGCAAACTTTGGAAGCCATTTTTAGCCAATCAGGATGGAATATGAAAAATCTGAAAGACCCGTTTTGTTTAATGACTAATAGAGATACTGTATACCGTGATGTTTGGACAAAATCTATTAGGAGCACTGTCAAAAAAATCCGCCTGGCCTCCTGGTGGCGCTATATCAGGCCCATGTGAAAGATTTGGGCCAGAGGTTCTGAATTGGCATCCAGGGAGTGTGTGTGCTCAGTTTCGCTGCGATCAAGCCAGCGGTGCTGGAGATTAACTGTCCACAGACATAATGACACACACACGGACGGACAGACAGGGTGCAAAACATATATTGTACTCTCGCCATGCCTTTCTGCCTGGCGGAGACAATGACATGAACAAGAGCAAGATTCCACAGTAAGCTGATTTTGTTTACAGTTTGAATGGAGTTTCTAGGTGGATAGTCAGGGAATATTATCAGAATAATGTCAAAACCTGGAATCAATTCCTTACCAAGAAATTTCGGTAGCACTTGCTATGCATCCTATGTGTATAATGCATCATGAACATACTTATAAGGCATTATAATCTGCCCATAACCCTGTATAATCTGATTTATAAGAGCTCATAAATACTCATAAAGCTTTATAACTATAACCATAACACATTATAAGGCCTTTTACAATGACTTATAAGTATTTAGTGTTATAATACTTCATAATTGCTGCCAAATTGGTAACCAATTGCCATGCAACCCAAATTCATTCTCATAGTTATAATCCATTATAATCAATTGATAATGCTTTATTATCACTGTTATAATGTGTCATAACCATTATAATGCATTATTATAATGCATTATACTATGATTATTAGTTATTATAAGTGGTCATTTGTTACTTTATGATCATTTTATAAGGCTTTGTATCACGTTTATAATGCCTTATTAACACTTATAAGGCGTTATACTGTGATTATAAGTCATTATAAAGTTAACATTTGTGACATTATGATCATTTTATAAGGTGTTATTATCACATTTGTATCGCCTTTGAGTCACTGTTATAATGCATTATAATTACTGTTATAATGCATTACACTATGATCATAAGTTATTATAAGTGGCCATGTGTTACTTTATGATCATTTAATGATGCTGTATTATAACGTATATAATGCCTTATACAGTTATAATGCATTAGAAGTGATAATAAGGCATTTTAACAGTGATTATAATGCATTATAGCAGTGATAATAAAGGATTGATTATAATGGATTATAACTACCAGAATATATTTTGGGTTGTATAGCAAGTGTTACCAAGTGGGTTGCAATTATGAAGTATTATAATACTTAACATTATAAGTCATTATAACATGCTGTATAGTGTGTTATGATTGCATTATGCGTTGTTATGAATATTTATAACTGTAATCATCACGTGTTATAAGCATAATACAATGCATTTATACTTGAACTTATAAGTCATTATAACCAGCTTTATAATGTGTTATGGTTATGGTTATAAAGCATTATGATTATTTATAAGTATGAATATATATATATAACATTTTATAATCATATAAATGATTATAAAAGATTATGATCAGCATTACAATGCCTTATAAGTATGTGTATAATACGTTATACACATGGGATGCATAGACATTTATTCACCAATGTGTTTGTAAAGGTGTCTCTAGTAACACATCTCATAAAGATTGCAATGCAATTTCCCTAGGGGAATTTGTGACAGCTGCTGAAAGTTGGGGTACCCTTAACCTTATGCAGGAAATAAATAAATAATACAATTCTGCTTTAAGTAGCATGTGAGCATTAGTGAGGACCAATTATATCAAGATAGGTTGAAAATGGGTGAAGTCGTCCTTTAAGTAGCATGTGAGGGGTCAAACTAGTTTTTTTTTATGATTCTGAATCCATTGCAAGCATTTGTTTTGCACCAAAACCACTATTGGCAGAACATATGATTTGTGTGATGTTTGGACAAAATTTGTAGGAGTGATATCAAATAATGTTTTGCAAAAAAAAAGCCTCCTTGTGGTGCTGCTATGACAGGCCAATGCAGAGGTTCTGCTCTGGCATCCAAGGAGTGTGCGTGCACAGTTTCACGCCTAGAGACCGACTTGCCTCACTAATCCTGCCCGCCTATGAGCACTCATCCTGGGCATAGAACCCACTAAAAAAAACTGATCTACAAACCGACCACGTGTGGCCCTTAACTAATGATATGTTAACGTTGGTTAAAGTTGTACAATGCAGAATCCCAAATAACGATTTTTAGCAACCTCTGCTGGTCACTACCGTCACTGCATACAATTTCCGTAATCCTAGATTACCCAGAATTCCATTCGTTTTCACCGGAAGCCGGAAGCGTTTCAAAAAGCGATCTTTTAATTGTTTTATACTATCTACGGATCGTTTCTCTTAGCCAGTGGAGCATTAGTTACCATGAGCTGTGCTTTCTTTTTCTGTTCTTTTTCGATCTTCCAATCCTACATTCTCTTAACATCAGCGTGAGGTTCCTTTTTGCTATTACCGCGGTAGTTCCTGGCCAAACAGGAAACCGTTGCGGTAGTTCCTGGGGACGTCGGCCACGACGTCATGACGTTGGCCAGGAACGTCATTTTCCCGGGAAAGTCCCCCCCTTCACCGTTCAATAGAAAATATATAAATAAAAGGCTTCCGGGGGTGAAATTCATGGAGTGGGTGTTGTGAAACTTTTGCCACTGACAAAAGATATACAATTTAACTTTAGTTTTGTTGAAAACGTTACCTAGTATTACTTTAAGTCGTATAGTGACTTAACCATTAATTGAATGATTCAATGAATGATCAATTAATGATGAACTTGTGATTAATTAATGTAGTTAATCATTAATTAAGCGTTAATTACGTGTATGAATGTGATCAGGAATGCGACAAAAACACAACAATCTCCATGAATTCTATAGCTTCATGGGGTGAGTGTTTTTTTTTTTTTTAAAGGCATTGTTTTGGGTGAACTACCCCTTAGCGGTAGGGATCATTCACTTTTCACCTTTTTAGGGGCTCAGCTAGATGTGTGCTCAGCCCTGACAGTCTATTTCAGTGGATCTCAAACTTTTCAGGCCGCGACCCCCTCCCAAAATAATAATTTTGAACTGGGGACCCCCCACCCTGACACTTTGGAATTGTGGCATTACATTTAGTTTGACTCGGTTCCGCATATATATTGTGAACATAGCCGATCTACACAATTGTTGCCTCTTTATATTTGGCTATTTGGCTAATGTTTTTAATTTTTCTATTTTTTTAAGTAGGCCTATAGTTAGTTTTTTTACTTGATGCAGTAAGGGCCTTTTTTTCATTTTTTTCATTTTTAATTTAGAGGTATTAAAATGGTCTTAAAATACCTTACATTGCAGATGTAAGGTATTTGTGTTTACAGTACAGAACCTGTACTGTAAACACTTAAAGTATACTGTAGGCTATGTTTGTTTTTCTCACTCGAAAACAATGTTGCACATTAAGCTGGAGCTGTTAACAACTCACAGACATCTAAACTGTGACCCTGACTACAAAAACATCAAAACCCCCTGCTGAAATGGATGACGAAAATGACGCGCACGTCGCTTAACACCTACACTACAGGTCACACAATGGACAATTGATATGCATCTAGGCTCATTCCTATGTAAATTCACCTGGTGTGAGTCGGGAGCCTTTGTAAACTTTGTTGAGGTGTGAATTTAAAGTTGTTTTAAATCTATGCATGTGCCTGCGCGTGCTCCTGTTCAAATAGGTTCCTGCACGGCGTGCAAGGCCGTCCCATGAGCAATGCAACCCTGGAAATACCAGTGGTGTAAAGTAACTAATTACATTTACTCAAATACTGTACTTAAGCACAATTGTGAAGTACTGTTACTTTAGTGGAGTATTTCCAATTTTCAATACTTTATACTTCTACTCCACTACATCTCAGAGGCAAATATTGTATTTTTACTCCACTACAATTATTTGACAGATTTAGTTTGTTACTTTGTAGATTTAGATGATTCGTTACAAAACATACATTAACCACTTCATCCCTATATATTCTACAAAAAAATTTAATAAAAATAATGTTTTACTTTTGGTACTTTTGAAGTCAATACTTTTGTACTTTTACTTGAGTAAATTTTGATTACCGGACTTTTACTTGTAAGGGCATGGTCACATCGAAGTTTAATTCTACCTATGAGGGTGGATTCTGCCAGTGCTGATTTCTTGCCATTAGCGGATTTCTGCAAAAAAATAAAAACGCTCCGTTCCCATTGAAAAGCATTGCCAGAATCCACCCTCATAGGTGGAATTAAACTTCGGTGTGACCATGATCTTGCAGATTTTTTCCAAGAATCCACGCATTTGCATTGACAAAGCATTGGCAGATTCTGCCCCAGAGGTAAAATAAAAGTGCGGTGGGAGCACACCCTAAACAGTGTATTCCTACATTGTGGTATTGATACATTTACTTAAGTAAAAGATGTGAATACTTCTTCCACTGGGAAATACTCAAGTAAAATTACAACTTTCTCAAATTTATCTGACAAAACATGCTGTGATAATACCAAACCCAGCACCCCACCACCCTTGTTAGTGGGGTGCTTGTTATGCTATTTTTATACCATAGCCACTGACATGATCATAAAACACCTTGCCAAGAAGCACTATCAAGTTTCATGGGAATATTTTGGCTACAAGGATGCTATTGGAATGATCTCTTAAGTCCTTTAAAGGACATTCCTACTTTTACTTTCTGCATAGCTTGCAATTAACAGCCAATATAAGCATGCAGAGACGGTTAACGCGGAACCCATTGCAGAGGAGTTCAGAGTTCCATTCAGGGGTGAGTGAGACTTCATCTGTCCTTCATGGTCATATAAATGTCTTAGAGATGTCAGTTATTCGTAGTCATAAAGGTTTTAGAGGTGTTAGCTATTCATATAGTCATATAAATCTATTAGACATGTTTTTTTAACATGACTCCGTACATAGTGCCACATAGCTACACACATGACCCGAGGTTACACACAATGAGTGGGCAGCATAATTGATGTTATATTGTACAGATTGAAATGATTGATTGTGTGTTATTTTATTTATAATGATATGGTTTGGGCCGGATTGGAATGTCCTTTTGTTAATTCATTTCTATTTAGACATTTAAATTATGTTATGATTATATAAATAATAATTTGCATTGCATGTACTTTTGAATCTACTAGTTAATATTATTTTAAAGTAGCAATATGTTTTACTTGAGTAGCTACAGTTTGGCTGGTTTACCCACCTCTGACTGTAACCTTAATTCATACAATGGAATCAAAGTGTATTAGACAGAAGAAGACAATATAGCAGTACTTCAGTACTAAAAAACAAAACAAGAAACATGACTGTAATGACAAAAAATTACTTGTGAAATTAGGAATAAGCTAATAACAAACACGCAAATGAAAAGAACTGAATGGGCAAGCATCATGTCATTTCATTGCATGTAATAAAGCTAATAATATCAAAATGGATCACTCTTTTTATATGTGTAACTAATAAGAACTTATGCAGTGGTGTGTGGCAAGAATGAACAATAGGATTCAAATAATCTAATTTAATTCATGAATATGAATTGTATTGAACCATTCAACTCATGTTAATGTCCAAAAAATGATGTGTTTCTTTCACACTTAGGGGTTGAACACAAGGTTCCACTGCTACTGGTAGAGGGAAAAAGTGAGTGTTCATAATTTTTCTATTAAACCTACACTAAGCTTAGCCCAGGTCCAGGGCGTCTCGAACACCCTGCCAGGCGCTCTGCTCTGCTCATAGACCGAAAATTCCACTGCCGTGCGAGGTCTCCGTCTTTAGTAAAAAATAATCATAACTACTTTGCTACTCACCGAAACAAAGGCAGTGTTGTTGAACGTCTATTCTCCAGGGTGGGGAGCCTCTCAGGACCCCACCTTCTCTGTGTAATACACTTTTTGGGCAGAAAATAAAATATGTCAGATGGAAATTATTTATTTACTCCACTGCGCCCTCTACAAATCTGGTCAATATAAATTACCATTGACCAAATCTGTAGAGGGCGCAGTGGAGTAAATAATATAATTTCCGTCTGGTGGACATGTTTTATTTTCTGCTCAAAAAGTGTATTATACAGAGGAGGTGGGGTCCTGAGCGGCTTCCCACCCTGGAAAATTAGACGTTCAAAAACACAAAACAGCCTTTGTTTCGGTGAGTGGCAAAGTAGTTTTGTTTATTTTTACTAAAGATGGAGACCTTGCACGGCAGTAGAATTTTCGGTCTATGAGCAGAGCAGAGCGCCTGGCAGGGCAGGGCGTTGGAGAGAACACACTAACGCTCTGGACCTGGGATACACTTAAACAATATCACACGAGAGGGTGTGCTTTACCGTCATTATTGGCACGCCAGTGATGCGGTCAGGAACGAGGCGGAGCCGAGTTCCGCGAGCATCACTGAAGTGCCAATAATGTAAGGTAAAGCACACCCTCGAGTGTAATATTGCGATTATACAACAGTTACCAACAAAACACATCCAAATGTATTCATATTGTGGGGCAATTCATAATAAAAATGTTTCGCTATTAACCGTTTCCCTGTAAAGAGAAGAATTTATTTGACTGTGACATTAAATAGTCCCTGTAGCAGCGCTCTAAGGCACCGTCTCATCAACACAGCTGAGCTATCAATGCTTGTGCAGTGGAATGAATTCCAGTAGGCTATATGCTCCGTCGTACGATCGTGTCACGTGGCCAAAATAACTTAATATCTACAAGCTGACAACGCGTCACGATGGCGACACGTTGTGAACTTGTAGATCGGCTATTTTCGCCGTGCGATACCTGGCGACGCGTTGTGAACTTGTAGATCGGCTATTTTCGCCGTGCTGTTTGTTTTCCTACCGTGGGACAGCGTGGCGTCACAGCACAGCTGTGCCATATTTGGTCTAATCAGGTGCGGACTGCAGTGCGGAGTGATTTATTAATGTGATTAGGCCCGTGCTATCATGCTGGTTTGAAGCACGGCTAGATAGCTATTTCAACCAATCAGATTGCTTGGTCGGAACTACCTGTTGTATAATAAGCTATAACCATAAGAATAGTCCTACAATTATCTGCTCAGATCAGCAAAGGCATCAACACCATCTATTTGTCTGTCTACAGAAAGCCGCCACCATGAGTACGGACGCAGAGATGGAGCAGTATGGCCCGGCCGCCATTTACCTCCGTAAGCCAGAGAAGGAGAGAATGGAGGCTCAAAGTTCGCCCTTTGATGCCAAATCTGCAGCATTTGTAACTGATGTTAAGGAGCTGTACGTCAAGTGTAAAATCCTAAAGAAGGACGGTGGCAAAGTCACTGTGGAAACGCTCATTACGAAGGAGGTACGTAGGTAGAGGTGGATCTGAAATAAAATAGTGACACAGTACAACTGTAATTGCAAGACATTCTAAAGTTGTGTTTTTATTTTTAGGAAAAAACTGTGCCTGAGGCTGATGTCACCCCTATGAACCCTCCCAAGTATGATAAAATTGAGGATATGGCCATGATGACCCACCTCACTGAAGCCACTGTCCTGTATAACCTCAAAGAGCGTTATGCAGCATGGATGATCTATGTAAGGTTTTCTACATGCTGAGAACAGTACAGTATTGCACCTGTCGATAGCAAAGAAAGAAAAATACAGAGCACACGTTATATCATCAAGTGAAATCCATAAAATGACAGATTCAAACAAACTCATGGTTCTGAAGTTAACTTGCTCATTAGTTGATGCCACTTGCAACTCGTGACTGTAATCCCTGCTCTAGTGATCCGTTGTCCCAGATATGTGGCATGGTCAGTGCTATGTTGTATGATGTTAATGTTCTCTCTCTTCTCCCCTTCAGACATACTCTGGCTTGTTTTGTGCAACTGTGAACCCCTACAAGTGGCTCCCAGTGTATGACCAGGAGGTTGTAAATGCCTACAGAGGCAAGAAGCGTATTGAGGCTCCACCCCACATCTACTCTGTCTCTGACAACGCTTATCAGTTCATGCTGATGGGTACGTACTAGTCAGGACAATGTAAAACAAAAATATATATATATATATATAACTATAATGGTTTTGTGCTGTATCCATGACTAAAAGTTTGCTTTACATTCTACAGATAAAGAGAACCAGTCTGTCCTGATCACGTAAGTTTCCCATCTAATAGGCATTAAAAAAGCAACATTGACAACAAATTCACTAACTGCATTTCTCTAAATGTATGCATTTATAAACAGTGGAGAATCCGGTGCTGGAAAGACTGTGAACACCAAGCGTGTCATCCAGTACTTTGCAACAGCTAGTTCTGGTGGAGATAAATCGGCGGCCGGTAAAATCAAGGTATGTGTACAGGTTTTTAACAAAAAAAAAAAATATTTGAACATAAAGCATTTATATGCGATATAGCAATTCAAATTTTAAATTGGGCGATGTGTAAAACATTCTAGGGGTCACTGGAGGATCAGATTATTGCAGCCAATCCCTTGCTGGAGTCCTATGGTAATGCCAAGACTGTGAGGAATGACAACTCCTCTCGCTTTGTAAGTATAAATAATGACATTTTATGAGAAAACCTGCAATAATTCCACAGTGTAGATGCAACTAATTGTTGTATATCAAACAGGGTAAATTCATCAGAATCCATTTCGGCTCAACGGGTAAACTGGCCAGTGCTGATATTGAGACATGTAAGTATGAAGTTCATGGATGATAAATTATATATTATGCGTTAATTTGAGGATTACATTTTATGTACAACCCATATAGATTATTATTGTTTTATAATAATTTTAATTGTAATTGTAATTGTAATTGTAATTATATTTATTAGCATTATTATTATTATTATTATTATTATTATTATTATTATTATTATTATTATTTATTTATAAATTATTATTATCATTAGTATGAGTTATGTACAACCCATATAGATCTGCTGGAGAAGTCTAGAGTGACCTATCAGCTTCCTGCAGAGAGAGGTTACCACATCTTTTTCCAGATGATGACCAACCACAAACCTGAGATTATTGGTAAGTGGAATTACTGATGATGCAGTGAGAACATAAATGAATGAATAAAAACACATGTTCACCCTTTTTTAATCCCTTTTAAGAAATGTGTCTGATCTCCTCCAACCCCTACGACTTCCCGTTGATCAGCATGGGTCAGATCACTGTGGCCAGCATTAACGACAAGGAGGAGCTGGAAGCTACTGATGTCAGTGAACATATTTGTTTCTTTCTAATACTCACTAGTGTGGACTGCAGTCAGTTGCTCTGCAAAATGTATTTTATAAAGCAGTGGTTCTCAAAGTTTTCAGGCAGTGACCCCCCAAAATAATCCTATTTGAACTGGGGACCCCCCCATCCTGACAAGCACTTGGAATTGTAGCAGTTGAGGCATTACATTTAGTTTGACTCGGTTCCACAGATAAATATTGTGAAAAGAGACGATCTAAAATTTTTCACATTCTTTGACTCTTTCATAGGTAATATTCGACAATTTGGCCAATGTTTGATGTTTTATTTCAACTTATTTATTGTATAAGTCTTAAAAGTCCTTAAATTGTCACTTTAGAAATGTGCAGATACCATGTATATATACTTATACTGTATGTTGGTTTGTTAACTGTTGAGTTGTACACAGTTCTAAATGATGTTTGTTAATCAATGCTTAATCTTAATCTTTTGAATACATCTCTGCTTATCGACATCAGGATGCTATTGACGTCCTGGGCTTCAACGGTGAGGAAAAACAGCTGATCTACAAGTTCACCGGTGCAGTGATGCATCATGGTGTCATGAAGTTCAAACAGAAGCAGCGTGAAGAACAGGCAGAACCTGACGGCACGGAGGGTGAGCTGATCTTTATTATTAGTATTATTATTATATATATTGTCAATATATTTCCATTATTTAATTTTTTTATATTTTACCGTTTACGGTGGCACGGTGGCGCAGTCGGTAGCGCTGTCGCCTCACAGTGAGAAGGTCCTGGGTTCCCACTGTGGGCGCTGGGGGCGTGTTCTCTCCTCCACGTCATCAGTGCCCATACCCTAGGTGGGGTTGGCGAAAGGGCCTTTCTGTGTGGAGTTTGCATGTTCTCCCTGTGTCCCCTATGGTAAATAAACGTGTTCCTTCCACGCGCTACACCCTTCCGGGGAAACTCCACCCTGTCAGGTGATAAGAAGCGTTCGGCTCACTCCTCATGCATTGAAGGAAGCATGAGCTCAGTTCGGGGCTCTCCCCAAGCTGGCAGAGGGAGAGTAGCACCCAGGATAAAAGCTTAGGCAATTGGCACGGGGTAAATACAATGGGTTACAAAAATCGTGGGATAAAAAACGATATATATATATATATATATATATATATATATATATATATATATATATTAGACTGATGATTATTTGGTTTACCTATGATCCTAGATCATTATCTCTATGCATTTGACATATTAACTCGTGTTTACCTTGCTTACTAAGTAAGTCGCTCTCTGGATTAAGAGCGTCTGCTAAATGCCTAAGTTGTAAATTGCAAATTGTATGAACATTTCAGAGGCTGACAAGATTGGCTACCTGTTGGGTGTAAACTCAGCAGAGATGCTTAAGGCGTATTGCTACCCCAGAGTGAAAGTCGGAAACGAGTATGTCACTAAGGGACAAACTGTGCCACAGGTGAGTAAATTACATTAATTCCATGTTCTGATTTCATATACACCTTATATTCTCAACACAGCATACCATAAGAACTCTAATACCTTTTTGAGTTGTGTCTTAAATCAGCTTCTGTAGATAAAATGATCAACATTATTCAAAGTAATTTCTATTTATTTATTAAATATATGAAGAGCATACAAAATATACAACTCTGCACAAACATGTGCAGTTCAATGCACCTCTGATGTATTATTTTAACAGTATTGTTATACCTTATATATCATTATTAAAAAAAACACTACACCATACAACCCCACTCAGATCAGCTAACACAGGGAAGCTGTTAGAACCTTCCCGAAAACACCCGGGACAGACTCTTCTCCCTTCTGGCTTCCAAACTGTGGAACGAACTCCCATTGCAGTTAGAACTGCAGACTCACTCCCAATCTTCTGCCGTAATCTCACATCTGAAGACTCACCTCTTCAGACTTCACCTTAGCCCGTATCAGTTGCCTTAGCTTTGACGACCTTGCAGGCTTATGCAAAGGCTAAAATGTGATTTAGATAGCACTAGTCCATACACGTAGGAGGATATGCGCCCCCCCCCCCCCCCCCCCCCCGAAATTAGAAATGAATACTAATTAGTAGAAAGGCCTATCTACAGCGCGGAGGAATTACTATTATAATTAGCCAAGTTACTTGCCGCGTTGCCGACCAGGGCAGAGTCCCATCGTCCCGTTTTGAACCAATATGGGACGCACTGAATGTAGCAGTAATGAACAAAATAAAACACAAGTGGCCGTGATGCCCCCTGCCTGCCCTGCGCACGCTGATTTCACCGTTTCCTCTTCTGTCAATACGGTAGACACCAGTTGACTAGTTGAGATTCAACATCAAGTGAAACGCTGCATAAACAGTGGGTAGGTTTGATTTCGAGCCTATATTCCAGCTTAAATGCGCGCAAGCCAAGCAATGCTTTGATATAGAGAGTGAGAGAGGAGAGACTGCCTGGAGAGCTGGAGAGAGAGAGAGCAAGAGAGAGCGTGTGCGAGAGAGAGAGAGAGGGAGAGAGAGCGAGAAAGTATCAAACCGATGTGGTCCGATTTTTTTATCATCATTAATGTAGCCTACCCTACCTACACTTGAACTGCACAACAGCTGTCTGTCTCATTGATTGTCAGTGGCAGCGCATGCATGTGCACATCAAAATCACACTACAAAACCTATAAATATAGATTAACACATTTGACAACATACAGCCAACATCCCAAAATTGAGTCTTAATATCCAGCAAGTAGCCTAATATAAATTAATAACTGCAAACAAATTACAAGTTTAGGCTATCAATATCCTACAAAAGTAGAGATAAGCTATGACCTCACCGGCGCTCGGTGGACAATAAATAAATAATCCTTTTGCAAACAACATCCATGTTCTGTTCTGTTCTCTTGTCAATAATGATACAAATGGAACGTTTATCTCAGCAGCAAGAATGTGATAGTTTTTTTACATTGTTTGAGTGCGTTTTGGGTGCACAGCGCAGCTCCTCGTTTAAGTTAATCGTCTTCACCTGCTGCTGTGCTGCTGCAACAGGGCAGATCTCTCATAATTAAGAAATACTATATTTATTGATTTTAAAAATCAACTGAAGTCATTATTAGTGCAAGTTCATAGGTGGACACAATTGGGACATTTGGGCACCTCGATATCAAATTGGCTAATTAAGTATCTACATATAAATGCATTTTAGTGGGCACTTTTTTTTCTTTTTTTTTTACCCTTTAACAGGAAAAGGTCTGAAAATTCCCGGGAATTAAAATTAGCTATTTCCCGGAAAATGTTAAACCCTAGTCCCATAGCTCCCGGGGCCATACCACTGCTGGGCAGCCGTAACCATGGCGACATTGTTTGACACAAAAACGCTAATAAACAGCTGAGATTTGGTGAAATCGAAAAATGGGCTTCGCTGTTCCGTGCACATGGTAATGGTCAATGGCTGTGTGCAAATTCAGATGAACTGCTCCAGCCACTGAGGAGAACCAGGCAGAACCAATTTTGGCCTCAGCACTACACCACCAGTTTGTCAAATTATATATTGATGTTATGTAGACAGATGCCAGGTTCATTTGTAGACCTGGCATCCTATAGTGTGTATAGTTTCAATGTATCCTACAGATTATTGATTGTTTTGATATTATACTGTTTAGACTGATGATGATGGTTCTTGGTTTATCTATGATCCTAGATTGCTATGCATTTGATGTATTACCTCGTATTTTCCTTGCTTACTGTAAATCGCTCTGGATTAAGAGCGTCTGCTAAATGCCTGAATTCCTCATTGTAAATTGTGTAATTCACACCCCTACCTATGTCCTTAGGTAATGAACTCAGTCGGTGCCTTGGCCAAGTCCCTCTATGAGAAGGAGTTCTTCTGGATGGTCATCAGGATCAACGAGATGCTGGACACCAAGCAGCAGAGAAACTCCTACATTGGTGTGCTGGACATCGCTGGTTTTGAAATCTTTGATGTAAGCATGGACTTTGGGAGTGGGAGACTAATTATTTTTGTCACAATTAAACAATTACAAGATATTGGGCTAATGATATTTCCACTTACAGTTCAACACCCTGGAGCAGCTGTGCATCAACTTCACCAATGAGAAACTGCAACAGTTTTTCAACCACACCATGTTTGTTCTGGAACAAGAAGAGTACAAAAAAGAAGGCATCCCCTGGGATCTCATTGACTTCGGCATGGACCTGGCTATCTGCATTGAGCTCATTGAGAAGGTATGTACATGGACTTGGCTGTCTGCATTGAGCTCATTGAGAGGGTATACTATTATTATTGTGGGCTCGGCGAGCACACTATAGATATCTTCACTATTTATTTATTCTCCCTCAAAAGTATGGCACCTAACTACTCCCACATACTTTCACTTAGAAACTCCATTCAAACTTTAAAAAATCCAACTTACTGTGGACACGTGTGCTTGTACTTTTATTTTTGAAATTATTTGTAGTTTTTGAAATATTTAACTTAAGCACCCAATGCATTTCCAATGGGTTTTGCTAGTGGGGAGAGAGAAGGACAGAGGAGAAATGCCCCGTGTTTTCGTAAAGTCACTGTGGCCGCATTGTTTACACTACAGACATGCTTTTTACATCACCAAGATCGCACAGGTCTGCTCTCCAATTTAATCCAAAGATCTAAGCTGTGCGATGTACACATTTTGAGATAAGACCATTAATGTAAACCCATGCACCTACACACTCTAGCAATCAGTAGCAGCTGGTGCTACCTAATCTGTCAGTCATTGGCTGTCAGGCAGTGGTGCTGCAAAGTAACTAAGTATATTTACTCAAGTACTATGCAAGTGCTTACCATGCATGGTTTAATTTTGAGGTACTTTTACTTTCCTTTCCTTTTTTGTTACTTCTACTCCACTACAATGACAGCATTTGACAGCTTTAGTTACTTCTTACTTTGCAGAATTTGTTATTAATACAAAACCTACAGTAACCACACACAGCCGATCTACAATGTGACGCGTTATGAGCTTGTAGATCTGCTATTTTCTGAACATTGAGTACTTTGACTTTGGTACTCAAAGTATATTTTGATGCTAAAACGTTTGTACACTGTAAGCTCCGACCCCCCCCCCCCCCCCCCCACTCACACACACCCCATATACTCCACTGCCACTCCACCAGGCGCTCCCAATCTGATCAACCGGAGGCCAGTCTGCACCCACACACAACGCAAAGACAGAGATACAGAGTAAAACTGAAAAACTACATTTTTTTGGCTTTAAAGCGAACCCACATTGTTTCTTTATAGGAACAATATTTTCTTTGTTTATATTATATTATGATATATTATCATGGACCTGGCTATCTGCATTGAGCTCATTGAGAAGGTATGTACATGGACTTCGCTCGTTGAGAAGGTATACTTTTATTATTATATTATATTATTATATTTTATCATGGACCTGGCTGTCTGCATTGAGCTCATTGAGAAAGTATACTACTATTATTATTATTGTTATTATTATTATTATTATTATTATTACCCTTATTATTATTATTATTATTATTATTATTATTATTATTATTATTATTATTATTATTATATTATTGTATATTATCATGGACTTGGCTGTCTGCATGGAGCTAATTGAGAAGGTATTCAATTATTTTGTCCGTTAATGGACATGATGTTAATATTGTTTTTGTCATTTTCTCTTTTGTCTCCTTTACAAAGCCCTTGGGCATCTTCTCCATCCTTGAAGAGCAGTGCATGTTCCCAAAGTCTTCGGACAAATCTTTCGCCGAAGGGTTGATTGCCCAGCATCTTGGGAAGAACAAGGCCTTTGAGAAGCCCAAGCCTGCCAAAGGCAAGGGTGAGGCCCACTTCTCCCTGGTCCACTACGCTGGAACTGTGGACTACAGCATCACAGGCTGGCTTGAGAAGAACAAGGACCCCCTGAACGACTCTGTCATTCAGCTGTTCCAGAAGTCTTCAGTTAAACTGCTGGCTGTGTTCTATCCCCCACCTGAGCCTGAAGGTATGTTTATTAATCTCTGTGACACCAAACAATGACTCGACAAGGACTGACTGAGGAACAAGACTAATATACACATGAGGACTGATTAGGGGAGACCCAGGACAAAAGTAACAGGGGGCAAAAGTAACACACTCAATAACTCTAATTAGAAATGAGCTAGAGGGGTGAGACTTCTTGTGCACATGCTCAGTATGGTCCTCTCTCTGCCTATGGAAGGATAGAATTATCATTTCATCTCAGCAGAAGTTTTCAACAAAAAGCCGATTTTGAGGTGTAAATGTACATTTTTGAGTGTACGGTATGTTCCTTCTGCTGTCTAAAGATGAGATGTCAGCTAATTTAAACTTGGATGAATTGTATCTCTATGTTATTGGTCACAAATTAACATCAGCAGCCTATGCTAGTATAGGTGTTTCTAGATAGAATATGGGATTTTATCATGGTTGCCCCATCGGGGGCAATTGTAACAAAGTGACCGGGGTCAATTGTAACAATATGTTTTCAATGCAAGCAGATTTTTTGTCTGGGATTTCATACTTTTGTGTTAGTAAATGAACACATTTCACTAAATGTCACTACATTTCAAAGTAAAAATACATTTAAATAAAAAATAATGCGATGCAACATTTGAAAAAAACAAAATTGAAAAATAAAATCATTTTAATAAAAATACAAAATAATTGTAATTATGTATATAAAACATTCGTAAGTAAAACTGTTAAATTATAAAAAATACATATGACTTAGTGATGTGCTTTTATTTGAGATAAAGTGTATTAATATGACTTATTTTTACAGTGTTACAATGGACCCTTCGCTAAACCCCACCCCAAAAGCGATTGTCCAATGCCAGCTTAGCAACCGTTGTTAGCCTGGCATAGGTCTGGCAAACTTTCGTCACCTGCCATAGCTGGCAATGTTATTTCGCCCGCACACACACAATCATTTGCAATATAATAGCAAGAATAGGAATACCACGATAACGCAATGGTGACTTTGAACCACGTACCCAAACCCGTTTGAGGCTGCTTTTCCCAAGCTGAAAGCTGCACTTAAACTACAAGGCTGAATGGCTGTGTTGTTGAACACATACACAGCTTCTTCAGGAAAGTTACACGATACGACTCACTCGCCCAGGTGGTGTCAATAATAGGCTACTAATCACTGTAATCGTAACAAAATTCAGAATCACAGCGCTGCCTTTTTCGGATTCCGCACGTTAAAGTATATTAATTAATTTGTTTGTCTATTTATTAACTGCTCCTGGCAGTCTTACCCTGCGGTACATGAAAACTCCTGTTACAGTCTTGGATCAACTTTAACCTGGTGTTTGCACTTTCTCCATTTACGGTCCCGTACATCTATATAAACGTTCAGATTTCAAATATAAAGTGCTTACCCCATGGCCACGGATGTTGAAATTATGCACGGGACTCTCAAAAGTACCCGTATATTCTGTATTGTTCAATAAAAATCATTTTAATCCGATCAGTGGCCATTTTCTCATAATGTATCAGAGTGCAATACACCTACAAACCGACAGGGTCCCTTAGTTGAAAGCGCATGGAGAAAATGGCCACCGATCAGATTAAAATGCTTTTTATTGAACAATACGGATGATACGGGTACTTCTGAGAGCCCGTACATAATTGTAACATCCGTGGCCATGGGATAAGCACTTTATATTTGAAATATGAACGTTTATGTAGATGTACGGGCCATAAATGGAGAAAGTGCAAACACCAGGTTGAAGTTCATCCATGACGGTCGTGACAGTCGACCGTCGTGTATCCATGGCTATTACTCCCTCTAACATTTCCCATGTTTTTAGTTTATTGAAATAATGTCATGCACATTTGTCCATTGCATAGCCTACTGCAGGCCTTGTTGACTAGATTTAGAAGAGATTTTGAAGCTCTTGCTCCTGAAATGATCGATTATTTTTAAGGTGAAAAGCCATCATTTAACATGAAAGTCAATGGGTGGGAAGCAAAGTTTGCCAGGCGCTGCCAGGCCTGGGTGTGACTAACTTCGCACCACCAGTCACAGAATGGAGTGGGTGGGGCTTAGCGAAGGGTCCATTGCCCCCAACCACTGTTACAACTGCCCCCGTCACGGGGGCAATTGTAACACTGTGACTTATTGCATTCAAATTAATATTTTAGTCTAGTCCTTATTAGTGAAAGCTTAAAAATGGTATTATTAATTAGGGCACATATATATGTTTCTTATAGCAAAAGATGACTAGGATATTTCAAGTAGTCTGTGAATTATGAAGGCAAATACAAAAAGTGTTACTTTTGTCCCGGGTCTCCCTACACATGAGATACAGCTTGTGGAGACATGGACATAGAACCATGAAAACTAGAACAAGAACATAACACATAGAAATACAAGACCTAGACAAGACAGGCAAAGTCTGTGACTGTGACAGAACCCTCCCTCAGCCCCTTTCCCTGCCTGCTCTCAAGCTCTTGTCCCCTCTATACATTCCTCTAGTCTCCCTTTTATCATGGACATTGTGTGACGTTTTCTTTTATTTGTTCTTGTCCAGGACTTTAGTTCGACCTTGGTCGTTGAAAATTGGCTTTGATTTGATTTAATGTTTCTAACAAATATAAACAGATAACACAAAGAAGGGAGGCAAGAAGAAGGGTGGTTCCATGCAGACTGTGTCTAGTGCTTTCAGGGTAAGAATATTTATTCATTATTATCAACATTATATTCCTGTAAGAAGTAAGCATTATTATTAACAACATTATATCCAAATAAGAAATAAGCACGTCTTTTCATGTTGGAATCAAACAATTTCTTTATCAAAGTTATGAGCTTGTAGATCAGCTATATTTGAATAGTTGAAGTATAACATAGGGCTTAAGTAGTTAATGTATGTTTTAGGACAATCTAAATCTGTAAAGTAACTAGTATCTAAAGGAGAACGTTTTACTAATAATAAGCCTACTTGGTTCTTTTATGTCTCAATAGGCGAACTTGGGGATGCTGATGACGAACTTGAGGGCAACTCATCCTCACTTTGTGCGTTGCCTGATTCCCAACGAGTCCAAGACTCCAGGTAAACACAGAAAATACAAACGTAAACAATTGTGAGGTGGTCATTTAATGCTTTGGCCAGTGTGTAACTATTTTGTCCTAATAATAATGGAGCAACATCTTTACAGGCCTGATGGAGAATTTCCTGGTCATCCATCAGCTAAGGTGTAACGGTGTGCTGGAGGGCATCAGAATCTGTAGAAAGGGCTTCCCAAGCAGAATCCCATATGCTGACTTCAAGCAGAGGTATTCATTCCTTTTTCCAGCAGCTTTTATTTCCAAACCCATTAACGGGAGGCACGCAAAATGACCATGAACTTCTGCAAAACAGGTACAAAGTACTGAATGCCAGCGCATGTCCCGATGGTGCATTCATGGACAACAAGAAAGCCTCTGAGAAGCTGCTTGGGTCAATTGATGTTCCCGTTGATGAGTACAAGTTTGGACACACCAAGGTAAACACACTGTGAACCTGGTTAAACATTATAAAGAGAGGACTAAAAGTTGATTTTACAGTTGTTTAGTTACAGTGTTTGTAACATTGTGTTCAGGTGTTCTTCAAAGCTGGTCTGCTGGGTACGCTGGAGGAGATGCGAGATGAAAAGCTGTTTTCTCTGGTCACCATGACTCAGGCTCTTGCACGAGCTTACCTCATGAGGAAGGAGTTTGTTAAGATGATGGCTCTCAGGTACTTTATTATTTATTATCCAATGTTTTGTATCATTTGTAAGTACAATAAGTTCAATACCATTTTGTTATAGTGTCAAATCACTATAATAAAAGTGTATACTTCTTCCATCACTGTCCACAATCATGACACACTTTTTCCACAGAGAGGCCGCTTACACCATCCAATTCAACCTCCGCTCGTTCGTCGCTGTGAAACACTGGCCATGGATGAAGGTCTACTACAAGATCAAGCCTCTTCTGCAGAGCGCTGAGACTGAGAAGGAACTGGCCAACATGAAGGAGAATTACGAGAAGATGACGACTGACCTGTCTACTGCCCTGGCCAAGAAGAAGGACCTAGAGGAGAAGATGGTGGCTCTGATACAGGAGAGAAATAACCTTGTGCTGTCAGCATCATCAGTAAGCAGGCTACACTGGACATTTTACAATTCCCTCCCTCAGATCACAAAGCTGTGCTTTCTCACACTATGCTCCCTAAGAGTCTGTACTCCCCAACAGGCAACTGCAAAAGTATGTCTTGACCAGAACAAATGCTGACATGCTTGTGTTTTTTTTTTTTTTTCATTGACCAAAAGGGAGATGAAGCATTGAATGATGCTGAGGAGAGATGTGAGGGTCTTATTAAAAGTAAGATCCAGTTGGAGGCAAAGCTCAAAGAGACGACTGAGAGACTGGAGGACGAGGAGGAGATCAACGCTGAACTGACCGCCAAGAAGAGGAAGCTGGAGGATGAATGCTCTGAGCTCAAGAAGGACATTGATGACCTGGAGCTCACCTTGGCCAAAGTGGAGAAGGAGAAGCACGCCACTGAAAACAAGGTATAGATTATACACTCTCTGGGGTTTTATCAAGTTAGTAGTCATTGCTGTCGGGAAGAAACCTCCTATCTACATATGTAAACCTTTTGTGTTTTTCGTAAATCAACGCCCTACTTGATCATACTGCAGCGTAAGACACACACAACAAAAAGTAGTAGATCTGCAAGCTTGTTGATCTGATACTTTCGGTATTTTTGGATGTGAATCCTGACAAGCAACTGTTTTTGACACGTGAGGTTTCCGCCCAACAGAGACCAAGTGCAATAATGATCTATTCCATGATAACAAATTCTGTTCTGCTTATATCAGGTGAAGAATCTGACCGAGGAGATGCCCTCTCAGGATGAGCAAATTATTAACACTGTCTATGTTGGGTTCATTTAGGTGAAGAACCTGACCGAGGAGATGGCCTCTCAGGATGAGGGACTTGCTAAGCTGACCAAGGAGAAAAAGGCCCTCCAAGAGGCACATCAGCAGACCCTGGATGACCTGCAGGCAGAGGAAGACAAAGTCAACACTCTGACCAAGGCCAAGACTAAGCTGGAGCAGCAAGTTGATGATGTGAGTTTTACAAAAGTGAATCAGATGTTTGGAACAAATTATGTTCATTGTTTCACTGAATGATGTACAAATAATTTATAATTTTGCAGCTGGAGGGTTCTCTGGAGCAAGAGAAGAAGCTCCGCATGGACCTGGAGAGAACCAAGAGAAAGCTGGAGGGTGATCTGAAACTGGCCCAGGAATCCATAATGGACCTGGAAAATGACAAGCAGCAGTCTGACGAGAAGATAAAGAAGTAATGTGGACCAACAATATGAAATGTCATGGAGAGAAACCACCTGCAGAATGACACTAAAATATAATGTGCTGTGTTCCACAGGAAGGACTTTGAAGTAAGCCAGCTTCTGAGTAAGATTGAGGATGAACAATCTATGGGGGCTCAGCTACAGAAGAAGATCAAAGAACTCCAGGTACTTTATTTTCTGTAAAATCATTAATAATAAGTAAGAGTGAATTATAGCTTTCAGATGTTAATCTAACATCATTAATTTGAAAGGCTCGTATTGAAGAACTGGAAGAAGAGATCGAGGCGGAGCGTGCCGCTCGTGCCAAGGTGGAGAAGCAGAGAGCTGATCTCTCCAGGGAACTTGAGGAGATCAGTGAGAGGCTTGAGGAGGCTGGAGGAGCCACCGCTGCTCAGATTGAGATGAATAAGAAGCGTGAGGCTGAGTTCCAGAAGCTGCGTCGTGACCTTGAAGAGTCCACCCTGCAGCATGAAGCCACTGCCTCTGCTCTCCGTAAGAAACAGGCTGACAGCGTGGCTGAACTGGGTGAACAGATCGACAACCTCCAGAGAGTCAAGCAGAAACTGGAGAAAGAGAAGAGTGAATACAAGATGGAGATCGATGACCTGTCCAGCAATATGGAGGCTGTTGCTAAGGCAAAGGTATGATGGAACGCCTGTGTATAACATAATTCTTGAGATAACGCTTTTTTTTTTCATTTTCATTTCGCCTTTATATATTCAGAAAGGTCAATCGAGGGCAAGCTCTCTTTTCTAATGATACCCTGATTAAAGTAAACATAGCAAAACATTAAACAAAATAAATGACAAGATAACAGACATTTCAAATATTAAAAAAATGCAAGTACAGACAGATCTCAGAGTATTTCTCACAAACTGTTTAAAGCGATAGAGTGAAACAAAATTCTCCAATTGTAAAACTGATTGTAGACAGTTACACGTGTGGTGCATAGTAGTGAAAGGCAGTCTTACCCAGCTCAGATTTAACTGTGGGAATGTTTAAAACCAAGTAATCGTGTTGATTGGTGATTGCAAACTCTAAATGTCAATATATAAAATGTTAAAGATAATTAGGCAATTTCTTAACCACTTAAACCCTAGCATCCGTATTGTGGAAATGTTTCGCTTTGTGAGCTTGTCGTTCGGCTATTTTCAGCTAAAGCTTTCCCAACAATAATAGAAAGCGGAAAAGACACTAGAACTGAGGGACTCCGCTTAACCATAAGGGGTTTAAGTGGTTAAGTAAGGCTTTGTAGATAAAAAACAGTGCAGTGATGTTCTCTCCTCATAGCTAATGATGGCCAACCCAGTGATGAGTAAGGAAACAATCTCCAGTTATACACAGGAGGGCTGAATGATAGACTGTATCGAGTGGCTTTACTGTTCAAATCAAAGCCATGAACCAATTAGAAAAAAAGGATGATTGAATATGTCAAATGTTCATTTACAGGGAAATCTTGAGAAGATGTGCCGCACCCTTGAGGACCAACTTAGTGAAATTAAGGCCAAGAGTGATGAGAACGTTCGCCAGATCAATGATGTTGGAGCTCAGAGAGCAAGACTGTTGACAGAGAACGGTAAATGTTCATCTTAAAGTCTACTTTGTCTACATGGTTTGTCGATGGTACTTGAGCAAATAATTAGAGATGATGCTTTGATCAACAGTTATCCTGGGACTTTGATGATTTGTTTGAAATGTTTGAAACGAATATTCAAATTTCCAATTAGGTGAGTTTGGTCGTCAACTGGAGGAGAAAGAAGCTCTGGTCTCACAGCTCACCAGAGGCAAGCAGGCCTTTACCCAGCAGATTGAGGAGTTGAAGAGACTCAATGAAGAGGAGGTTAAGGTGAGGAACAGATTTTACCCCCTTTTTTTAGGCCTAGTTTTATATTTTTTTGTAATTTAATTCAGCTGCCATTTTTTTGTCCATTTTCTATTGACAGGCAAAGAATGCCCTTGCTCATGCTGTGCAATCAGCTCGCCATGACTGTGACCTTCTGAGGGAGCAGTTTGAGGAGGAACAGGAAGCCAAGGCGGAGCTGCAGCGTGGAATGTCCAAGGCCAACGCTGAGGTGTGTCAGTGGAGGAGCAAGTATGAGACTGATGCTGTCCAACGCACTGAGGAGCTGGAGGAAGCTAAGTAAGTGTTGTAAACCAGTGTTTCTCAAACCTTTTGGTGTGAAGGACCCCCAAATGTATACATATATTTGGCCGCGGACCACCCTCTGCAAAGGTTTTGTGCTAAGCACTCCCAGAAGAGAAGATTTATATTAAAATAAATTCCAAATTACTACGAGATCAGCTATTTTTGAATAGCCAAGATATAAATGGATAAAGTGGTTAAAATGATTTTGATGCTACATTAACTACTTTTGCTGGTGACCCCCTGGTCCCCCCCAAGGACTCCTGGGGTCTCTGGACCCCACTTTGAGAACCAATGTTTTACACTGTCGGGCACCACTCACTATGCAAAATATTTCCTGCATTAATTTGATTCCATTCAACACTGATCAACAGGAAGAAGCTAGCCCAGCGTCTTCAGGAGGCTGAAGAGCAAATCGAGGCTGTGAATTCCAAGTGCGCCTCTCTGGAGAAAACCAAACAGAGACTCCAGGGTGAAGTGGAAGACCTCATGATTGATGTGGAGAGGGCCAATGGTCTGGCTGCCAACCTTGACAAGAAACAGAGGAACTTTGATAAGGTGCTTTGACACTCATTATTTTGAAACATAAATAATTCTTGCCTCCTTAAAGTTGGGTAAATGACACATTTCATTACAAATCATGTGCAGGTCCTTAAAGTGGGGTAAATGACACATTTCATTACAAATGCTGTGCAGGTCTTGGCAGAATGGAAGCAGAAGCATGAAGAGGGTCAGGCAGAACTGGAAGGAGCTCAGAAAGAGGCTCGTTCTCTCAGCACTGAGTTGTTTAAGATGAAGAACTCCTACGAGGAGTCTCTGGACCAACTGGAGACCATGAAGCGTGAGAATAAGAACCTGCAACGTGAGTCTTTCTCTACATCATTCTTGTAATAACAGTGAGAGAAAAACATCATTAAAATGTCAAGATCAGTTGTAGATCAGGCTACAACTTGGAAAGTTCCTCATTGATTATTTCCAATCAACTGCAGAGGAGATCTCAGACCTGACTGAACAGATTGGTGAGACTGGAAAGAGCATCCATGAGCTGGAGAAATCCAAGAAACAGACGGAGACAGAGAAGGCAGAGATCCAGACAGCTCTGGAGGAAGCTGAGGTAAAACTTTGATTTATTGTCTATATCTTAGATTTATGTCAATGAGTTTTATATTCAAACAGTGTAACTGATGTTACATTTTGATCCTTACATTTTAGGGTACTCTGGAGCACGAGGAGTCCAAGATTCTTCGTGTCCAGCTGGAGCTCAACCAGATCAAGGGTGAGGTCGACAGGAAGCTGGCAGAGAAGGATGAAGAGATGGAACAGATCAAGAGGAACAGCCAGAGGGTGATTGACTCCATGCAGGGCACTCTGGACTCTGAGGTCAGGAGCAGAAACGATGCCCTGAGGATCAAGAAGAAGATGGAGGGAGACCTGAACGAGATGGAGGTTCAGCTGAGCCACGCCAACCGCCAGGCTGCTGAGGCCCAGAAGCAGCTGAGGAACGTCCAGGGACAGTTTAAGGTGCATTAGTTAGACACATTCAAACAATGGAACTGCACTGAACAAGTCACATTCTGATGTTTCTCTTAACGTGACCACCTCAAATGTGATTTATTTTAGGATGCCCAACTGCACCTTGACGATGCAGTCAGAGGTGCAGAAGATGTTAAGGAGCAAGGTGCCATGGTGGAGCGTAGGAATGGCCTCATGGTTGCTGAGATCGAGGAGTTGAGAGTGGCTCTGGAACAGACAGAGAGAGGCCGCAAAGTGGCTGAGCAAGAACTGGTAGATGCTAGTGAGCGCGCTGGACTGTTGCACTCTCAGGTACGCAAGTCAATAAAAAACTTTTAATATTCGAAATTTTAAAAGAAATATTTACATCATGCTTACTTACATTGTTCAACTGAATTTTTATTTTAGAACACAAGCTTTTTGAACACCAAGAAGAAGCTTGAGGCTGACCTGATCCAGGTCCAAGGTGAAGTGGACGACAGTGTTCAAGAAGCAAGGAATGCTGAGGAGAAGGCCAAGAAAGCCATCACTGATGTAAGTTAGGATGCCCTACCCTTATCTATTAGATATCCTCATGTCATGGTTCATATTAACATACAATACAATGCAAACATGACTTTCCAGGCTGCCATGATGGCCGAGGAGCTGAAGAAGGAGCAGGACACTAGTTCTCACTTGGAGAGGATGAAGAAGAACCTGGAGGTCACAGTCAAGGACCTGCAGCACCGTCTAGATGAGGCTGAGAACCTGGCTATGAAGGGAGGCAAGAAGCAGCTCCAGAAACTGGAGGGCAGGGTAAGATGAAGTTTACTTCAACACAGCTTATAGTCTATAGATGATGACATAAGAAGAAATATATAATAAGAAATATATAATAACCTCATAATGTACAATTAAATTGTGAAGGTGCGTGAGCTGGAGGCAGAGGTTGAAGGTGCACAGAGAGGCGGAGCAGATGCTATTAAAGGTGTCCGCAAGTACGAGAGGAGAGTGAAGGAGCTGACATACCAGGTACTGTATACCATGTACACTTTAATGACCATCATGCCTCTGACAAAATGAATAGATTGCATGAGCATACAACTATGAATGTTATGAATTCACTCTGACTTTAGACTGAAGAGGACAAGAAGAATCTTGGCAGGCTTCAGGATCTGGTAGACAAGCTGCAGATGAAGGTGAAGGGCTACAAGAGACAAGCTGAGGAAGCGGTAAGACAAATATACATGGTGATGAATTTTCACTTGTGGCTGCCATGGGCATAGTACGGTTGGCATAGTAGTGTAACTAAGACATAATGGGAATCAGTTATGTAAAAAATAATGCTGGTATTATGTCAAGATGACCAACAGCAGAGCATGTTTCAGTGTCCATCTCGCTGCTTTCCACGAGCGGCACATGGAATCTCTATATTGCTGTGCCTCTGTGGTATGGTATGGCATCCGCACCGCGGGGAAGCTGTTACTTTAACATGGGTGCTAAAAAGAAAGGAAAGCTGTTCCACAACAATGCACACACTGCAGACGCAGGCTGTGTTTTTCAGGCAAAATGGTAAAAATGTCCAAAGTGGACTACAGAAAGCAATAGATTTTGTTTCCTCCAAGCTGCGATTTTTCGCTCGGGGTACCAAACCAGAGCAAGAACACAGCCACGATCGTGCCGTTCCAATGAGAACCTGCCCGTGCTCATTCATGTGGTCCCAAGGCACTCATGAACATGCTGCATGGGCCATTGTATTAGCAACAACCACACTTTACAATTTCCTGAAATTGTCTTGTTTGGACTATAATTGCAAGATGCTCTTTTCAAATATTGAGGCTTTGAACCATCTCTATCATATTGTAGGAGGAAGCAGCCAACACTCACCTGTCCAAGTGTAGAAAGGTTCAGAATGAGCTGGAGGAGGCTGAAGAGCGTGCTGACATTGCTGAATCCCAGGTTAACAAGATGAGAGCTAAAGGTCGTGACGCCAAGGTAAATACATGTGCAATATGAAGGTTTATTAAGATGATTATCTATAACTAAGATTTAACTAAAGATTAGTGTTGAATATCTAATAGTATTTTTCTATTTTTACAGGGAAAAGATGCTGCTGAATAAGTTCTACAATTCAAGTCACCATAACAAGTCATAAAATATGACCAATGGTATAATAAAGGAGGCAGAAAAATCATTTTGTTTCATTGTCTCCTCAATCACTTTTTATTGTCAGGTTTGTCAGATTATTCTAGTTCCAACTCACATGTCCGCTATATAATATTTTGTAAACCCATTGCAAAGATAAATACATGTGTATTCATTTTAGATGTTTTCAATGCAAATGGTTTTCAAGGCAGGATGGTTTTCAAGTGCCAAGACCTCGTCAGTAGGCTCATAAAATGCTGCACAATGGCCACTAGCTATTGAAAGTTTTGGAAATGCACAATAAAGGGTTTAGTTAGGGAATTTTAGCAAGATGTTTGGACCATCTGTGAAAAAATTTACTACCAATAGCTTTCTTTACCAATGTGTTCTTATAGGTGTCCAGAATCATCTCTCAATTAATTTAAACCCAAATCCTCGTGGAAAATCCTGGAGAGCCAATCAAAGTTAAGGAACCCATGAGGGCTTAGGGTGAAACATATGAAAAAAAAAAAAGTCTAAAATGAACTTGTGAGGTGTCTAACTAGGGGTTTTCAGGGGTGCTGAATCCATTCCAACCATTATTTTTGTGTAAAAATGTCTCCCTGGCCATATAATATTGGTATATTGGTTATTGTTAAGCTGTAATGTAAAGCTGTAATGTAAAGCACTGTGTATAATCTGTGTATAATCAATGGTAGGGGATTGGGGTGTTGTTGAATTCATTCTATTCTGAAAAATAAAATAAGAAAATATTGCTAAACACTTGATAAGAATGTACACCTACTGTGCACATGCTCAGTGGGATACACTGTCTGCATGTGGGACCTAAGGAGCCTTGGGTGAAAAAAAATATGAAAAGTCTAAAATTAACTTGTGAGGTGTCTAACTAGGGGTTTTCAGGGGTGCTGAATCTATTCCAACCATTAGTTTTGAGTAAAAAAAACAACTCATTTTCCATAAGACATATTATTATTACATATTGCAAGAAAAATGTAAAGTAAGAAATGTGCAGTATTGATGAAACCTGGTGTTAGTCTAAAGGCCTTTGCAGACAGGGTGCGATTAGTCAATCAGCTTTTTACCGCATGCGAAAAGACGCACAAATCGAACTGGGTTCGATTGGAAAAAAACGCATCGCCGCATCGCATCGCTGCACGGTAAATTCGGAGCCGGTGTGCATGAGGTGATTGAGAACCATGATGTGTTCATTAAAAAAATTATATTGTCCGTTTTTTCCGTGCGAAAAATCGCACCCTGTCTGCAAAGGCCTTTACTCAGCCAACTCCTCATCTTCCTCACTCCTTTTCTCGTCTGCCTGGTTGATGTTCTTGCATTCTCCATTACACTTGCCACAAGCAGATATACACTTGACCCCCTGCTTTTTACAGCAGCACCTGCGTGTACTACAGTCTCCCTCACAGTTGCAGCTGATGAATTTCAGTAGATTGTCTGGGGCAATGGGGTCTGTGGTAGGGACTGGTGCATAGCCTTCTCCTCCCACCCGTAGTCGAGGACATCCAGTGATGGACTTTGTAGCAGTAGCCAGTCTCTGGTTTGGAGATATACCCGGAGAGAATGTTGTGCTGCAGCTGTTGTAGTCAGGGGCAGTTTCTCTGGTCTGATATTCCCAGCAGCAGCATGCTTGCTGAACATCCCCCAAGTCTTTTGGTGGTTTCCCTTTTTACACAGAAGCTGTGTAAAAAGAGCAGATACTTCCTGTATTTCTCTGGGAGGGCCTCTTGGATCTTTGCAACATCGTAAGATACATTTTTTGCTGCTGTGATGAAGACGCAGTGGTCTGCTTTATGATGAATGAGCATAGCCAGGATGTCTGTATCCTCAGCTCTCACCTCAACAGCGGACTCTCTTGCTTCATCTAGAGCTGCCTGGATGATAGAAGTGTCTGCATCATCGGAGCATTGCTGTACACGGATTCCATTACTACTGAATGTCTCAACAAGTAGCAGGATGAGCTGGGCCTTGTTACTCTTGTTGTCAAGGAACTTTTCTCTAGGAATAATGTTTTGGATGTCTGGACGAATCTGGATGTCACAGCATGCATGCTTTGTACGTCTGACGTGATCATGCATACAGCAGCTGCAGCACAACATTCTCTCCGGGTATATCTCCAAACCAGAGACTGGCTACTGCTACAAAGTCCATCACTGGATGTCCTCGACTACGGGTGGAAACTGGGAGGAGAAGGCTATGCACCAGTCCCTACCACAGACCCCATTGCCCCAGACAATCTACTGAAATTCATCAGCTGCAACTGTGAGGGAAACTGTAGTACACACAGGAGCTGCTGTAAAAAGGAGGGGGTCAAGTGTATATCTGCTTGTGGCAAGTGTAATGGAGAATGCAAGAACATCAACCAGGCAGACGAGAAAAGGAGTGAGGAAGATGAGGAGTTGGCTGAGTAAGACTAACACCAGGTTTTATCAATACTGCACATGTCTTACTTTACATTTTTTTTTTGCAATATGTAATAATAATATGTTCTTATGGAAAATGAGTTGTTTTTTGTATTCAAAACTAATGGTTGGAATAGATTCAGCACCCCTGAAAACCCCTAGTTAGACACCTCACAAGTTAATTTTAGACTTTTCATTTTTTTCACCCAACCCCTCGGGCTCCTTAGGTCCCACATGCAGACAGTGTATCCCACTGAGCATGTGCACAGTAGGTGTACACTCTTATCAAGTGTTTAGCAATATTTTCTTATTTTATTTTTCAGAATAGAATGAATTCAACAACACTCCAATCCCCTACCATTTATTATACACTGTGCTGTACATTACAGCTTAACAATAACCAATATACCAATATTATATGGCCAGGGAGACATTTTTACACGAAAAATAATGGTTGGAATAGATTCAGCACCCCTGAAAACCCCTAGTTAGACACCTCACAAGTTCATTTTAGACTTTTATTTTTTCCCCCATATTTTTTAACTTTGATTGGCTCTCCAGGATTTTCCATGAGGATTTGGGTTTAAATTAATTGAGAGGTGATTCTAGACACCTATAAGAACACATTGGTGAAGAAAGCTATTGGTAGTACATTTTTTCACAGATGGTCCAAACATCTTGCTAAAATTCCCTAACTAGTTATGTAGTTTACAAGAGATGTGCATGGTAGGAAAAAGCACAAAAAACTAGCAAAGCTTTTGTCAACAAAGACCAAACTGACTGATTAATTGATTTGACTATGAGGGGCCAGCCCTAGAACATGTTTACGCGCCCGCCCGCCCGCCCACCCGTGCGCGCACACACACACACACACACACACACACACACACACACACACACACACACACACACACACACACACACACACCTATTCCATTTGAAGTTGTGAATGACTTGTCACACATCACACATATTTAACAATACAAACATATAGACACACAACTAGACAAACACACTGACAGATTGTTTAAGTCAGGCTTTCCAAAACTGTTACAGCTGGTAACTCCAAATTGGCATCAGAATGTTCCTCTGACCACAGTGTTAAAAATGGAAGCAATGAATTGTTGTTCACATTGTGTCGATAAAACATCAATTTACTGAGACAATTTCTCTGAGACAATTTCCATTTCTCATTTATACAGATTTTCAGCTACAGTATTTCTGAGAGTTGGACATGGACAGTTATGGTGCGTTCACACGGGCAGATTAAAAGATACACTCTACCATTCATTTTCAATGGAAACCAGCGACATGAAGAGACAAAGATACATCCGACGTTTGTAGCTGTAGCTCTAGCGACAAAGATACAAAGCTACAAATTCAAGTTGAGCTGGGTTCAACTTCCAGATACAAAGCAGCAAAGCTACAGCTGTAGCTCCGATGACGCAGTGAAACGAGAACCAATCAAATACATTCGTTTTTTGTTTTTTTCACCCCCCCGCTTTTTTCAAGCCAGAAGTGTACAAACACAATGGGACTGGAGGACGAACTGATCTTCGCCGTCAGACAACATCCAGTAATATGGAATAAAACACTTTATATGTACAGAAAGATAGACAAGAAGGATGCAGCGTGGAGGAAAGTCCAGGAAATTACGGGAGTACCAGGTATGGACATTTTAAACTCACAATGGCAGCTCTGTCTGCTTATTTTGGGTAGCTATGCTATGCTAGCGTTAGCTTCTAGCAAACTCACTCGACTTAAAATTACACAACTTATTGGTGACAAAATGTACAGTATTTGCACAAGACAGGTATTGAGTAATATAATCATTGTGTAATATAATCATTGTTTGGTTAAGTTAAAAACAAGCGAGGCTCTCCTCACCTCTGCTTGTACTTTACTGGGCAGTGGTGTAAAGTAACTAAGTACATTTACTCATTTTAAGTACCGTACTTTTTTTCGGTACTTTTACTTTACTTTACTTCCAATTTTCTGTATTTTCACTTCTACTCCACTTCATCGGAGACAAATGTACTTTTACTCCACTACAATTATTTTACAACTAGTTACTAGTTACTTTGTAGATTTAGATTGTTATTACAAAACATACTGTAACTACATCAGCCCTATATACATTTCGGCCATTTGAAAATAGCAGATCTACAAGCTCACAATGCGTCGCCATGCAACGCATTGTGAGCTTGTAGATCAGCTATTTTCAAAATATTTGTATACATTTGAAAACTTCTGCATAATGAGTACTTTTACTTTTGGTACTTACTCAAGTACATTTTGAATTCTGGACTTTTACTTGTAGCGGAGTATATCCATATTGCAGTATTGATACTTTTACTTAAAGGGATATTTCACTTTCAAAAAAACTTTTGGTAATTTTATCATCTACTCAGGCCTTTGTGAACCCCCCAGACAGTTTTTAAGTTGCTTGATTCATTATTTAGATATTTGATATTAATTTTATCAGACACGCCCCCTTCCTATACAAACCCATTGTAACTTCAAACTTCATTTTAACCATGTTAGATTCATCAAAAACACCCGTACTTGGTTCTGGTGACTCATCCTGCCCTCCTAATGCGTGAGGGGGCCGTGTTTTTTCAATTAAGTTTTTTATTTATTTTTAATATTTTTTTTGGAAAATGAAAACAAATAAATACAATAGAAAATTTAAATAAAATAAATGAAAAAAGTAATCGGAAAAACACGGCCCCCTCATGCATTAGGAGGGCAGGATGAGTCACCAGAACCAAGGACGGGTGTTTTTGATGAATCTAACATGGTTAAAATGGAGTTTGAAGTTACAATGGGTTTGTATAGGAAGGGGGCATGTCTGATAAAAATGAATATCAAATATCTAAATAATGAATCAAGCAACTTAAAAACTGTCTGGGGGGTTCACAAAGGCCTGAGTAGATGATAAAATGACCAAAAGTTTTTTTGAAAGTGAAATATCCCTTTAAGTACAAAAAAATAGTACATTTTGCACCACTGTTGCAGACGTGAGGAGATCCTCTCTTGAGTGCACTAAAGTAAACAAACAGCAAACACACACACGTGTAGTGTACAATGCAAGTTTTCTATTATTGCATGTTTTCTATTATTAATTATCTTTAGAGGAGGATTGTCGGAGGAAATGGAAAATCCTCTGTGATCAGCACAGAAGAGCTAAAAAAAATGAAAAAGATAGGAAGCAAAGTGGGTCTGCTGGAGGAAGTCCAGTGAAATGGAAGTACTCTACAGTAATGAGTTTCATGGACCCAGTTGTTGAGAGCAGGAAAACGTCCTCAAATGTAGGCAGTGAGTGGACAGGAGCTCCAGACATTGAGGAACAAGAATGTGGGTTTCCAGATCAAGAGGTAATTTAGATGGGAGCGTGTCTATGTTCCCCTGGTTCTATGTTCCCCGCCTACCTAACCCTGAACCTAAACCTAACCTTAGTGGGAGAACATTGAACCCGGGGAACATAGGGATGACCCCATTTAGATCAGTCAGCAGCCCCAAGTTGATACACATGATGTTGTGTAGCTGATAACAGAGAGTAAGTTAAATTTGGCAGAACAGGCAGACAAAGATGATTAATCTATCTTATCTAGTAAATGGAAAATACTGTTGTCATGTGTGTTCTGTGTGTATGTACATATATCTATATCATGCGTGTGTGTGTGTGTGTGTGTGTGTGTGTGTGTGTGTGTGTGTGTGTGTGTGTGTGTGTGTGTGTGTGTGTGTGTGTGTGTATAATATGTATAAAACATTTAAAAAAAATATATATATATAATATATCTATAAAATATATATCGTTTTTATGACATATTTGAGTTGACAATTTATTTGTTTGTTCAGCTGGAAGCCACAGTGAGTGGCTTGTCTCAATCTCAGCTTGATGAGATGCTGACACTGGTACCCTGCGATGGCCCTTTGCAGCTGGACAACACTGCTCAGCAGATGACTGTGGAGCTCGTCGAGGGCTCTCTTCAGACTCAGAGGAAGGCTTCCTCTTCCTCTGAACAGGTTCAGAGGAAGACTGTTCCGCAGAAGGCAAAGGGGAAGGCAGTTAGGCGGAAGACTGCGCAGCCAGATGGCATCACTCAGGAGCAGAATTCTGGTGATTAGTAGTTTCCTTTCCTACCTATGTTGAATGGACTTATTGTAAGTCACTTTGGATAAAAGCATCTGCTAAATGACTGCAATGTAATGTAATGTAATTCTGGTCCTATAGAACCTGATGGCACCACCCGGCAGCAGAATCCGTGTCCTGTGCCACTTGGGGGATCCACGCAGCAGCAGAATCCGGGCCCCTCGCCACTTGGGGGATCCACTCAGCAGCAGCAGAATACTCAGCGATCCACTCAGCAGCAGCAGAATAATCCGCGGAAGCGTCGCTCCGCGACACCATTCGAAACACAGTTTGAGAAACAGCTCCTGGAAGCTGTGGAGAAGGTTGGTTCTCAAACCTCTCATCCTACAAAGTCCCCAGATGATGAGGACGAGCTTTTCCTCAAGAGCTTACTACCAGTATTAAAGAGGCTGCCTGCCGCCAGAAAAGCAGAGCTGAAGATGAAAGTGCTCCAGGACTTCTATGTTGCTGAGTTTGATCTTGAACGACCCCTTATTACTTATTAAATAACATATTTTCTATCAATTACACACCCCATGAAGCCTTGAATGAATGGAGATTTTAGTTTTTATCGCATTCCTAATCCAATAATTTGATGGCCAGGTCATCGGTCAGTAGGAGACTCAGATTATTGGCTTGGGAATGCGATAAAAACAAAAAGATCTCCCTGATTTCAAGGCTTCATGGGGTGTGTAATTGATAGAAAATAAGTAATTTTTTGGGCTAACTGCTCCTTCAGTGAGAATGGATGCTTTTTTATTATTATTATTATTTATTTTATTTATTATTTTGTCTTGGTACGGGTACAGGGTTGAAGTGCTCCAGGACTTCTACGTGGCTGAGTTTCATCCTGAGCGACCCCTTATTACTTATTAAATCTTTTCTATCAATTACACACCCCATGAAGCCTTGAATGAATGGAGATTTTAGTTTTTGTCGCATTCCTGATCCAATAATTTCAGTAGGAGACTCAGATTATTGGCTTGGGAATGCGACAAAAACAAAAAGATCTCCCTGATTTCAAGGCTTCATGGGGTGTGTGTAATTGATAGAAAATAAGTAATGTTTTTGGCCAACTGCTCCTTCAATATATTTGTTCACGGGTTTGGTACGGGTACAGGGTTGGCCGGGTGTTAACGATCACAAAAAAACAGACTATGCTGAAGAGTGCTACAGGACCTTTATGAGGCAAGGCAGTTTAATTGACTGACAGTTGAAGTCAGTTTGATCTCATTTGTATCTCTACTATACTTTGTGCTTTCCGGGCGCTTTCCAGATGCACATGCAGTCATGACTGCCACTCACAGACAGTTTGTAAACCTTTTCACTGTTGCGTGATGTGTCCTTTAGATTTTAGAAAAAAAAATCAGTCAATTCTGTTCAATTTGCCTTAAATATGTTGAGAAACGCGGTGCTGATTTTTGATAAGAGCCTGAGTGCACGTCTTCACATTCGCAGAATACAGGTGAATTTTGTTTGTTACAAGTACAATAGAAATATGTTTAAAAATGTACAACTGAGGTGAATTTGTTTCAGAATCAGTCTGAAAATCATCATTTCATCATCATCATCACACAAACATGATTTGTTTTTGTAACTATCCTGTTTTGTACTGTTGTTGTAGCATTTCTCCTTGGGGATAAATAAATCCAGTTATAAAAGACAGTTCTCTCTCATTACCTTGAAGATGTAATAACAATGATTGATCCAGGAATATGTATACATTTTTCAGTGCAAAGGGTGGACAAGATTATAGTCGATTGAATATCCAAGTACAAATATTGCCAGGAACATTTCTCTTTATCAATGCATTGCTGTTCTTACGTACATGTGTGTGTAGCTGATCTATAAGCTCACAACGCATCAATTTGTTGTGAGCTTGTAGATCAGTTATTTTTTACTATATTCTAAAGTGGTTCATTCATATTTTCTGTAAGTTTGGGTCCTAAGATTACCTTCATAGAAATATTCTTGAGTCAAAAGTACAATATTTCTATTTGAAATGTAGCAGTGTTCTGTACCAGTGGTCTCCCTGTCTTTCCAGCGCTTTAGTAAACACAATGCCTTTTCAGGTTGTGATTCAGGTGAGAGAATTCATACATGTGAAATAGGAACACTATAAAATAGAAGCTGATAAATGGGTACTCTCTCCTGATTGGGTGAAATTGGCGATCCACATGAAAATGTATTTTCTGTTTAATAAAGAGCTGGAGAGACGGGGAGATCCCTGTTACTGAACAAACACACTATAGCAATGATTACTATCACAATATAGAGCTTTAACCTTTTAACATTACTTTTTGTTTTAACCAAACAATATTAAATCCTAATGGAGGAAGAGGTTGGGGAGGTGCTGGGAGTTTCATCACTGTTGGCAGCAAAACAACGTTGATCATGAATCAGAATAAGTTTAATTTATTCTCACATCACAGGTGAAAGGGAGAGGAGGAGCAGCAGTGGTGGAAAAAGTACTAAAATGTTTTACTTACAAACATTTTCTTACTTACGTACAAAAGTATTGGTATCAAATCTACTTAAAGTACCAAAAGTAGAAAGTACTCTTTCATGCAGAATATCCCATTTCACAACTTTTCAAATGTATAAAATGGATCAAAATCTTTTGGAAAATAGCAGATCTACAAGCTCAATGCGTCGCATGGCGATGCATTGTGAGCTTGTAAATGGGCTGAAGTGGTTACTGTCTGTATGGTTTGTAATAATCAAAATCTACAAAGAAACTAAACATTTCAAATGATTGCAGTGGAGTAAAAGTACAATATTTGCATCTGAGATGTAGTGGAGTTGAAGTAAAAGTACTGAAAATTGGTAAAGAAAAACAGGATAGAAACTACTGTACATACACACAAACTATATCTCTGCTGTCCTGCTAACTCCAAAACGCTCATTGTTCAGGAAACGAAAACAATATATATACGTTTTTCAGGAAATGAAGAAAACCTTATATTTTTAAAACAAAGCAATACAGCCTCATCAAAGTTGGTATAGTGACTTTATATATTGTCAGATACTTACATGTGTCATTATATTATCAACACTTTACCCAAATCAAGCGCAAGTGGAGTTAGTAGTTTCAGACGAGCAGAAATCAAGCGAAAATGGAGTTAGGTGTCCAAACAACAATAGCTCCACTCGCTGCTGAGGGAGAGGTTTCAAAAGGGTACAAATTCCCAAAAGCTAACAATGGATCTCCAAGCTCACAATGCATCACAACAACGTGTGAATTAATGCCCTGATGCTTCATGACACTTATTATATAGGCCTACAATAATAAACAGGACTTTAAATATTACAATAACTTCTGCAAAGAGGTACAACTAGCGCGACAGAAATGCTATGAACGCCTTTCTTCTTGTCACATTGCTCTCCTCATTTAACACTTCATAGATTTTAGAATATAATGACTTGTTTTCATAACATTAGCATCAGTGCTAAGTTTGATAAACAGGTACACTGTATAGTTTTAACAGACTACGGGGAGCTTGTTTACGTGTTCCTCCTCCTCGCTCACTGCGCAGCGCGCTCTGCTCATGCTGTTAAAAAGCAGCACTGGAGAGGAGAGGGGGGGAGTTGTTTGTTTTTGACAGACAGTTTGAGGATCCAATAGAGTTGGGAGTTTTTGTCAGAAACGTAAAGGGTGTTCAATAGCATTGATTTATGAAAAAAAATAAAAAGATGAGAATGGAGTTAGCTGGTTCGTCCTGGACACCGACGATATACAGTAAATGTTCTCAGTTTATTGCCCCATCTTGCCAGGGCACTGCTCCCTCTGCAGAAAAGTAAGCAGCAAAGGTGTCCCTCACAGCCATCGCCCTCCGAGAGGCGTTATTGCTCCCCATCCTCTGGACGTCAAAGAGCCATGCTGGAGGATCCTCTCTGTCGGGGTGATGTGGACCAGGTGGATCCCTTGAAGTCCTCTGCAGATAGTTGTGAAGAATGCACGTGGCCTTCACACATGCCTCTGTGTTCTCTGGGCTGATACCACCAACACGCTTATACATGCGCCACTGGGAAGCGAGGATGCCAAAAGAGTTTTCCACCACCATCCTGATGTATGGGAAAAGATGAGATTAGATGCAGAGTAAAGCGTGGTCATTTTAAAACTACTTTAAAAACAGACATGTATCTATTCTGATGAACAGAACTTAAAGCATATTAAAAAGTTAGTTTAAACTTGGAAACCCTAGCCACTCATACTGTGTTCCATACTGGATAGTAGATTTTGATTTATTTGATTTGCACAACAGAATATATCATATGCGTAATATACTACTTCTTTCCTGGGGGAACAAAATAGAAAAATGGAGATAGCTTGTTTCTGCCCGAGAGCAATGATATAAAAGTACATACTGAGCCGAAAAGACAAAAACACATTTTGGACCATTTTCTTTCTTGGGATCATCAAAAGACTAATATGGATGCCACAAATCCAGGCAAGAAAAAAAAAGACTAGGAAGATGCACGTGGACCCCTCCTACGGCCTCTACTAATTTGATAGAGAACTGCGCCCAGGTGGTCTTACATAGTGGGACATGTAGTTGGTTTGCTTGCCTGTTAGATATGAATGAAAACTGGAATTTGGCTGGAAGTACTATTTGAAATGGTCTGGGAGTGGATACTCTGATATTTTGTGTTGTAGGTGAAAATACATGTTTGGAGGATATTTATATTGAAGATAGTTAGTATTTTGAGGGCTGAAAATAGATGATAAATCATAAATAATTAAATGGCATGCATAGAAGTATGTGCTGAATTATCACAACAAACCTGGCACGTGACAAACGGTAGTTGTGAATCCTCTCTTCTTTGGGGAGGTTTTTGCCAGAATAGGGCCGCATCAGGTTTGTGCGCAGGGGAAAGGCCTCATCTCCAACAAGAAAAAGTGCTCCTCGGAGCACAAGTCTCCGCCAGGTCAGGTAGGTTAGTGTGGGCCAGCAATGTTCGGAATTCGAAAATCAGGCTGGAATGTGTAAAATTGGACGGATCGGACGGATCCATCTTGATCACTTGCCTAAAGAGAAAATATGTACCAATTTGTGTGATGTTTGGACAACATTTGTAGGAGAATTATTTAAAAGATGTTGTGCAACAATTGGCCTCCTGGTGGCGCTATAATAGTGCAGTGTTGAAAGGGTGGCATTAGTTCCTCGACGTGGTGCGAATGTGCGTGCAAAGTTTCACCGCAATCGAACAATGCATTCATGATTTGCGGCATTTTGTTCAAAACGGGCCAATCCTGCAAACTTTAGATGTCAATCTTAGCCAATCAGGATGGAATATGAAAAATCAAACAGAACCGTCTTGATCACATGACTATAGAGATCATGTGTACCGATTTGTGTGAAATTTGGATACAATCTGAAGGATTAATATCCAAAAATGGGTTTTACATAAGTCAGCCTCCAGGTGGTGCTATAAAAGGTAGATGTGGAAAATGCAGAGCAAAGGTTTTTTCTTTGTCTCTAGGGAGTGCACGTACAAAGTTTTACACAGATTGGTGCAATTATGGGTAAAAACACGAATCGGCCTGTTATAGCGCCACCATAAGGCCGATTTGAAACATTTAAAGTGGCATTTCTTCCTCAGCCTAATGGGAATGTACGTGCAAAATTTCACAGAAATTGCATGCTGTGTTCATGATTTGAGGCATTTTGTTCAAAACGGAGCACTCCGGCAAACTTTGGAAGCCAATCTTAGCCAATCAGGATGGAATATGAAAAATCTGAAATCAGCCGTTTCGTTTAATGACTAAAGAGATACTGTGTACCGATTTGCGTGACGTTTGGCCAAAATCTATAGGAGTACTGTCCAAAAATGTGTTTTGCAAAAAACGGCCTCCTGATGGCGCTATAACAGGCCCATGTGAAAACTTTGGGGCAAAGGTTCTGAATTGGCATCCAGGTTGTGTGTGTGCACAGTTTCGCTGCGATCAAGCCAACGGTGCCGGAGATTATCTGGTCACAGACGGACGGACACACACACACACACACACACACACACGGACGGACGGACGGGGTGCAAAACATACTCTCTCGCCATGCCTTTCGGCCTGGCGGAGACAATAAACACAGGAGGCTGCGGTCCTCTGTGTTCCCTTCCTGGCAGTGGAGTGTCCTCTGGGAGGTTGAGGGTCCCTCTACTGAGGGCTGTGCCGAAGGCAGAGTTGGCCAAGGTTCCCCCATCCGGGCTTCCCCCGTAAGCTCCAACATCAATGACCCTAAAGCAGCGACTGGCATAGAGGGAGAGAGTTATTAGACAGTGGTTATGTATTATTCTGAGGTGTTTATACTGAACTCCAACATATACAGTGCACATCATTAACTACATTACACACCTGGCATCCACAACTGCTAAGAGAACAATTGAGTACGTTCCCTTGTAATTAAAGTACATGGATCCAGAGTTGAGGGGGGCCTCAATAACCACGTGCTTCCCGTCAATGGCTCCAACACAGTTGGGGAAGTTCCACCGGTCCCTGAAACCTGCAGCGATGGTCCTCCAGTCTGGAGATGGTACAGGCATGTACTCATCTACCAGGGCGTTCCATATTTCCCTTGCCACCTCAGTGATAATGCCAGACACAGTGGAGATTCCAACTCGGTAGTTGTCTGCAATAAGCCGATAGGAATCACCCGTTGCAAGGAATCTATAATATGAATAAGATTTGAGAAAAACACAATGAAATTAAATTGAGAACATACCATTTTAATGGGAAATTGTACGTTTCACATCCAACTTTGAGGACCCCATGTTGAAGACCCACGCTCTAGTCTAGAGTAAAATCAACTACAACTACTTGGGGAACTAGAATAGTGGGCATCTGAGAACTATGGGCACCATTTTTTTATTTATGTTTTATTTGCATATATTTTATAAATGAGGGTCAAATACATTTTGGGAAAAAAAGGCCAGTATGGCCTAATATTGCTACAAACTGTGGATATCCTGTTATTTTGGGCATAAACAAGAAGTTGAAGGGTACATTTTGGTCTGATAATGTTACCATGCATTTTAAATCATGTATACTTACATTATTTCCAGTGATTAAAACAAATATTATTTTTATTTTTACCAACCTACATTTTAGGGGGTAAAAATGATTACAAGTAAAAGTCCAGAATTCAAAATGTACTTGAGTAAAAGTACAAAACAAGTATTGGTATCAAAATGTACTTAAAGTATCAAAAGTAAAAGTACTCAAATGTTTGAAAATAGCCGATCTACAAGCTCACAATGAGCTTGTAGATCGACAATTTTCAAATAGTGTAGGTATAAAATAGGGCTAAAATAATGTAGTGGAGTAGAAGTAAAAGTATAAACAATTGGAAATACTCTCACAGGGGTCTTCAACATTTTCAGGCTAAGGACCCCTACATCATATTCTATAAAATTGTGTTGCAGATTAAAAAATTTCATAGATTTCATACTTTCATAGACTTTGACAGCACTGTCATCAGTGTATATTGGATTAATGTGTATTTTCAGACATTTAACCACTTGAACCATCAATACTTTGTCTGCTCTTTTTCCCCCCTCTACAGCAAACCTCTTTGCCAAAAATAGCCGATCTACAAGCTCACAGGCGTTGTGAGCTTGTAGATCTGCTATTTTTGGCTATTGCTCCACTCAGAATAGGGATGCTAGGGTTCAAGTGGTTAGTGTACAAAACATGATCCTATCACACAAAGATTTGGCGGCCCCCCTGTAGTAATTCTGAGGACCCCCTAGGGTTCTCGGACCCCCTGTTGAAGACCCCTGGTAAGTAAAATAAATACCTCAAACTTGAGTACAGTACTTGAGTAAATGTACTTAGTTTACACTACTGACTACTGGTAGCTGCATAAACAAACAGAAGACGCTACCCGTCGCTGCCTGCAACAGTGGTAGATTTGGTTCAAGGACAAGTAGATAATGAGTTATTAATTAATAATGAACAATAAACTCACCGAAGGCAAATGGCAAGTCGTTGGCCTGGAGATATGGCCTCGCGCATTGTAGTGTCTTCCTTGGCAATTCGGGGCCCTACTATGGACAGTACATGGTCAAACTGGCTAACGTTTAGCCTAAAATAGCGTTTGAACCTGGGTTCATACAGTCGCATTTCCTGCACGAGATGGTGGTATTCGCCTTGTTGTTGGCGTCTGTACAGGATAGGATGGACCCAGAACTCGCGACGTCTTTTCCTTGTCTTGCGAAACTTCTTCCAATGCATATAAATAATGCCTAGCTCCACAAGAGCTCTCAATTTACTTTCATTCTCCATGTTTGTTTCTCTAGAAGTCGCGCCAACCACGTTGTTGTTTTTCTGTTCCGTCGCTCAAACACACGTCACCGCGGATGATGACGTCACCGACGTGTTGAGCAATAAGATGCAAAGTGACACAGCGACAAAGATGCAGTGAATTTGTGTAGCTTTGTATCTTTTAATCTGCCCGTGTGAACGCACCATTACAGGATACTGCAAGTGGGCCCCCCAAATCAATGGACAAACTATGATAATAATGAAAATATGCAATTAAAAATGTAAAAACAATAATGTACATTTTGTGGTATAATACACCATGACATTATTTCAACAAAGAAAATATTAAAATAGTATTTAAAACCTTTCATAATGATGCTGATGTCTGAGGTGGGCGGGTCCTTGGGTACCTTCAGGATGCTCACTGACGTCATAGAAGGTAGGTTTGTTTCCCTGCTCCTATCCCTGTTTTTTTCTACAGGCAGGTCTTTGGGTGAATTTAACCCAACGTTAGTGATAGAGGGTAGAAACAAATCCCATACTCTCACAATGGTCAGCTGATGCAATTAGACTGAGCCTTCACTGGACAAGGCTCACATGTCCCAGGAATGAGTGGATCAAAGGAAAAGTTCCAAGCTCCATGGAGTTAGTTCCATGGATCTAAGCCGGTACACATTTGATTGATTGATCATTACAATAAACATGCTCTGAAAATGCTTTCGAGCTTTTCAAGTGGGCCCTGATCCAGAAAAGGTTGAGAACTACTGCTTATAGGTATTAAAGGAGCCTCAATCAATGAATAGTTGTCCTCTTAAAATAGCAGTCACATAAAACCTTTAAATTGATTAACATTTTATCCAGGGATGCATTTTCATAGCGGGTAATCCCATGTGGTTAATAATTCAAGTTGGGATAGCTTTTATTTTGGTCTGAGAGACACAACAGTAGCCTATCACAACAAACCATAGTGAAATCTACTGGTATGGAATAAAGCTTTTACAGCAACATGTAGTGCCAAGGTTATTATTACAGTCATACATTTGCCATGTAGAATATAACTGCTGTTATTTTATGTTAACAAGCTGAACGTGTGAAGCTTGTTGCAGGCTGGTGATTAGTAACAATTAATAGATACCATGCTTAGTAATGCAATCCCTATAGGAATGTGCAAAGTCTTTAACTCAATGCATTCAAAATCAAAGTTCAGACAATTTACCAATATCTAGACTTTATTTATATGTGTAGACCATTGGTGTGTCAACATAGCATAGTTATTGTCCATCTTTAAATAAAGATATGAGAAAAGAAAATCCACTTCATCATGACTATGAATCAACTTCATAATTACCAGAATTACGTAATTTCAATGTGTTTGATCAATCACGTGCCTGGATTGAGTACCAGCCATGCAGTTGGTGATATGTTACAGTAATGAACTCCATATAGTTATGAAGAAGAACAAGAACAAGGTGCTGCTGTCAAAGAGCAACGTTTTCGATTTATCGAAATATCGAGAAGTGCCTTAAAATAAATATATACATGCATGCATACATACATAGCTATATTTTTAAATAACGCATCTATTAAGTATTACTTTATACTTCATTGTACAACAGTGTCATGGAAGAATAGTGAAAATAGCCGATCTACAAGATCACAATCACCACGTGTTAATTGGCTATTTTCACAGTTTTTCAAAGTTTATTTTTACTTTTAATGACATACCCAACCCAACATAGGGATTGATTATTAATCAATTATTTTACTAAATGATCGATTATCATATAAGCAGATATTGTAGCAGCATTAGTAATAGTAATAGTAATATAGACAAACAATTACTATGCAATTACAATGAATACAAATAATTTACATAGTAGTTTTCGTTCCCTACCTATGTTGAATGCACTTATTGTAAGTCGCTTTGGATAAAAGCGTCTGCTAAATGACTGTAATGTAATGTAATGTAATTTACATAAAAATAAGCAGCATTACACCAATCTTGCCAGTAGAGGGCAGTGTGATTCCACGCATAACTGTTAGCTCACTCTTTACACAAAGTGAGCAATGTGAGTCTAGACAAATTGTTTACTTTCAACACACTTCCTTTCTCCTATTTAGTGTTGACACCAGTATCCAAAAAAATTGCTAATGCTGCCTAAAATGCTGGTAATGCTATCGGCAAGTATGCCCGTTTATGCCAATCCAATACCATGTTATTTATCACATGATGATATTGAATTTACAGTAAACAATTATTTGTATTTTATTTTCAATGCTCCAGTTGATGTTGCACTCACTGTAATACCTGTTGTACTGTTTTAGAACTGCACCAAATTAATGCCCTCTATACCTTGTCTACTAGCTCTGGTCCATAGCTTTACTTTTCAGCCGTTGTCCGGCATGCCCGCACACGGCACACCCCCGGTTGTGCAGCCTCTTATCTCTAGTAAAAATAAAAAATACATTTTTGCTACTCACCAAAAAAATATATTGTTTTAAGATGTTGAAAGCCTACTCTTCTTTGTGGGAACCCTCGGAGCTGCTCACCTCACGTCTAAACTACACTTTCTGGACAGAAAAGAAAAAAACACCTGATAAAATGTTGACAGATCTTGTCAACAGAAAAATTCCATTGACTAAATCTGTAAGGGGCGCAGTGGAGTAACTAAATAATTTTTCCATCCGGTGGAATATTTTCTTTTCTGGCCAAATAGTGTTTGGCCAGAGTGTTCCCACTCTTTGTGTTGGTGAGTAGCGTTATGATCTATGGACCGTTTGTAAACACAAACAGTATCAGTGGCCGTCCCCCAGAGGGAAAAAAAATCATCAGCAATGGTGCCTTACCTTGTCCTGCAGCACGCCGAAAATAGCATCTTTATTGCCTGTCGAATCAGCGTCCGTGCATGTTAATTCACCGCACCTGAAAGAAGGGCTTTGATCAAACTAAAGAGGGAGAGAAAGAAAAGGAGAAGAATCCTCCGCAATCCTCCATTACAAACTAAAGAGTGTCCGTCCAGCACCAGCGACATCGTGCTGAAACACATCAAAAGAAGCAGCACTCGTGCAGCCATAAAAAGGTGGAGAGGCGGCCAGTGAGAGACAAACTGTTTGTTTAAGAGTCATAAAACTTGTTTATGGCGCACGTTAGAGCGTGCGTTCTAGTTCATGGTCATTTATTTGTTTGATGTCTTGAAGCGAAAGCAACACGATTGTTTGATTTAAAAAAACAAATGTGATTTATTTGTTGATCTCTAGATTGATAAAGAAATTGATAAAATTCAGTATTATATTTGCATTTCATATGAGACTGCATAGGTGAAAAACTGACATTAATAAGTAAAACAAAACATATTTACAAGTGTTAAAAAATATATGCAAAGCATGTATTTTTGTATTTTGTATTTCATGTGCATTTCATTTACAGTAGTCATTTAAACATTTTCATTGAAGGTTTTTCACCTTACAACCTTACTACTTACATACTGCAACAACAAAAACTAAAGTAAAGAATAACTAAAAAGAACCAAAGTTGTGGTCATTGCACAAGTGAAACCCAGTTAAAACCTCCTATACAGACACATGGGAACTACAAATTTCACGCCCACTTTTGAGACAGCGCTGCTACTCGAGGTCCCTGAGAACTATGAACTGCAGCTGCCAATGCATTCCCTATGAGAGGACATGAGAGTTAGCCTACTTTTAAAATATTCCTACATTAACTGGAGACGATATTGATGACTACACCATGAATTTAAAAAATCATAATAATATTTAATATCATATTGTTTATGTCCCTCAAACGTTTTTCAAAAGGTTTGAGCCTAAATCAAGCCTCAGATATAGGCTACTCATTCCAACTAACTTCTCTCTGGCTTATAAAGCACTTTCACCTGCAATACCACATTGTCCTGTTTGGCACGGGGCGCTATTGAGCCAGTTTGTATGCATGTTGTCTCCTGATTCTGTGTGTCAGTTTTTTTTTTTGGTTGGAACTGAAAAACGGGAGGGATTGTACCCTGACGTGACGTCACGTCAGGGACCAAATCAGTTTGGCCTGTTTTGAGACCAATTTACAGAAAACCCGAGATTTGCTGTGAAAGCCTGAGTGTTATGGTATTTTTGTGGATAGAAGAGAGGTAGGGGAGACCAAAAACACACAAAAAATATGAAAAAGTTCAAATTCATGGTGTAGACCCTTTAAATAAAAACATGTTTCCAAATGTATGGAGTGTCTTTGTCAACATATCTACTTGTTTTCACATTTAATTTGCCACTTTAATGGATTACTCATAATGTTAACACAGCAGAGGGTAGACGGCAGACAGACAAGTAGTCGCATTTCAGTGAAATCTTTACGAGCACCGAGCGCTGATTATGAATTCTCATCCAAATCCCGACTGACTTTGTTCATGTCTATATTTTGAACATCTCTTAGGCTTATATTAATTTTCTACCTACCGTGGAGCTCCGACGGTACATGAAAAATTAAAACGTGTGGGTTTACTGCTGTTGTATTAACTTGCCTGAATGTAAGTTACCTGAAATATCCCAACTAAATGGAGGAGTGACGTATCCCCGCGCCCACGTAGCGCATATCAGTGGCGTAGCGTCATGAGGGCCCTCTAGCGCGTCTGATATCTGGCATAGAGGGGCGGATTCTAAATCTCCAGAGAAAACATCCGTGGGCTCCCATTGGTTCACCGATCTGTGCGCCCCCTCTTCCTCCCCCAATGTGCAGTATTGAGAGCCCTGACGTCACAACATTTGGAGCGATGGCCACTGTACTCTGGTTGGTTGGGGTACACCTAGGGCCCAGGTAGAACCCACTTAAAGCCTGCATGGGCAAACCCAGTTAGGACCCGCCTCGGTCCCACATAAACTTGGCTAGTTGGGGCCCACCTAAGGGGCAGGTAGAACCTACTTATAGCCCACAAGGGCATCCCAGTTGGGACTCAAGTGGATCCCGCTGACATTGCCGACATGGGGTCCATATGGTTTAGCCCACCTTGAAACCATATGGGAACTACGTTGGCGTGCTGGCTGGAATGCAAACGCTGCGTCATAGCTGTAGTGTGTAGTTTAATGTGTGTGTAACAGACATACCTGCAGTGTGTAGATCGATGTCCATATGAAAGTCAATGTCCAGCAGTGTCTTTTGTTTCTCCAACAGAGTTTCTAGTGTCTCTATCTCTCTCTAGCCTGGGAAGCATACCTTTTCGGGTCTATGATCCGGTCGGGAGCGGAATTAAACCTACGTCACCAGGCGCGTCATCCGCGTCATCAGGTGGCTGGAACAGCAAATCCGGAAAGACTTCACCCCAAAATAGGTCCGTCCGCAGGCCTACCTAATAAAATCCCTGATGCGGCGTAGTTTAGCTTATTTTTTAAATATAAATGTGAGTGTACTTTCCGGAGACTATTTAGCATCTGTCTACCTTTGTTATCCCACAGGGAAATTATATTTCATTTAAATAGGGATTGGGGAACAAACAGGGAGAACCAAAACAAAGCGGCTCTGCCAAACCGGAACGGCATATTCCGGAAAGAGGAATTGCTTCTTTTTTTTTTCAGTAGGCGAGGCCTAGACCGGATCACACGGGGCAGATAAAGTCGTGATTATTTTTTTGGTTTAAACTTTGAAACTTAAAATCTTAATATAAACTAGAAAAAGTGCTCCTCGGAGCACAAGTCTCCGCCAGGTCAGGTAGGTTATTATGGCCTCCTGGTGGGGCTATAATAGGCCAATGTGAAAAGGGTGCCATTTATTCCTAGGCCGTGCACAGCAATCGGACACTGCATGCATGATTTGAGGCATTTTGTTCTAAAATGTGTTTTGCTAAATTTGACCTGCTGGTGGCGCTATAACAGGCCAATGTTAACACATACAGTGCCAAGATCGCATCGATGCGTTCTTTCAAATCCATCGCTTGAGTGCCAGGATTCCAAAGAACGCATTGATGCGTTCTTTTGAATTTTCATTGTTTAATCTGTGATCGCACGTCTGTGTTTATTTCTCATCAACACTTTCGTTTTCCACTTACGTCACACTTACCCGGAGCCGGATGTAAAAAAAATAATTAATTTCCGGGTCACGTTGTTTTTCTCCGGTGATTTTCGGCCAGAATAAGGAAAAACACGGTTTTTCACACGGTATAAAAAACGAACGGACAGCTCAACTTCTATTTTCTTTGGTCCGGGTGACTAACAGTCATCGTCGTAGTGTATCACATCGTTTTCAGGCCGATCAGCGGGACAGGGATTGTCGAAAACGTCACATCCTGTGAATGACCGGATATGACGTGGGCCTGTTTGGGAGGGGGCGAGCGAGGTGATCAATGTTTGGATTTGCTGCTCTCTACTGGTGGAACTGTCGTAGGTGCTTGACAACACAATCAGAGAATTTATTTGAATGAAAAATTACAAAACAAAAAAAATAAAAAACACGCAAATTGCTGGCACAGGGGTGAGTACATTATGAATAAACACTGGCAGTCAATGTGTTAAAAGGGTGGCATTTTTTCCTCAACGTAGTGCAAATATGCATTCAAAGTTTCACCGCAATCGGACGCTGCGTTCATGATTTGCTGCATTTTGTTCAAAACGGGCCACTCCTGCAAACATTACATGTCAATGTTAGCCAATCAGGATGGAATATGAAAAATCAAACAGATCCGTCTTGATCACATGACTATAGAGATCATGTGTACCGATTTGCGTGAAATTTGAATAAAATCTGAAGGCTTAATATCAAAAAATGTGTTTTACATAAGTCTGCCTCCTGGTGGCGCTATAAAAGGCAAATGTGAAAAATGCAGGGCAAAGGTTTTTCCTTGGCCTCTAAAGAGTGTGCATACAAAGTTTTACACTGATCGGTGCAGTTATAGGTAAAAACACAAATCGGCCTGTTACAGCGCCACCATGAGGCTGATTTGAACATTTTCAAATGGCATTTCTTCCCCGGCCTAATGGGAATGTGTGTGCAAAATTTCACGGAAATTGCATGCTGTGTTCATGATTTGAGGCATTTTGTTCGAAACGGAGTACTCCTGCAAACTTTGAGAGACAATTTTTGCCAATCAGGATGGAATATGAAAAATCTGAAATGAGCCGTTTCTTTTAATGACTATAGAGATACTGTGTACCGATTTGGGGGATTTTTGGCCAAAATCTGTAGGAGTACTGTTCAGAAATGTGTTTTGCACAAATCGGCCTCCTGGTGGCGCTATAAAAGGCCCATGTGAAAAAATTGGAGCAGAGGTTCTGCTCTGTTATCCAGGGAGTGTGTGTGCACAGTTTCGCTGCAATCAAGCCAACGGGGCCAGAGATTAGCTGTCCACAAAATGACAGAATGACGGACGGACACACACACACACGGACAGACGGACGGACAGGGGGTAAAACATACTCTCTCGCCATGCCTTTCGGCCTGGCGGAGACAATAATGTAAAATGAAAAACAGGGGGATATTTACTCATGATGACCCATAAAAATTGGTACACGACCCAAACATGGGTCCCGGCCCACTCATTGGGAAACTGTGATGTAGATGATGAGATCACTGCTTGGAAAGCTCTTTCTAATTGCAGCTTGGTTACAATGTAAACCGCTTCTGTTTCCATTTGTTAGCCTTGGTCATGTCCATAAGTAGTGGGGCGGGAAATTTATACGATAGTGCACTTGGTGATACAAGCGAGAAATTTGGCACAGATGACCTTCATATGACCCTAATTGATAATCAACCTCTGGCCACGCAGAATTCCTAACATTTCAAGATGGCCACCACCAGTTTTCAAAATGGCTGTAACTGGGCCAATATTTTGGACTATATCGCTTTGCTGGGGCTTATTTTAATATATGAGAATATGTTCTGAAGGTATTTCTACCAAGTAAGACAAAAAAATAACATTAGGTTCCAATATGGTGGCATGTTTTCCAATATGGCTGCCAATAAATTGCAGAAATGTGCATCTGCTTATGGTTTATCCACATGAGCTTGTAGTACATGTATTTGTATTAATTACCATACACAGAATCCATTTATGGAACATTTTAAAGTGATTTATTAGCTTGGTAAAGCTTAGTGCTTACTTTTTGTTTTGTTATTAAGTCATTATAAACACATTCTCATTTACAATGGTGGCTAGGCAAGTGACAGTCCAGTGTACTAGCAACTGCAACCACAGAGGGGTGTGCAGATAAGTCCAAACTTAAAGCATTTGCAGTGGCCAGAACATGCCTTTCTACATCCACATCGTGTCAGCTCTTGGCATGATTTGGCCACTGCCGGAAGATCTGTCCAGTGTGGAAGCCAGGTTCTGTCCTTCTGGTGCCATCCCCAGAGGATTGGACTTGGCAAAACTGCACAAGAGTGACTGGCCCCATATATGTCCTGCTTGGAATGCAGCTCTCTTGCAGTGTTCCTTCAGAGCAGCACTTGTTGGTGGAATGCAGTCATATGATTGCTGCTTTCTTGCAAACAAGTCCAGTCGTGCCTCATTCACTTCCTTGTAGGAACTACTTCTATCGTACATGAGTACTATGAACTCCTCAATGACTTGCATAGGTTAATCATTTACTGCAACAGGTGTTGAACCTAATTTGGAGAAGTCTGTCTGCCATGCTGACCTTTTTCCCTTTCCATGGAAGGACGAAACTGTATGGTATCCGCTGAATGCATGAAACAAGCAAAGACCTGATGACTTTGATTCAATAGCTGATTTCATGAAAGGGGATCCATCTGAGGTCCTTCCCTCCTTCCAAAGGCAATCCACAGCTAATTCAAGCCAAGTCTTTGAACAAGTAAAACTGTTATGTCAGCAATGCCAGTATCTGAGGCAGAGCTGCAGAGGATAGCATCTGATACACCATGATTCGCAGCTCAGATACTGACGTTGTTGTCATAGCAGTTACACTTATTCATATTAAGTAAGTCTGAGAGACTTATTGTCAGTATCAGCTGAGAACGCAGGAGTCTTATAGACCCCTGGTATTGCTGAGGTGGAGCGCCACACTCACCGTACCTACTCATACACTGAGTTGCCGGTGCCCAGGATCGAACCCATGACCATGTGATCCGAAGGTGCTACCGACTGAGCTACCCAGACACAAAGACTTGGCTTGAAAAAGCTGCCGAAGGACCTCAGATGGATTCCTGTTCATGAAATTGCATCAGCAATTGGATCAAAGTCATCAGGTCTTTGCTTCTTTCATGCATTCAGCAGATACCATACAGTTTTGTCCTTCCAGGGAAAGAGAAAAAGGTCAGCACCTGTTTGAGAAAATATCCATATATATCCAAGTTTTTGTATTTATTGGTGAACGTATTGAAAAGTCTGTTGCCCTAGGTCATTAAAAAACTACCAAATCACTTTAAAATGTGCTATAAATGGATTCTGTGTATGGTAATTAATACAAATACATGTGCTACAAGCTCATATGGATTAACCATCAGCAGATGTACATTTCTGCAATATATCGGCAGCCATATTGGAAAATATGCCGCCATATTGGAACCTAATGTAATTTCTTTATCTTACTTGGTAGAAATACCTCCAGAACGTATTCTCTTATATTAAAATAAGGGGGAAATCAAAGATTTTCAGCCCCAGCAAAGTGATATAGTCCAAAATATTGGCCCAGTTGCAGCCATTTTGAAAACTGGTGGTGGCCATCTTGAAATCTTAGGAATTCTGCGTGGCCAGAGGTTGATTATCAATTAGGGTCATATGAAGGTCATCTGTGCCAAATTTCTCGCTTGTATCACCAAGTGCACTATTGTGTATTGAAAACGGCAATTTCCCGCCCTGCTAAAGTGAGAACCCTGCATATTGCAGGAATGACCAAGCCAAGTGCTCAGTCGCCACATATGGAGGAGACGATGCTTCCTGTATCCTTGATCTGTATCCTGAAACACTTGTTGAGTTTCCCAAGCTTATGCATGACTGCACGTGCTATTGTTTGTGATCAAGAATATCTTGATAATGTGTGAATACACAAATAAAGATGTTGACTGACTGACAGTGTGACTGAGTTATTGTTGTCCTAGTCTAGTCTTCTTTGTCTTGTCCCATTTTTTCCCCCTTTCTCTTTTTTCGGACTGCGCCCCTTCAGGTGTCAAAGTGAGTCTCACAAAGCATTCCTCAGTCAGCAGTTGGAGGAGAGAGGACTATTTATATAGCACAGTATATTATTTGAGTTCATATTAAATGTTTACTTCTCAGAAATCCTCGACACCCCGGGCCAGTGTGGGTACACACCTACATTATATCAGTAAAGCAGATGTGGGGAGGGCTCATTCACTGGACCTTCTCAGGGGCCCAGCTAGTTCTGTGCTCAGCCCTTTTTGATTGAATACTTTATTAATACAATTATTAACAGTACGGTAGTACAGTCAGAGGTTATGCCTGACTATAGTCTATTCATTAAAGCCTCTAGATTTGTGTTTAGGCAATTTTAGTATCTGCTTGATTTGATAGGCAAGCTGTGACAATCTTGGACTGTATCAGCTGTGTGTGAGAGGCTGTGTGTGCAATAAATTACATAGTCTGTTAATGAATCATGTAATGCTCAAATGTAATGCGGAAATGAATACAAGGAATGAAAATAACATAATGTGAGCCACTTGTTTATTGGATGACATTGAAACCTTAATCCCAGCCAGACATGTCAGACATGCCTACATACAAAGTATGTATAAGTAGGCTATTAGCAGCAAATCATTTATTTGACAAGACATACTGTTGTCACCAAGTGAAGAAACCTGTCACCCTCCCAGTTATACAGAGTATTTGTATGCAGTCAACAGATATCAAATTTTATAGCCACTGGCAAATAGATACCACGAAGCAAAAGTTCACCTCAAATAGATCTACCAAGTATGGGGTTAATGTTGGAGGGAATGTAGGAATGTTTTAAATAGTTTTATGGCTAAAGGGATACTATTGCAATGTCATGGGGGGGGGTTCGGTTGAGGAGTGGTATGTTATGTAGGGGTGAAGGTTATTATTGTCATCAAAATATACTTTGAGTAGCGCAGTAAAAGTAAAGTGTTTTCAAAAACAGCAGATCTACAAGCTCACAACACGTCACAATGTATATCAGCTTTTTTCGAATTGCAAATTAACAAGTAACTAAACCTGTCAAATGCTGTAATTGTAGTGGAGTAGAAGTAACAAATGGAAAGTAAAGTAAAAGTACCTCAAAATTGTAGGATACTATGCATTGTCAGCACTGCACATTATTGTATAGTACTTGAGTAAATGTACTTAGTTACTTTGGACCACTTTGACAGGCTAAGCCAGGGGGGGGGTCTGTTGATTCAGTGACCCCAGCTAAGGCACACCACCCACTTGGCCACTTACACTAATGCAGACCAATGAAAAGCCATAGGTTTTGGGGTTTCCCTGGCTAGGTTAGTAGTATTGCATTGTGTAACAGGGGAGACCTCTTCAGGGTTCTGTGTCCTTGCCCCTTGATGACGTTTTCCCTTCACTACATGGTACTCAGTCAGTTGATCATATAATTGTCAGGCTCCTCTCTGCATTGGTGTGCATTAGCATCATGCAACAAGAACTGATAAAGGCTCTGTGCATAACTTTAGTCACAGTTCCTGAAGGTACCATACCCATTTCCTGTTTGGTTCATTTTACTGAACCAGTGCTATACTGAATTAATCAGTTTAGCACAGATATGTAATTATACATTACAACAGCAGATATTTGCAATATGGCCCAATTTTGTCAGTAAAACACTTGATTAAAACAATTCCTCATCACATTCAAATGATTGAAGTTACTGTGTTCATTGTGTCACACAAATGTTTCATTGTAGGTTTAAAAGTAAAACATGGAAATTTGGCCCGTATTCCTGTTTTTCTCACTTTTAATTTGAAGAGAAAAACTAATTATACATTACTACCCGGAGCATTCCTCCTGTGTCCTTCTCTCTCCCTTCTAGCAAACACCATTAGTGTGTATTGGAAAAGCTAAAAAGACTGAGATCCACATCTCTGCTTTGAAGTGAGATAGCTTCAAAAGTATAAAAGTGATCAAAAACTTAAACACACCAATCAAACTTTATTTTTATCAAATCAAACTTTATTTATAAAGCACATTTAAAACAACAGAAGCTGACCAAAGTGCTGTACAAGGTTGAGACAAACAAAGCATCAATAAGCGCCCATTGGCGCACAGACAAATACAGTACATTGTTAAGATACAGTAGCGGCTCAAGTGCAATTAAAAGCCAAATACGATAGGTGGGTTTAAGTAGGGATCTGAAAACCCCAATGGACTGGGCAGATCGGATGGGGAGAGGGAGGTCCTTCCAGAGCAGCAAAAGCCCCTGGTCCTTTTACTGGTCTGGCAATGGAAGTCATAATAAGTACACCACTGATTATGACTTCCATTGCTGTGTTTAACTATTTGAAAGTAACCAAGTACATTTACTCAAGTACTGGAGTATTTCCAATGTTCTGTACTTAACTCCTAAATATAAAAAAAACTACAAAACATTTCAAAACTAGAAAAAATGTTCCTCGGAGCACAGGTCTCCGCCAGGTCAGGTAGGTTATTGTGGCCTCCTGCTGGCGCTATAATAGGCCAATTTGAAAAGGGTGCCATTTCTTCTTAGGCCGTGCACGGCAATCGGACATCGCATTCATGATTTGAGGCATTTTGTTAAAAGAAAAAGTTTTTCTAAATAAGACCTGCTGGTGGCGCTATAACAGGCTAATTTTAAAAGGGTGGCATTTGTTCCTCGGCCAATGTTAAAAGGGTGGCATTTTTTCCTCAACATAGTGTGAATGTGCGTGCAAAGTTTGACAGCAATCAGACGCTGCGTTCATGATTTGCAGCATTTTGTTCAAAACAAGCCACTACTGCAAACTTTAGATGTGAATCTTAGCCAATGAGGATGGAATAATTATGAAAAATCAAACAGATCCGTCTTGATCACATGACTATAGAGATCATGTGTACAGATTTACGTGAAATTTGGATAAAATCTGAAGGCTTAATATAACATTTTTTTTTAACATAAGTAGGCCTCCAGGTGGCGCTATAAAAGGCAGATGTGAAAAATGTAGTTTTACACAGATCAGTTATAGGTAAAAACACGAATCGCACTGTTATAGCGCCACCATGAGGCTGATTTGAACATTTTCAAGTGGCATTTCTTCCTCGGCATAGTGGAAATGTGAGTGCAAAATGTCACGGAAATTGCATGCTGTGTTTATGATTTGAGGCATTTTGTTCAAAACGGAGCATTCCTGCAAACTTTGGAAGCCATTTTTAGCCAATCAGGATGGAATATGAAAAATCTGAAAGACCCGTTTTGTTTAATGACTAATAGAGATACTGTATACCGTGATGTTTGGACAAAATCTATTAGGAGCACTGTCAAAAAAATCCGCCTGGCCTCCTGGTGGCGCTATATCAGGCCCATGTGAAAGATTTGGGCCAGAGGTTCTGAATTGGCATCCAGGGAGTGTGTGTGCTCAGTTTCGCTGCGATCAAGCCAGCGGTGCTGGAGATTAACTGTCCACAGACATAATGACACACACACGGACGGACAGACAGGGTGCAAAACATATATTGTACTCTCGCCATGCCTTTCTGCCTGGCGGAGACAATGACATGAACAAGAGCAAGATTCCACAGTAAGCTGATTTTGTTTACAGTTTGAATGGAGTTTCTAGGTGGATAGTCAGGGAATATTATCAGAATAATGTCAAAACCTGGAATCAATTCCTTACCAAGAAATTTCGGTAGCACTTGCTATGCATCCTATGTGTATAATGCATCATGAACATACTTATAAGGCATTATAATCTGCCCATAACCCTGTATAATCTGATTTATAAGAGCTCATAAATACTCATAAAGCTTTATAACTATAACCATAACACATTATAAGGCCTTTTACAATGACTTATAAGTATTTAGTGTTATAATACTTCATAATTGCTGCCAAATTGGTAACCAATTGCCATGCAACCCAAATTCATTCTCATAGTTATAATCCATTATAATCAATTGATAATGCTTTATTATCACTGTTATAATGTGTCATAACCATTATAATGCATTATTATAATGCATTATACTATGATTATTAGTTATTATAAGTGGTCATTTGTTACTTTATGATCATTTTATAAGGCTTTGTATCACGTTTATAATGCCTTATTAACACTTATAAGGCGTTATACTGTGATTATAAGTAATTATAAAGTTAACATTTGTGACATTATGATCATTTTATAAGGTGTTATTATCACATTTGTATCGCCTTTGAGTCACTGTTATAATGCATTATAATTACTGTTATAATGCATTACACTATGATCATAAGTTATTATAAGTGGCCATGTGTTACTTTATGATCATTTAATGATGCTGTATTATAACGTATATAATGCCTTATACAGTTATAATGCATTAGAAGTGATAATAAGGCATTTTAACAGTGATTATAATGCATTATAGCAGTGATAATAAAGGATTGATTATAATGGATTATAACTACCAGAATATATTTTGGGTTGTATAGCAAGTGTTACCAAGTGGGTTGCAATTATGAAGTATTATAATACTTAACATTATAAGTCATTATAACATGCTGTATAGTGTGTTATGATTGCATTATGCGTTGTTATGAATATTTATAACTGTAATCATCACGTGTTATAAGCATAATACAATGCATTTATACTTGAACTTATAAGTCATTATAACCAGCTTTATAATGTGTTATGGTTATGGTTATAAAGCATTATGATTATTTATAAGTATGAATATATATATATAACATTTTATAATCATATAAATGATTATAAAAGATTATGATCAGCATTACAATGCCTTATAAGTATGTGTATAATACGTTATACACATGGGATGCATAGACATTTATTCACCAATGTGTTTGTAAAGGTGTCTCTAGTAACACATCTCATAAAGATTGCAATGCAATTTCCCTAGGGGAATTTGTGACAGCTGCTGAAAGTTGGGGTACCCTTAACCTTATGCAGGAAATAAATAAATAATACAATTCTGCTTTAAGTAGCATGTGAGCATTAGTGAGGACCAATTATATCAAGATAGGTTGAAAATGGGTGAAGTCGTCCTTTAAGTAGCATGTGAGGGGTCAAACTAGTTTTTTTTTATGATTCTGAATCCATTGCAAGCATTTGTTTTGCACCAAAACCACTATTGGCAGAACATATGATTTGTGTGATGTTTGGACAAAATTTGTAGGAGTGATATCAAATAATGTTTTGCAAAAAAAAAGCCTCCTTGTGGTGCTGCTATGACAGGCCAATGCAGAGGTTCTGCTCTGGCATCCAAGGAGTGTGCGTGCACAGTTTCACGCCTAGAGACCGACTTGCCTCACTAATCCTGCCCGCCTATGAGCACTCATCCTGGGCATAGAACCCACTAAAAAAAACTGATCTACAAACCGACCACGTGTGGCCCTTAACTAATGATATGTTAACGTTGGTTAAAGTTGTACAATGCAGAATCCCAAATAACGATTTTTAGCAACCTCTGCTGGTCACTACCGTCACTGCATACAATTTCCGTAATCCTAGATTACCCAGAATTCCATTCGTTTTCACCGGAAGCCGGAAGCGTTTCAAAAAGCGATCTTTTAATTGTTTTATACTATCTACGGATCGTTTCTCTTAGCCAGTGGAGCATTAGTTACCATGAGCTGTGCTTTCTTTTTCTGTTCTTTTTCGATCTTCCAATCCTACATTCTCTTAACATCAGCGTGAGGTTCCTTTTTGCTATTACCGCGGTAGTTCCTGGCCAAACAGGAAACCGTTGCGGTAGTTCCTGGGGACGTCGGCCACGACGTCATGACGTTGGCCAGGAACGTCATTTTCCCGGGAAAGTCCCCCCCTTCACCGTTCAATAGAAAATATATAAATAAAAGGCTTCCGGGGGTGAAATTCATGGAGTGGGTGTTGTGAAACTTTTGCCACTGACAAAAGATATACAATTTAACTTTAGTTTTGTTGAAAACGTTACCTAGTATTACTTTAAGTCGTATAGTGACTTAACCATTAATTGAATGATTCAATGAATGATCAATTAATGATGAACTTGTGATTAATTAATGTAGTTAATCATTAATTAAGCGTTAATTACGTGTATGAATGTGATCAGGAATGCGACAAAAACACAACAATCTCCATGAATTCTATAGCTTCATGGGGTGAGTGTTTTTTTTTTTTTTAAAGGCATTGTTTTGGGTGAACTACCCCTTAGCGGTAGGGATCATTCACTTTTCACCTTTTTAGGGGCTCAGCTAGATGTGTGCTCAGCCCTGACAGTCTATTTCAGTGGATCTCAAACTTTTCAGGCCGCGACCCCCTCCCAAAATAATAATTTTGAACTGGGGACCCCCCACCCTGACACTTTGGAATTGTGGCATTACATTTAGTTTGACTCGGTTCCGCATATATATTGTGAACATAGCCGATCTACACAATTGTTGCCTCTTTATATTTGGCTATTTGGCTAATGTTTTTAATTTTTCTATTTTTTTAAGTAGGCCTATAGTTAGTTTTTTTACTTGATGCAGTAAGGGCCTTTTTTTCATTTTTTTCATTTTTAATTTAGAGGTATTAAAATGGTCTTAAAATACCTTACATTGCAGATGTAAGGTATTTGTGTTTACAGTACAGAACCTGTACTGTAAACACTTAAAGTATACTGTAGGCTATGTTTGTTTTTCTCACTCGAAAACAATGTTGCACATTAAGCTGGAGCTGTTAACAACTCACAGACATCTAAACTGTGACCCTGACTACAAAAACATCAAAACCCCCTGCTGAAATGGATGACGAAAATGACGCGCACGTCGCTTAACACCTACACTACAGGTCACACAATGGACAATTGATATGCATCTAGGCTCATTCCTATGTAAATTCACCTGGTGTGAGTCGGGAGCCTTTGTAAACTTTGTTGAGGTGTGAATTTAAAGTTGTTTTAAATCTATGCATGTGCCTGCGCGTGCTCCTGTTCAAATAGGTTCCTGCACGGCGTGCAAGGCCGTCCCATGAGCAATGCAACCCTGGAAATACCAGTGGTGTAAAGTAACTAATTACATTTACTCAAATACTGTACTTAAGCACAATTGTGAAGTACTGTTACTTTAGTGGAGTATTTCCAATTTTCAATACTTTATACTTCTACTCCACTACATCTCAGAGGCAAATATTGTATTTTTACTCCACTACAATTATTTGACAGATTTAGTTTGTTACTTTGTAGATTTAGATGATTCGTTACAAAACATACATTAACCACTTCATCCCTATATATTCTACAAAAAAATTTAATAAAAATAATGTTTTACTTTTGGTACTTTTGAAGTCAATACTTTTGTACTTTTACTTGAGTAAATTTTGATTACCGGACTTTTACTTGTAAGGGCATGGTCACATCGAAGTTTAATTCTACCTATGAGGGTGGATTCTGCCAGTGCTGATTTCTTGCCATTAGCGGATTTCTGCAAAAAAATAAAAACGCTCCGTTCCCATTGAAAAGCATTGCCAGAATCCACCCTCATAGGTGGAATTAAACTTCGGTGTGACCATGATCTTGCAGATTTTTTCCAAGAATCCACGCATTTGCATTGACAAAGCATTGGCAGATTCTGCCCCAGAGGTAAAATAAAAGTGCGGTGGGAGCACACCCTAAACAGTGTATTCCTACATTGTGGTATTGATACATTTACTTAAGTAAAAGATGTGAATACTTCTTCCACTGGGAAATACTCAAGTAAAATTACAACTTTCTCAAATTTATCTGACAAAACATGCTGTGATAATACCAAACCCAGCACCCCACCACCCTTGTTAGTGGGGTGCTTGTTATGCTATTTTTATACCATAGCCACTGACATGATCATAAAACACCTTGCCAAGAAGCACTATCAAGTTTCATGGGAATATTTTGGCTACAAGGATGCTATTGGAATGATCTCTTAAGTCCTTTAAAGGACATTCCTACTTTTACTTTCTGCATAGCTTGCAATTAACAGCCAATATAAGCATGCAGAGACGGTTAACGCGGAACCCATTGCAGAGGAGTTCAGAGTTCCATTCAGGGGTGAGTGAGACTTCATCTGTCCTTCATGGTCATATAAATGTCTTAGAGATGTCAGTTATTCGTAGTCATAAAGGTTTTAGAGGTGTTAGCTATTCATATAGTCATATAAATCTATTAGACATGTTTTTTTAACATGACTCCGTACATAGTGCCACATAGCTACACACATGACCCGAGGTTACACACAATGAGTGGGCAGCATAATTGATGTTATATTGTACAGATTGAAATGATTGATTGTGTGTTATTTTATTTATAATGATATGGTTTGGGCCGGATTGGAATGTCCTTTTGTTAATTCATTTCTATTTAGACATTTAAATTATGTTATGATTATATAAATAATAATTTGCATTGCATGTACTTTTGAATCTACTAGTTAATATTATTTTAAAGTAGCAATATGTTTTACTTGAGTAGCTACAGTTTGGCTGGTTTACCCACCTCTGACTGTAACCTTAATTCATACAATGGAATCAAAGTGTATTAGACAGAAGAAGACAATATAGCAGTACTTCAGTACTAAAAAACAAAACAAGAAACATGACTGTAATGACAAAAAATTACTTGTGAAATTAGGAATAAGCTAATAACAAACACGCAAATGAAAAGAACTGAATGGGCAAGCATCATGTCATTTCATTGCATGTAATAAAGCTAATAATATCAAAATGGATCACTCTTTTTATATGTGTAACTAATAAGAACTTATGCAGTGGTGTGTGGCAAGAATGAACAATAGGATTCAAATAATCTAATTTAATTCATGAATATGAATTGTATTGAACCATTCAACTCATGTTAATGTCCAAAAAATGATGTGTTTCTTTCACACTTAGGGGTTGAACACAAGGTTCCACTGCTACTGGTAGAGGGAAAAAGTGAGTGTTCATAATTTTTCTATTAAACCTACACTAAGCTTAGCCCAGGTCCAGGGCGTCTCGAACACCCTGCCAGGCGCTCTGCTCTGCTCATAGACCGAAAATTCCACTGCCGTGCGAGGTCTCCGTCTTTAGTAAAAAATAATCATAACTACTTTGCTACTCACCGAAACAAAGGCAGTGTTGTTGAACGTCTATTCTCCAGGGTGGGGAGCCTCTCAGGACCCCACCTTCTCTGTGTAATACACTTTTTGGGCAGAAAATAAAATATGTCAGATGGAAATTATTTATTTACTCCACTGCGCCCTCTACAAATCTGGTCAATATAAATTACCATTGACCAAATCTGTAGAGGGCGCAGTGGAGTAAATAATATAATTTCCGTCTGGTGGACATGTTTTATTTTCTGCTCAAAAAGTGTATTATACAGAGGAGGTGGGGTCCTGAGCGGCTTCCCACCCTGGAAAATTAGACGTTCAAAAACACAAAACAGCCTTTGTTTCGGTGAGTGGCAAAGTAGTTTTGTTTATTTTTACTAAAGATGGAGACCTTGCACGGCAGTAGAATTTTCGGTCTATGAGCAGAGCAGAGCGCCTGGCAGGGCAGGGCGTTGGAGAGAACACACTAACGCTCTGGACCTGGGATACACTTAAACAATATCACACGAGAGGGTGTGCTTTACCGTCATTATTGGCACGCCAGTGATGCGGTCAGGAACGAGGCGGAGCCGAGTTCCGCGAGCATCACTGAAGTGCCAATAATGTAAGGTAAAGCACACCCTCGAGTGTAATATTGCGATTATACAACAGTTACCAACAAAACACATCCAAATGTATTCATATTGTGGGGCAATTCATAATAAAAATGTTTCGCTATTAACCGTTTCCCTGTAAAGAGAAGAATTTATTTGACTGTGACATTAAATAGTCCCTGTAGCAGCGCTCTAAGGCACCGTCTCATCAACACAGCTGAGCTATCAATGCTTGTGCAGTGGAATGAATTCCAGTAGGCTATATGCTCCGTCGTACGATCGTGTCACGTGGCCAAAATAACTTAATATCTACAAGCTGACAACGCGTCACGATGGCGACACGTTGTGAACTTGTAGATCGGCTATTTTCGCCGTGCGATACCTGGCGACGCGTTGTGAACTTGTAGATCGGCTATTTTCGCCGTGCTGTTTGTTTTCCTACCGTGGGACAGCGTGGCGTCACAGCACAGCTGTGCCATATTTGGTCTAATCAGGTGCGGACTGCAGTGCGGAGTGATTTATTAATGTGATTAGGCCCGTGCTATCATGCTGGTTTGAAGCACGGCTAGATAGCTATTTCAACCAATCAGATTGCTTGGTCGGAACTACCTGTTGTATAATAAGCTATAACCATAAGAATAGTCCTACAATTATCTGCTCAGATCAGCAAAGGCATCAACACCATCTATTTGTCTGTCTACAGAAAGCCGCCACCATGAGTACGGACGCAGAGATGGAGCAGTATGGCCCGGCCGCCATTTACCTCCGTAAGCCAGAGAAGGAGAGAATGGAGGCTCAAAGTTCGCCCTTTGATGCCAAATCTGCAGCATTTGTAACTGATGTTAAGGAGCTGTACGTCAAGTGTAAAATCCTAAAGAAGGACGGTGGCAAAGTCACTGTGGAAACGCTCATTACGAAGGAGGTACGTAGGTAGAGGTGGATCTGAAATAAAATAGTGACACAGTACAACTGTAATTGCAAGACATTCTAAAGTTGTGTTTTTATTTTTAGGAAAAAACTGTGCCTGAGGCTGATGTCACCCCTATGAACCCTCCCAAGTATGATAAAATTGAGGATATGGCCATGATGACCCACCTCACTGAAGCCACTGTCCTGTATAACCTCAAAGAGCGTTATGCAGCATGGATGATCTATGTAAGGTTTTCTACATGCTGAGAACAGTACAGTATTGCACCTGTCGATAGCAAAGAAAGAAAAATACAGAGCACACGTTATATCATGAAGTGAAATCCATAAAATGACAGATTCAAACAAACTCATGGTTCTGAAGTTAACTTGCTCATTAGTTGATGCCACTTGCAACTCGTGACTGTAATCCCTGCTCTAGTGATCCGTTGTCCCAGATATGTGGCATGGTCAGTGCTATGTTGTATGATGTTAATGTTCTCTCTCTTCTCCCCTTCAGACATACTCTGGCTTGTTTTGTGCAACTGTGAACCCCTACAAGTGGCTCCCAGTGTATGACCAGGAGGTTGTAAATGCCTACAGAGGCAAGAAGCGTATTGAGGCTCCACCCCACATCTACTCTGTCTCTGACAACGCTTATCAGTTCATGCTGATGGGTACGTACTAGTCAGGACAATGTAAAACAAAAATATATATATATATATATAACTATAATGGTTTTGTGCTGTATCCATGACTAAAAGTTTGCTTTACATTCTACAGATAAAGAGAACCAGTCTGTCCTGATCACGTAAGTTTCCCATCTAATAGGCATTAAAAAAGCAACATTGACAACAAATTCACTAACTGCATTTCTCTAAATGTATGCATTTATAAACAGTGGAGAATCCGGTGCTGGAAAGACTGTGAACACCAAGCGTGTCATCCAGTACTTTGCAACAGCTAGTTCTGGTGGAGATAAATCGGCGGCCGGTAAAATCAAGGTATGTGTACAGGTTTTTAACAAAAAAAAAAAATATTTGAACATAAAGCATTTATATGCGATATAGCAATTCAAATTTTAAATTGGGCGATGTGTAAAACATTCTAGGGGTCACTGGAGGATCAGATTATTGCAGCCAATCCCTTGCTGGAGTCCTATGGTAATGCCAAGACTGTGAGGAATGACAACTCCTCTCGCTTTGTAAGTATAAATAATGACATTTTATGAGAAAACCTGCAATAATTCCACAGTGTAGATGCAACTAATTGTTGTATATCAAACAGGGTAAATTCATCAGAATCCATTTCGGCTCAACGGGTAAACTGGCCAGTGCTGATATTGAGACATGTAAGTATGAAGTTCATGGATGATAAATTATATATGCGTTAATTTGAGGATTACATTTTATGTACAACCCATATAGATTATTATTGTTTTATAATAATTGTAATTGTAATTGTAATTGTAATTGTAATTGTAATTATATTTATTATTATTATTACTATTACTATTATTATTATTATTATTATTATTATTATTATTATTATTATTATTATTATTTATTTATAAATTATTATTATCATTAGTATGAGTTATGTACAACCCATATAGATCTGCTGGAGAAGTCTAGAGTGACCTATCAGCTTCCTGCAGAGAGAGGTTACCACATATTTTTCCAGATGATGACCAACCACAAACCTGAGATTATTGGTAAGTGGAATTACTGATGATGCAGTGAGAACATAAATGAATGAATAAAAACACATGTTCACCCTTTTTTAATCCCTTTTAAGAAATGTGTCTGATCTCCTCCAACCCCTACGACTTCCCGTTGATCAGCATGGGTCAGATCACTGTGGCCAGCATTAACGACAAGGAGGAGCTGGAAGCTACTGATGTCAGTGAACATATTTGTTTCTTTCTAATACTCACTAGTGTGGACTGCAGTCAGTTGCTCTGCAAAATGCATTTTATAAAGCAGTGGTTCTCAAAGCTTTCAGGCAGTGACCCCCCAAAATAATCCTATTTGAACTGGGGACCCCCCCATCCTGACAAGCACTTGGAATTGTAGCAGTTGAGGCATTACATTTAGTTTGACTCGGTTCTACAGATAAATATTGTGAAAATAGCCGATCTACATTTTTTCACATTCTTTGACTCTTTCTAATATTCGACAATTTGGCCAATGTTTGACAATTTGTATAGTATAGTTTGTTGATAACTTATTTGTTTTATTTCAACTTATTTATTGTATAGGTCTTAAAAGTCCTTAAATTGTCACTTTAGAAATGTGCAGATACCATGTATATATACTTATACTGTATGTTGGTTTGTTAACTGTTGAGTTGTACACAGTTCTAAATGATGTTTGTTAATCAATGCTTAATCTTAATCTTTTGAATACATCTCTGCTTATCGACATCAGGATGCTATTGACGTCCTGGGCTTCAACGGTGAGGAAAAACAGATGATCTACAAGTTCACCGGTGCAGTGATGCATCATGGTGTCATGAGGTTCAAACAGAAGCAGCGTGAAGAACAGGCAGAACCTGACGGCACGGAGGGTGAGCTAATCTTTATTATTATTATTATTATTATTATTATTATTATTATTATTATTATTATTATTATTATTATTATTATATTCTAAATGGACTAAGCTAAATATATTGTCAATATATTTCCATTATTTTATTTTTTTATATTTTACCGTTTACGGTGGCACGGTGGCGCAGTCGGTAGCGCTGTCGCCTCACAGTGAGAAGTCGCTCTCTGGATTAAGAGCGTCTGCTAAATGCCTAAGTTGTAAATTGCAAATTGTATGAACATTTCAGAGGCTGACAAGATTGGCTACCTGTTGGGTATAAACTCAGCAGAGATGCTTAAGGCGTATTGCTACCCCAGAGTGAAAGTCGGAAACGAGTATGTCACTAAGGGACAAACTGTGCCACAGGTGAGTAAATTACATTAATTCCATGTTCTGATTTCATATACACCTTATATTCTCAACACAGCATACCATAAGAACTCTAATATCTTTTTGAGTTGTGTCTTAAATCAGCTTCTGTAGATAAAATGATCCTCCAACATTATTCAAAGTCATTTCTATTTATTTATTAAATATATGAAGAGCACTCTGCAGAAACATGTGCAGTTCAATGCACCTCTGATGTATTATTTTAACAGTATTGTTATACCTTATATATCATTATAAAAAAAAACACTACACCATACAACCCCACTCAGATCAGCTAACACAGGGAAGCTGTTAGAACCTTCCCGAAAACACCCGGGACAGACTCTTCTCCCTTCTGGCTTCCAAACTGTGGAACGAACTCCCATTGCAGTTAGAACTGAAGACTCACTCCCAATCTTCTGCCGTAATCTCACATCTGAAGACTCACCTCTTCAGACTTCACCTTAGCCCGTATCAGTTGCCTTAGCTTTGACGACCTTGCAGGCTTATGCAAAGGCTAAAATGTGATTTAGATAGCACTAGTCCATACACGTAGGAGGATATGCGCACGTAGGAGGATAATACTAATTAGTAGAAAGGCCTATCTACAGCGCGGAGGAATTACTATTATAATTAGCCAAGTTACTTGCCGCGTTGCCGACCAGGGCAGGGTCCCATCGTCCCGTTTTGAACCAATATGGGACGCACTGAATGTAGCAGTAATGAACAAAATAAAACACAAGTGGCCGTGATGCCCCCTGCCTGCCCTGCGCACGCTGATTTCACCGTTTCCTCTGCTGTCAATACGGTAGACACCAGTTGACTAGTTGAGATTCAACATCAAGTGAAACGCTGCATAAACAGTGGGTAGGTTTGATTTCGAGCCTATATTCCAGCTTAAATGCGCGCAAGCCAAGCAATGCTTTGATATAGAGAGTGAGAGAGGAGAGACTGCCTGGAGAGCTGGAGAGAGAGCTGGAGAGAGAGAGAGCAAGAGAGAGCGTTTGCGAGAGAGAGAGAGAGGGAGAGAGAGAGAGAAAGTATCAAACCGATGTGGTCCGATTTTTTTATCATCATTAATGTAGCCTACCCTACCTACACTTGCATTTTAGAACGTTCAAACTACCATTTTAGTAGAACTACCCAGTAGAACAAGTGAACTGCACAACAGCTGTCTGTCTCATTGATTGTCAGTGGCAGCGCATGCATGTGCACATCAAAATCACACTACAAAACCCGACATTTGATCAACAACAAAATATAGATTAATACATTTGACAACATACAGCCAACATCCCAAAATTTAGTCTTAATATCCAGCAAGTAGCCTAATATAAATTAATAACTGCAAACAAATTACAAGTTTAGGCTATCAATATCCTACAAAAGTAGAGATAAGCTATGACCTCACCGGCGCTCTGATGGACAATAAATAAATAATCATTTTGCAAACAACATCCATGTTCTGTTCTCTTGTCAATAATGATACAAATGGAACGTTTATTTCAGCAGCTAGAATGTGATAGTTTTTTTTACATTGTTTGAGTGCGTTTTGGGTGCACAGCGCAGCTCCTCATTTAAGTTAATCGTCTTCACCTGCTGCTGTGCTGCTGCAACAGGGCAGATCTCTCATAATTAAGAAATACTATTTATTGATTTTAAAAATCAACTTAAGTCATTATTAGTGCAAGTTCATAGGTGGACACAATAGGGACATTTGGGCACCTCGATATCAAATTGGCTAATTAAGTATCTACATATAAATGCATTTTAGTGGGCACTTATTTTTCTTTTTTTTTACCCTTTAACGGGAAAAGGTCTGAAAATTCCCGGGAATTAAAATTAGCTATTTCCCCGAAAATGTTAAACCCTAGTCCCATAGCTCCCGGGGCCATACCACTGCTGGGCAGCCGTAACCATGGCGACATTGTTTGACACAAAAACGCTAATATACAGCTGAGATTTGGTGAAATCGAAAAATGGGCTTCGCTGTTCCGTGCACATGGTAATGGTCAATGGCTACGTGCAAATTCAGATGAACTGCTCCAGCCACTGAGGAGAACCAGGCAGAACCAATTTTGGCCTCACCACTACACCACCAGTTTGTCAAATTATATATTGATGTTATGTAGACAGATGCCAGGTTCATTTGTAGACCTGGCATCCTATAGTGTGTATAGTTTCAATGTATCCTACAGATTATTGATTGTTTTGATATTATACTGTTTAGACTGATGATGATGGTTCTTGGTTTATCTATGATCCTAGATTGCTATGCATTTGATGTATTACCTCGTATTTTCCTTGCTTACTGTAAATCGCTCTGGATTAAGAGCGTCTGCTAAATGCCTGAATTCCTCATTGTAAATTGTGTAATTCACACCCCTACCTATGTCCTTAGGTAATGAACTCAGTCGGTGCCTTGGCCAAGTCCCTCTATGAGAAGGAGTTCTTCTGGATGGTCATCAGGATCAACGAGATGCTGGACACCAAGCAGCAGAGAAACTCCTACATTGGTGTGCTGGACATCGCTGGTTTTGAAATCTTTGATGTAAGCATGGACTTTTTTTAAGTGGGAGACTAATTATTTTTGTCACAATTAAACAATTACAAGATATTGGGCTAATGATATTTCCACTTACAGTTCAACACCCTGGAGCAGCTGTGCATCAACTTCACCAATGAGAAACTGCAACAGTTTTTCAACCACACCATGTTTGTTCTGGAACAAGAAGAGTACAAAAAAGAAGGCATCCCCTGGGATCTCATTGACTTCGGCATGGACCTGGCTATCTGCATTGAGCTCATTGAGAAGGTATGTACATGGACTTGGCTGTCTGCATTGAGCTCATTGAGAGGGTATACTATTATTATTGTGGGCTCGGCGAGCACACTATAGATATCTTCACAATTTATTTATTCTCCCCCAAAAGTATGGCACCTAACTACTCCCACATACTTTCACTTAGAAACTCCATTCAAACTTTAGAAAATCCAACTTACTGTGGACACGTGTGCTTCGGTACTTTTATTTTTGAAATTATTTGTAGTTTTGGAAATATTTAACTTAAGCACCCAATGCATTTCCAATGGGTTTTGCTAGTGGGGAGAGAGAAGGACAGAGGAGAAATGCCCAGTGTTTTCGTAAAGTCACTGTGGCCGCATTGTTTACACTACAGACATGCTTTTTACATCACCAAGATCGCACAGGTCTGCTCTCCAATTTAATCCAAAGATCTAAGCTGTGCGATGTACACATTTTGATAAGACCATTAATGTAAACCCATGCACCTACACACTCTAGCAATCAGTAGCAGCTGGTGCTACCTAATCTGTCAGTCATTGGCTGTCAGGCAGTGGTGCTGCAAAGTAACTAAGTATATTTACTCAAGTACTATGCAAGTGCTTACCATGCATGGTTTAATTTTGAGGTACTTTTACTTTCCTTTCCTTTTTTGTTACTTCTACTCCACTACAATGACAGCATTTGACAGCTTTAGTTACTTGTTACTTTGCAGAATTTATTATGAATACAAAACCTACAGTAACCACACACAGCCGATCTACAATGTGACGCGTTATGAGCTTGTAGATCTGCTATTTTCTGAACATTGAGTACTTTGACTTTGGTACTCAAAGTATATTTTGATGCTAAAACGTTTGTACACTGTAAGCTCCGACCCCCCCCCCCCCACTCACACACACCCCATATACTCCACTGCCACTCCACCAGGCGCTCCCAATCTGATCAACCGGAGGCCAGTCTGCACCCACACACAACGCAAAGACAGAGATACAGAGTAAAACTGAATTTGTACGTTTTATAACTAATTTTTTTTGTCTTTAATGCGAGCCCACATTGTTTCTTTATAGGAACAATATTTTCTATGTTTATATTATATTATTATATATTATCATGGACCTGGCTATCTGCATTGAGCTCATTGAGAAGGTATGTACATGGACTTCGCTGTCTGCATTGAGCTCGTTGAGAAGGTATACTTTTATTATTATATTATATTATTATATTTTATCATGGACCTGGCTGTCTGCATTGAGCTCATTGAGAAAGTATACTACTATTATTATTATTGTTATTATTATTATTATTATTATTATTATTATTATTATTATTATTATTATTATTATATTATTGTATATTATCATGGACTTGGCTGTCTGCATTGAGCTAATTGAGAAGGTATTCAATTATTTTGTCCGTTAATGGACATGATGTTAATATTGTTTTTGTCATTTTCTCTTTTGTCTCCTTTACAAAGCCCTTGGGCATCTTCTCCATCCTTGAAGAGCAGTGCATGTTCCCAAAGTCTTCGGACAAATCTTTCGCCGAAAAGTTGATTGACCAGCATCTTGGGAAGAACAAGGCCTTTGAGAAGCCCAAGCCTGCCAAAGGCAAGGGTGAGGCCCACTTCTCCCTGGTCCACTACGCTGGAACTGTGGACTACAGCATCACAGGCTGGCTTGAGAAGAACAAGGACCCCCTGAACGACTCTGTCATTCAGCTGTTCCAGAAGTCTTCAGTTAAACTGCTGGCTGTGTTCTATCCCCCACCTGAGCCTGAAGGTATGTTTATTAATCTCTGTGACACCAAACAATGACTCGACAAGGACTGACTGAGGAACAAGACTAATATACACATGAGGACTGATTAGGGGAGACCCAGGACAAAAGTAACAGGGGGCAAAAGTAACACACTCAATAACTCTAATTAGAAATAAGCTAGAGGGGTGAGACTTCTTGTGCACATGCTCAGTATGGTCCTCTCTCTGCCTATGGAAGGATATAATTATCATTTCATCTCAGCAGAAGTTTTCAACAAAAAACTGATTTTGAGGTGTAAATGTACATTTTTGAGTGTACGGTATGTTCCTTCTGCTGTCTAAAGATAAGATGTCAGCTAATTTAAACTTGGATGAATTGTATCTCTATGTTATTGGTCGCAAATTAACGTCAGCAGCCTATGCTTGTATAGGTGTTTCTAGATAGAATAATGGGATTTTATCATGGTTGCCCCATCGGGGGCAATTGTAACAAAGTGACCGGGGTCAATTGTAACAATGTGTTTTCAATGCAAGCAGATTTTTTGTCTGGGATTTCATACTTTTGTGTTAGTAAAACAAATTTCACTAAATGTCACTACATTTCAAAGTAAAAATACATTTAAATAAAAAATAGACATACATAGCAGATTTACAAGCTCACAATGCGTCGCGATGCGACATTTGAAAAAAAACAAAATTGAAAAATAAAATCATTTTAATAAAAATACAAAATAATTGTAATTATGTATATAAAACATTCGTAAGTAAAACTGTTAAATTATAAAAAATACATATGACTTAGTGATGTGCTTTTATTTGAGATAAAGTGTATTAATATGACTTATTTTTTTACAGTGTTACAATTGCCCCCAACCACTGTTACAACTGCCCCCGTCACGGGGGCAATTGTAACACTGTGACTTATTGCATTCAAATTAATATTTTAGTCTAGTCCTTATTAGTGAAAGCTTAAAAATTGTATTATTAATTAGGGCACATATATATGTTTCTTATAGCAAAAGATGACTAGGATATTTCAAGTAGTCTGTGAATTATGAAGGCAAATACAAAAAGTGTTACTTTTGTCCCGGGTCTCCCTACACATGAGATACAGCTTGTGGAGACATGGACATAGAACCATGAAAACTAGAACAAGAAGATAACACATAGAAATACAAGACCTAGACAAGACAGGCAAAGTCTGTGACTGTGACAGAACCCCCCCTCAGCCCCTTTCCCTGCCTTCCCAAATGTACCTGTGCTCTCAAGCTCTTGTTCCCTCTATACATTCCTCTCGTCTCCCTTTTATCATGGACATTGTGTGACGTTTTTTTTTATTTGTTCTTGTCCAGGACTTTAGTTCGACCTTGGTCGTTGAAAATTGGTTTTGATTTGATTTAATGTTTCTAACAAATATAAACAGATAACACAAAGAAGGGAGGCAAGAAGAAGGGTGGTTCCATGCAGACTGTGTCTAGTGCTTTCAGGGTAAGAATATTTATTCATTATTATCAACATTATATTCCTGTAAGAATTAAGCATTATTATTAACAACATTATATCCAAATAAGAAATAAGCACGTCTTTTCATGTTGGAATCAAACAATTTCTTTATCAAAGTTATGAGCTTGTAGATCAGCTATATTTGAATAGCTGAAGTATAACATAGGGCTTAAGTAGTTAATGTATGTTTTAGGACAATCTATATCTGTAAAGTAACTAGTATCTAAAGGAGAACGTTTTACTAATAATAAACCTACTTGGTTCTTTTATGTCTCAATAGGCGAACTTGGGGATGCTGATGACGAACTTGAGGGCAACTCATCCTCACTTTGTGCGTTGCCTGATTCCCAACGAGTCCAAGACTCCAGGTAAACACAGAAAATACAAACGTAAACAATTGTGAGGTGGTCATTTAATGCTTTGGCCAGTGTGTAACTATTTTGTCCTAATAATAATGGAGCAACATCTTTACAGGCCTGATGGAGAATTTCCTGGTCATCCATCAGCTAAGGTGTAACGGTGTGCTGGAGGGCATCAGAATCTGTAGAAAGGGCTTCCCAAGCAGAATCCCATATGCTGACTTCAAGCAGAGGTATTCATTCCTTTTCCTAGCAGCTTTTAGTTCCAAACCCATTAACGGGAGGCACGCAAAATGACCATGAACTTCTGCAAAACAGGTACAAAGTACTGAATGCCAGCGCATGTCCCGATGGTGCGTTCATGGACAACAAGAAAGCCTCTGAGAAGCTGCTTGGATCCATTGACGTTCCCGTTGATGAGTACAAGTTTGGACACACCAAGGTAAACACACTGTGAACCTGGTTTAACATTATAAAGAGAGGACTAAAAGTTGATGTTACAGTTGTTTAGTTACAGTGTTTGTAATATTGTGTTCAGGTGTTCTTCAAAGCTGGTCTGCTGGGTACGCTGGAGGAGATGCGAGATGAAAAGCTGTTTTCTCTGGTCACCATGACTCAGGCTCTCGCACGAGCTTACCTCATGAGGAAGCAGTTTGTTAAGATGATGGCTATCAGGTACTTTGAAAACATCATTTATTCAATATTTAGTATGTAAGTACACTTACTGTTCAATACAATTTTGTTATAGTGTAAAATCACTATAATAAAAGCGTATACTTCTTCTATCACTGTCCAAAATCATGACACACTTCAACCGTTTTTCCACAGAGAGGCCGCTTTCACGATCCAGTTCAACCTCCGCTCGTTCGTCGCTGTGAAACACTGGCCATGGATGAAGGTCTACTACAAGATCAAGCCTCTTCTGCAGAGCGCTGAGACTGAGAAGGAACTGGCCAACATGAAGGAGAACTACGAGAAGATGACGACTGACCTCTCTACTGCCCTGGCCAAGAAGAAGGAACTAGAGGAGAAGCTGGTAGCTCTGACACAGGAGAAAAATAACCTTGTGCTGTCAGCATCATCAGTAAGTACTGAGTACACTGGACATTTTACAATTCCCACCCTCAGATCACAAAGCTGTGCTTTCTCACACTATGCTCCCTAAGAGTTTGTACTCCCTAACAGGCAACTGCAAAAGTATGTCTTGACCAGAACAAATGCTGACATGCTTGTGTTTTTTTTTTCTTTTTCATTGACCAAAAGGGAGATGAAGCATTGAATGATGCTGAGGAGAGATGTGAGGGTCTTATTAAAAGTAAGATCCAGTTGGAGGCAAAGCTCAAAGAGACGACCGAGAGACTGGAGGACGAGGAGGAGATCAACGCTGAACTGACCGCCAAGAAGAGGAAGCTGGAGGATGAATGCTCTGAGCTCAAGAAGGACATTGATGACCTGGAGCTCACCTTGGCCAAAGTGGAGAAGGAGAAGCACGCCACTGAAAACAAGGTATATATTATACACTCTCTGGGGTTTTATCAAGTTAGTAGTCGTTGCTATCGGGCAGAAACCTCCTATCTACATATTTAAACCTTTTGTGTTTTTCGTAAATTAACTACAGCGTCACACACACACACACACACACACACACACACACACACACACACACACACACACACACACACACACACACACACACACACACACACAAAAGTAGCAGATCTGCAAGCTTGTAACTGTTTTGGACACATGAGGTTTCCGCCCGACCAAGTGCAATAATGATCTATTCCATGACAACAAATTCTGTTCTGCTTATATCAGGTGAAGAACCTGACCGAGGAGATGGCCTCTCAGGATAAGGGACTTATTAAAACTGTTCATGTTGGGTTCATCTAGGTGAAGAACCTGACCGAGGAGATGGCCTCTCAGGATGAGGGACTTGCTAAGCTGACCAAGGAGAAAAAGGCCCTCCAAGAGGCACATCAGCAGACCCTGGATGACCTGCAGGCAGAGGAAGACAAAGTCAACACTCTGACCAAGGCCAAGACCAAGCTGGAGCAACAAGTTGATGATGTGAGTTTTACCAAAGCAAATTGGATGTTTGGAACACATTATGTTTATTGTTTCAATGGATGATGATATACAAATCATTTATCATTGTGCAGCTGGAGGGTTCTCTTGAACAAGAGAAGAAGCTCCGCATGGACCTGGAGAGAACCAAGAGAAAGCTGGAGGGTGATCTGAAACTGGCCCAGGAATCCATAATGGACCTGGAAAATGACAAGCAGCAGTCTGACGAGAAGATAAAGAAGTAATGTGGACCAACAATATGAAATGTCATGGAGAGAAACCACCTGCAGAATGACACTAAAATATGATGTGCTGTGTTCCACAGGAAGGACTTTGAAGTAAGCCAGCTTCTGAGTAAGATTGAGGATGAACAATCTATGGGGGCTCAGCTACAGAAGAAGATCAAAGAACTCCAGGTATTTTTATGTTCTGTAAAATCATTAATAATAAGTAAGAGTAAATTATTACTTTCAGATGTTAATCTAACATCATTAACTTAAAAGGCTCGTATTGAAGAACTGGAAGAAGAGATCGAGGCGGAGCGTGCCGCTCGTGCCAAGGTGGAGAAGCAGAGAGCTGATCTCTCCAGGGAACTTGAGGAGATCAGTGAGAGGCTTGAGGAGGCTGGAGGAGCCACCGCTGCTCAGATAGAGATGAATAAGAAGCGTGAGGCTGAGTTCCAGAAGCTGCGTCGTGACCTTGAAGAGTCCACCCTGCAGCATGAAGCCACTGCCTCTGCTCTCCGTAAGAAACAGGCTGACAGCGTGGCTGAACTGGGTGAACAGATCGACAACCTCCAGAGAGTCAAGCAGAAACTGGAGAAGGAGAAGAGTGAATACAAGATGGAGATCGATGACCTGTCCAGCAACATGGAGGCTGTTGCTAAGGCAAAGGTATGATGGAACGCCTTTGCATAATATAATTATTGAGATTAATTTTCATTTTGCCTTTATTTATTCAGAAATGTCAATTGAGGGCAAGCTCTCTTTTCCAATGACACCCTTGACATAGCATAACATTAAAGAAAATAAATGACAAGATAACAGACATTTCAGATATTCAAAGAATATGAAAGTACAAACAGATCTCAGAGTATTTCTCACAAACTGTTTAAAGCGATCGAGTGAAATGAAATTCTCTAATTTTAAAACAGTTCAACGTGTGGGGCATAGTAGTGAAAGGCAGTCTTACCCAGCTCAGAATGTTTAAAACCAAGTAATCTTGTTTGCAAACTCTAAATGTTAATGCGCTGTTAAGATAATTAGGCAATTTCTGAACGACTTAAAGCCCAGCATCCGTATTGTGGGAATGCGTCGCTTTGAGCTTGTCGGTTTTTCAGCAAAGGCTTTCCCAACAATAACAGAAAACGGAAAAGACACTAGTCCTGAGGGACTCCGCTCAACCATATGGGGTTTAAGTGGTTAAGTAAGGTTTTGTAGATAAAAACAGTGCAGTGATGTTCTCTCCTCATAGCTAATGATGGCCAACCCAGTGATGAGTAAGGAAACCATCTCAAGTTATAAACAGGAGGGCTGAATGATAGACTGCATCAAGTGGCTTTACTGTTCAAATCAAAACAATGAACCAATCAGAAAAAAGGATGAATATGTCCAATGTTCATTTACAGGGAAATCTTGAGAAGATGTGCCGCACCCTTGAGGATCAACTTAGTGAAATCAAAGCCAAGAGTGATGAGAACGTTCGCCAGATCAATGATGTTGGAGCTCAGAGAGCAAGACTGTTGACAGAGAACGGTAAATGTTCATCTTAAAGTCTACTTTGTCGACATGGTTTGTCGATGGTACTTGAGCAAATAATTATAGATGATGCTTTATTCAACAGTTATCCTGTGATCTTGATGATTTGTTTGAAATGTTTGAAACGAATATTCAAATTTCCAATTAGGTGAGTTTGGTCGTCAACTGGAGGAGAAAGAAGCTCTGGTCTCACAGCTCACCAGAGGCAAGCAGGCCTTCACCCAGCAGATTGAGGAATTGAAGAGACTCAATGAGGAGGAGGTTAAGGTGAGGAACATATTCTTCCCCCTTTTTTTAGGCCTAGTTTTATATATTTTTTAGTAATTTCATTCAGCTGACATTTTTTTGTCCATTTTCTATTGACAGGCAAAGAATGCCCTTGCTCATGCTGTGCAATCAGCTCGCCATGACTGTGACCTTCTGAGGGAGCAGTTTGAGGAGGAACAGGAAGCCAAGGCGGAGCTTCAGCGTGGAATGTCCAAGGCCAACGCTGAGGTGTGTCAGTGGAGGAGCAAGTATGAGACTGATGCTGTCCAACGCACTGAGGAGCTGGAGGAAGCTAAGTAAGTCATCAGTGTTTTAAACCAGGGTTTCTCAAACCTTTTGATGTGAAGGACCCCCAAATTGTTACCTGTGGCTGCGTACCACCCTCTGCAAAAGTTTTGTGCCAGGGACCCCCAGAAGATAAGATTTATATTAAAATAAATTCCAAATTACTAAAAATTTCCAAATATTTTCCGTAAAAATAGCAGATGTACAAGATCGCAGCATGGCAAAAAGTAACGTGCTCTGAAGCTTGTAGATCTGCTATTTATGAATAGCCAACATATAAATGGAAAAAGTGGTTAAAATGATTTTGATGCTACATTAACTACTCTTGCTGGGGACCCCCTGGATCCCCCCCAAGGACTCCTGTGGTCACCGGACCGCACTTTGAGAACCAATGTTTTACACTGTTGGGCACCACTCACTATGCAAAATATTGCCCACATTAATTTGATTCCATTCAACACTGATCAACAGGAAGAAGCTAGCCCAGCGTCTTCAGGAGGCTGAAGAGCAAATCGAGGCTGTGAATTCCAAGTGCGCCTCTCTGGAGAAAACCAAACAGAGACTCCAGGGTGAAGTGGAAGACCTCATGATTGATGTGGAGAGGGCCAATGGTCTGGCTGCCAACCTTGACAAGAAACAGAGGAACTTCGATAAGGTGCTTTGACACTCATTATTTTGAAACAAAATTAATTCTTGTCTCCTTAAAGTTGGGTAAATGGCACATTTTATTACAAATCATGTGCAGGTCCTTAAAGTGGGGTAAATGACACATTTCATTACAAATGCTGTGCAGGTCTTGGCAGAATGGAAGCAGAAGCATGAAGAGGGTCAGGCAGAACTGGAAGGAGCTCAGAAAGAGGCTCGTTCTCTCAGCACTGAGTTGTTTAAGATGAAGAACTCCTACGAGGAGTCTCTGGACCAACTGGAGACCATGAAGCGTGAGAATAAGAACCTGCAACGTGAGTCTTTCTCTACATCATTCTTTTAATAACAGTGAGAAAAAAACATCATTAAATGTTCAAGATCAGTTGTGGATCAGGCTACAACTTTATTCAAATTTAAATACAAAATAGTTGCTGATTGGAAAGTTCCTCATTGATTATTTCCAATCAACTGCAGAGGAGATCTCAGACCTGACTGAACAGATTGGTGAGACTGGAAAGAGTATCCATGAGCTGGAGAAATCCAAGAAACAGGTGGAGACAGAGAAGTCAGAGATGCAGACAGCCCTGGAGGAAGCTGAGGTAAAACTTTTATCAATTGTCTTAGATTTATTTCAATAAGTTGTATATTCAAACCGTGTAGCTGTATATGATGTTTCATTTTGATCCTTACATTTTAGGGTACTCTGGAGCACGAGGAGTCCAAGATTCTTCGTGTCCAGCTGGAGCTCAACCAGATCAAGGGTGAGGTCGACAGGAAGCTGGCAGAGAAGGATGAAGAGATGGAACAGATCAAGAGGAACAGCCAGAGGGTGATTGATTCCATGCAGGGCACTCTGGACTCTGAGGTCAGGAGCAGAAATGATGCCATGAGGATCAAGAAGAAGATGGAGGGAGACCTGAACGAGATGGAGGTTCAGCTGAGCCACTCCAACCGCCAGGCTGCTGAGGCCCAGAAGCAGCTGAGGAACGTCCAGGGACAGCTTAAGGTGCAAAACATATTAGTTAGACACATATTCAAACAATGGAACTGCACTGAACTAGTCACATTCTGATGTTTCTCTTAATGTGACCACCTCAAATGTGATTTCTTTAAGGATGCCCAACTGCACCTTGACGATGCTCTCAGAGGCCAAGAAGATGTGAAGGAGCAAGGTGCCATGGTGGAGCGTAGGAATGGCCTCATGGTTGCTGAGATTGATGAGCTGAGAGTGGCTCTGGAACAGACAGAGAGAGGCCGCAAAGTGGCTGAGCAAGAACTGGTAGATGCTAGTGAGCGCGCTGGACTGTTGCACTCTCAGGTACGCAAGTGAAAAAAAAGAAAAAATCAATATTCAGAATTTAAAACATATTTACATCATGCTTACTTACATTGTTCAACTGAATCTTTATTTTAGAACACAAGCTTTTTGAACACCAAGAAGAAGCTTGAGGCTGACCTGATCCAGGTCCAAGGTGAAGTGGACGACAGTGTTCAAGAAGCAAGGAATGCTGAGGAGAAGGCCAAGAAAGCCATCACTGATGTAAGTTAGGACGCCCTATCCTTATCTATTAGATATCCTCATGTTATGCTTCATATTAACATACGATACAATGCAAACATGACTTTCCAGGCTGCTATGATGGCCGAGGAGCTGAAGAAGGAGCAGGACACTAGTTCTCACCTGGAGAGGATGAAGAAGAACCTGGAGGTCACAGTCAAGGACCTGCAGCACCGTCTAGATGAGGCTGAGAACCTGGCTATGAAGGGAGGCAAGAAGCAGCTCCAGAAACTGGAGGGCAGGGTAAGATGTAGTTTACCTCAACACAGCTTATAGTCTATAGATGATGAAACGAGAAGAAATAACCTCATAATGTACAATTCAATTGTGAAGGTGCGTGAACTGGAGGGAGAGGTTGAAGGTGCCCAGAGAGGCGGAGCAGACGCTATTAAAGGTGTCCGCAAGTACGAGAGGAGAGTGAAAGAGCTGACATACCAGGTACTGTATACCATGTTCACTTTAATGACCATCATGCATCTGACAAAATGAATAGATTGCATGAGCATACATACAACTATGAATGTTATGAATTCACTCTGACTTTAGACTGAAGAGGACAAGAAGAATCTTGGCAGGCTTCAGGATCTGGTAGACAAGCTGCAGATGAAGGTGAAGGGCTACAAGAGACAAGCTGAGGAAGCGGTAAGACAAATATACATGGTGATGAATTTTCACTTGTGGCTGCCATAATTGCAAGACGCTCTTTTCAAATATTGAGGCTTTGAACCATCTCTATCATTTGTAGGAGGAAGCAGCGAACACTCACCTGTCCAAGTGCAGAAAGGTTCAGAATGAGCTGGAGGAGGCTGAAGAGCGTGCTGACATTGCTGAATCCCAGGTTAACAAGATGAGAGCTAAAGGTCGTGACGCCAAGGTAAATACATGTGCAATATGAAGGTTTGTTAGGATGATTATCTTTAAGTAAGATTTAACTAAAGATTAGTGTTGAATATCTAATAGTATATTCCTATTTTTACAGGGAAAAGATGCTGCTGAATAAGTTCTCCAATTCAAGTCACCATAAAAAGTCATAAAATATGACCCCATTGTATTCAATAAAGGTGGCAACAAAATAATGTTGTTGTTTCTTGTATTAATTGTCTCGTAAATCACTTTTTATTGTCAGGTTTGTCAGATTGTTCTGGTTCCAACTCACAGGTCCGCTATATACTATTTTGTAAACCCATTGCAAAGATAAATAAATGTGTATTAATCTTAGATGTTTTCAATGCAAATCAGAGGCTGGTTTTCAAGTGCCAAGACCTCGTCAGCAGGCTCATAAAATGCTGCTCCTTAGACACTTGCCTTTTAGCGACAACACCAGGAGGCTGAGTTACAGTATACTCATATTAAGATGAAAATAACACAATATAAACATTTTCAGAACATAGATATCAGTAGAACTATGTTAAGTAACAAAAATATAATTCTATTCTCAATTATATTCTATAGTACAGCATGTTACAAAAATAAGAATGTTGCTATATAATACTAACAGGAATATGTTTGAATATAGTAGGGCTGTCCTCGACTGGAATTGTTAGTCGTCTAATATTCATAGGAATATGTCTGCATGCTGTTTTCTGCATACAAACTTTTCAGGATGATGAGGTTGAGAACTGAACATTACAAATGTAATTTCACAATGGCTACTACTGCTATTGAAAGTTTTGGAAATGCGCAATGAAAGGGTTATATAGAGTTTACAAGAGATGTGCATGGGGGGAAAAAGCATAAGAAACTAGCAAAGTCTTTGTCAAGACCAAACTGACCGATTAATTGACTATGAGGGGCCAGCCCTAGAAAATGTTTACACACACGCACGCACAAGTGTATTCCATATGAAAAAACAAATATCACACATATTTAACCAATACTAACATAAACAGTTTTTTTCCTGCCACTGTGCGATTAGTAGCCGAGGACATTAAGGACGATAGTCAATATGACAGATGAACTAAATCATGACAGATCATGATAAGATGAATTGCACTATTATTGTCTCCGCCAGGCCGAAAGGCATGGCGAGAGAGTATGTTTTGCGTGTGTGTATGTGTCTGTGTGTCCTTCTGTCTGTGTACAGCTAATCCCCGGCACCGCTGACTTGATCGCAGCAAAAGTGTGCACACACTCCCTGGATGTCAATTCAGAACCTCTGCCCAAAATCTTTCATGGGCCTGTTATAGCGCCACCAGGAGGCCGCTTTTTGCAAAACACATTTTTTGACAATACTCCTGTCCAAACATCACGAAAATCGATACACAGTATCTCTATAGTCATAAAACAAAAATTTTCTTTCTGATTTTTCATATTCCATCCTGATTGGTTAAGAATGGCTTCCAAAGTTTGCAGGAGTGCTCCGTTTTGAACAAAATGCCTCAAATCATGAATACAGCGTGCGACTTCCGTGAAATTTTTCATGCACATTCTCACTAGGCCGAGGAAGAAATGTCACTTGAACATTTTCAAATCAGCCTCATGGTGGCGCTATAACAGGCCGATTTGTGTTTTTACCTATAACTGCACCGATCTGTGTAAAACTTTGTATGTGCACTCCCTAGAGGCCAAGGAAAAACCTATTCCCTGCAATTTTTACATCTGCCTTTTATAGCGCCACCAGGAGGCAGACTTATGTAAAACTATGTTTTTTGGGCGGTGTAGCCGCCCCTATAAGTGGGGTTGGGACACCTCATTAGTATTAGTTTCCTGCACTGTGATTGGCCCACTTGGCCCACTTTCCTGTACTGTGATTGGCTGACTCTATTGGCTGACTCTATTCAGCACTGTGATTGGCTAGCGAGACACATGATGACATTAATAACCTATAAATAGGATTATGCACTTCCAAAAATCTTTTTTTTTTGGAAGTGAGCTTCCATCACTATGTAGTCCAGTAATATTGGCATTTGACCTCCCACTAATTGCAACAAAAACAAACTCAACTGATTTTGTGTCCTAAATATGTCCTGAATGAGAGGAAAAAAGTTGCAAGGAATTGCATGTAGGGAAATTTCAAAATGGCCGCCATCCACACTGTTATTACACATACAATTATATATCTTGAAAACCGAACACTGTATGAAGTCGACATTTGGCAGGTGTGTTGCTGAGGACCCAGAGAAATGCAGTATCAAGTTTGAACTTGTTTGGATGAGCGGTTCTTAAGAAAGCTGCAATTAAGTGGCCCATTCTAAACAGGCATATTAAGTATAGGCATTCTATGGATAATAAGGGGTTAACCTAGGACAAATTGCAACAGAAACTCTTTCAACTTTTTTTGTTTCATAAAAGTTATAACATATCAAAAGTCCTAAGAAATCCCAGTGGTGGAACATATTGAAAAATGCTTAAATAGGTGATGTGCTGATGTCACAATTTCCCATTGACGCCCATGTTAAAAAAGATTTAAGCATGTTTCCTTGTCTAATTTCCACACAAAAGGTTCAATACTGTCCACTATCAACCAGAAACTGTGTTGGATGCATTACAGTGCTTGTTAAAAAAAAAAGAAGAAGAAACTGATCTTAACCCTTCAAGTGCCATTTCTGTATGTTATGCATTATGCATTTGTATGCACTCGGTTTTCATGTTCATTTCATATACATTCTTATGTGAAGCACTGCGCATGTGATTTTGTTGATGTAAAGCACTGCATTTTGTTGTGAAGATACCATCTTCTCTGTTGCGAAGATGGTATGCCGCCGACACTGTCTTGCCAATGCTGAGCTACAAACGCCACCTGCGGATGGTGCCCATGTCTTGGTTGAGACCGTCTTCCATCACCTTCAATTATAATTAGACCTATTTGATCCCGTGGGAGAAATTAAGTTTCAGAAGTGTTCAGTGTATTGTCATCGGGACACATCAACAACTTGGCAGGGCCAGGAATCGAACTCGAGACCTTCTGCTTCTGAGGCTGGCTCTCTACCCATTCAGCTATGGCCACCCTGTTGGTCTTTGCTTCCATGTTAGTCATCTCAGCATGATGGCTAGGTCGTCCACATAACCATATTTTTTTCATGTTGTAAATGGTAAACGGTAAATGGTGCATTTGTATAGCGCTTTTATCCAAAGCGCTTTACATAGATTGTGCATTACATTCACCCATTCACACACACATTCATACACCGATGGCGGAGGAAACCATGCAAGGCACCAACCTGCTCATGGGGAGTAATTAGGGGTTCAGCGTCTTGCTCAAGGACACTTCGACACTAACTCTGGGGGAGCCCCCCAGCCCGGGATCGAACTGGGAACCTTGCGGTTTCCAGTTCACTCTACCGTGGCCACTCTACCCCTGAGCCACTGCCGCCCCATGTTGTATCTGGTAGGTCATAGATGTAGATGTTACAGCATTGAGGAGAGAACACACCCTTACGGAATACCATTCCTCAGTCATCTGAGCCAGCTGTGCTGGCCATTACTGGTCTGTAGAGTGAAGCTGCGGTTTGACAGCATCTCCATGATGAAGTTCACCATATTTCGATCAGGGATTGTCCTCCGAAACCTCAGGTGGAATTTACAGTGCCAGACAGTGCCAGACTATTTTCGGATTTAGTAATACAAAAAAGAAATCAAAGTTCTGATTTCTAAAAAAAAAATTATTCACTTCATAATAATAATATTAATAATATTAATAATAATAACAATAATAACTTTATTTCCTTTTTTGTGGAAATTAGACAAGAAAACATGCTCAAATCCTTTTATAACGTGGGCGTCAATGGGAAATTGTGACATCACCTATTTAAGCATTTTGACATTTTGTAGTGTGATATTGTGTGTGCATAATTTAATTTAGTTGTTTGATCAGTACTTGATCAGTTGTGTGATTATGTGATCATAATAAATTCTTGTCACTGATATTCTGTTTCCTTGTTTTGCTACAAGGAACAAATACAGCATAGTCAAATCTAGCAGAAAGGGCCAAAAAGCGTTATACTTACAGGTAATTTTCTAAACTTTCCCTTCATCCGATTCCTTGCAACTTTTTTTCTGTGATTCAGGACATATTGAGGATACAAAATCAGCTGAGTTTGGTTTTGTTGCAATTAGTGGGAGGTTGACCCCTTTTTTGACCTTAAATGCCTGGACTAATATGATGACCACTGTGATGACCACACCGCCCACTTCACACTGGGTGTGATTTTTATATTACTCCCTCCCATTTTATCCAAATGTCATGCAAATCGGTACACATGATCTCTATAGGCATGTGATCAACACAGATCTGTTCGATTTTTTCATATTCCATCCTGATTGGTTAAGATTGACATCTAAAGTTTGCAGGAGTGGCCCGTTTTCAACAAAATGCCGCAAATCATGAACGCAGCGGTGAAACTTTGCACGCACATTCGCGCTAGGTTGAGGAACAAATACCACCCTTTTAACATTGCCCTATTATAGTGCCACCACAAGGCCAAATGTTGCACAACTTTTGTCCAAACATCACGCAAATCGGTACACATTATGTCTATAGTCAAGTGATCAGGACGGTTCTGTCCAATTTTTCATATTCCATCTTGTTTGACGAATTCCGAACATTGCTGGCCCACAATAACCTACCTGACCTGGCGGAGACCTGTGCTCCGAGGAGCACTTTTTCTACATGGTTTAGTATTACCATGAGGGATTGCATCCTCCGAAGTACTCGTGGGGTGTCAGTAGCTCAGTAGGTACAGTATAGCAGCAGTCTTGGAATCAGAAGGTTCCTGGTTCAACACTTGGCAACCTAGCCTCCCTAATTTGGGCATTTTGGCAATATTTTCAGAATGTTTAAATATTTTCAGAATGTTTCATCATTTTTCTAAAATTGCTAAAATATCTCAATCTGGCCTCCCTATTTTGGGCATTATTTTTTATTTTATTTCTCAAACTGCCCAAAAGTAGCAAATTTGTACGCTCACTCAAATTTGCCCTACAATGCAATTGTCTTGTGACCTTTGAGATCAGCACATTTTGACACTGTTATATGACAATATGGACATACATGGTTTCTGCCTGACAGCGATGCTATATGTCCCCTGGCTCCATATGGCCAAGATGGAAGATACTGACAGAAAACAGTTCTAACGCAAGTCCATGATGCTGTGAGCACATGAAACGCCCCCAGAAAAAAAGAAAAGAAAAAAAAACAGAATCTCTTATGAGAACTAGAAATATTGTTCCTGAAGAAACAATGTGGGCTCACTTTAAAGCCGAAAACCTGCAGTTATAAAAAGTAAAAATTTAGTTTGACTTGGTATCTCTGTCTTTGTGTTGTGTGTTGGTGCAGACTTGCCTCCGGTTGATCAGATCGGGAGCACCTGTTATCATTCTCCTAATTGTCATCAGTTAAACACCTGCTTGAATAGCTGATGGTAGTAAGGGGATGGAGGGGTATAGGGGGCAGGAGTGATGTGTGCGGGGTGCTTCCCCCTGGTTCCAGTGAGCTTGTAGATTAGCTATTTACTATGGTTTAAAGTGTGTGTGTGTGTGTGTGTGTGTGTGTGTGTGTGTGTGTGTGTGTGTGTGTGTGTGTGTGTGTGTGTGTGTGTGTGTGTGTGTGTGTGTGTGTGTGTGTGTGTGTGTGTGTGTGTGTGTGTGAGTGAGTGAGTGAGTGAGTGAGTGAGTGTGAGAGAGAGGGTGTGGGGGTGGAGGGAGTTGTGTGGGGTTATGTTGACCAATACACACCATTAGTGTTAAATTGGATCTTGAAATTTACAAAATTATTGCCATCAAAATTTCACCAATTTACACACCGATGGCAGAGGAAACCATGCAAGGCACCTGATCATCGGGAGCAATTAGGGGTTCAGCATCTTGCTCAAGGACACTTCTACATTAATTCTGGGGGAGCCCCGGGATCGAACTGTGAACCTCACAGTTGCCATCCGGCCATTCTACCCCTGAGCCACTGCCGCCACCTCTACTCACACTTTCCAAAGACTGTCAAGCTTTTTCCAAAATAGCAGATCTAAGCTCATCACGCATCACATTGTAGATCGTCTTTTCTTTTGTATAGTTTGTATGACAGATAGGGGTATGTCATGTGATGTGGCGGTGGAGTATGGGGTGTATGTGTGTGTGTGTGTGTGTGTGTGGGGGGGGGGGAGTTTTGGAGCTTGCAGTGTACAAACGTTGTAGCATCAAAATATACTTTGAGTACCAACGTAAAAGTACTCAAACTTTCAGAAAATAGCCAATCTACAAGCTCATAGCGCGTCACATTGTAGATTGGCTGTATGTGGTTACTGTAGGTTTTGTATTAATAATAAAATCTGCAAAGTAACAAGTAACTAAAGCTGTCAAATGCTGTCATTGTAGTGGAGTAGAAGTAACAAAAATGGAAAGGAACCTCAAAATTAATTTGTGCATGGTAAGCACTTGCATAGTACTTGAGTAAATATACTTAGTTACTTTGCAGAACCACTGAGCAGCCAATGACTGACAGATTAGGTAGCACCAGCTGCTACTGATTGCTAGAGTGTATAGGTACATGGGTTTATATAAATGGTCTTAACTAAAAATGTACATCACACAGCTTAGATCTTTGGATTAAATCGGAGAGCAGACCTGTGCGCACTTGGTGATGTGAAATAAATATCTGTAGTAGTGTAAAAAATGTGGCCACAGTGACTTTACGAAAACACAGCTAGGGCATTTCTCCTCTGTCCTTCTCTCTCCCCACTAGCAAAACCCATTGGAAATGCATAGTGTGCTCGCTGCTGCTGCAGCGAGCCCACAACTACAAATCACACATATTGAGGGATCTATCTCATCCATATATCTAAAGTGTTCAGTTCCATTTTAAGCATAGGCGGCGGGTAATGAAGGCTAGGGCAGGCTAAGCCTTCCCAAATGTTATGCTTGGGATTGTGCAAATTATATATAATATATTCTGCGCAGCATTATATTATTATTTGTTTACAAACATTGAGACTGGACGCACAGCAGGTGACTGTTTCATGTAAGCAATTCCCAACAGATCCCCAAACCTGTTGTTTAGGTGATCGCTGGTTTCAGTTCATTCAACCTCCTCTGTGTGTTGCCAGTGAGGTGCGCCCTAGTGAGACATATACTTTATCGCGCAATGGTATTATGCGCCGAGAATAGTTGACATACAAGCTCACAACCGCGTTGCAGATTTGACCGTTTGGAGCTTGGAGGTCTGCTGTTCTCAGCCGTTCTCTGCGCGCCACACCTTCGTGGGACGGAGCATAAGTTAGGCTTGACGGGCTGCAGCTGCGCCAGCCAGAGCAGGCTCTGTGCCGTGATCATAGAGCGCTCCCTCCGTTCTTATGACAGCCACTGGAGGTGGAGTTTGGAGGACAACTGCTTTGAATTGCTATTATTGTTCACACACAACAGAAACCAAGGATTATATATTTCAAGAGTGAGAGATCTTGAAATATATATTCCTACGCACCGCCCGCGGCCCGCAACTACTGATTCGCAAATTGCAAAGATAATTCATATTTCATTATCCAGTAGTAACATATGGTCTTAATAAATGTCCTCCCTTTTGATTTTGAAACAGAAACCTTGTTGTGTTGTTATTATCTATCCTTTATGATACTATTGCATAGTTATTATTAGTTAATATTACATGATCAGTCGTTTCATTTCATCCTGGCGCTGTGTATATATTGGTCAATATAGCCTTCCCAATTGTCAGGCTGACCCGCCGCCTATGATTTTAAGGTTACGTAAGGTCTAGCTAGATTAGGCCTATACATACTAGTATGACTCAATGTATGTATCCTCCAAATGTCTCAACCTAGGCGCCAGGCTCGGCTTCCTGCTACGGTTACAGATCAGGTCATACAGGTTGCAGATTACAAACCTACATCCAGAGTTGTGTATCCAAGGCTTAAGTCAACTGTGGAATAGTGCAAATAAAACAAACCCACTCTAAGGAATTGTTGTAGATATTCCTTCTTTTGTGGCTTTAAGCTAACTTGTCAGTATACAACATTCCGGGGCGCACCGCACGGGTCCGAAGCAAACGTAAATGAAAGTTGTGTGATCTCAGAGAAAAAACCTTTTGAGTGCTTCTTCTGTAGCACGGCTGGAATGGGGTCCAGAACATTGTTCATGCTGGCAAACGGCCTGCTGCTTTTATAGATGATCGAGAACAAGTTCCTGGTCTCACAGGGCGCATTGGGCAGCGTTCGCACCAGCAGGTACATGGTCTTGGTCAGGTGGAACGGCAGGAAGCTGATGGCGAACACTGCCACAATGATCGATACACACAGCCCTGTCCCGTTTCTCACTGCCCGCCATGGAGCACTCACGCCAGCAGGGGGCAGATGCCTACGTAGCACTGCATGCTGATGCAGGTGAGAAACAGGATGCTGCCATGTAGGTTACAGTGAGGGAAAACAACAGGAAACGAATCACTGTCCCTGCAATTGTACTGGATTGTTTTATATACAGTATATTGTTGCTTTTGGGCAGAAACCTCTTATCTCCATGTTTTTACTTTTTGTGTTTTTTCGTAAATTAATGCCTTACTTGATCATACCACAGCTTCATACAAAAAGCATCAAAAGTAGCGCTGCATTTTGAGCTTGTAGATCTGCTACTTTTGCTACTTTTGTGCATTCATTTACGAAACAACATAAACAGTTGAAATATGCCCAACAGTGACGATATGGTGTCATATTGAATCAAATACCAGCTGTGAAATGAGAGAGTGGTGTTTGTGGTTGCTAAATCTTTCCTCCATCCAGTTTCTAATTATAGTTTTTAATTTGAATCCTGAAGAGTAATGAGGTTTCCACCCGACAGAGGAAATACAGTATATCGTCGTTGTCGGGCAGAAACCTTGTATGACCAAAACCATTATTTTTCAGGAAATTTAAAAAATAACCTGTGTTACAAATAATGTAATTATTATTTAGTCACAAGCTCTTGTTAATACTTCTCATTGGTTCAATATTTATTAAAAAAAACACACAACCACTTTCATGTAATCTTTTTTCCCCTTTCTATCAAAAATAGCAGATCTACAAGCTCACAAGGCATCGTGATACGTTGTGAGCTTGGGAATGGGATAGTTCCCGGTTCGATCCCTGGGCCCTTCTGTGTTGGTGTCTGTGTCCTTGAGCAAGGCACCGTACATCCAACTGCTCCCGATGAGCCGGTTGGTGCCTTGTATGGTTTCCTCCATCATCGGTGGGTGAATGGACTGCACATTGTAAAGAGTTTTGGATAAAGGCACTATATAAATGAGCCATTTACCATTTGTAAAGATATATAACCGGTAATAAGTCAGATCCCTCACCTGTAGAACTGCAAGTGCACCAGTTTGCAGGCCAGCTCGCCGAACGGCCAGTAGTCGTGGATGCCGTAGTTATAGATGAGCAGAGGAAGTGACATCACGTATATGAAGTCGGCAGTGGCCAGGTTGAGCTTGTAGATGTTTCTCTTGGACAGTTCGGGTCGTGACCTCCATGTCTTCAGGATGACGGAAGCGTCGAGAGGAAGGCCCAGCAGGAAGACGGAGCTGTAGACGGCCAGAAGCAAGATGCACTTTAAGTCCTCCTTGTAGGTGCAGCGCCGACCACCCGACCTGAAGGCAAGGCAAATTAATTGTATAGCACATTTCAACAACAAGGCAATTAACTGTGCTTTACACATAACATCAAGCAAATTAAAGAAAACACATTATAAAAAGACCTTTGAAATTCAGTAAAAAGAAAATAAAGAAAAAACACAATATCAAATAGTAAGATAAGATCAATCAGAATCAGAATCAACCACATCACTGGTTTAAAGGTTTAAAGAAGTGGGTGACATTAGTTTTTGTGCAAGCTCCATTATTTTGTTGTTTTCCAGAAAGGGAGAAGAAGACACTAGGAAAACCACACACACACACACACACACACGCACACACACACGCACACGCACACGCACACGCACACGCACACGCACACTCACACGCACACGCACACGCACACACACACACACACACACACACACACACACACACACACACACACACACACACACGAAAGGCAAAAAAAAAACATGCCTGGAAGATGGTGCCCCCCTGAGGTTGGTGCCCTGTGTTGCAGCACCTAACGCCCTTCCATTAAGCCCCCACTGCTCAATGACGTATCAGAACTGAAAGTAGAATCCACTGCAGTGTGATGACAGAGCACAACATTCTCTAAAAGCTTCACATACTGTACAAATGTCTCATGAACCGAAAAGACTTAAAGGCGTTGACAGGTGAGTAGTGTACTAGATATTTGATTTATTTTCTGTTCTGTTTCAGTGAGGTTTAGTCTAAGTGTGTCTGCATTGTTACTCAATACAATATCATTACTCACTCGAGGGTGTCATGCAAAATAGTTAAAATAGCAGATCTACAAGCTCACAACGCATCACATCGAGATGCATTGTGAGTTTGTAGATCAGCTGTTTTAACTATTTTGGATTGTTTAATTAAACTCGCATTTAAACTTATATATTTGCCTATAATGACATGGGATCGATTATTCATTGATCATATTATGATAAAAATGATTGTTTATTGATTTTTTTAATAATGGATTAAACTGATTGTTTTACTGTTGCACCCCAATTGTGTTTTGCCTTGTTTTGCTTGCACAGCTCCGTTCTGATAAACCACACCATAAGTGTGGGTTGGTGGCTGCACTTTGTGTATACCGGTAATTATTATATATATTTTTTTTTAATGTGAAACACACTGAGTATGCCTTTCTTTCTTTCTGTCTGTCTTTCTTTCTTTCTTTAGACAGGACAATGCACATTAATTAACATTCCGTACATGGAAGTGAAATGAATCAGCTGATCATTATGATCTCATGTTAACATGCCGGATTTCCGTCTGTAGTCCTCACAAAAAAAAACATAAAAATACAAACATAACAGAATACTGAAGAAAACAAACTAAATAGTTGATTTAAGAATACCATACCTATTTTAAGCCAGTTGAACTGTTCTGGTATAAAATCAAATTGACTTAACTTTCTCTTTTGTTCTCAGTGTGTAGAAATGGCGTCTGCCAGCAGTCTCCTGTCTGAAGAGCAGTTCCTGTGTTCTATCTGTCTGGATGTGTTCTCCGATCCAATCAGCACTCCATGTGGACACAACTACTGCAAAACCTGTATCACACAATACTGGGACACTAATGTAGTGTGTCAATGTCCACTATGTAAAAGAATCTTCCGTAAGAGACCAGAATTCTTTGTCAATACATTTATATCTGAGCTGGTTAATCAGTTCAGGAGTCACAAGTTACATCAAACTGTATCTCTGAAAGAGGAATACGGAGGAAACAAGTCTGAGCTGGGAAAGACTGAAGTTCAGCAGATGATCCAGGAGAGACAAATGAAGATTCACGAGGTGAAACATTCAGTAGAGCTCAGTAAGAAAGACGCAGACAGAGAGATAGCAGACAGTGTGCAGGTCTTCACTGCTCTGATGAGCTGCATGGAGAATATCCAGGCTGAGCTCATTGATGTGATTGAAGAGAAGCAGAAAGCAACAGAGAAACAGGCTGAAGGCTTCATTAAAGAGCTGCAACAGGAAATCACTGACTTAAAGAAGAGAAGCTCTGAGCTACAGCAGCTCTCACACACTGAAGACCAGAACTTCACATCCATCAACACCCCTCCACGCACCAAGGACTGGAGAAAGGTCAGTGTCCCTCAGTCTCCACATGTGGGGACTGTGAGGACAGCTGTGGCTCAGCTGGAGAAGACACTCCGTATAGAGCTGGTGAAACTGTGTGACGCTGAGCTGAGGAGGATCCAGCAATATGCTATGGATTTAACTCTGGACCCTGATACAGCAAATCCCTACCTCATCCTGTCTGAGGATAGAAAACAAGTCAAAGATGGAGATAAAATAGCGAATGTCCCAGACAACACAGAGAGATTCTCTGAAAGTCTCTCTCTCTTAGGAAAACAAAGCTTCTCTTCTGGAAGGTTTTACTATGAGGTTCAAGTTAAATGGAAGACTAGGTGGGGTTTAGGAGTGGCCAGAGAGTCCATCAACAGGAAAGGAGTAACCACAGTGAGACCTGATAATGGATATTGGACTATATGTCTTAATAAAGGAAATGAGTATGCAGCTCTTGATTGCACTCCCGTCCTCCTCCCTGTAAGAGAGAAGCTCCAGAAAGTGGGAGTGTTTGTGGATTATGAGGAGGGTCTGGTCTCCTTTTATGATGTGGAGGCCAGAGTCCATCTCTACTCTTTCACTGGATGCACCTTCACTGAGAAGCTATATCCAGTCTTCTGTCCAGCTGCCAACAATGGTGGGAACAACTCTGCTCCTCTGATCATCTCTCCTGTCAATCCTCAGTTTACATGAAAAGACAACTGTGCATATTCAAGGTTCTTGTTAGCTTTTTATCTTCGCCAGGCTGAAGGCCTGTTTCTTATGAACTCACAACACATTGCATTGTAGTGTGTTGTGAGCTTTTCAAAATATTAGTCTACAGTAGTTTTAAAAAAATGCATGTATATAATTGAGAATGACTAGAAGCAGGGATAAAACATATCTCCATGCACCAACCATACAAAGGAATGACCATAGGGGGATATCAAAAGTAGAGGCATGGATCCCCCTCTCCCCACAGCAAATTTAACCCCTCATAGCCTGGTTGTCTCCGCCAGGCCGAAGGCATGGCGAGAGAGTATGTTTTACCCCTTGTCCGTCCGTCCGTGTGTCCGTGTGTCCGTCTGTCACCAGCTAATCTCCGGCACCGTTGGCCCGATCGCTCCGAAACTGTGCACACACACTCCCTGGATGCCAATTCAGAACCTCTGCCCCAAATCTTTCACATGGGCCTGTTATAGCGCCACCAGGAGGCCGATTTGTGCAAAACCCATTTTTTTATATTACTCCTACAAATTTTATCCAAACGTCATGCAAATCGGTACACAGTATCACTATAGTCATGTGATCAACACGGATCTGTCCGATTTCCCATATTCCATCCTCATTGCCTAAGGTTGGCTTCCAAAGTTTGCAGGATTGGTCCGTTTTGAACAAAAAGCCTCAAAGTATACACACAGCTTGGGATTTCCGTGAAATTTCACACGCACATTCCCACTAGGCCGAGGAAGAAATGCCACCCTTCTCACATTGGCCTGTTATAGCGCCACCAGCAGGTCTAATTTAGCAAAACACATTTTTGGAACAAAATGCCTCAAATCATGAATGCAGTGTCAATGCAAGAATAAATGGCACGGTTGGCACACTTTTCACATTGGCCTATTATAGCGCCACCAGGAGGCCAGAATAACGTACCTGACCTGGCGGAGACCTGTGCTCCGAGGAGCACTTTTTCTAGTTTTGTGACTTTTACTTTGCACATAGATATATTTAATATGGACTGATCTCAGGATAACAGTCTTATACTGTATGTAGATAGCTAGATGTGTTTTATGTGCTGAAGGATTTATTGTCTCCGCCAGGCCGAAAGGCATGGCGAGAGAGTATGTTTTACCCTCCGTCCGTCCGTCCGTGTGTCCGTGTGTCCGTGTGTGTGTGTGTCCGTCTGTCACCAGCTAATCTCCGCCACCGTTGGCTTGATCGCAGCGAAACTGTGCACACACACTTCCTGGATGCCAATTCCGAACTTCTGCTCCAAATTTTTCACATGGGCCTTTTATAGCGCCACCAGGAGGCCGATTTGTGCAAAACATATTTTTTGACAGTACTCCTACAGATTTTGTCCAAAAATCGGTACACTGTATCTCTATAGTCATTAAACAAAACTTGTCTTTCAGATTTTTCATATTCCATCCTGATTGGCTAAAAATGGCTTCCAAAGTTTGCAGGAGTGCTCCATTTTCAACAAAATGCCTCAAATCATGAACACAGCATGCAATTTCTGTGAAATTTTGCAAGCATATTTCCACTATGCCGAGGAAGAAATACCACTTGAAAATTTTCAAATCAGCCTCATGGTGGCGCTATAACAGGCCGATTCATGTTTTACCTATAACTGCACCGATCTGTGTAAAACTTTGTATGCGCACTCCCTAGAGGTCAAGGAAAAACCTTTGCCCTGCATTTTTCCCATCTGCCTTTTATTGCGCCACCAGGAGGCCGACTTATGTAAAACACATTTCTTTATATTACTCCTTCCGATTTTATCCAAATGTCACGCAAATCGGTACACATGATCTCCATAGTCATGTGATCAAGACGTGTGTGTGTTTGATTTTTCATATTCCATCCTCATTGGCTAAGATTGACATCTAAAGTTTGCAGTAGTGGCTTGTTTTGAACAAAATTCTGCAAATCATGAACGCACCGTCCGATTGCGGTCAAACTTTGCACGTACATTCACACTATGTTGAGGAACAAATGCCACCCTTTTAACATTGGCCTGTTATAGCGCCACCAGCAGGTCTAATTTAGCAAAAAAGAATGTTGCACAAAATGCCTCAAACCATGAATGCAGTGTCCGATTGCCGTGCAAGGCCTAAGAACAAATGGTACCCTTTTAACATTGGCCTATTATAGCGCCACCAGGAGGCCACAATAACCTACCTGACCTGGCGGAGACCTCTGCTCCGAGGAGCACTTTTTATAGTTGCTACTGTTTTGGGATTTTGTGCCAACCGAACCAATACATCTATTCAACTGAATTGAACTTAATTGACTTTCAGTGTTTCTATTAGTAAACTTAGGAAGACCAACAGAAACATGTTTGTACTTTGCATGAGAAGAGATGTGTACACTAAAATACATAATACAAAATGGACAGCAGATGGCGCAGTAATCCATTCCCCATACAAAAACAAATCTAATGCAAATCTGATACATCTGATATAATCTGATATAGTATGTACATGATCATACATGTCAGTTTCATTTAAAAATAGCATGTACTGTACTCATACTGAAAAAAATAAAAATGTTGCCAGTGAGTATTTTTCAAAACTAATATTGCGCTTTGTGTTCAAACCATCATTTGAATGATTTTTTAAACCACATTTCAGTATAATTTATTGTACAGTAGATAGACCTTTAGTTTTATTCTTTATTTTTGGGCGGTGTAGCCGCCCCTATAAGTGGGGTTGGGACACCTCATTAGTACACATTTGCTGTACTGTGATTGGCTCATTAGTACACCCCTAGCTGTACTGTGATTGGCTGACTCTATTGGCTGACACTATCCAGCACTGTGATTGGCTAGCGAGACACACGATGACATTAATAACCTATAAATAGGACTATGCACTTCAAAAAAACATTCAACAAGTGAGCTTCCATCACTGTGATGACCACTGTGATGACCACACCGCCCACTTCACAGTGGGTGTGATTTTTTAGATATAATAACATTGAAGAGTGAGAGGATGGCTGCATGACACAGGTCATGACCCAGATACAACGATCAAATAAAAACTACAGGTTCATTAAAATAACAGAACCTAAATCTCATCGGTCATGTATTCATAAAACTAATTTTCATCAACAAACATTACATGCTGACTCTCCCAACACACGTGTGGTCTTCCAATGGTTCCGGAGTCCCCTCCTGGCTCACAACACGTCACAACACAATGTGTTTTGGGCTTGCTTATCTGCATTTTTACATTTAACATTTAACATTTGTGCTTGTGTGGAGTCCTGGGAAGTGATGTCTACATGTAACATGAGTGAGGTTACGATCAAGTATGTTGGACTTCCGTTGTCGCCACTCTCCCTTTTACACCAGTGTTTCCCAAACAATGGGTTGGTACCCATTTTGGGGCCACAGACCAATTTTTATGGGCTGTGAGATTATCCCCACTTGTCTTCTTTTTACATTTCCTTTTATTATCGCATTATTATGTCAAAATATTGTTTTCCACACAAAAAAACTAATGTCAGGAAAAAATGCAAACATTTTTCAAAAAGAATTTCAGGCAGAAAGAAAAAGATAACGTATAAGAAATAATGAAAATAGCAGATCTACAAGCTCACAACGCATCACATCGCGAGAGATACAAGTTCACACGTCGTGAGAGTGTAGCGGCTATTTTCACTATTTCTGGAAAAAAAGGCCGTAACCCATTAAAACCGGTAAAAGCATCTGTGTCATTCTAGATTTTAGCATTGGCTATTCAGAAATAGCAGATCTACAAGCTCACATCGCGGAACATTTTTGAAAAATCTCAAAGGTGTGAGAACTACTGATTTAGAAGGCATGTGCAGAATCGACATCAGGTCTTAATTGTTAAGTGGTTCATTCATCATGTGTTTCGGTCCCGGGGGGGCGAGGCACCAAATGTCTCTGATGGGTTATTCTTTTTCTTGGAAACCCATAGACCGGAAGAAAGATGTTGTAGAGTATGGAACCCGATAAAAGTTGTTTCACTCAAAGTCAAAAAGTGTTTTACGACAAGAATTAAGACTCAGGCGGTTGGAATTAATAACAATAATGATTAATTCATTCAAAGAGAGAAAATGGTACGAGGTTACAGTAGGCGTTCTCCTGGATGGTAAAAGCTTTCTCCAGCAAACAATGGAATGACAGGGCATTATATCCCAGCACGATATCAGATGTTATAATGCATCACGTAATAGGCAGGGCAGGCCCAGTACATTCACCGGCCCTGACCAATGACAAGACAAAATACATAATCGTGGAATATCAGTTGATTAGATCGTCTCCGGGTCCAGTAGGTTGTCAGCTTTGGTGGTGTTTATCAGCGTGTTGTTTAGAGAGGCGCCTGTATGTTCAAAACCAGTGGTGGAAAAAGTACTCAAATGTTTTACTTAAGTAAAAGGATCAATACTGCAATGTAGAAGTACTATGTTACAAGTAAAAGTCCGGAATTCTAAATTTACTTGAGTAAAAGTACAAAAGTATTGGTATCAAAATGTACTTAAAAGTACCAAAAGTAAAAGTACTAAAATGTTTGAAAGTAGCAGATCTACAAGCTCACAACGCGTCGCGATGCAAGGCGCATTATTTTCAAATAGCCTAGGTATAAAATAGGTTAAAGTAGTTAATGTATGTTTTATAATGTAATACTTTATATCTGCAACGTAACTAGCAACTAAAGTGTTCAAATAATTGTAGTGGAGTAAAAGTACAATATTTTCCTCTGAGATGTACAGTAGTGGAGTAGAAGTAAAAGTACAGAAAATTTGAAATACACTAAAGTAAAAAAATACCTCAAAATTGTACTTAAGTACAGTACTTGAGTAAATGTACTTAGTTACTTTACACCACTATTAAAAACATTATTCTGGCCCTAACACTTCTTTCTGTGTCAAAGTGTGTTATTTGACATGGGGAAGTCAGTGTCTTCAATACCTGCAACATTAATTTGACGCTTATACAAAATGGTTCACAACCAGAATCTAATGTACTAAAAACTAGATCTAGTTAGGGAATTTTAGCAATATGTGTGGACCATCTGTGAAAAAATGTACTACCAATAGCTTTCTTCACCAATGTGTTCTTATAGGTGTCTAGAATCACCTCTCAATTAATATAAACCCAAATCCTCGTGGAAAATCCTGGAGAGCCAATCAAAGTTAAGGAGCCCAGAGGGCTTGGGTGAAAAATATGTAAGTCTAAAATGAACTTGTGAGGTGTCTAACTAGGGGTTTTCAGGGGTGCTGAATCCATTCCAACCATTATTTTTGAGTAAAAATGTCCCCCTGGCCATCTAATATTGGTATATTGGTATTATTATTAATAATAATTATTATTATTATTATATTATTGTTAGTGTATAATCAGTGTATAATCAGTCTCTTTTGGGTCTCAAACTGAAAGAAACTTTGGGAACGATGCAAAAAAAAAAAAACGATGCAAAAACGTAATCCATTCATTAATCTCCCCAGCTAGCGACAATAGGGTAGCGACAAGTAGCCAGTAATTAAATAAAATAGCCAATGTATAGGTTTCCACTGGTTACACTGATTTTGATGCTAAACAAAAAATGCTGTGGACCCTCTGGAACCCCCTCAAGGACCCCTGGGGGTCCCCAGACCCCAGTTTGACCACTGCTATAGAGCATTTTATAAACAACTGGGAAGGGCTATGGGCAGTCCTTTCATGAGGACACATGCTTTACAGCCCTCTGGGTCCACCTTTCCCTTTTTTTCATCTCCACGTCTCTTGGTCCAGCTGGGCCACCGAGTTGGGCGACACCAGCCCGGCGAATGTCACCCTGGACCTGGACGACACCGGCTCGCCGTTCCCCCTGCTGTCCAGCCTCTGCCTCTCCGTCTGCACCCTCTCCAGGCATTCCTCACAGAGGCAGCTTTCCTTCACCAGGTAGAGGCTCTCCACCCGGCGGACTGAGTCCACGTCCCGGGGCCCGCGCTCCGCCGAGATCGGGTTGTTGTCCAGGTTCATGCGCTCCAGGCGCGGGAGGTTCCGGAGGTGGTCCGGGTAGCGCGTCAGCTGGTTGTCGAAGAGGCCGACGTGCCGGAGCTCCTTCAGGGCGGCGAAGGAGGACGGCACCAGGTGGATGCGGTTGAGGCCCAGGTTGAGCTTGCGGAGCTTGCGCAGGAGTCCCAGCTCGCTGGGGAGAGAGCCGCTGGTCAGCCGGTTGTTGCACAGGTTCAGCGTCACCAGGTTCTGGAGACGGCCGATGGACTCCGGGATGTGCTCCAGCTGAGGAGAGGAGAGGTGTTAATGCATGCCTCTGCTTGCGATACCCCACCCCCCCTGTCATTCATTGTTATGGCCAGTGGGGATATAATTTAAACACATCAGTGAATGGAGTCTGATATTTATTTGACCATTGTTAAACTGTGATAATGGTCAGACTGAATTAAACACATGCATTGTTCTAACCCTAGACTAACCCTAGGCACCCCTGTAAATAACTTTTTTCATCCACGGCATCCCTGTTACATTGTTACTTTATAGCACATTACATTTATGTCATATTGTAGTACTTAATATGTGAATCTTTCCCCCAAGATACACTATGTCACGAGGAAAACTTGAGAGAATATCCGTTTACATTTAGGACCGATTAAAAATAACGTAATACTTTGCGTTTAACCACTTGGATCCCAGGATCCCTATTCTGGTGGCAACAACCAAAAATTGCCGATATACAGAGGCTTAGGGTTAAAGTGGTTAAACTGAAGTGATATAGATCAATTCCGAATATTATCAAAGTATTCTGTGGCACCCCTGGACTTGTGTCACAGCACCCTAGGGTCCACCCACTTTGAGAAACCTTGCCCTAGACAGTGAATATAGTCTGATATTTAATTAATTTAATTTGATAATATTACAGTTTAACAATTTACAAAGAAAATAAGTTAACCTTTTTGTTTCTTTATTTAATAACAAAAAAATTGAGCTTGTAGGTTTGCTATTTTATTTATGTTTTTGCCTATAATGACATGCCCAAAATGGGGATCAATTGTTGATTATTTTATTAAATTATCGATTTCTTTTTAATGATTAATTAGTTCGATTAGCTGTTGCCATACCCACAACCCCCCTCCTTTGAAAAAATAAATACAAACTCACATGGTTGCTGTGCAGATCCAAGGAGCGGAGGTTGGCGAACCTGTCTATGAAATCTGGGAGCTTCTGGAGCAGGTTCCTGCTCAGGTCCAGCTCCTCCACATCACACAGCTTCATAATGCACTTTGGCACGGTGGACAGGCCCTGGTTACTGAGGTCCAGACACCTGGACCCGTCCGCCGTAGACTTCAGGCAGCTTTTAGCCATCTTCAGGGTCATCTTCTTCCCTTTTGACTCCACTGTTTTCTTCTTCTTCCCTTTGGCCATGTTGCTGGCAGGGGTTGGAACAACAACATTTCAGGAAGAGGTTTTATAAAGTGTACTGAGCGTGTATGTGTGTGTGTGCACGCACACACGCATGCACACGCACACGCACGCGCACACACACACACACACACACACACACACACACACACACACACACACACACACACACACACACACACACACACAAAATAGCCGATCTACAAGCTCATTATGGCATGCCCAGAATAGGCTCTGTGCATATAACTGTAGATCTTCAGGTGGTATACCAATGTCTTGTTCCGGTTAATTTTCCTAGCTTTGTTTGATTGACTGCAGCAATCAATCAAACAAACAAGGCAATCAAACAAAGCTAAGGGAAAATAAACCGGAATGGGTATGTCACCTTCAGCCAACACAGGACTCCAGTTTTGCACAGAGCCATACTCATGTGGTGAAGTGCCTTGCTCAGTGGTGGCTTGATAGTGAAGAAAGACAGAGCATTTCTTTCACACTCAACCTTTGACCTGATGGACGCAGGGCCCTATCTTGCACGCCACTCACCCCTTATCCCTAAACTTTTTTTCCCCATTTTTTACTATTTTGAAAAACATTTTAAAGTAGTTCAAATAGCCAATCTACAAGCTCAGAACGTGTCGATGTAGATCGTCTCAAAAAGTTTAGGGATAACACTTGCTCATAAGGTACACGTAATTAACGCTTAATTTATGATTTCTTGATACCTTATTTAAGCGTTAATTAAGCATAAATTCATCATGAATTCATGTATTAAGTAACTTTGCTTAACTAATGATTAACTAATGATGTTAATTAATGATGAATTCAAAGGAATTCATGATGAATTTATGCTTAATTAACTCTTAATTAAAGCTTAAATAAAGTATTAAGTAATCATAAATCAAGCGTTAATTACGGGTACCTTATGAGCAAGTGTTACCATTTTAGGCATAAGGGGTAAGGCGGAAAGATAGCTTCTAACCTTTAGGCCGGTCAGTGGGTCCTCAAGGACACAGAACACTGCTGGTGTTCATTATGTGTCTAATCGGTGACTCATTAAGAACTGGGACACCAGGTGAGCACAATCAATTATTTGGGAGAGTAGATGAGCAGGAGATGGAGTGGTCACGGTCCCCAGGACAAGAGCTAGGAACAACAGCTCTAAAGCTTAGGGAATAGGGCCTGACGCCTGTCATTTCTTTGTCATGGTCTTTGGTTACTGGTCAGTGAGATCAGGTTAGAACTTGTTCCACATATAGGTTAAGTGATCCACTGGGACAAAGGAACTGACAGGGGGACGACATCGTTAAAGGGCAACACCACTTTGGTAGAGGTTTGGGTTGTGTTGTTACCTTGCCATGATGTAACTCCAAAGGTGGACAAGATATCAAAAAAAAATTTCCATTGATTAGAAATGGATGATTCAAAATATGCTCCTCATTGACTTACATTGTACGGTGAAACAGTGAAACAGAAACTCAAAGTCACTCTTTTAGCACATAAACGAACGCAAACAAAGTTGATTCCGACGATATAGAACATACAGTACTGTTTTTTTTATATAAAAATGTTAACTTCCTGTTGATTTAGCTATTTTTATTAGGAAGAAACCCCAGACTGGATCCGCGGATCCGGATCTTCAAATAGTAAAATCAACAGGAAGTTGACATTTTTATTAAAACAAAAAAAAAACAGTACTGGGTTTGGTGATGTTCTATATTGTCTGAATCAGCTTTGTTTGTGTTCGTTTACGTGCTAAAAGAGTGACTTTGAGAGCTGTTTCAGCGTACAATGTAAGTCTTTGAGGAGCATATTTTGAATTATCAATTTCTAAACAATGGAGCAATTATTTTTGATTTCTTGTCCACCTTTGGAGTTACATCATGGCAAGGAAACTAACACAACCCAAAAGCCCTTTAAACACATGGACATCCAGGAGAGATTAATAAGGACTATTTTAGATATGTATGTTTACTTTGATTACAAAATAAATAGTTGTCTACAGCCCAGAATCTTACATAATAAAGTCAGTCCTCAATGTTAATTTATCCATTTGTAACTCAGAGAGGGCACAAATGTTACATTGTTACCCTCTCTAATGGTTGTATTTGTACACTCTCTGAGTAAAATTAACACAGAGGATTTCACTGTGAAGACATTCAAGTCACTCTCACTTACCTTTGGATGCAGTAGACAGAAAAGCTGATATGAGGACAGAATACTTGGTACCTTACAATAGATTCAATCAGTCTCTGACAGATGGAGTCCCTCTCTCTCTCTCTCTCTCTCTCTCTCTCTCTCTCTCTCTCTCTCTCTCTCTCTCTCTCTCTCTCTCTCTCTCTCTCTCTCTCTAAACCCGTGAATTATACATGAAGAGACGAAACTGAAGTGAAGAGCAGTGTAAATAAAACCCAGGAAGCGCCTGGCGGATTAGCCCTGTTCCGAATGGAAATGCTATAGAGCTTGTTCAGTCAACCAGTCAGTCAACACACACACGCTAGGGATTGTTGTGGTACGGTCTCTAGGCAACGTGACATTTGGTCTTTAAGCTCTGTCACAGAGGGAAGAAGCTAGGTCAAGTGTGTCGCTGTGTTCAGTGTAACACAATAGGCCTGAAATCACTTAAAGATTGGGAAATACAATACTATGGTCTTGTTCATGAATTGACCAAAAATAGTGATAGTGACCATGGTAGCAGCCATAAAAAAAAAAGGAAAACAAAGAAAATCACAACATTAAAATGCAACATGCAGCATTGCAGTATATAAAAACACAATCCACAATAAAACACACAAATTGCTATTCCTAAATAGTGGCCTCACAGATGCAAATTTACATTTACATGCCTCCCTCACCATATAAATGTATCTTATTTTTGATATTTTTGTAGATTATTCCATGCCTATAGGTGCAAAGTAGGAAACTACAATAAAACATTTTTCACCAGATCTGCTCTAACTTGGGGTACATTAAAAAGCAACCACTTGGATGAGCTATTAATTATTATTTATTTTGCATTGTAGTGCCTTTCAACATTGTATACTGTGTTTGGTCTCTGCTGTTCACAGTAATACAACTCTGCATTATTTGTGTTATTGCTCCTCCTGCTGTTGAAGTTTGGTAACTGTTGGCTGACCACAGTTCAACTGGACAGATATTAAAAGGCACAGATTAATGAATCATGACCTTTCAACTTTAAACCCCTGCTGCAACGTTTTTAAATTGCTTTCTGACCAGCACTTGACCTTGATAGCCTATATAATTCATTTTTCTAAATTCTATTTTGTTATATTGACGAATAAACACAGTTGTTCGCAGAGAAATGTGCCCAGTTAGGGGATCCTTGGCCAAATATCTATCCATGCACAAACTTACATGTCTGATATCCATGTTTACTGTTTGATCTTATAGCGATGATATCTGAAAATGTATTAAAAGGATGGAGGGGGAATGTCTGTCTGTCTCTATTGCTAGTTGTTAATATTGTTTTTCTTCTTTTTTTCTTTAGAGCACTCCCTGTTAAAAGCATGGTTACGCAATGATGTTTTATAATACATTGACATTACTGTCTGCCTCTCTCTCACTGTCTGCCTGTCTGTCTGTCTGTCTGTCTGTCTGTCTGCCTGTCTGCCTCTCTCTCACTGTCTGTCTGTCTGTCTGTCTGTCTGTCTGTCTGTCTGTCTGTCTGTCTGTCTGTCTGTCTGTCTGTCTGTCTGTCTCTCTCTCTCACTGTCTGCCTGTCTGTCTGTCTGTCTGCCTGTCTGCCTCTCTCTCACTGTCTGTCTGTCTGTCTGTCTGTCTGTCTGTCTGTCTGTCTGTCTGTCTGTCTGTCTGTCTGTCTGTCTGTCTGTCTGTCTGTCTGTCTGTCTGTCTGTCTGTCTGTCTGTCTGTCTGTCTGTCTGTCTGTCTGTCTGTATGTCTGCCTGTCTGTCTCTCTCTCACTCACTCACTGTCTGTCTGTCTGTCTGTCTGCCTGTCTGTCTCTCTCTCACTGTCTGTCTGTCTGTCTGTCTGTCTGTCTGTCTGTCTGTCTGTCTGTCTGTCTGTCTGTCTGTCTGCCTGTCTGTCTCTCTCTCACTGTCTGCCTGTCTGTCTGTCTGTCTGCCTGTCTGTCTCTCTCTCACTGTCTGCCTGTCTGTCTCTCTCTCACTGTCTGCCTGTCTGTCTGTCTACCTGTCTGTCTGTCTGTCTCTCTCTCACTGTCTTCCTGTCTGCCTGCCTCTTCCTGTCTCTGCCTTATCCCTCGAAACCGCTTATTGCTGCTTGCAGCTGTATTTATTATTATTATTATTATTATTATTATTATTATTATTATTATTATTATTATTATTATTATTATTATTATTGTCATTAAATTGCTAAACAATCCATTTCGACGCACATCGGCCCAAATACATGTCATGGTCCAGGTCCATGGACAGTTCATTCGCGATCATTACAAAAAGAGTGTAGCAGTGTACCTTCAAATAGGTAGTATTTTAACATTAGTATTTATCTGATGAAGGTGGCTGGTGTTTGGGCTATTTCAATGGAATTCGTCCTGGGTTGTCAAATAGAATGATCACAACACCGTCACCAAGTCCAAGACAAATAGAGTTTACTGGCCAGCTCAATAACAGACATATATGCTATATGGTATATCTATATATATGCTATTCCTTCTGTAAATGGGGTGTGGTTGGTTGGTCAAAGATGCACACAGGAATGAGTAGGAAAGTTGTCAGTGTTAAAAGGTCATATCAGTCCAGTCGCTGTATAGGTCTTATACCATAAGAAGCGCACACCTCTCTCTCTCATCTGATTAGGTAAAAATAACGGGTAAAAATAACGGCTTGATCCAGTTGATCCAGTTGTCACTGTGCCTGCTATGTTATTTGTTATATGATGGTTGCAGTGACGTGTAATTGCGCATGACACATGCGTGCCACACATGTCTGTTTGGTTAATATTTTGATTATTATGATGATAATGATTATAATACAATACACATGGGACGTTATACAAGCATTATATGATTTAGTTTTGATATAATTTCAACGGGGCATCATTCAAGAAGGCTTTCTGTCCGTCAGACATTCACTGTTTGTCATAATAATAATAATAATAATAATAACCATCTTATTGACTATATGCGCGGACTTTCGATTGACTCTCTGTCCGTCAATGATTCACTGTTTGTCAGGATAATAATGATTGAATCCGTTGAAATCATATTCAGATGTGCATGCTGCCTGCATATAGATAGATAGATGGACAGAAAGACATATATTCAGATGTGCGTGCTGCGTGCAGATAGATTGATGGACAGACGGACGGACGGACGGACGGACGGACGGACGGACCACCCACCCTGTAATAGATACAGGAATGCTTGCTGTTAACACTGCTATTATATCTGATAAGCCTAACCAGCATTTATTTATAACAATCCCTGCACTTCTATGGTAATACAAATAATTGAAACTGCATCTAAGGCTAAAAGCAGCTCCAAAGTGGTTGAGTTACAGGGTGATTAACATTAGAAACTTAATTAGAAAATTATTTTACATTAATTAATTATACGCCGTGCCGTGCCGTACGTGTGGGAGGAACTAGGGGGGGAATAGTTATAGTATACCCTCCAAAAAAATCTAGAACACACCACAGATAGATAGATAGATAGATAGATAGATAGATAGATAGGTGTGTGTGTGTGTGTGTGTGTGTGTGTGTGTGTGTGTGTGTGTGTGTGTGTGTGTGTGTGTGTGTGTGTGTGTGTGTGTGTGTGTGTGTGTAGAGGGGAAAAAAAGAGCAGACCACGTGCGTAATTACGCACGGAAAACTCCGGCTTGATATCGTTTGACATTATAATAAATTATAAAATAAAATATAGCTGCAAGCAGCGATAAGCGTTTTCGAGGGATAAGGCAGAGAGAGGAAGAGTCCCTCCCTCTCTCTCTCTCTCCCCCTCTCCCCCTCTCTCCCTCTCCCCCTCTCTCCCTCTCCCCCTCTCTCCCTCTCTCCCTCTCCCCCCCTCTCTCTCTCCCCATCTCTCCCTCTCCCCCTCTGTCTCTCTCTCCCTCTCCCCCTCTGTCTGTCTCTCTCTCCCTCTCCCCTCTCTCCCTCTTAAAATGCTTAAAATGCATAAAATACTTAAAATGCATAACATGCTTACAATGGATACAATGCATAAAATGCTTACAATGCATAAAATGCATACAATGCATACAATGCTTAAAATGCTTAAAATGCTTAAAATGCATAAAATGCATAAAATAGATAAAAGGCATAAAATGCTTAAAATGCATAAAATGTATAAAATGCATAAAATGCTAAAAATGCATAAAATGCTTAAAATGCATAAGATACTTAAAATGCAAAAAATGCATAAAATACTTAAAATGCATAAAATGATTACAATGCTTAAAATGCATAAAATACTTAAAATGCAAAAAATGCATAAAATACTTAAAATGCATAAAATGATTACAATGCATAAAATGCATACAATGCATAAAATGCATACAATGCTTAAAATGCATAAAATGCTTAAAATGCATCAAATGCATCAAATGCTTAAAATGTATAAAATGCATAAAATCCATAAAATGCATAAAATGCTTAAAATGCTTAAAATGCTTAAAATGTATAAAATGCTTAAAATGTATAAAATGCAAAAAATGCATAAAATACTTAAAATGCTTACAATGCATACAATGCATAAAATGCTTACAATGCATAAAATACTTAAAAAGCATGCAATGCATACAATGCCTACAATGCATAAAATGCATACAATGCTTAAAATGCATAAAATGCATAAAATGCTTAAAATGCATAAAATGCTTAAAATGCATAAAATGCTTAAAATGCATGAAATAGATAAAATGCATAAAATGCTTATAATGCTTAAAATAAATAAAATGTATAAAATGCAAAAAATGCATAAAATGCTTAAAATATATAATATGCAAATAAATCATAAAATACTTAAAATACATAAAATGTATAAAATGCATTATCCATAAAATGCTTAAAATGCATAAAATGTATAAAATGCATGAAATGTATAAAATGCATAAAATGCATAAAATGTATAAAATGCATAAAATGCATAAAATGTATAATATGCATAAAATGCATAAAATGCTTACAATGCATAAAATGCATGAAACGCATAAAATGCATACAATGCTTAAAATGCATCAAATGCAAAAAATGCTTAAAATGCATAAAATGCTTAAAATTTATAAAATAGATCAAATGCATGCTTAAAATGCATAGAATGCTTAAAATCCATAAAATACTTAAAATGCATAAAATAGATAAAATGCTTAAAATGCTTAAAATGCATAAAATGCATAAAATGCATACAATGCTTAAAATGCTTAAAATGCATCAAATGCTTAAAATGCATAAAATGCATTAAATGCTTAAAATGCATACAATGCTTTAAATGCATAAAATGTATAAAATGCTTAAAATGCATAAAATGTATAAAATGCAAAAAATGTATAAAATGCAAAAAATGCAGAAAATGCTTAAAATGCTTAAAATGCTTAAAATGCATAAAATGCATACAATGCATAAAATGCATACAATGCTTTAAATGCATAAAGTGCATAAAATGTATAAAATGCATAAAATGCATAAAATGCTTAAAATGCATAAAATGCAAAAAATGTATAAAATGCTTAAAATGCCTAAAATGCAAAAAATGCATAAAAAACTTAAAATGCATAATATGATTACGATGCATGAAATAGATAAAATGCATAAAATGCTTATAATGCTTAAAATAAATAAAATGTATAAAATGCAAAAAATGCATAAAATGCTTAAAATGCATAAAATGCATAAAATGTATAAAATGCATAAAATGCATAAAATGCTTAAAATATATAATATGCAAAAAAAATCATAAAATACTTAAAATACATAAAATGTATAAAATGCATAATATCCATAAAATGCTTAAAATGCATAAAATGTATAAAATGCATAAAATGCATAAAATGCTTAAAATGCATAAAATGCAAAAAATGCATAAAATACTTAAAATGCATAAAATGATTACAATGCATAAAATGCATAAAATGCTTACAATGCATAAAATGCATGAAACGCATAAAATGCATACAATGCTTAAAATGCATCAAATGCATCAAATGCAAAAAATGCTTAAAATGCATAAAATGCTTAAAATTTATAAAATAGATCAAATGCATGCTTAAAATGCATAGAATGCTTAAAATCCATAAAATACTTAAAATGCATAAAATAGATAAAATGCTTAAAATGCATCAAATGCTTAAAATGCATAAAATGCATAAAATGCATTAAATGCTTAAAATGCATTAAATGCTTTAAATGCATAAAATGTATAAAATGCATAAAATGCTTAAAATGTATAAAATGCAAAAAATGTATAAAATGCAAAAAATGCATAAAATACTTAAAATGCATAAAATGATTAAAATGCATGAAATGCATAAAATGCATAAAATGCTTAAAATGCATAAAATGCTTAAAATGCATACAATGCTTTAAATGCATAAAGTTCATGAAATGTATAAAATGCATAAAATGCTTAAAATGCTTAAAATGCATAAAATGTATAAAATGCATAAAATGCTTACAATGCGTAAAATGCATAAAATGCAAAAAATGCATAAAAAACTTAAAATGCATAATATGATTACGATGCTTAAAATGCATAAAATGCATGAAATGCATAAAATGCATGAAATGCATAAAATGCATACAATGCTTAAAATGCATAAAATGCTTAAAATGCTTAAAATGCATCAAATGCTTAAAATGCATCAAATGCTTAAAATGCTTAAAATGCATAAAATGCATACAATGCTTTAAATGCATAAAGTGCATAAAATGTATAAAATGCATAAAATGCTTAAAATGCATAAAATGTATAAAATGCAAAAAATGTATAAAATGCTTAAAATGCATAAAATGCAAAAAATGCATAAAAAACTTAAAATGCATAATATGATTACGATGCATAAAATGCATAAAATGCTTACAATGCATAAATGCATGAAATGCATAAAATGCATACAATGCTTAAAATGCTTAAAATGCATCAAATGCATAAAATGCATAAAATGCTTAAAATGTATAAAATGCATAAAATGCTTAAAATGCATAAAATGCATAAAATGCTTAAAATATATTATATATAAAAAATGCATAACATTTATAAAATGCATAAAATTTATAAAATGCATAAAATGCTTAAAATGCATAAAATGTATAAAATGCATAAATGTATAAAATGCATAAAATGCATAAAATGCTTAAAATGCATAAAATGCATAAAATACATAAAATACTTAAAATGCATAAAATGATTACAATGCATAAAATGCTTACAATGCATAAAATGCATGAAACGCATAAAATGCATAAAATGCATAAAATGCATAAAATGCTTAAAATGCATAAAATAGATAAAATGCATGCTTAAAATGCATAAAATACAAAAATGCATAAAATAGATAAAATGCATAAAATGCATAAAATGCTTAAAATGCATCCAATGCTTAAAATGCATAAAATGCATACAATGCTTTAAATGCATAAAGTGCATAAAATGTATAGAATGCAAAAAATGCATAAAATGCATAAAATACATAAAATACATAAAATACTTAAAATGCATAAATGATTACAATGCATAAAATGCTTACAATGCATAAAATGCATGAAACGCATAAAATGCATAAAATGCATCAAATGCAAAAAATGCTTAAAATGCTTAAAATGCATAAAATGCATAAAATGAATAAAATGCATAAAATGCTTAAAATGCTTAAAATGCATAAAATGCATAAAATGCTTAAAATGCATAAAATAGATAAAATGCATGCTTAAAATGCATAAAATACAAAAATGCATAAAATAGATAAAATGCATAAAATGCATAAAATGCATAAAATGCATAAAATGCATAAAATGCATCCAATGCTTAAAATGCATAAAATGCATAAAATGCATACAATGCTTTAAATGCATAAAGTGCATAAAATGTATAGAATGCAAAAAATGTATAAAATGCTTAAAATGCATAAAATGCTAAAAATGCATAAAATACTTAAAATGCATAATATGATTACAATGCATAAAATGCATACAATGCTTAAAATGCATAAAATGCATCAAATGCATCAAATGCATCAAATGCATCAAATGCTTAAAATGCATAAAATGCATACAATGCTTTAAATGCATAAAGTGCATAAAATGTATAGAATGCAAAAAATGTATAAAATGCTTAAAATGCATAAAATGCATAAAATACTTAAAATGCATAATATGATTACAATGCATAAAATGCATGAAATGCATAAAATGCATACAATGCTTAAAATGCATCAAATGCATAAAATGCATAAAATGCATCAAATGCATAAAATGCTTAAAATGTATTAAATGCATAAAATGCTTAAAACGCATAAAATGCTTAAAATGCATAAAATGCTTCAAATGAAAAAATAGATAAAATGCTTAAAATTAATAAAATGCAAAAAATAGATAAAATGCATAAAATGCTTACAATGCATACAATGCATGAAATGCTTACAATGCATAAAATACTTATAATGCATGCAATGCATACAATGCATACAATGCATAAAATGCCTACAATGCATAAAATGCATACAATGCTTAAAATGCATAAAATGCTTAAAATGCTTAAAATGCTTAAAATGCATAAAATGCATAAAATGCATAAAATGCTTAAAATGCTTAAAATGCATGAAATAGATAAAATGCATAAAAGGCTTAAAATGCATAAAATGTATAAAATGCAAAAAATGCATAAAATGCTTAAAATGCATAAAATGTATAAAATGTATAAAATGCATAAAATGCATAAAATGCATAAAATGCAAAAAATGCATTAAATACTTAAAATGTATAAAATGCATGAAACGCATAAAATGCATAAAATGCATACAATGCTTAAAATGCATAAAATGCTTAAAATGCATCAAATGCATCAAATGCAAAAAATGCTTAAAATGCATAAAATGCTTAAAATGCATAAAATGCATAAAATGCATAAAATGCTTAAAATGCTTAAAATGCTTAAAATGCATAAAATAGATCAAATGCATGCTTAAAATGCATAAAATGCTTAAAATGCATAAAATACTTAAAATGCATAAAATAGATAAAATGCATAAAATGCTTAAAATGCTTAAAATGCATACAATGCTTAAAATGCATACAATGCTTTAAATGCATAAAGTGCATAAAATGCATGCAAAAATGCTTAAAATGCTTAAAATGCATAAAATGCTTAAAAAGGGGCCCCCAGAAATATGTTTCCTTTCAAAACGATGCGTAGCTATGGCCGCAGTACTGATTGAGCTATTGGATAGACAGGACGCTAACTACTCTAGATCACTGGTTCACAAAACATTTACCAATAAAGATTTTTTTTGTGTGTCCTCGGAATGGAAACTAGTGAATATAGTCGATCTACAAGTCATACATTGAAAATAACTACTCTCAATAAGCGTTTCATTTAACAATTGCACGTTTATTCATTGATACAGTCATGTTGTGTGCAATGCAATTGAGATGAAGTCTGCATGAGGTGGGATTTGAACCGGCAACCCTGTGGTTTCAAGGTAGATGATTAAGCCATTGGACCAACAGACCTGAATTGGTGAAAAGGAGCTCACAGATTTGGCTTAAAATGCATAAAATACATAAAATACTTAAAATGCATAAAATGATTACAATGCATAAAATGCTTACAATGCATAAAATGCATGAAATGCATAAAATGCATAAAATGCATGAAACGCATAAAATGCATAAAATGCATCAAATGCAAAAAATGCTTAAAATGCATAAAATGAATAAAATGCATAAAATGCATAAAATGCATAAAATGCATAAAATGCTTAAAATGCTTAAAATGCATAAAATGCTTAAAATGTATAAAATGCATACAATGCTTAAAATGCATAAAATGCATACAATGCTTAAAATGCATAAAATGCATCAAATGCATCAAATGCATCAAATGCTTAAAATGCATAAAATGCATACAATGCTTTAAATGCATAAAGTGCATAAAATGTATAGAATGCAAAAAATGTATAAAATGCTTAAAATGCATAAAATGCAAAAAATGCATAAAATACTTAAAATGCATAATATGATTACAATGCATAAAATGCATGAAATGCATAAAATGCATACAATGCTTAAAATGCATCAAATGCTTAAAATGCATCAAATGCATAAAATGCTTAAAATGTATTAAATGCATAAAATGCTTAAAACGCATAAAATGCTTAAAATGCATAAAATGCTTCAAATGAAAAAATAGATAAAATGCTTAAAATTAATAAAATGCAAAAAATAGATAAAATGCATAAAATGCTTACAATGCATACAATGCATGAAATGCTTACAATGCATAAAATACTTATAATGCATGCAATGCATACAATGCATACAATGCATAAAATGCCTACAATGCATAAAATGCATACAATGCTTAAAATGCAAAAAATGCATAAAATGCTTAAAATGCATAAAATGTATAAAATGCATAAAATGTATAAAATGCAAAAAATGCATTAAATACTTAAAATTTATAAAATGCATGAAACGCATAAAATGCATAAAATGCATACAATGCTTAAAATGCATAAAATGCTTAAAATGCATCAAATGCATCAAATGCAAAAAATGCTTAAAATGCATAAAATGCTTAAAATGCATAAAATGCATAAAATGCTTAAAATGCATAAAATGCTTAAAATGCATAAAATAGATCAAATGCATGCTTAAAATGCATAAAATGCTTAAAATGCATAAAATACTTAAAATGCATAAAATAGATAAAATAGATAAAATGCATAAAATGCTTAAAATGCTTAAAATGCTTAAAATGCTTAAAATGCATACAATGCTTAAAATGCATACAATGCTTTAAATGCATAAAATGCATGCAAAAATGCTTAAAATGCTTAAAATGCTTAAAATGCATAAAATGCATAAAATGCATAAAATGCTTAAAAAGGGGCCCCCAGAAATATGTTTCCTTTCAAAACGATGCGTAGCTATGGCCGCAGTACTGATTGAGCTATTGGATAGACAGTACGCTAACTACTCTAGATCACTGGTTCACAAAACATTTACCAATAAAGATTTTTTTTGTGTGTCCTCGGAATGGAAACTAGTGAATATAGTCGATCTACAAGTCATACATTGAAAATAACTACTCTCAATAAGCGTTTCATTTAACAATTGCACGTTTATTCATTGATACAGTCATGTTGTGTGCAATGCAATTGAGATGAAGTCTGCATGAGGTGGGATTTGAACCGGCAACCCTGTGGTTTCAAGGTAGATGATTAAGCCATTGGACCAACAGACCTGAATTGGTGAAAAGGAGCTCACAGATTTGGCAGACTTTCACGCAAATTGCTCAGAAATCCTGGGTTAAAATGTTTTTCAAACTGGTTAAATTGGGGTTTGAACCAGGGACCTACAGACTTACGGTTAGACAGTGTAAAGGATAAGGATAATTCCTTTAACAGGTCCGTTCATGAAAGTCCTTGCGGCCTTGTTTCCAATGAGGGCCTGTGAGCAATTAGGGGTTAAGAGTTTTGCTCAGGGACACATTTCATTTCATCAACACATTTGCTGGCCTGGCCTGGAATCGTACCTGGGGCAACCAGGGCCTATGGCACTCTAGGCGGGCTCACTAACCACTCAGCTATGGCCGCAGTACTGACTGAGCTATTGGATAGACAGGACGCTAACTACTCTAGATCACTGGTTCACAAAACATTTACCAATAAATATAATGTCTGAAAACGGCACTTTTCTGACCTCTGACCTCACTGGACGGTCCGCCACACTTTTTTTTACACCTCTCGGGCTTATCCGAGAGTGTGGCGTTGTAGGGGAGGTGTCCCCGCACGCGTGCGTATGTCAGAAGTGTCGGCAGTGTCCGCCGGCGCCTGTCCAGTGTCCACTGTTGTCTGAAAACGGCACTTTTCTGACCTCTGACCTCACTGGAAGGTCCGCCACACTTTTTTTTACACCTCTCGGGCTTATCCGAGAGTATGGCGTTGTAGGGGAGGTGTCCCCGCACGCGTGCGTATGTCAGAAGTGTCGGCAGTGTCCGCCGGCGCCGGTCCAGTGTCCACTGTTGTCTGAAAACGGCACTTTTCTGACCTCTGACCTCACTGGACGGTCCGCCACACTTTTTTTTACACCTCTCTGGCTTATCCGAGAGTGTGGCGTTGTAGGGGAGGTGTCCCCGCACGCGTGCGTATGTCAGAAGTGTCGGCAGTGTCCGCCGGCGCCGGTCCAGTGTCCACCGTTGTCTGAAAACGGCACTTTTCTGACCTCTGACCTCACTGGACGGTCCGCCACACTTTTCTTTACACCTCTCGGGCTTATCCGAGAGTCTGGCGTTGTAGGGGAGGTGTCCCCGCACGCGTGCGTATGTCAGAAGTGTCGGCAGTGTCCGCCGGCGCCGGTCCAGTGTCCACCGTTGTCTGAAAACTTCACTTTTCTGACCTCTGACCTCACTGGACGGTCCGCCACACTTTTCTTTACACCTCTCGGGCTTATCCGAGAGTGTGGCGTTGTAGGGGAGGTGTCCCCGCACGCGTGCGTATGTCAGAAGTGTCGGCAGTGTCCGCCGGCGCCGGTCCAGTGTCCACCGTTGTCTGAAAACTGCACTTTTCTGACCTCTGACCTCACTGGACGGTCCGCCACACTTTTTTTTACACCTCTCGGGCTTATCCGAGAGTGTGGCGTTGTAGGGGAGGTGTCCCCACATGCGTGCGTATGTCAGAAGTGTCGGCAGTGTCCGCCTGGCGCCGGTCCAGTGTCCACCGTTGTCTGAAAACTGCACTTTTCTGACCTCTGACCTCACTGGACGGTCCGCCACACTTTTCTTTACACCTCTCGGGCTTATCCGAGAGTGTGGCGTTGTAGGGGAGGTGTCCCCGCACGCGTGCGTATGTCAGAAGTGTCGGCAGTGTCCACCGGCGCCGGTCCAGTGTCCACTGTTGTCTGAAAACGGCACTTTTCTGACCTCTGACCTCACAGGACGGTCCGCCACACTTATTTTTTACATCTCTCGGGCTTATCCGAGAGTGTGGCGTTGTAGGGGAGGTGTCCCCGCACGCGTGCGTATGTCAGAAGTGTCGGCAGTGTCCGCCGGCGCCGGTCCAGTGTCCACCGTTGTCTGAAAACTGCACTTTTCTGACCTCTGACCTCACTGGACGGTCCGCCACACTTTTTTTTACATCTCTCGGGCTTATCCGAGAGTGTGGCGTTGTAGGGGAGGTGTCCCCGCACGCGTGCGTATGTCAGAAGTGTCGGCAGTGTCCGCCGGCGCCGGTCCAGTGTCCACCGTTGTCTGAAAACTGCACTTTTCTGACCTCTGACCTCACTGGACGGTCCGCCACACTTTTTTTTACATCTCTCGGGCTTATCCGAGAGTGTGGCGTTGTAGAGGAGGTGTCCCCGCACGCGTGCGTATGTCAGAAGTGTCGGCAGTGTCCGCCGGCGCCGGTCCAGTGTCCACCGTTGTCTGAAAACTGCACTTTTCTGACCTCTGACCTCACTGGACGGTCCGCCACACTTTTTTTTACATCTCTCGGGCTTATCCGAGAGTGTGGCGTTGTAGGGGAGGTGTCCCTGTACGCGTGCGTATGTCAGAAGTGTCGGCAGTGTCCGCCGGCGCCGGTCCAGTGTCCACCGTTGTCTGAAAACTGCACTTTTCTGACCTCTGACCTCACTGGACGGTCCGCCACACTTTTCTTTACACCTTTCGGGCTTATTCGAGAGTCTGGCGTTGTAGGGGAGGTGTCCCCGCACGCGTGCGTATGTCAGAAGTGTCGGCAGTGTCCGCCGGCGCCGGTCCAGTGTCCACCGTTGTCTGAAAACTGCACTTTTCTGACCTCTGACCTCACTGGACGGTCCGCCACACTTTTCTTTACACCTCTCGGGCTTATCCGAAAGTGTGGCGTTGTAGGGGAGGTGTCCCCGCACGCGTGCGTATGTCAGAAGTGTCGGCAGTGTCCGCCTGGCGCCGGTCCAGTGTCCACCGTTGTCTGAAAACTGCACTTTTCTGACCTCTGACCTCACTGGACGGTCCGCCACACTTTTCTTTACACCTCTCGGGCTTATCCGAGAGTGTGGCGTTGTAGGGGAGGTGTCCCCGCACGCGTGCGTATGTCAGAAGTGTCGGCAGTGTCCACCGGTGCCTGTCCAGTGTCCACTGTTGTCTGAAAACAGCACTTTTCTGACCTCTGACCTCACTGGACGGTCCGCCACACTTTTTTTTACACCTCTCGGGCTTCTCCGAGAGTGTGGCGTTGTAGGGGAGGTGTCCCCGCACGCGTGCGTATGTCAGAAGTGTCGGCAGTGTCCGCCGGCGCCGGTCCAGTGTCCACTGTTGTCTGAAAACGGCACTTTTCTGACCTCTGACCTCACAGGACGGTCCGCCACACTTTTTTTTACATCTCTCGGGCTTATCCGAGAGTGTGGCGTTGTAGGGGAGGTGTCCCCGCACGCGTGCGTATGTCAGAAGTGTCGGCAGTGTCCGCCGACGCCGGTCCAGTGTCCACCGTTGTCTGAAAACTGCACTTTTCTGACCTCTGACCTCACTGGACGGTCCGCCACACTTTTTTTTACATCTCTCGGGCTTATCCGAGAGTGTGGCGTTGTAGGGGAGGTGTCCCCGCACGCGTGCGTATGTCAGAAGTGTCGGCAGTGTCCGCCGGCGCCGGTCCAGTGTCCACCGTTGTCTGAAAACTGCACTTTTCTGACCTCTGACCTCACTGGACGGTCCGCCACACTTTTTTTTACATCTCTCGGGCTTATCCGAGAGTGTGGCGTTGTAGAGGAGGTGTCCCCGCACGCGTGCGTATGTCAGAAGTGTCGGCAGTGTCCGCCGGCGCCGGTCCAGTGTCCACCGTTGTCTGAAAACTGCACTTTTCTGACCTCTGACCTCACTGGACGGTCCGCCACACTTTTTTTTACATCTCTCGGGCTTATCCGAGAGTGTGGCGTTGTAGGGGAGGTGTCCCTGCACGCGTGCGTATGTCAGAAGTGTCGGCAGTGTCCACCGGTGCCTGTCCAGTGTCCACTGTTGTCTGAAAACAGCACTTTTCTGACCTCTGACCTCACTGGACGGTCCGCCACACTTTTTTTTACACCTCTCGGGCTTCTCCGAGAGTGTGGCGTTGTAGGGGAGGTGTCCCCGCACGCGTGCGTATGTCAGAAGTGTCGGCAGTGTCCGCCGGCGCCGGTCCAGTGTCCACTGTTGTCTGAAAACGGCACTTTTCTGACCTCTGACCTCACAGGACGGTCCGCCACACTTTTTTTTACATCTCTCGGGCTTATCCGAGAGTGTGGCGTTGTAGGGGAGGTGTCCCCGCACGCGTGCGTATGTCAGAAGTGTCGGCAGTGTCCGCCGGCGCCGGTCCAGTGTCCACCGTTGTCTGAAAACTGCACTTTTCTGACCTCTGACCTCACTGGACGGTCCGCCACACTTTTTTTTACATCTCTCGGGCTTATCCGAGAGTGTGGCGTTGTAGGGGAGGTGTCCCCGCACGCGTGCGTATGTCAGAAGTGTCGGCAGTGTCCGCCGGCGCCGGTCCAGTGTCCACCGTTGTCTGAAAACTGCACTTTTCTGACCTCTGACCTCACTGGACGGTCCGCCACACTTTTTTTTACATCTCTCGGGCTTCTCCGAGAGTGTGGCGTTGTAGGGGAGGTGTCCCCGCACGCGTGCGTATGTCAGAAGTGTCGGCAGTGTCCGCCGGCGCCGGTCCAGTGTCCACTGTTGTCTGAAAACGGCACTTTTCTGACCTCTGACCTCACAGGACGGTTCCCCACACTTTTTTTTACATCTCTCGGGCTTATCCGAGAGTGTGGCGTTGTAGGGGAGGTGTCCCCGCACGCGTGCGTATGTCAGAAGTGTCGGCAGTGTCCGCCGGCGCCGGTCCAGTGTCCACCGTTGTCTGAAAACTGCACTTTTCTGACCGCTGACCTCACTGGACGGTCCGCCACACTTTTTTTTACATCTCTCGGGCTTATCCGAGAGTGTGGCGTTGTAGGGGAGGTGTCCCCGCACGCGTGCGTATGTCAGAAGTGTCGGCAGTGTCCGCCGGCGCCGGTCCAGTGTCCACCGTTGTCTGAAAACTGCACTTTTCTGACCTCTGACCTCACTGGACGGTCCGCCACACTTTTTTTTACATCTCTCGGGCTTATCCGAGAGTGTGGCGTTGTAGAGGAGGTGTCCCCGCACGCGTGCGTATGTCAGAAGTGTCGGCAGTGTCCGCCGGCGCCGGTCCAGTGTCCACCGTTGTCTGAAAACTGCACTTTTCTGACCTCTGACCTCACTGGACGGTCCGCCACACTTTTTTTTACATCTCTCGGGCTTATCCGAGAGTGTGGCGTTGTAGGGGAGGTGTCCCTGCACGCGTGCGTATGTCAGAAGTGTCGGCAGTGTCCGCCGGCGCCGGTCCAGTGTCCACCGTTGTCTGAAAACTGCACTTTTCTGACCTCTGACCTCACTGGACGGTCCGCCACACTTTTCTTTACACCTCTCGGGCTTATTCGAGAGTCTGGCGTTGTAGGGGAGGTGTCCCCGCACGCGTGCGTATGTCAGAAGTGTCGGCAGTGTCCGCCGGCGCCGGTCCAGTGTCCACCGTTGTCTGAAAACTGCACTTTTCTGACCTCTGACCTCACTGGACGGTCCGCCACACTTTTCTTTACACCTCTCGGGCTTATCCGAAAGTGTGGCGTTGTAGGGGAGGTGTCCCCGCACGCGTGCGTATGTCAGAAGTGTCGGCAGTGTCCGCCGGCGCCGGTCCAATGTCCACCGTTGTCTGAAAACTGCACTTTTCTGACCTCTGACCTCACTGGACGGTCCGCCACACTTTTCTTTACACCTCTCGGGCTTATCCGAGAGTCTGGCGTTGTAGGGGAGGTGTCCCCGCACGCGTGCGTATGTCAGAATAGTCGGCAGTGTCCGCCGGCGCCGGTCCAGTGTCCACCGTTGTCTGAAAACTGCACTTTTCTGACCTCTGACCTCACTGGACGGTCCGCCACACTTTTTTTTACATCTCTCGGGCTTATCCGAGAGTGTGGCGTTGTAGGGGAGGTGTCCCCGCACGCGTGCGTATGTCAGAAGTGTCGGCAGTGTCCACCGGTGCCTGTCCAGTGTCCACTGTTGTCTGAAAACGGCACTTTTCTGACCTCTGACCTCACTGGACGGTCCGCCACACTTTTCTTTACACCTCTCGGGCTTATCCGAGAGTCTGGCGTTGTAGGGGAGGTGTCCCCGCACGCGTGCGTATGTCAGAATAGTCGGCAGTGTCCGCCGGCGCCGGTCCAGTGTCCACCGTTGTCTGAAAACTGCACTTTTCTGACCTCTGACCTCACTGGACGGTCCGCCACACTTTTTTTTACATCTCTCGGGCTTATCCGAGAGTGTGGCGTTGTAGGGGAGGTGTCCCCGCACGCGTGCGTATGTCAGAAGTGTCGGCAGTGTCCACCGGTGCCTGTCCAGTGTCCACTGTTGTCTGAAAACGGCACTTTTCTGACCTCTGACCTCACTGGACGGTCCGCCACACTTTTTTTTACACCTCTCGGGCTTATCCGAGAGTGTGGCGTTGTAGGGGAGGTGTCCCCGCACGCGTGCGTATGTCAGAAGTGTCGGCAGTGTCCGCCGGCGCCGGTCCAGTGTCCACCGTTGTCTGAAAACTGCACTTTTCTGACCTCTGACCTCACTGGACGGTCCGCCACACTTTTCTTTACACCTCTCGGGCTTATCCGAGAGTCTGGCGTTGTAGGGGAGGTGTCCCCGCATGCGTGCGTATGTCAGAAGTGTCGGCAGTGTCCGCCGGCGCCGGTCCAGTGTCCACCGTTGTCTGAAAACTGCACTTTTCTGACCTCTGACCTCACTGGACGGTCCGCCACACTTTTCTTTACACCTCTCGGGCTTATCCGAGAGTGTGGCGTTGTAGGGGAGGTGTCCCCGCACGCGTGCGTATGTCAGAAGTGTCGGCAGTGTCCAACGGTGCCTGTCCAGTGTCCACTGTTGTCTGAAAACGGCACTTTTCTGACCTCTGACCTCACTGGACGGTCCGCCACACTTTTTTTTACACCTCTCGGGCTTATCCGAGAGTTAGGCGTTGTAGGGGAGGTGTCCCCGCACGCGTGCGTATGTCAGAAGTGTCGGCAGTGTCCGCCGGCGCCGGTCCAATGTCCACCGTTGTCTGAAAACTGCACCTTTCTGACCTCTGACCTCACTGGACGGTCCGCCACACTTTTTTTTACATCTCTCGGGCTTATCCGAGAGTGTGGCGTTGTAGGGGAGGTGTCCCCGCACGCGTGCGTATGTCAGAAGTGTCGGCAGTGTCCGCCGGCGCCGGTCCAGTGTCCACCGTTGTCTGAAAACTGCACTTTTCTGACCTCTGACCTCACTGGACGGTCCGCCACACTTTTCTTTACACCTCTCGGGCTTATCCGAGAGTGTGGCGTTGTAGGGGAGGTGTCCCCGCACGCGTGCGTATGTCAGAAGTGTCGGCAGTGTCCAACGGTGCCTGTCCAGTGTCCACTGTTGTCTGAAAACGGCACTTTTCTGACCTCTGACCTCACTGGACGGTCCGCCACACTTTTTTTTACACCTCTCGGGCTTATCCGAGAGTTAGGCGTTGTAGGGGAGGTGTCCCCGCACGCGTGCGTATGTCAGAAGTGTCGGCAGTGTCCGCCGGCGCCGGTCCAATGTCCACCGTTGTCTGAAAACTGCACCTTTCTGACCTCTGACCTCACTGGACGGTCCGCCACACTTTTTTTTACATCTCTCGGGCTTATCCGAGAGTGTGGCGTTGTAGGGGAGGTGTCCCCGCACGCGTGCGTATGTCAGAAGTGTCGGCAGTGTCCGCCGGCGCCGGTCCAGTGTCCACCGTTGTCTGAAAACTGCACTTTTCTGACCTCTGACCTCACTGGACGGTCCGCCACACTTTTTTTTACATCTCTCGGGCTTATCCGAGAGTGTGGCGTTGTAGGGGAGGTGTCCCCGCACGCGTGCGTATGTCAGAAGTGTCGGCAGTGTCCGCCGGCGCCGGTCCAGTGTCCACCGTAGTCTGAAAACTGCACTTTTCTGACCTCTGACCTCACTGGACGGTCCGCCACACTTTTTTTTACATCTCTCGGGCTTATCCGAGAGTGTGGCGTTGTAGGGGAGGTGTCCCCGCACGCGTGCGTATGTCAGAAGTGTCGGCAGTGTCCGCCGGCGCCGGTCCAATGTCCACCGTTGTCTGAAAACTGCACTTTTCTGACCTCTGACCTCACTGGACGGTCCGCCACACTTTTCTTTACACCTCTCGGGCTTATCCGAGAGTCTGGCGTTGTAGGGGAGGTGTCCCCGCACGCGTGCGTATGTCAGAATAGTCGGCAGTGTCCGCCGGCGCCGGTCCAGTGTCCACCGTTGTCTGAAAACTGCACTTTTCTGACCTCTGACCTCACTGGACGGTCCGCCACACTTTTTTTTACATCTCTCGGGCTTATCCGAGAGTGTGGCGTTGTAGGGGAGGTGTCCCCGCACGCGTGCGTATGTCAGAAGTGTCGGCAGTGTCCACCGGTGCCTGTCCAGTGTCCACTGTTGTCTGAAAACGGCACTTTTCTGACCTCTGACCTCACTGGACGGTCCGCCACACTTTTCTTTACACCTCTCGGGCTTATCCGAGAGTCTGGCGTTGTAGGGGAGGTGTCCCCGCACGCGTGCGTATGTCAGAATAGTCGGCAGTGTCCGCCGGCGCCGGTCCAGTGTCCACCGTTGTCTGAAAACTGCACTTTTCTGACCTCTGACCTCACTGGACGGTCCGCCACACTTTTTTTTACATCTCTCGGGCTTATCCGAGAGTGTGGCGTTGTAGGGGAGGTGTCCCCGCACGCGTGCGTATGTCAGAAGTGTCGGCAGTGTCCACCGGTGCCTGTCCAGTGTCCACTGTTGTCTGAAAACGGCACTTTTCTGACCTCTGACCTCACTGGACGGTCCGCCACACTTTTTTTTACACCTCTCGGGCTTATCCGAGAGTGTGGCGTTGTAGGGGAGGTGTCCCCGCACGCGTGCGTATGTCAGAAGTGTCGGCAGTGTCCGCCGGCGCCGGTCCAGTGTCCACCGTTGTCTGAAAACTGCACTTTTCTGACCTCTGACCTCACTGGACGGTCCGCCACACTTTTCTTTACACCTCTCGGGCTTATCCGAGAGTCTGGCGTTGTAGGGGAGGTGTCCCCGCACGCGTGCGTATGTCAGAAGTGTCGGCAGTGTCCGCCGGCGCCGGTCCAGTGTCCACCGTTGTCTGAAAACTGCACTTTTCTGACCTCTGACCTCACTGGACGGTCCGCCACACTTTTCTTTACACCTCTCGGGCTTATCCGAGAGTGTGGCGTTGTAGGGGAGGTGTCCCCGCACGCGTGCGTATGTCAGAAGTGTCGGCAGTGTCCAACGGTGCCTGTCCAGTGTCCACTGTTGTCTGAAAACGGCACTTTTCTGACCTCTGACCTCACTGGACGGTCCGCCACACTTTTTTTTACACCTCTCGGGCTTATCCGAGAGTTAGGCGTTGTAGGGGAGGTGTCCCCGCACGCGTGCGTATGTCAGAAGTGTCGGCAGTGTCCGCCGGCGCCGGTCCAATGTCCACCGTTGTCTGAAAACTGCACCTTTCTGACCTCTGACCTCACTGGACGGTCCGCCACACTTTTTTTTACATCTCTCGGGCTTATCCGAGAGTGTGGCGTTGTAGGGGAGGTGTCCCCGCACGCGTGCGTATGTCAGAAGTGTCGGCAGTGTCCGCCGGCGCCGGTCCAGTGTCCACCGTTGTCTGAAAACTGCACTTTTCTGACCTCTGACCTCACTGGACGGTCCGCCACACTTTTTTTTACATCTCTCGGGCTTATCCGAGAGTGTGGCGTTGTAGGGGAGGTGTCCCCGCACGCGTGCGTATGTCAGAAGTGTCGGCAGTGTCCGCCGGCGCCGGTCCAGTGTCCACCGTAGTCTGAAAACTGCACTTTTCTGACCTCTGACCTCACTGGACGGTCCGCCACACTTTTTTTTACATCTCTCGGGCTTATCCGAGAGTGTGGCGTTGTAGGGGAGGTGTCCCCGCACGCGTGCGTATGTCAGAAGTGTCGGCAGTGTCCGCCGGCGCCGGTCCAGTGTCCACCGTTGTCTGAAAACTGCACTTTTCTGACCTCTGACCTCACTGGACGGTCCGCCACACTTTTCTTTACACCTCTCGGGCTTATCCGAGAGTCTGGCGTTGTAGGGGAGGTGTCCCCGCACGCGTGCGTATGTCAGAAGTGTCGGCAGTGTCCGCCGGCGCCGGTCCAGTGTCCACCGTTGTCTGAAAACTGCACTTTTCTGACCTCTGACCTCACTGGACGGTCCGCCACACTTTTTTTACATCTCTCGGGCTTATCCGAGAGTGTGGCGTTGTAGGGGAGGTGTACCCGCACGCGTGCGTATGTCAGAAGTGTCGGCAGTGTCCGCCGGCGCCGGTCCAGTGTCCACCGTTGTCTGAAAACAGCACTTTTCTGACCTCTGACCTCACTGGACGGTCCGCCCCACTTTTCTTTACACCTCTCGGGCTTATCCGAGAGTCTGGCGTTGTAGGGGAGGTGTCCCCGCACGCGTGCGTATGTCAGAAGTGTCGTGAGTGTCCGCCGGCGCCGGTCAGTGTCCACTGTTGTCTGAAAACGGCACTTTTCTGACCTCTGACCTCACTGGACGGTCCGCCACACTTTTCTTTACACCTCTCGGGCTTATCCGAGAGTCTGGCGTTGTAGGGGAGGTGTCCCCGCACACGTGCGTATGTCAGAAGTGTCGGCAGTGTCCGCCGGCGCCGGTCCAGTGTCCACCGTTGTCTGAAAACTGCACTTTTCTGACCTCTGACCTCACTGGACGGTCCGCCACACTTTTCTTTACACCTCTCGGGCTTATCCGAGAGTGTGGCGTTGTAGGGGAGGTGTACCCGCACGCGTGCGTATGTCAGAAGTGTCGGCAGTGTCCGCCGGCGCCGGTCCAGTGTCCACCGTTGTCTGAAAACAGCACTTTTCTGACCTCTGACCTCACTGGACGGTCCGCCCCACTTTTCTTTACACCTCTCGGGCTTATCCGAGAGTCTGGCGTTGTAGGGGAGGTGTCCCCGCACGCGTGCGTATGTCAGAAGTGTCGTGAGTGTCCGCCGGCGCCGGTCAGTGTCCACTGTTGTCTGAAAACGGCACTTTTCTGACCTCTGACCTCACTGGACGGTCCGCCACACTTTTCTTTACACCTCTCGGGCTTATCCGAGAGTCTGGCGTTGTAGGGGAGGTGTCCCCGCACACGTGCGTATGTCAGAAGTGTCGGCAGTGTCCGCCGGCGCCGGTCCAGTGTCCACCGTTGTCTGAAAACTGCACTTTTCTGACCTCTGACCTCACTGGACGGTCCGCCACACTTTTCTTTACACCTCTCGGGCTTATCCGAGAGTGTGGCGTTGTAGGGGAGGTGTCCCCGCACGCGTGCGTATGTCAGAAGTGTCGGCAGTGTCCAACGGTGCCTGTCCAGTGTCCACTGTTGTCTGAAAACGGCACTTTTCTGACCTCTGACCTCACTGGACGGTCCGCCACACTTTTTTTTACACCTCTCGGGCTTATCCGAGAGTTAGGCGTTGTAGGGGAGGTGTCCCCGCACGCGTGCGTATGTCAGAAGTGTCGGCAGTGTCCGCCGGCGCCGGTCCAATGTCCACCGTTGTCTGAAAACTGCACTTTTCTGACCTCTGACCTCACTGGACGGTCCGCCACACTTTTTTTTACATCTCTCGGGCTTATCCGAGAGTGTGGCGTTGTAGGGGAGGTGTCCCCGCACGCGTGCGTATGTCAGAAGTGTCGGCAGTGTCCGCCGGCGCCGGTCCAGTGTCCACCGTTGTCTGAAAACTGCACTTTTCTGACCTCTGACCTCACTGGACGGTCCGCCACACTTTTTTTTACATCTCTCGGGCTTATCCGAGAGTGTGGCGTTGTAGGGGAGGTGTCCCCGCACGCGTGCGTATGTCAGAAGTGTCGGCAGTGTCCGCCGGCGCCGGTCCAGTGTCCACCGTTGTCTGAAAACAGCACTTTTCTGACCTCTGACCTCACTGGACGGTCCGCCACACTTTTCTTTACACCTCTCGGGCTTATCCGAGAGTCTGGCGTTGTAGGGGAGGTGTCCCCGCACGCGTGCGTATGTCAGAAGTGTCGTGAGTGTCCGCCGGCGCCGGTCAGTGTCCACTGTTGTCTGAAAACGGCACTTTTCTGACCTCTGACCTCACTGGACGGTCCGCCACACTTTTTTACACCTCTCGGGCTTATCCGAGAGTGTGGCGTTGTAGGGGAGGTGTCCCCGCACGCGAGCGTATGTCAGAAGTGTCGGCAGTGTCCACCGGTGCCTGTCCAGTGTCCACTGTTGTCTGAAAACTGCACTTTTCTGACCTCTGACCTCACTGGACGGTCCGCCACACTTTTTTTTACACCTCTCGGGCTTATCCGAGAGTGTGGCGTTGTAGGGGAGGTGTCCCCGCACGCGTGCGTATGTCAGAAGTGTCGGCAGTGTCCGCCGGCGCCGGTCCAGTGTCCACCGTTGTCTGAAAACTGCACTTTTCTGACCTCTGACCTCACTGGACGGTACGCCACACTTTTCTTTACACCTCTCGGGCTTATCCGAGAGTCTGGCGTTGTAGGGGAGGTGTCCAGTGTCCACTGTTGTCTGAAAACGGCACTTTTCTGACCTCTGACCTCACTGGACGGTCCGCCACACTTTTTTTTACATCTCTCGGGCTTATCCGAGAGTGTGGCGTTGTAGGGGAGGTGTCCCCGCACGCGTGCGTATGTCAGAAGTGTCGGCAGTGTCCGTCGGCACCGGTCCAGTGTCCACCGTTGTCTGAAAACTGCACTTTTCTGACCTCTGACCTCACTGGACGGTCCGCCACACTTTTTTTTACATCTCTCGGGCTTATCCGAGAGTGTGGGGTTGTAGGGGAGGTGTCCCCGCACGCGTGCGTATGTCAGAAGTGTCGGCAGTGTCCGCCGGCGCCGGTCCAGTGTCCACTGTTGTCTGAAAACGGCACTTTTCTGACCTCTGACCTCACTGGACGGTCCGCCACACTTTTCTTTACACCTCTCGGGCTTATCCGAGAGTCTGGCGTTGTAGGGGAGGTGTCCCCGCACGCGTGCGTATGTCAGAAGTGTCGGGAGTGTCCGCCGGCGCCGGTCCAGTGTCCACTGTTGTCTGAAAACGGCACTTTTCTGACCTCTGACCTCACTGGACGGTCCGCCACACTTTTTTTTACACCTCTCGGGCTTATCCGAGAGTCTGGCGTTGTAGGGGAGGTGTCCCCGCACGCGAGCGTATGTCAGAAGTGTCGGCAGTGTCCACCGGTGCCTGTCCAGTGTCCACTGTTGTCTGAAAACTGCACTTTTCTGACCTCTGACCTCACTGGACGGTCCGCCACACTTTTTTTTACACCTCTCGGGCTTATCCGAGAGTGTGGCGTTGTAGGGGAGGTGTCCCCGCACGCGTGCGTATGTCAGAAGTGTCGGCAGTGTCCGCCGGCGCCGGTCCAGTGTCCACCGTTGTCTGAAAACTGCACTTTTCTGACCTCTGACCTCACTGGAAGGTCCGCCACACTTTTCTTTACACCTCTCGGGCTTATCCGAGAGTCTGGCGTTGTAGGGGAGGTGTCCCCGCACGCGTGCGTATGTCAGAAGTGTCGGCAGTGTCCGCCGGCGCCGGTCCAGTGTCCACCGTTGTCTGAAAACTGCACTTTTCTGACCTCTGACCTCACTGGACGGTCCGCCACACTTTTCTTTACACCTCTCGGGCTTATCCGAGAGTGTGGCGTTGTAGGGGAGGTGTCCCCGCACGCGTGCGTATGTCAGAAGTGTCGGCAGTGTCCACCGGTGCCTGTCCAGTGTCCAATGTTGTCTGAAAACGGCACTTTTCTGACCTCTGACCTCACTGGACGGTCCGCCACACTTTTTTTTACACCTCTCGGGCTTATCCGAGAGTGTGGCGTTGTAGGGGAGGTGTCCCCGCACGTGTGCGTATGTCAGAAGTGTCGGCAGTGTCCGCCGGCGCAGGTCCAGTGTCCACCGTTGTCTGAAAACTGCACTTTTCTGACCTCTGACCTCACTGGACGGTCCGCCACACTTTTTTTTACATCTCTCGGGCTTATCTGAGAGTGTGGCGTTGTAGGGGAGGTGTCCCCGCACGCGTGCGTATGTCAGAAGTGTCGGCAGTGTCCGCCGGCGCCGGTCCAGTGTCCACCGTTGTCTGAAAACTGCACTTTTCTGACCTCTGACCTCACTGGACGGTCCGCCACACTTTTCTTTACACCTCTCGGGCTTATCCGAGAGTCTGGCGTTGTAGGGGAGGTGTCCCCGCACGCGTGCGTATGTCAGAAGTGTCGGCAGTGTCCGCCGGCGCCGGTCCAGTGTCCACCGTTGTCTGAAAACTGCACTTTTCTGACCTCTGACCTCACTGGACGGTCCGCCACACTTTTCTTTACACCTCTCGGGCTTATCCGAGAGTGTGGCGTTGTAGGGGAGGTGTCCCCGCACGCGTGCGTATGTCAGAAGTGTCGGCAGTGTCCACCGGTGCCTGTCCAGTGTCCACTGTTGTCTGAAAACGGCACTTTTCTGACCTCTGACCTCACTGGACGGTCCGCCACACTTTTTTTTACACCTCTCGGGCTTATCCGAGAGTTTGGCGTTGTAGTAGAGGTGTCCCCGCACGCGTGCGTATGTCAGAAGTGTCGGCAGTGTCCGCCGGCGCCGGTCCAGTGTCCACTGTTGTCTGAAAACGGCACTTTTCTGACCTCTGACCTCACTGGACGGTCCGCCACACTTCTTTTTTACACCTCTCGGGCTTATCCGAGAGTGTGGCGTTGTAGGGGAGGTTTCCCCGCACGCGTGCGTATGTCAGAAGTGTCGGCAGTGTCCGCCGGCGCCGGTCCAGTGTCCACCGTTGTCTGAAAACTGCACTTTTCTGACCTCTGACCTCACTGGACGGTCCGCCACACTTTTTTTTACATCTCTCGGGCTTATCCGAGAGTGTGGCGTTGTAGGGGAGGTGTCCCCGCACGCGTGCGTATGTCAGAAGTGTCGGCAGTGTCCGCCGGCGCCGGTCCAGTGTCCACCGTTGTCTGAAAACTGCACTTTTCTGACCTCTGACCTCACTGGACGGTCCGCCACACTTTTCTTTACACCTCTCGGGCTCTCGGACACCTCCCCCGCGTTGTAGGGGAGGTGTCCCCGCACGCGTGCGTATGTCAGAAGTGTCGGCAGTGTCCGCCGGCGCCGGTCCAGTGTCCACCGTTGTCTGAAAACTGCACTTTTCTGACCTCTGACCTCACTGGACGGTCCGCCACACTTTTCTTTACACCTCTCGGGCTTATCCGAGAGTCTGGCGTTGTAGGGGAGGTGTCCCCGCACGCGTGCGTATGTCAGAAGTGTCGGCAGTGTCCGCCGGCGCCGGTCCAGTGTCCACCGTTGTCTGAAAACTGCACTTTTCTGACCTCTGACCTCACTGGACGGTCCGCCACACTTTTCTTTACACCTCTCGGGCTTATCCGAGAGTCTGGCGTTGTAGGGGAGGTGTCCCCGCACGCGGGCGTATGTCAGAAGTGTCGGCAGTGTCCGCCGGCGCCGGTCCAGTGTCCACCGTTGTCTGAAAACTGCACTTTTCTGACCTCTGACCTCACTGGACGGTCCGCCACACTTTTTTTTACATCTCTCGGGCTTATCCGAGAGTGTGGCGTTGTAGGGGAGGTGTCCCCGCACGCGTGCGTATGTCAGAAGTGTCGGCAGTGTCCGCCGGCGCCGGTCCAGTGTCCACCGTTGTCTGAAAACTGCACTTTTCTGACCTCTGACCTCACTGGACGGTCCGCCACACTTTTCTTTACACCTCTCGGGCTTATCCGAGAGTCTGGCGTTGTAGGGGAGGTGTCCCCGCACGCGTGCGTATGTCAGAATAGTCGGCAGTGTCCGCCGGCGCCGGTCCAGTGTCCACCGTTGTCTGAAAACTGCACTTTTCTGACCTCTGACCTCACTGGACGGTCCGCCACACTTTTTTTTACATCTCTCGGGCTTATCCGAGAGTGTGGCGTTGTAGGGGAGGTGTCCCCGCACGCGTGCGTATGTCAGAAGTGTCGGCAGTGTCCGCCGGCGCCAGTCCAGTGTCCACCGTTGTCTGAAAACGGCACTTTTCTGACCTCTGACCTCACTGGACGGTCCGCCACACTTTTCTTTACACCTCTCGGGCTTATCCGAGAGTCTGGCGTTGTAGGGGAGGTGTCCCCGCACGCGTGCGTATGTCAGAAGTGTCGGCAGTGTCCGCCGGCGCCGGTCCAGTGTCCACCGTTGTCTGAAAACTGCACTTTTCTGACCTCTGACCTCACTGGACGGTCCGCCACACTTTTCTTTACACCTCTCGGGCTTATCCGAGAGTCTGGCGTTGTAGGGGAGGTGTCCCCGCCCGCGTGCGTATGTCAGAAGTGTCGGGAGTGTCCGCCGGCGCCGGTCCAGTGTCCACTGTTGTCTGAAAACGGCACTTTTCTGACCTCTGACCTCACTGGACGGTCCGCCACACTTTTTTTTACACCTCTCGGGCTTATCCGAGAGTCTGGCGTTGTAGGGGAGGTGTCCCCGCACGCGAGCGTATGTCAGAAGTGTCGGCAGTGTCCACCGGTGCCTGTCCAGTGTCCACTGTTGTCTGAAAACTGCACTTTTCTGACCTCTGACCTCACTGGACGGTCCGCCACACTTTTTTTTACACCTCTCGGGCTTATCCGAGAGTGTGGCGTTGTAGGGGAGGTGTCCCCGCACGCGTGCGTATGTCAGAAGTGTCGGCAGTGTCCGCCGGCGCCGGTCCAGTGTCCACCGTTGTCTGAAAACTGCACTTTTCTGACCTCTGACCTCACTGGAAGGTCCGCCACACTTTTCTTTACACCTCTCGGGCTTATCCGAGAGTCTGGCGTTGTAGGGGAGGTGTCCCCGCACGCGTGCGTATGTCAGAAGTGTCGGCAGTGTCCGCCGGCGCCGGTCCAGTGTCCACCGTTGTCTGAAAACTGCACTTTTCTGACCTCTGACCTCACTGGACGGTCCGCCACACTTTTTTTTACACCTCTCGGGCTTATCCGAGAGTGTGGCGTTGTAGGGGAGGTGTCCCCGCACGTGTGCGTATGTCAGAAGTGTCGGCAGTGTCCGCCGGCGCAGGTCCAGTGTCCACCGTTGTCTGAAAACTGCACTTTTCTGACCTCTGACCTCACTGGACGGTCCGCCACACTTTTTTTTACACCTCTCGGGCTTATCCGAGAGTCTGGCGTTGTAGGGGAGGTGTCCCCGCACGCGTGCGTATGTCAGAAGTGTCGGCAGTGTCCGCCGGCGCCGGTCCAGTGTCCACCGTTGTCTGAAAACTGCACTTTTCTGACCTCTGACCTCACTGGACGGTCCGCCACACTTTTCTTTACACCTCTCGGGCTTATCCGAGAGTCTGGCGTTGTAGGGGAGGTGTCCAGTGTCCACTGTTGTCTGAAAACGGCACTTTTCTGACCTCTGACCTCACTGGACGGTCCGCCACACTTTTTTTTACATCTCTCGGGCTTATCCGAGAGTGTGGCGTTGTAGGGGAGGTGTCCCCGCACGCGTGCGTATGTCAGAAGTGTCGGCAGTGTCCGTCGGCACCGGTCCAGTGTCCACCGTTGTCTGAAAACTGCACTTTTCTGACCTCTGACCTCACTGGACGGTCCGCCACACTTTTTTTTACATCTCTCGGGCTTATCCGAGAGTGTGGGGTTGTAGGGGAGGTGTCCCCGCACGCGTGCGTATGTCAGAAGTGTCGGCAGTGTCCGCCGGCGCCGGTCCAGTGTCCACTGTTGTCTGAAAACGGCACTTTTCTGACCTCTGACCTCACTGGACGGTCCGCCACACTTTTTTTTACACCTCTCGGGCTTATCCGAGAGTCTGGCGTTGTAGGGGAGGTGTCCCCGCACGCGTGCGTATGTCAGAAGTGTCGGCAGTGTCCGCCGGCGCCGGTCCAGTGTCCACCGTTGTCTGAAAACTGCACTTTTCTGACCTCTGACCTCACTGGACGGTCCGCCACACTTTTCTTTACACCTCTCGTGCTTATCCGAGAGTCTGGCGTTGTAGGGGAGGTGTCCCCGCACGCGTGCGTATGTCAGAAGTGTCGGCAGTGTCCGCCGGCGCCTGTCCAGTGTCCACTGTTGATTGAAAACGGCACTTTTCTGACCTCTGACCTCACTGGACGGTCCGCCACACTTTTATTTACAACTCTCGGGCTTTTCCGAGAGTGTGACGTTGTAGGGGAGGTGTCCCCGCACTCGTGCGTATGTCAGAAGTGTCGGCAGTGTCCGCCGGCGCCTGTCCAGTGTCCACTGTTGTCTGAAAACGGCACTTTTCTGACCTCTGACCTCACTGGACGGTCCGCCACACTTTTTTTTACACCTCTCGGGCTTATCCGAGAGTGTGGCGTTGTAGGGGAGGTGTCCCCGCACGCGTGCGTATGTCAGAAGTGTCGGCAGTGTCCGCCGGCGCCGGTCCAGTGTCCACTGTTGTCTGAAAACGGCACTTTTCTGACCTCTGACCTCACTGGACGGTCCGCCACACTTTTTTTTACACCTCTCGGGCTTATCCGAGAGTGTGGCGTTGTAGGGGAGGTGTCCCCGCACGCGTGCGTATGTCAGAAGTGTCGGCAGTGTCCGCCGGCGCCGGTCCAGTGTCCACCGTTGTCTGAAAACTGCACTTTTCTGACCTCTGACCTCACTGGACGGTCCGCCACACTTTTCTTTACACCTCTCGGGCTTATCCGAGAGTCTGGCGTTGTAGGGGAGGTGTCCCCGCACGCGTGCGTATGTCAGAAGTGTCGGCAGTGTCCGCCGGCGCCGGTCCAGTGTCCACCGTTGTCTGAAAACTGCACTTTTCTGACCTCTGACCTCACTGGACGGTCCGCCACACTTTTCTTTACACCTCTCGGGCTTATCCGAGAGTGTGGCGTTGTAGGGGAGGTGTCCCCGCACGCGTGCGTATGTCAGAAGTGTCGGCAGTGTCCACCGGTGCCTGTCCAGTGTCCACTGTTGTCTGAAAACGGCACTTTTCTGACCTCTGACCTCACTGGACGGTCCGCCACACTTTTTTTTACACCTCTCGGGCTTATCCGAGAGTTTGGCGTTGTAGTAGAGGTGTCCCCGCACGCGTGCGTATGTCAGAAGTGTCGGCAGTGTCCGCCGGCGCCGGTCCAGTGTCCACTGTTGTCTGAAAACGGCACTTTTCTGACCTCTGACCTCACTGGACGGTCCGCCACACTTCTTTTTTACACCTCTCGGGCTTATCCGAGAGTGTGGCGTTGTAGGGGAGGTTTCCCCGCACGCGTGCGTATGTCAGAAGTGTCGGCAGTGTCCGCCGGCGCCGGTCCAGTGTCCACCGTTGTCTGAAAACTGCACTTTTCTGACCTCTGACCTCACTGGACGGTCCGCCACACTTTTTTTTACATCTCTCGGGCTTATCCGAGAGTGTGGCGTTGTAGGGGAGGTGTCCCCGCACGCGTGCGTATGTCAGAAGTGTCGGCAGTGTCCGCCGGCGCCGGTCCAGTGTCCACCGTTGTCTGAAAACTGCACTTTTCTGACCTCTGACCTCACTGGACGGTCCGCCACACTTTTCTTTACACCTCTCGGGCTCTCGGACACCTCCCCCGCGTTGTAGGGGAGGTGTCCCCGCACGCGTGCGTATGTCAGAAGTGTCGGCAGTGTCCGCCGGCGCCGGTCCAGTGTCCACCGTTGTCTGAAAACTGCACTTTTCTGACCTCTGACCTCACTGGACGGTCCGCCACACTTTTCTTTACACCTCTCGGGCTTATCCGAGAGTCTGGCGTTGTAGGGGAGGTGTCCCCGCACGCGTGCGTATGTCAGAAGTGTCGGCAGTGTCCGCCGGCGCCGGTCCAGTGTCCACCGTTGTCTGAAAACTGCACTTTTCTGACCTCTGACCTCACTGGACGGTCCGCCACACTTTTCTTTACACCTCTCGGGCTTATCCGAGAGTCTGGCGTTGTAGGGGAGGTGTCCCCGCACGCGGGCGTATGTCAGAAGTGTCGGCAGTGTCCGCCGGCGCCGGTCCAGTGTCCACCGTTGTCTGAAAACTGCACTTTTCTGACCTCTGACCTCACTGGACGGTCCGCCACACTTTTTTTTACATCTCTCGGGCTTATCCGAGAGTGTGGCGTTGTAGGGGAGGTGTCCCCGCACGCGTGCGTATGTCAGAAGTGTCGGCAGTGTCCGCCGGCGCCGGTCCAGTGTCCACCGTTGTCTGAAAACTGCACTTTTCTGACCTCTGACCTCACTGGACGGTCCGCCACACTTTTCTTTACACCTCTCGGGCTTATCCGAGAGTCTGGCGTTGTAGGGGAGGTGTCCCCGCACGCGTGCGTATGTCAGAATAGTCGGCAGTGTCCGCCGGCGCCGGTCCAGTGTCCACCGTTGTCTGAAAACTGCACTTTTCTGACCTCTGACCTCACTGGACGGTCCGCCACACTTTTTTTTACATCTCTCGGGCTTATCCGAGAGTGTGGCGTTGTAGGGGAGGTGTCCCCGCACGCGTGCGTATGTCAGAAGTGTCGGCAGTGTCCGCCGGCGCCAGTCCAGTGTCCACCGTTGTCTGAAAACGGCACTTTTCTGACCTCTGACCTCACTGGACGGTCCGCCACACTTTTCTTTACACCTCTCGGGCTTATCCGAGAGTCTGGCGTTGTAGGGGAGGTGTCCCCGCACGCGTGCGTATGTCAGAAGTGTCGGCAGTGTCCGCCGGCGCCGGTCCAGTGTCCACCGTTGTCTGAAAACTGCACTTTTCTGACCTCTGACCTCACTGGACGGTCCGCCACACTTTTCTTTACACCTCTCGGGCTTATCCGAGAGTCTGGCGTTGTAGGGGAGGTGTCCCCGCCCGCGTGCGTATGTCAGAAGTGTCGGGAGTGTCCGCCGGCGCCGGTCCAGTGTCCACTGTTGTCTGAAAACGGCACTTTTCTGACCTCTGACCTCACTGGACGGTCCGCCACACTTTTTTTTACACCTCTCGGGCTTATCCGAGAGTCTGGCGTTGTAGGGGAGGTGTCCCCGCACGCGAGCGTATGTCAGAAGTGTCGGCAGTGTCCACCGGTGCCTGTCCAGTGTCCACTGTTGTCTGAAAACTGCACTTTTCTGACCTCTGACCTCACTGGACGGTCCGCCACACTTTTTTTTACACCTCTCGGGCTTATCCGAGAGTGTGGCGTTGTAGGGGAGGTGTCCCCGCACGCGTGCGTATGTCAGAAGTGTCGGCAGTGTCCGCCGGCGCCGGTCCAGTGTCCACCGTTGTCTGAAAACTGCACTTTTCTGACCTCTGACCTCACTGGAAGGTCCGCCACACTTTTCTTTACACCTCTCGGGCTTATCCGAGAGTCTGGCGTTGTAGGGGAGGTGTCCCCGCACGCGTGCGTATGTCAGAAGTGTCGGCAGTGTCCGCCGGCGCCGGTCCAGTGTCCACCGTTGTCTGAAAACTGCACTTTTCTGACCTCTGACCTCACTGGACGGTCCGCCACACTTTTCTTTACACCTCTCGGGCTTATCCGAGAGTGTGGCGTTGTAGGGGAGGTGTCCCCGCACCCGTGCGTATGTCAGAAGTGTCGGCAGTGTCCACCGGTGCCTGTCCAGTGTCCACTGTTGTCTGAAAACGGCACTTTTCTGACCTCTGACCTCACTGGACGGTCCGCCACACTTTTTTTTACACCTCTCGGGCTTATCCGAGAGTGTGGCGTTGTAGGGGAGGTGTCCCCGCACGTGTGCGTATGTCAGAAGTGTCGGCAGTGTCCGCCGGCGCAGGTCCAGTGTCCACCGTTGTCTGAAAACTGCACTTTTCTGACCTCTGACCTCACTGGACGGTCCGCCACACTTTTTTTTACATCTCTCGGGCTTATCTGAGAGTGTGGCGTTGTAGGGGAGGTGTCCCCGCACGCGTGCGTATGTCAGAAGTGTCGGCAGTGTCCGCCGGCGCCGGTCCAGTGTCCACCGTTGTCTGAAAACTGCACTTTTCTGACCTCTGACCTCACTGGACGGTCCGCCACACTTTTCTTTACACCTCTCGGGCTTATCCGAGAGTCTGGCGTTGTAGGGGAGGTGTCCAGTGTCCACTGTTGTCTGAAAACGGCACTTTTCTGACCTCTGACCTCACTGGACGGTCCGCCACACTTTTTTTTACATCTCTCGGGCTTATCCGAGAGTGTGGCGTTGTAGGGGAGGTGTCCCCGCACGCGTGCGTATGTCAGAAGTGTCGGCAGTGTCCGTCGGCACCGGTCCAGTGTCCACCGTTGTCTGAAAACTGCACTTTTCTGACCTCTGACCTCACTGGACGGTCCGCCACACTTTTTTTTACATCTCTCGGGCTTATCCGAGAGTCTGGCGTTGTAGGGGAGGTGTCCCCGCACGCGTGCGTATGTCAGAAGTGTCGGCAGTGTCCGCCGGCGCCGGTCCAGTGTCCACCGTTGTCTGAAAACTGCACTTTTCTGACCTCTGACCTCACTGGACGGTCCGCCACACTTTTCTTTACACCTCTCGTGCTTATCCGAGAGTCTGGCGTTGTAGGGGAGGTGTCCCCGCACGCGTGCGTATGTCAGAAGTGTCGGCAGTGTCCGCCGGCGCCTGTCCAGTGTCCACTGTTGATTGAAAACGGCACTTTTCTGACCTCTGACCTCACTGGACGGTCCGCCACACTTTTATTTACAACTCTCGGGCTTATCCGAGAGTGTGACGTTGTAGGGGAGGTGTCCCCGCACTCGTGCGTATGTCAGAAGTGTCGGCAGTGTCCGCCGGCGCCTGTCCAGTGTCCACTGTTGTCTGAAAACGGCACTTTTCTGACCTCTGACCTCACTGGACGGTCCGCCACACTTTTTTTTACACCTCTCGGGCTTATCCGAGAGTGTGGCGTTGTAGGGGAGGTGTCCCCGCACGCGTGCGTATGTCAGAAGTGTCGGCAGTGTCCGCCGGCGCCGGTCCAGTGTCCACTGTTGTCTGAAAACGGCACTTTTCTGACCTCTGACCTCACTGGACGGTCCGCCACACTTTTTTTTACACCTCTCGGGCTTATCCGAGAGTGTGGCGTTGTAGGGGAGGTGTCCCCGCACGCGTGCGTATGTCAGAAGTGTCGGCAGTGTCCGCCGGCGCCGGTCCAGTGTCCACCGTTGTCTGAAAACTGCACTTTTCTGACCTCTGACCTCACTGGACGGTCCGCCACACTTTTCTTTACACCTCTCGGGCTTATCCGAGAGTCTGGCGTTGTAGGGGAGGTGTCCCCGCACGCGTGCGTATGTCAGAAGTGTCGGCAGTGTCCGCCGGCGCCGGTCCAGTGTCCACCGTTGTCTGAAAACTGCACTTTTCTGACCTCTGACCTCACTGGACGGTCCGCCACACTTTTCTTTACACCTCTCGGGCTTATCCGAGAGTGTGGCGTTGTAGGGGAGGTGTCCCCGCACGCGTGCGTATGTCAGAAGTGTCGGCAGTGTCCACCGGTGCCTGTCCAGTGTCCACTGTTGTCTGAAAACGGCACTTTTCTGACCTCTGACCTCACTGGACGGTCCGCCACACTTTTTTTTACACCTCTCGGGCTTATCCGAGAGTTTGGCGTTGTAGTAGAGGTGTCCCCGCACGCGTGCGTATGTCAGAAGTGTCGGCAGTGTCCGCCGGCGCCGGTCCAGTGTCCACTGTTGTCTGAAAACGGCACTTTTCTGACCTCTGACCTCACTGGACGGTCCGCCACACTTCTTTTTTACACCTCTCGGGCTTATCCGAGAGTGTGGCGTTGTAGGGGAGGTTTCCCCGCACGCGTGCGTATGTCAGAAATGTCGGCAGTGTCCGCCGGCGCCGGTCCAGTGTCCACCGTTGTCTGAAAACTGCACTTTTCTGACCTCTGACCTCACTGGACGGTCCGCCACACTTTTTTTTACATCTCTCGGGCTTATCCGAGAGTGTGGCGTTGTAGGGGAGGTGTCCCCGCACGCGTGCGTATGTCAGAAGTGTCGGCAGTGTCCGCCGGCGCCGGTCCAGTGTCCACCGTTGTCTGAAAACTGCACTTTTCTGAACTCTGACCTCACTGGACGGTCCGCCACACTTTTCTTTACACCTCTCGGGCTCTCGGACACCTCCCCCGCGTTGTAGGGGAGGTGTCCCCGCACGCCTGCGTATGTCAGAAGTGTCGGCAGTGTCTGCCGGCGCCGGTCCAGTGTCCACCGTTGTCTGAAAACTGCACTTTTCTGACCTCTGACCTCACTGGACGGTCCGCCACACTTTTCTTTACACCTCTCGGGCTTATCCGAGAGTCTGGCGTTGTAGGGGAGGTGTCCCCGCACGCGTGCGTATGTCAGAAGTGTCGGCAGTGTCCGCCGGCGCCGGTCCAGTGTCCACCGTTGTCTGAAAACTGCACTTTTCTGACCTCTGACCTCACTGGACGGTCCGCCACACTTTTCTTTACACCTATCGGGCTTATCCGAGAGTCTGGCGTTGTAGGGGAGGTGTCCCCGCACGCGGGCGTATGTCAGAAGTGTCGGCAGTGTCCGCCGGCGCCGGTCCAGTGTCCACCGTTGTCTGAAAACTGCACTTTTCTGACCTCTGACCTCACTGGACGGTCCGCCACACTTTTTTTTACATCTCTCGGGCTTATCCGAGAGTGTGGCGTTGTAGGGGAGGTGTCCCCGCACGCGTGCGTATGTCAGAAGTGTCGGCAGTGTCCGCCGGCGCCGGTCCAGTGTCCACCGTTGTCTGAAAACTGCACTTTTCTGACCTCTGACCTCACTGGACGGTCCGCCACACTTTTCTTTACACCTCTCGGGCTTATCCGAGAGTCTGGCGTTGTAGGGGAGGTGTCCCCGCACGCGTGCGTATGTCAGAATAGTCGGCAGTGTCCGCCGGCGCCGGTCCAGTGTCCACCGTTGTCTGAAAACTGCACTTTTCTGACCTCTGACCTCACTGGACGGTCCGCCACACTTTTTTTTACATCTCTCGGGCTTATCCGAGAGTGTGGCGTTGTAGGGGAGGTGTCCCCGCACGCGTGCGTATGTCAGAAGTGTCGGCAGTGTCCGCCGGCGCCGGTCCAGTGTCCACCGTTGTCTGAAAACGGCACTTTTCTGACCTCTGACCTCACTGGACGGTCCGCCACACTTTTCTTTACACCTCTCGGGCTTATCCGAGAGTCTGGCGTTGTAGGGGAGGTGTCCCCGCACGCGTGCGTATGTCAGAAGTGTCGGCAGTGTCCGCCGGCGCCGGTCCAGTGTCCACCGTTGTCTGAAAACTGCACTTTTCTGACCTCTGACCTCACTGGACGGTCCGCCACACTTTTCTTTACACCTCTCGGGCTTATCCGAGAGTGTGGCGTTGTAGGGGAGGTGTCCCCGCACGCGTGCGTATGTCAGAAGTGTCGGCAGTGTCCACCGGTGCCTGTCCAGTGTCCACTGTTGTCTGAAAACGGCACTTTTCTGACCTCTGACCTCACTGGACGGTCCGCCACACTTTTTTTTACACCTCTCGGGCTTATCCGAGAGTGTGGCGTTGTAGGGGAGGTGTCCCCGCACGCGTGCGTATGTCAGAAGTGTCGGCAGTGTCCGCCGGCGCCGGTCCAGTGTCCACCGTTGTCTGAAAACTGCACTTTTCTGACCTCTGACCTCACTGGACGGTCCGCCACACTTTTTTTTACATCTCTCGGGCTTATCCGAGAGTGTGGCGTTGTAGGGGAGGTGTCCCCGCACGCGTGCGTATGTCAGAAGTGTCGGCAGTGTCCGCCGGCGCCGGTCCAGTGTCCACCGTTGTCTGAAAACTGCACTTTTCTGACCTCTGACCTCACTGGACGGTCCGCCACACTTTTCTTTACACCTCTCGGGCTTATCCGAGAGTCTGGCGTTGTAGGGGAGGTGTCCCCGCACGCGTGCGTATGTCAGAATAGTCGGCAGTGTCCGCCGGCGCCGGTCCAGTGTCCACCGTTGTCTGAAAACTGCACTTTTCTGACCTCTGACCTCACTGGACGGTCCGCCACACTTTTTTTTACATCTCTCGGGCTTATCCGAGAGTGTGGCGTTGTAGGGGAGGTGTCCCCGCACGCGTGCGTATGTCAGAAGTGTCGGCAGTGTCCGCCGGCGCCGGTCCAGTGTCCACCGTTGTCTGAAAACTGCACTTTTCTGACCTCTGACCTCACTGGACGGTCCGCCACACTTTTCTTTACACCTCTCGGGCTTATCCGAGAGTCTGGCGTTGTAGGGGAGGTGTCCCCGCACGCGTGCGTATGTCAGAAGTGTCGGCAGTGTCCGCCGGCGCCGGTCCAGTGTCCACCGTTGTCTGAAAACTGCACTTTTCTGACCTCTGACCTCACTGGACGGTCCGCCACACTTTTCTTTACACCTCTCGGGCTTATCCGAGAGTGTGGCGTTGTAGGGGAGGTGTCCCCGCACGCGTGCGTATGTCAGAAGTGTCGGCAGTGTCCACCGGTGCCTGTCCAGTGTCCACTGTTGTCTGAAAACGGCACTTTTCTGACCTCTGACCTCACTGGACGGTCCGCCACACTTTTTTTTACACCTCTCGGGCTTATCCGAGAGTGTGGCGTTGTAGGGGAGGTGTCCCCGCACGCGTGCGTATGTCAGAAGTGTCGGCAGTGTCCGCCGGCGCCGGTCCAGTGTCCACCGTTGTCTGAAAACTGCACTTTTCTGACCTCTGACCTCACTGGACGGTCCGCCACACTTTTCTTTACACCTCTCGGGCTTATCCGAGAGTGTGGCGTTGTAGGGGAGGTGTCCCCGCACGCGTGCGTATGTCAGAAGTGTCGGCAGTGTCCAACGGTGCCTGTCCAGTGTCCACTGTTGTCTGAAAACTGCACTTTTCTGACCTCTGACCTCACTGGACGGTCCGCCACACTTTTCTTTACACCTCTCGGGCTTATCCGAGAGTGTGGCGTTGTAGGGGAGGTGTCCCCGCACGCGTGCGTATGTCAGAAGTGTCGGCAGTGTCCGCCGGCGCCGGTCCAGTGTCCACCGTTGTCTGAAAACTGCACTTTTCTGACCTCTGACCTCACTGGACGGTCCGCCACACTTTTCTTTACACCTCTCGGGCTTATCCGAGAGTCTGGCGTTGTAGGGGAGGTGTCCCCGCACGCGTGCGTATGTCAGAAGTGTCGGCAGTGTCCGCCGGCGCCGGTCCAGTGTCCACCGTTGTCTGAAAACTGCACTTTTCTGACCTCTGACCTCACTGGACGGTCCGCCACACTTTTCTTTACACCTCTCGGGCTTATCCGAGAGTGTGGCGTTGTAGGGGAGGTGTCCCCGCACGCGTGCGTATGTCAGAAGTGTCGGCAGTGTCCACTCACTGGACGGTCCGCCACACTTTTTTTTACACCTCTCGGGCTTATCTGAGAGTTAGGCGTTGTAGGGGAGGTGTCCCCGCACGCGTGCGTATGTCAGAAGTGTCGGCAGTGTCCGCCGGCGCCGGTCCAATGTCCACCGTTGTCTGAAAACTGCACTTTTCTGACCTCTGACCTCACTGGACGGTCCGCCACACTTTTCTTTACACCTCTCGGGCTTATCCGAGAGTCTGGCGTTGTAGGGGAGGTGTCCCCGCACGCGTGCGTATGTCAGAATAGTCGGCAGTGTCCGCCGGCGCCGGTCCAGTGTCCACCGTTGTCTGAAAACTGCACTTTTCTGACCTCTGACCTCACTGGACGGTCCGCCACACTTTTTTTTACATCTCTCGGGCTTATCCGAGAGTGTGGCGTTGTAGGGGAGGTGTCCCCGCACGCGTGCGTATGTCAGAAGTGTCGGCAGTGTCCACCGGTGCCTGTCCAGTGTCCACTGTTGTCTGAAAACGGCACTTTTCTGACCTCTGACCTCACTGAACGGTCCGCCACACTTTTTTTTACACCTCTCGGGCTTATCCGAGAGTGTGGCGTTGTAGGGGAGGTGTCCCCGCACGCGTGCGTATGTCAGAAGTGTCGGCAGTGTCCGCCGGCGCCGGTCCAGTGTCCACCGTTGTCTGAAAACTGCACTTTTCTGACCTCTGACCTCACTGGACGGTCCGCCACACTTTTCTTTACACCTCTCGGGCTTATCCGAGAGTCTGGCGTTGTAGGGGAGGTGTCCCCGCACGCGTGCGTATGTCAGAAGTGTCGGCAGTGTCCGCCGGCGCCGGTCCAGTGTCCACCGTTGTCTGAAAACTGCACTTTTCTGACCTCTGACCTCACTGGACGGTCCGCCACACTTTTCTTTACACCTCTCGGGCTTATCCGAGAGTGTGGCGTTGTAGGGGAGGTGTCCCCGCACGCGTGCGTATGTCAGAAGTGTCGGCAGTGTCCACCGGTGCCTGTCCAGTGTCCACTGTTGTCTGAAAACGGCACTTTTCTGACCTCTGACCTCACTGGACGGTCCGCCACACTTTTTTTTACACCTCTCGGGCTTATCCGAGAGTTTGGCGTTGTAGTAGAGGTGTCCCCGCACGCGTGCGTATGTCAGAAGTGTCGGCAGTGTCCACCGGTGCCTGTCCAGTGTCCACTGTTGTCTGAAAACGGCACTTTTCTGACCTCTGACCTCACTGGACGGTCCGCCACACTTTTTTTTACACCTCTCGGGCTTATCTGAGAGTTAGGCGTTGTAGGGGAGGTGTCCCCGCACGCGTACGTATGTCAGAAGTGTCGGCAGTGTCCGCCGGCGCCGGTCCAATGTCCACCGTTGTCTGAAAACTGCACTTTTCTGACCTCTGACCTCACTGGACGGTCCGCCACACTTTTCTTTACACCTCTCGGGCTTATCCGAGAGTCTGGCGTTGTAGGGGAGGTGTCCCCGCACGCGTGCGTATGTCAGAATAGTCGGCAGTGTCCGCCGGCGCCGGTCCAGTGTCCACCGTTGTCTGAAAACTGCACTTTTCTGACCTCTGACCTCACTGGACGGTCCGCCACACTTTTTTTTACATCTCTCGGGCTTATCCGAGAGTGTGGCGTTGTAGGGGAGGTGTCCCCGCACGCGTGCGTATGTCAGAAGTGTCGGCAGTGTCCACCGGTGCCTGTCCAGTGTCCACTGTTGTCTGAAAACGGCACTTTTCTGACCTCTGACCTCACTGGACGGTCCGCCACACTTTTTTTTACACCTCTCGGGCTTATCCGAGAGTGTGGCGTTGTAGGGGAGGTGTCCCCGCACGCGTGCGTATGTCAGAAGTGTCGGCAGTGTCCGCCGGCGCCGGTCCAGTGTCCACCGTTGTCTGAAAACTGCACTTTTCTGACCTCTGACCTCACTGGACGGTCCGCCACACTTTTCTTTACACCTCTCGGGCTTATCCGAGAGTCTGGCGTTGTAGGGGAGGTGTCCCCGCACGCGTGCGTATGTCAGAAGTGTCGGCAGTGTCCGCCGGCGCCGGTCCAGTGTCCACCGTTGTCTGAAAACTGCACTTTTCTGACCTCTGACCTCACTGGACGGTCCGCCACACTTTTCTTTACACCTCTCGGGCTTATCCGAGAGTCTGGCGTTGTAGGGGAGGTGTCCCCGCACGCGTGCGTATGTCAGAAGTGTCGGCAGTGTCCGCCGGCGCCGGTCCAGTGTCCACCGTTGTCTGAAAACTGCACTTTTCTGACCTCTGACCTCACTGGACGGTCCGCCACACTTTTCTTTACACCTCTCGGGCTTATCCGAGAGTCTGGCGTTGTAGGGGAGGTGTCCCCGCACGCGTGCGTATGTCAGAAGTGTCGGCAGTGTCCGCCGGCGCCGGTCCAGTGTCCACCGTTGTCTGAAAACTGCACTTTTCTGACCTCTGACCTCACTGGACGGTCCGCCACACTTTTCTTTACACCTCTCGGGCTTATCCGAGAGTGTGGCGTTGTAGGGGAGGTGTCCCCGCACGCGTGCGTATGTCAGAAGTGTCGGCAGTGTCCAACGGTGCCTGTCCAGTGTCCACTGTTGTCTGAAAACGGCACTTTTCTGACCTCTGACCTCACTGGACGGTCCGCCACACTTTTTTTTACACCTCTCGGGCTTATCCGAGAGTTAGGCGTTGTAGGGGAGGTGTCCCCGCACGCGTGCGTATGTCAGAAGTGTCGGCAGTGTCCGCCGGCGCCGGTCCAATGTCCACCGTTGTCTGAAAACTGCACTTTTCTGACCTCTGACCTCACTGGACGGTCCGCCACACTTTTTTTTACATCTCTCGGGCTTATCCGAGAGTGTGGCGTTGTAGGGGAGGTGTCCCCGCACGCGTGCGTATGTCAGAAGTGTCGGCAGTGTCCGCCGGCGCCGGTCCAGTGTCCACCGTTGTCTGAAAACTGCACTTTTCTGACCTCTGACCTCACTGGACGGTCCGCCACACTTTTCTTTACACCTCTCGGGCTTATCCGAGAGTCTGGCGTTGTAGGGGAGGTGTCCCCGCACGCGTGCGTATGTCAGAAGTGTCGGCAGTGTCCGCCGGCGCCGGTCCAGTGTCCACCGTTGTCTGAAAACTGCACTTTTCTGACCTCTGACCTCACTGGACGGTCCGCCACACTTTTTTTACATCTCTCGGGCTTATCCGAGAGTGTGGCGTTGTAGGGGAGGTGTACCCGCACGCGTGCGTATGTCAGAAGTGTCGGCAGTGTCCGCCGGCGCCGGTCCAGTGTCCACCGTTGTCTGAAAACAGCACTTTTCTGACCTCTGACCTCACTGGACGGTCCGCCACACTTTTCTTTACACCTCTCGGGCTTATCCGAGAGTCTGGCGTTGTAGGGGAGGTGTCCCCGCACGCGTGCGTATGTCAGAAGTGTCGTGAGTGTCCGCCGGCGCCGGTCAGTGTCCACTGTTGTCTGAAAACGGCACTTTTCTGACCTCTGACCTCACTGGACGGTCCGCCACACTTTTTTACACCTCTCGGGCTTATCCGAGAGTGTGGCGTTGTAGGGGAGGTGTCCCCGCACGCGAGCGTATGTCAGAAGTGTCGGCAGTGTCCACCGGTGCCTGTCCAGTGTCCACTGTTGTCTGAAAACTGCACTTTTCTGACCTCTGACCTCACTGGACGGTCCGCCACACTTTTTTTTACACCTCTCGGGCTTATCCGAGAGTGTGGCGTTGTAGGGGAGGTGTCCCCGCACGCGTGCGTATGTCAGAAGTGTCGGCAGTGTCCGCCGGCGCCGGTCCAGTGTCCACCGTTGTCTGAAAACTGCACTTTTCTGACCTCTGACCTCACTGGAAGGTCCGCCACACTTTTCTTTACACCTCTCGGGCTTATCCGAGAGTCTGGCGTTGTAGGGGAGGTGTCCCCGCACGCGTGCGTATGTCAGAAGTGTCGGCAGTGTCCGCCGGCGCCGGTCCAGTGTCCACCGTTGTCTGAAAACTGCACTTTTCTGACCTCTGACCTCACTGGACGGTCCGCCACACTTTTCTTTACACCTCTCGGGCTTATCCGAGAGTGTGGCGTTGTAGGGGAGGTGTCCCCGCACGTGTGCGTATGTCAGAAGTGTCGGCAGTGTCCACCGGTGCCTGTCCAGTGTCCACTGTTGTCTGAAAACGGCACTTTTCTGACCTCTGACCTCACTGGACGGTCCGCCACACTTTTTTTTACACCTCTCGGGCTTATCCGAGAGTGTGGCGTTGTAGGGGAGGTGTCCCCGCACGTGTGCGTATGTCAGAAGTGTCGGCAGTGTCCGCCGGCGCCGGTCCAGTGTCCACCGTTGTCTGAAAACTGCACTTTTCTGACCTCTGACCTCACTGGACGGTCCGCCACACTTTTTTTTACATCTCTCGGGCTTATCTGAGAGTGTGGCGTTGTAGGGGAGGTGTCCCCGCACGCGTGCGTATGTCAGAAGTGTCGGCAGTGTCCGCCGGCGCCGGTCCAGTGTCCACCGTTGTCTGAAAACTGCACTTTTCTGACCTCTGACCTCACTGGACGGTACGCCACACTTTTCTTTACACCTCTCGGGCTTATCCGAGAGTCTGGCGTTGTAGGGGAGGTGTCCAGTGTCCACTGTTGTCTGAAAACGGCACTTTTCTGACCTCTGACCTCACTGGACGGTCCGCCACACTTTTTTTTACATCTCTCGGGCTTATCCGAGAGTGTGGCGTTGTAGGGGAGGTGTCCCCGCACGCGTGCGTATGTCAGAAGTGTCGGCAGTGTCCGTCGGCACCGGTACAGTGTCCACCGTTGTCTGAAAACTGCACTTTTCTGACCTCTGACCTCACTGGACGGTCCGCCACACTTTTCTTTACACCTATCGGGCTTATCCGAGAGTCTGGCGTTGTAGGGGAGGTGTCCCCGCACGCGTGCGTATGTCAGAAGTGTCGGCAGTGTCCGCCGGCGCCGGTCCAGTGTCCACCGTTGTCTGAAAACTGCACTTTTCTGACCTCTGACCTCACTGGACGGTCCGCCACACTTTTTTTACATCTCTCGGGCTTATCCGAGAGTGTGGCGTTGTAGGGGAGGTGTACCCGCACGCGTGCGTATGTCAGAAGTGTCGGCAGTGTCCGCCGGCGCCGGTCCAGTGTCCACCGTTGTCTGAAAACAGCACTTTTCTGACCTCTGACCTCACTGGACGGTCCGCCACACTTTTCTTTACACCTCTCGGGCTTATCCGAGAGTCTGGCGTTGTAGGGGAGGTGTCCCCGCACGCGTGCGTATGTCAGAAGTGTCGTGAAGTGTCCGCCGGCGCCGGTCAGTGTCCACTGTTGTCTGAAAACGGCACTTTTCTGACCTCTGACCTCACTGGACGGTCCGCCACACTTTTTTACACCTCTCGGGCTTATCCGAGAGTGTGGCGTTGTAGGGGAGGTGTCCCCGCACGCGAGCGTATGTCAGAAGTGTCGGCAGTGTCCACCGGTGCCTGTCCAGTGTCCACTGTTGTCTGAAAACTGCACTTTTCTGACCTCTGACCTCACTGGACGGTCCGCCACACTTTTCTTTACACCTCTCGGGCTTATCCGAGAGTGTGGCGTTGTAGGGGAGGTGTCCCCGCACGCGTGCGTATGTCAGAAGTGTCGGCAGTGTCCGCCGGCGCCGGTCCAGTGTCCACCGTTGTCTGAAAACTGCACTTTTCTGACCTCTGACCTCACTGGAAGGTCCGCCACACTTTTCTTTACACCTCTCGGGCTTATCCGAGAGTCTGGCGTTGTAGGGGAGGTGTCCCCGCACGCGTGCGTATGTCAGAAGTGTCGGCAGTGTCCGCCGGCGCCGGTCCAGTGTCCACCGTTGTCTGAAAACTGCACTTTTCTGACCTCTGACCTCACTGGACGGTCCGCCACACTTTTTTTTACACCTCTCGGGCTTATCCGAGAGTGTGGCGTTGTAGGGGAGGTGTCCCCGCACGCGTGCGTATGTCAGAAGTGTCGGCAGTGTCCGCCGGCGCCGGTCCAGTGTCCACCGTTGTCTGAAAACTGCACTTTTCTGACCTCTGACCTCACTGGAAGGTCCGCCACACTTTTCTTTACACCTCTCGGGCTTATCCGAGAGTCTGGCGTTGTAGGGGAGGTGTCCCCGCACGCGTGCGTATGTCAGAAGTGTCGGCAGTGTCCGCCGGCGCCGGTCCAGTGTCCACCGTTGTCTGAAAACTGCACTTTTCTGACCTCTGACCTCACTGGACGGTCCGCCACACTTTTCTTTACACCTCTCGGGCTTATCCGAGAGTGTGGCGTTGTAGGGGAGGTGTCCCCGCACGTGTGCGTATGTCAGAAGTGTCGGCAGTGTCCACCGGTGCCTGTCCAGTGTCCACTGTTGTCTGAAAACGGCACTTTTCTGACCTCTGACCTCACTGGACGGTCCGCCACACTTTTTTTTACACCTCTCGGGCTTATCCGAGAGTGTGGCGTTGTAGGGGAGGTGTCCCCGCACGTGTGCGTATGTCAGAAGTGTCGGCAGTGTCCGCCGGCGCCGGTCCAGTGTCCACCGTTGTCTGAAAACTGCACTTTTCTGACCTCTGACCTCACTGGACGGTCCGCCACACTTTTTTTTACATCTCTCGGGCTTATCTGAGAGTGTGGCGTTGTAGGGGAGGTGTCCCCGCACGCGTGCGTATGTCAGAAGTGTCGGCAGTGTCCGCCGGCGCCGGTCCAGTGTCCACCGTTGTCTGAAAACTGCACTTTTCTGACCTCTGACCTCACTGGACGGTACGCCACACTTTTCTTTACACCTCTCGGGCTTATCCGAGAGTCTGGCGTTGTAGGGGAGGTGTCCAGTGTCCACTGTTGTCTGAAAACGGCACTTTTCTGACCTCTGACCTCACTGGACGGTCCGCCACACTTTTTTTTACATCTCTCGGGCTTATCCGAGAGTGTGGCGTTGTAGGGGAGGTGTCCCCGCACGCGTGCGTATGTCAGAAGTGTCGGCAGTGTCCGTCGGCACCGGTACAGTGTCCACCGTTGTCTGAAAACTGCACTTTTCTGACCTCTGACCTCACTGGACGGTCCGCCACACTTTTCTTTACACCTATCGGGCTTATCCGAGAGTCTGGCGTTGTAGGGGAGGTGTCCCCGCACGCGTGCGTATGTCAGAAGTGTCGGCAGTGTCCGCCGGCGCCGGTCCAGTGTCCACCGTTGTCTGAAAACTGCACTTTTCTGACCTCTGACCTCACTGGACGGTCCGCCACACTTTTTTTACATCTCTCGGGCTTATCCGAGAGTGTGGCGTTGTAGGGGAGGTGTACCCGCACGCGTGCGTATGTCAGAAGTGTCGGCAGTGTCCGCCGGCGCCGGTCCAGTGTCCACCGTTGTCTGAAAACAGCACTTTTCTGACCTCTGACCTCACTGGACGGTCCGCCACACTTTTCTTTACACCTCTCGGGCTTATCCGAGAGTCTGGCGTTGTAGGGGAGGTGTCCCCGCACGCGTGCGTATGTCAGAAGTGTCGTGAAGTGTCCGCCGGCGCCGGTCAGTGTCCACTGTTGTCTGAAAACGGCACTTTTCTGACCTCTGACCTCACTGGACGGTCCGCCACACTTTTTTACACCTCTCGGGCTTATCCGAGAGTGTGGCGTTGTAGGGGAGGTGTCCCCGCACGCGAGCGTATGTCAGAAGTGTCGGCAGTGTCCACCGGTGCCTGTCCAGTGTCCACTGTTGTCTGAAAACTGCACTTTTCTGACCTCTGACCTCACTGGACGGTCCGCCACACTTTTCTTTACACCTCTCGGGCTTATCCGAGAGTGTGGCGTTGTAGGGGAGGTGTCCCCGCACGCGTGCGTATGTCAGAAGTGTCGGCAGTGTCCGCCGGCGCCGGTCCAGTGTCCACCGTTGTCTGAAAACTGCACTTTTCTGACCTCTGACCTCACTGGAAGGTCCGCCACACTTTTCTTTACACCTCTCGGGCTTATCCGAGAGTCTGGCGTTGTAGGGGAGGTGTCCCCGCACGCGTGCGTATGTCAGAAGTGTCGGCAGTGTCCGCCGGCGCCGGTCCAGTGTCCACCGTTGTCTGAAAACTGCACTTTTCTGACCTCTGACCTCACTGGACGGTCCGCCACACTTTTCTTTACACCTCTCGGGCTTATCCGAGAGTGTGGCGTTGTAGGGGAGGTGTCCCCGCACGTGTGCGTATGTCAGAAGTGTCGGCAGTGTCCACCGGTGCCTGTCCAGTGTCCACTGTTGTCTGAAAACGGCACTTTTCTGACCTCTGACCTCACTGGACGGTCCGCCACACTTTTTTTTACACCTCTCGGGCTTATCCGAGAGTGTGGCGTTGTAGGGGAGGTGTCCCCGCACGTGTGCGTATGTCAGAAGTGTCGGCAGTGTCCGCCGGCGCCGGTCCAGTGTCCACCGTTGTCTGAAAACTGCACTTTTCTGACCTCTGACCTCACTGGACGGTCCGCCACACTTTTTTTTACATCTCTCGGGCTTATCTGAGAGTGTGGCGTTGTAGGGGAGGTGTCCCCGCACGCGTGCGTATGTCAGAAGTGTCGGCAGTGTCCGCCGGCGCCGGTCCAGTGTCCACCGTTGTCTGAAAACTGCACTTTTCTGACCTCTGACCTCACTGGACGGTACGCCACACTTTTCTTTACACCTCTCGGGCTTATCCGAGAGTCTGGCGTTGTAGGGGAGGTGTCCAGTGTCCACTGTTGTCTGAAAACGGCACTTTTCTGACCTCTGACCTCACTGGACGGTCCGCCACACTTTTTTTTACATCTCTCGGGCTTATCCGAGAGTGTGGCGTTGTAGGGGAGGTGTCCCCGCACGCGTGCGTATGTCAGAAGTGTCGGCAGTGTCCGTCGGCACCGGTACAGTGTCCACCGTTGTCTGAAAACTGCACTTTTCTGACCTCTGACCTCACTGGACGGTCCGCCACACTTTTTTTTACATCTCTCGGGCTTATCCGAGAGTGTGGGGTTGTAGGGGAGGTGTCCCCGCACGCGTGCGTATGTCAGAAGTGTCGGCAGTGTCCGCCGGCGCCGGTCCAGTGTCCACTGTTGTCTGAAAACGGCACTTTTCTGACCTCTGACCTCACTGGACGGTCCGCCACACTTTTTTTTACACCTCTCGGGCTTATCCGAGAGTTTGGCGTTGTAGGGGAGGTGTCCCCGCACGCGTGCGTATGTCAGAAGTGTCGGCAGTGTCCGCCGGCACCGGTCCAGTGTCCACCGTTGTCTGAAAACAGCACTTTTCTGACCTCTGACCTCACTGGACGGTCCGCCACACTTTTCTTTACACCTCTCGGGCTTATCCGAGAGTCTGGCGTTGTAGGGGAGGTGTCCCCGCACGCGTGCGTATGTCAGAAGTGTCGGGAGTGTCCGCCGGCGCCGGTCCAGTGTCCACTGTTGTCTGAAAACGGCACTTTTCTGACCTCTGACCTCACTGGACGGTCCGCCACACTTTTTTTTACACCTCTCGGGCTTATCCGAGAGTCTGGCGTTGTAGGGGAGGTGTCCCCGCACGCGAGCGTATGTCAGAAGTGTCGGCAGTGTCCACCGGTGCCTGTCCAGTGTCCACTGTTGTCTGAAAACTGCACTTTTCTGACCTCTGACCTCACTGGACGGTCCGCCACACTTTTTTTTACACCTCTCGGGCTTATCCGAGAGTGTGGCGTTGTAGGGGAGGTGTCCCCGCACGCGTGCGTATGTCAGAAGTGTCGGCAGTGTCCGCCGGCGCCGGTCCAGTGTCCACCGTTGTCTGAAAACTGCACTTTTCTGACCTCTGACCTCACTGGAAGGTCCGCCACACTTTTCTTTACACCTCTCGGGCTTATCCGAGAGTCTGGCGTTGTAGGGGAGGTGTCCCCGCACGCGTGCGTATGTCAGAAGTGTCGGCAGTGTCCGCCGGCGCCGGTCCAGTGTCCACCGTTGTCTGAAAACTGCACTTTTCTGACCTCTGACCTCACTGGACGGTCCGCCACACTTTTCTTTACACCTCTCGGGCTTATCCGAGAGTGTGGCGTTGTAGGGGAGGTGTCCCCGCACGCGTGCGTATGTCAGAAGTGTCGGCAGTGTCCACCGGTGCCTGTCCAGTGTCCACTGTTGTCTGAAAACGGCACTTTTCTGACCTCTGACCTCACTGGACGGTCCGCCACACTTTTTTTTACACCTCTCGGGCTTATCCGAGAGTGTGGCGTTGTAGGGGAGGTGTCCCCGCACGTGTGCGTATGTCAGAAGTGTCGGCAGTGTCCGCCGGCGCAGGTCCAGTGTCCACCGTTGTCTGAAAACTGCACTTTTCTGACCTCTGACCTCACTGGACGGTCCGCCACACTTTTTTTTACATCTCTCGGGCTTATCTGAGAGTGTGGCGTTGTAGGGGAGGTGTCCCCGCACGCGTGCGTATGTCAGAAGTGTCGGCAGTGTCCGCCGGCGCCGGTCCAGTGTCCACCGTTGTCTGAAAACTGCACTTTTCTGACCTCTGACCTCACTGGACGGTCCGCCACACTTTTCTTTACACCTCTCGGGCTTATCCGAGAGTCTGGCGTTGTAGGGGAGGTGTCCAGTGTCCACTGTTGTCTGAAAACGGCACTTTTCTGACCTCTGACCTCACTGGACGGTCCGCCACACTTTTTTTTACATCTCTCGGGCTTATCCGAGAGTGTGGCGTTGTAGGGGAGGTGTCCCCGCACGCGTGCGTATGTCAGAAGTGTCGGCAGTGTCCGTCGGCACCGGTCCAGTGTCCACCGTTGTCTGAAAACTGCACTTTTCTGACCTCTGACCTCACTGGACGGTCCGCCACACTTTTTTTTACATCTCTCGGGCTTATCCGAGAGTGTGGGGTTGTAGGGGAGGTGTCCCCGCACGCGTGCGTATGTCAGAAGTGTCGGCAGTGTCCGCCGGCGCCGGTCCAGTGTCCACTGTTGTCTGAAAACGGCACTTTTCTGACCTCTGACCTCACTGGACGGTCCGCCACACTTTTCTTTACACCTCTCGGGCTCTCGGACACCTCCCCCGCGTTGTAGGGGAGGTGTCCCCGCACGCGTGCGTATGTCAGAAGTGTCGGCAGTGTCCGCCGGCGCCGGTCCAGTGTCCACCGTTGTCTGAAAACTGCACTTTTCTGACCTCTGACCTCACTGGACGGTCCGCCACACTTTTCTTTACACCTCTCGGGCTTATCCGAGAGTCTGGCGTTGTAGGGGAGGTGTCCCCGCACGCGTGCGTATGTCAGAAGTGTCGGCAGTGTCCGCCGGCGCCGGTCCAGTGTCCACCGTTGTCTGAAAACTGCACTTTTCTGACCTCTGACCTCACTGGACGGTCCGCCACACTTTTCTTTACACCTCTCGGGCTTATCCGAGAGTCTGGCGTTGTAGGGGAGGTGTCCCCGCACGCGTGCGTATGTCAGAAGTGTCGGCAGTGTCCGCCGGCGCCGGTCCAGTGTCCACCGTTGTCTGAAAACTGCACTTTTCTGACCTCTGACCTCACTGGACGGTCCGCCACACTTTTCTTTACACCTCTCGGGCTTATCCGAGAGTCTGGCGTTGTAGGGGAGGTGTCCCCGCACGCGGGCGTATGTCAGAAGTGTCGGCAGTGTCCGCCGGCGCCGGTCCAGTGTCCACCGTTGTCTGAAAACTGCACTTTTCTAACCTCTGACCTCACTGGACGGTCCGCCACACTTTTCTTTACACCTCTCGGGCTTATCCGAGAGTCTGGCGTTGTAGGGGAGGTGTCCCCGCACGCGTGCGTATGTCAGAAGTGTCGGCAGTGTCCGCCGGCGCCGGTCCAGTGTCCACCGTTGTCTGAAAACTGCACTTTTCTGACCTCTGACCTCACTGGACGGTCCGCCACACTTTTCTTTACACCTCTCGGGCTTATCCGAGAGTGTGGCGTTGTAGGGGAGGTGTCCCCGCACGCGTGCGTATGTCAGAAGTGTCGGCAGTGTCCAACGGTGCCTGTCCAGTGTCCACTGTTGTCTGAAAACGGCACTTTTCTGACCTCTGACCTCACTGGACGGTCCGCCACACTTTTTTTTACACCTCTCGGGCTTATCCGAGAGTTAGGCGTTGTAGGGGAGGTGTCCCCGCACGCGTGCGTATGTCAGAAGTGTCGGCAGTGTCCGCCGGCGCCGGTCCAATGTCCACCGTTGTCTGAAAACTGCACCTTTCTGACCTCTGACCTCACTGGACGGTCCGCCACACTTTTTTTTACATCTCTCGGGCTTATCCGAGAGTGTGGCGTTGTAGGGGAGGTGTCCCCGCACGCGTGCGTATGTCAGAAGTGTCGGCAGTGTCCGCCGGCGCCGGTCCAGTGTCCACCGTTGTCTGAAAACTGCACTTTTCTGACCTCTGACCTCACTGGACGGTCCGCCACACTTTTTTTTACATCTCTCGGGCTTATCCGAGAGTGTGGCGTTGTAGGGGAGGTGTCCCCGCACGCGTGCGTATGTCAGAAGTGTCGGCAGTGTCCGCCGGCGCCGGTCCAGTGTCCACCGTAGTCTGAAAACTGCACTTTTCTGACCTCTGACCTCACTGGACGTTCCGCCACACTTTTTTTTACATCTCTCGGGCTTATCCGAGAGTGTGGCGTTGTAGGGGAGGTGTCCCCGCACGCGTGCGTATGTCAGAAGTGTCGGCAGTGTCCGCCGGCGCCGGTCCAGTGTCCACCGTTGTCTGAAAACGGCACTTTTCTGACCTCTGACCTCACTGGACGGTCCGCCACACTTTTCTTTACACCTCTCGGGCTTATCCGAGAGTCTGGCGTTGTAGGGGAGGTGTCCCCGCACGCGTGCGTATGTCAGAAGTGTCGGCAGTGTCCGCCGGCGCCGGTCCAGTGTCCACCGTTGTCTGAAAACTGCACTTTTCTGACCTCTGACCCCACTGGACGGTCCGCCACACTTTTTTTACATCTCTCGGGCTTATCCGAGAGTGTGGCGTTGTAGGGGAGGTGTACCCGCACGCGTGCGTATGTCAGAAGTGTCGGCAGTGTCCGCCGGCGCCGGTCCAGTGTCCACCGTTGTCTGAAAACAGCACTTTTCTGACCTCTGACCTCACTGGACGGTCCGCCACACTTTTCTTTACACCTCTCGGGCTTATCCGAGAGTCTGGCGTTGTAGGGGAGGTGTCCCCGCACGCGTGCGTATGTCAGAAGTGTCGTGAGTGTCCGCCGGCGCCGGTCAGTGTCCACTGTTGTCTGAAAACGGCACTTTTCTGACCTCTGACCTCACTGGACGGTCCGCCACACTTTTCTTTACACCTCTCGGGCTTATCCGAGAGTCTGGCGTTGTAGGGGAGGTGTCCCCGCACGCGTGCGTATGTCAGAAGTGTTGGCAGTGTCCGCCGGCGCCGGTCCAGTGTCCACCGTTGTCTGAAAACTGCACTTTTCTGACCTCTGACCTCACTGGACGGTCCGCCACACTTTTCTTTACACCTCTCGGGCTTATCCGAGAGTGTGGCGTTGTAGGGGAGGTGTCCCCGCACGCGTGCGTATGTCAGAAGTGTCGGCAGTGTCCAACGGTGCCTGTCCAGTGTCCACTGTTGTCTGAAAACGGCACTTTTCTGACCTCTGACCTCACTGGACGGTCCGCCACACTTTTTTTTACACCTCTCGGGCTTATCCGAGAGTTAGGCGTTGTAGGGGAGGTGTCCCCGCACGCGTGCGTATGTCAGAAGTGTCGGCAGTGTCCGCCGGCGCCGGTCCAATGTCCACCGTTGTCTGAAAACTGCACTTTTCTGACCTCTGACCTCACTGGACGGTCCGCCACACTTTTTTTTACATCTCTCGGGCTTATCCGAGAGTGTGGCGTTGTAGGGGAGGTGTCCCCGCACGCGTGCGTATGTCAGAAGTGTCGGCAGTGTCCGCCGGCGCCGGTCCAGTGTCCACCGTAGTCTGAAAACTGCACTTTTCTGACCTCTGACCTCACTGGACGGTCCGCCACACTTTTTTTTACATCTCTCGGGCTTATCCGAGAGTGTGGCGTTGTAGGGGAGGTGTCCCCGCACGCGTGCGTATGTCAGAAGTGTCGGCAGTGTCCGCCGGCGCCGGTCCAGTGTCCACCGTTGTCTGAAAACTGCACTTTTCTGACCTCTGACCTCACTGGACGGTCCGCCACACTTTTCTTTACACCTCTCGGGCTTATCCGAGAGTCTGGCGTTGTAGGGGAGGTGTCCCCGCACGCGGGCGTATGTCAGAAGTGTCGGCAGTGTCCGCCGGCGCCGGTCCAGTGTCCACCGTTGTCTGAAAACTGCACTTTTCTGACCTCTGACCTCACTGGACGGTCCGCCACACTTTTCTTTACACCTCTCGGGCTTATCCGAGAGTCTGGCGTTGTAGGGGAGGTGTCCCCGCACGCGTGCGTATGTCAGAAGTGTCGGCAGTGTCCGCCGGCGCCGGTCCAGTGTCCACCGTTGTCTGAAAACTGCACTTTTCTGACCTCTGACCTCACTGGACGGTCCGCCACACTTTTCTTTACACCTCTCGGGCTTATCCGAGAGTCTGGCGTTGTAGGGGAGGTGTCCCCGCACGCGTGCGTATGTCAGAAGTGTCGGCAGTGTCCGCCGGCGCCGGTCCAGTGTCCACCGTTGTCTGAAAACTGCACTTTTCTGACCTCTGACCTCACTGGACGGTCCGCCACACTTTTCTTTACACCTCTCGGGCTTATCCGAGAGTCTGGCGTTGTAGGGGAGGTGTCCCCGCACGCGGGCGTATGTCAGAAGTGTCGGCAGTGTCCGCCGGCGCCGGTCCAGTGTCCACCGTTGTCTGAAAACTGCACTTTTCTAACCTCTGACCTCACTGGACGGTCCGCCACACTTTTCTTTACACCTCTCGGGCTTATCCGAGAGTCTGGCGTTGTAGGGGAGGTGTCCCCGCACGCGTGCGTATGTCAGAAGTGTCGGCAGTGTCCGCCGGCGCCGGTCCAGTGTCCACCGTTGTCTGAAAACTGCACTTTTCTGACCTCTGACCTCACTGGACGGTCCGCCACACTTTTCTTTACACCTCTCGGGCTTATCCGAGAGTGTGGCGTTGTAGGGGAGGTGTCCCCGCACGCGTGCGTATGTCAGAAGTGTCGGCAGTGTCCAACGGTGCCTGTCCAGTGTCCACTGTTGTCTGAAAACGGCACTTTTCTGACCTCTGACCTCACTGGACGGTCCGCCACACTTTTTTTTACACCTCTCGGGCTTATCCGAGAGTTAGGCGTTGTAGGGGAGGTGTCCCCGCACGCGTGCGTATGTCAGAAGTGTCGGCAGTGTCCGCCGGCGCCGGTCCAATGTCCACCGTTGTCTGAAAACTGCACCTTTCTGACCTCTGACCTCACTGGACGGTCCGCCACACTTTTTTTTACATCTCTCGGGCTTATCCGAGAGTGTGGCGTTGTAGGGGAGGTGTCCCCGCACGCGTGCGTATGTCAGAAGTGTCGGCAGTGTCCGCCGGCGCCGGTCCAGTGTCCACCGTTGTCTGAAAACTGCACTTTTCTGACCTCTGACCTCACTGGACGGTCCGCCACACTTTTTTTTACATCTCTCGGGCTTATCCGAGAGTGTGGCGTTGTAGGGGAGGTGTCCCCGCACGCGTGCGTATGTCAGAAGTGTCGGCAGTGTCCGCCGGCGCCGGTCCAGTGTCCACCGTAGTCTGAAAACTGCACTTTTCTGACCTCTGACCTCACTGGACGTTCCGCCACACTTTTTTTTACATCTCTCGGGCTTATCCGAGAGTGTGGCGTTGTAGGGGAGGTGTCCCCGCACGCGTGCGTATGTCAGAAGTGTCGGCAGTGTCCGCCGGCGCCGGTCCAGTGTCCACCGTTGTCTGAAAACGGCACTTTTCTGACCTCTGACCTCACTGGACGGTCCGCCACACTTTTCTTTACACCTCTCGGGCTTATCCGAGAGTCTGGCGTTGTAGGGGAGGTGTCCCCGCACGCGTGCGTATGTCAGAAGTGTCGGCAGTGTCCGCCGGCGCCGGTCCAGTGTCCACCGTTGTCTGAAAACAGCACTTTTCTGACCTCTGACCTCACTGGACGGTCCGCCACACTTTTCTTTACACCTCTCGGGCTTATCCGAGAGTCTGGCGTTGTAGGGGAGGTGTCCCCGCACGCGTGCGTATGTCAGAAGTGTCGTGAGTGTCCGCCGGCGCCGGTCAGTGTCCACTGTTGTCTGAAAACGGCACTTTTCTGACCTCTGACCTCACTGGACGGTCCGCCACACTTTTCTTTACACCTCTCGGGCTTATCCGAGAGTCTGGCGTTGTAGGGGAGGTGTCCCCGCACGCGTGCGTATGTCAGAAGTGTTGGCAGTGTCCGCCGGCGCCGGTCCAGTGTCCACCGTTGTCTGAAAACTGCACTTTTCTGACCTCTGACCTCACTGGACGGTCCGCCACACTTTTCTTTACACCTCTCGGGCTTATCCGAGAGTGTGGCGTTGTAGGGGAGGTGTCCCCGCACGCGTGCGTATGTCAGAAGTGTCGGCAGTGTCCAACGGTGCCTGTCCAGTGTCCACTGTTGTCTGAAAACGGCACTTTTCTGACCTCTGACCTCACTGGACGGTCCGCCACACTTTTTTTTACACCTCTCGGGCTTATCCGAGAGTTAGGCGTTGTAGGGGAGGTGTCCCCGCACGCGTGCGTATGTCAGAAGTGTCGGCAGTGTCCGCCGGCGCCGGTCCAATGTCCACCGTTGTCTGAAAACTGCACTTTTCTGACCTCTGACCTCACTGGACGGTCCGCCACACTTTTTTTTACATCTCTCGGGCTTATCCGAGAGTGTGGCGTTGTAGGGGAGGTGTCCCCGCACGCGTGCGTATGTCAGAAGTGTCGGCAGTGTCCGCCGGCGCCGGTCCAGTGTCCACCGTAGTCTGAAAACTGCACTTTTCTGACCTCTGACCTCACTGGACGGTCCGCCACACTTTTTTTTACATCTCTCGGGCTTATCCGAGAGTGTGGCGTTGTAGGGGAGGTGTCCCCGCACGCGTGCGTATGTCAGAAGTGTCGGCAGTGTCCGCCGGCGCCGGTCCAGTGTCCACCGTTGTCTGAAAACTGCACTTTTCTGACCTCTGACCTCACTGGACGGTCCGCCACACTTTTCTTTACACCTCTCGGGCTTATCCGAGAGTCTGGCGTTGTAGGGGAGGTGTCCCCGCACGCGGGCGTATGTCAGAAGTGTCGGCAGTGTCCGCCGGCGCCGGTCCAGTGTCCACCGTTGTCTGAAAACTGCACTTTTCTGACCTCTGACCTCACTGGACGGTCCGCCACACTTTTCTTTACACCTCTCGGGCTTATCCGAGAGTCTGGCGTTGTAGGGGAGGTGTCCCCGCACGCGTGCGTATGTCAGAAGTGTCGGCAGTGTCCGCCGGCGCCGGTCCAGTGTCCACCGTTGTCTGAAAACTGCACTTTTCTGACCTCTGACCTCACTGGACGGTCCGCCACACTTTTTTTTACATCTCTCGGGCTTATCCGAGAGTGTGGCGTTGTAGGGGAGGTGTCCCCGCACGCGTGCGTATGTCAGAAGTGTGGCGGACCGTCCAGTGAGGTCAGAGGTCAGAAAAGTGCAGCGCCAGACTCTCGGGCTTATCCGAGAGTCTGGCGTTGTAGGGGAGGTGTCCCCGCACGCGTGCGTATGTCAGAAGTGTCGGCAGCGCCGGTCCAGTGTCCACCGTTGTCTGAAAACTGCACTTTTCTGACCTCTGACCTCACTGGACGGTCCGCCACACTTTTTTTACATCTCTCGGGCTTATCCGAGAGTGTGGCGTTGTAGGGGAGGTGTCCCCGCACGCGTGCGTATGTCAGAAGTGTCGGCAGTGTCCAACGGTGCCTGTCCAGTGTCCACTGTTGTCTGAAAACGGCACTTTTCTGACCTCTGACCTCACTGGACGGTCCGCCACACTTTTTTTTACACGTCTCGGGCTTATCCGAGAGTTAGGCGTTGTAGGGGAGGTGTCCCCGCACGCGTGCGTATGTCAGAAGTGTCGGCAGTGTCCGCCGGCGCCGGTCCAATGTCCACCGTTGTCTGAAAACTGCACCTTTCTGACCTCTGACCTCACTGGACGGTCCGCCACACTTTTTTTTACATCTCTCGGGCTTATCCGAGAGTGTGGCGTTGTAGGGGAGGTGTCCCCGCACGCGTGCGTATGTCAGAAGTGTCGGCAGTGTCCGCCGGCGCCGGTCCAGTGTCCACCGTTGTCTGAAAACTGCACTTTTCTGACCTCTGACCTCACTGGACGGTCCGCCACACTTTTTTTTACATCTCTCGGGCTTATCCGAGAGTGTGGCGTTGTAGGGGAGGTGTCCCCGCACGCGTGCGTATGTCAGAAGTGTCGGCAGTGTCCGCCGGCGCCGGTCCAGTGTCCACCGTAGTCTGAAAACTGCACTTTTCTGACCTCTGACCTCACTGGACGTTCCGCCACACTTTTTTTTACATCTCTCGGGCTTATCCGAGAGTGTGGCGTTGTAGGGGAGGTGTCCCCGCACGCGTGCGTATGTCAGAAGTGTCGGCAGTGTCCGCCGGCGCCGGTCCAGTGTCCACCGTTGTCTGAAAACTGCACTTTTCTGACCTCTGACCTCACTGGACGGTCCGCCACACTTTTCTTTACACCTCTCGGGCTTATCCGAGAGTCTGGCGTTGTAGGGGAGGTGTCCCCGCACGCGTGCGTATGTCAGAAGTGTCGGCAGCGCCGGTCCAGTGTCCACCGTTGTCTGAAAACTGCACTTTTCTGACCTCTGACCTCACTGGACGGTCCGCCACACTTTTTTTACATCTCTCGGGCTTATCCGAGAGTGTGGCGTTGTAGGGGAGGTGTACCCGCACGCGTGCGTATGTCAGAAGTGTCGGCAGTGTCCGCCGGCGCCGGTCCAGTGTCCACCGTTGTCTGAAAACAGCACTTTTCTGACCTCTGACCTCACTGGACGGTCCGCCACACTTTTCTTTACACCTCTCGGGCTTATCCGAGAGTCTGGCGTTGTAGGGGAGGTGTCCCCGCACGCGTGCGTATGTCAGAAGTGTCGTGAGTGTCCGCCGGCGCCGGTCAGTGTCCACTGTTGTCTGAAAACGGCACTTTTCTGACCTCTGACCTCACTGGACGGTCCGCCACACTTTTCTTTACACCTCTCGGGCTTATCCGAGAGTCTGGCGTTGTAGGGGAGGTGTCCCCGCACGCGTGCGTATGTCAGAAGTGTCGGCAGTGTCCGCCGGCGCCGGTCCAGTGTCCACCGTTGTCTGAAAACTGCACTTTTCTGACCTCTGACCTCACTGGACGGTCCGCCACACTTTTCTTTACACCTCTCGGGCTTATCCGAGAGTGTGGCGTTGTAGGGGAGGTGTCCCCGCACGCGTGCGTATGTCAGAAGTGTCGGCAGTGTCCAACGGTGCCTGTCCAGTGTCCACTGTTGTCTGAAAACGGCACTTTTCTGACCTCTGACCTCACTGGACGGTCCGCCACACTTTTTTTACACCTCTCGGGCTTATCCGAGAGTTAGGCGTTGTAGGGGAGGTGTCCCCGCACGCGTGCGTATGTCAGAAGTGTCGGCAGTGTCCGCCGGCGCCGGTCCAATGTCCACCGTTGTCTGAAAACTGCACTTTTCTGACCTCTGACCTCACTGGACGGTCCGCCACACTTTTTTTTACATCTCTCGGGCTTATCCGAGAGTGTGGCGTTGTAGGGGAGGTGTCCCCGCACGCGTGCGTATGTCAGAAGTGTCGGCAGTGTCCGCCGGCGCCGGTCCAGTGTCCACCGTTGTCTGAAAACTGCACTTTTCTGACCTCTGACCTCACTGGACGGTCCGCCACACTTTTTTTTACATCTCTCGGGCTTATCCGAGAGTGTGGCGTTGTAGGGGAGGTGTCCCCGCACGCGTGCGTATGTCAGAAGTGTCGGCAGTGTCCGCCGGCGCCGGTCCAGTGTCCACCGTAGTCTGAAAACTGCACTTTTCTGACCTCTGACCTCACTGGACGGTCCGCCACACTTTTTTTTACATCTCTCGGGCTTATCCGAGAGTGTGGCGTTGTAGGGGAGGTGTCCCCGCACGCGTGCGTATGTCAGAAGTGTCGGCAGTGTCCGCCGGCGCCGGTCCAGTGTCCACCGTTGTCTGAAAACTGCACTTTTCTGACCTCTGACCTCACTGGACGGTCCGCCACACTTTTCTTTACACCTCTCGGGCTTATCCGAGAGTCTGGCGTTGTAGGGGAGGTGTCCCCGCACGCGTGCGTATGTCAGAAGTGTCGGCAGTGTCCGCCGGCGCCGGTCCAGTGTCCACCGTTGTCTGAAAACTGCACTTTTCTGACCTCTGACCTCACTGGACGGTCCGCCACACTTTTTTTACATCTCTCGGGCTTATCCGAGAGTGTGGCGTTGTAGGGGAGGTGTACCCGCACGCGTGCGTATGTCAGAAGTGTCGGCAGTGTCCGCCGGCGCCGGTCCAGTGTCCACCGTTGTCTGAAAACAGCACTTTTCTGACCTCTGACCTCACTGGACGGTCCGCCACACTTTTCTTTACACCTCTCGGGCTTATCCGAGAGTCTGGCGTTGTAGGGGAGGTGTCCCCGCACGCGTGCGTATGTCAGAAGTGTCGTGAGTGTGCGCCGGTCAGTGTCCACTGTTGTCTGAAAACGGCACTTTTCTGACCTCTGACCTCACTGGACGGTCCGCCACACTTTTTTACACCTCTCGGGCTTATCCGAGAGTGTGGCGTTGTAGGGGAGGTGTCCCCGCACGCGAGCGTATGTCAGAAGTGTCGGCAGTGTCCACCGGTGCCTGTCCAGTGTCCACTGTTGTCTGAAAACTGCACTTTTCTGACCTCTGACCTCACTGGACGGTCCGCCACACTTTTTTTTACACCTCTCGGGCTTATCCGAGAGTGTGGCGTTGTAGGGGAGGTGTCCCCGCACGCGTGCGTATGTCAGAAGTGTCGGCAGTGTCCGCCGGCGCCGGTCCAGTGTCCACCGTTGTCTGAAAACTGCACTTTTCTGACCTCTGACCTCACTGGAAGGTCCGCCACACTTTTCTTTACACCTCTCGGGCTTATCCGAGAGTCTGGCGTTGTAGGGGAGGTGTCCCCGCACGCGTGCGTATGTCAGAATTGTCGGCAGTGTCCGCCGGCGCCGGTCCAGTGTCCACCGTTGTCTGAAAACTGCACTTTTCTGACCTCTGACCTCACTGGACGGTCCGCCACACTTTTCTTTACACCTCTCGGGCTTATCCGAGAGTGTGGCGTTGTAGGGGAGGTGTCCCCGCACGCGTGCGTATGTCAGAAGTGTCGGCAGTGTCCACCGGTGCCTGTCCAGTGTCCACTGTTGTCTGAAAACGGCACTTTTCTGACCTCTGACCTCACTGGACGGTCCGCCACACTTTTTTTTACACCTCTCGGGCTTATCCGAGAGTGTGGCGTTGTAGGGGAGGTGTCCCCGCACGTGTGCGTATGTCAGAAGTGTCGGCAGTGTCCGCCGGCGCCGGTCCAGTGTCCACCGTTGTCTGAAAACTGCACTTTTCTGACCTCTGACCTCACTGGACGGTCCGCCACACTTTTTTTTACATCTCTCGGGCTTATCTGAGAGTGTGGCGTTGTAGGGGAGGTGTCCCCGCACGCGTGCGTATGTCAGAAGTGTCGGCAGTGTCCGCCGGCGCCGGTCCAGTGTCCACCGTTGTCTGAAAACTGCACTTTTCTGACCTCTGACCTCACTGGACGGTACGCCACACTTTTCTTTACACCTCTCGGGCTTATCCGAGAGTCTGGCGTTGTAGGGGAGGTGTCCAGTGTCCACTGTTGTCTGAAAACGGCACTTTTCTGACCTCTGACCTCACTGGACTGTCCGCCACACTTTTTTTTACATCTCTCGGGCTTATCCGAGAGTGTGGCGTTGTAGGGGAGGTGTCCCCGCACGCGTGCGTATGTCAGAAGTGTCGGCAGTGTCCGTCGGCACCGGTCCAGTGTCCACCGTTGTCTGAAAACTGCACTTTTCTGACCTCTGACCTCACTGGACGGTCCGCCACACTTTTTTTTACATCTCTCGGGCTTATCCGAGAGTGTGGGGTTGTAGGGGAGGTGTCCCCGCACGCGTGCGTATGTCAGAAGTGTCGGCAGTGTCCGCCGGCGCCGGTCCAGTGTCCACTGTTGTCTGAAAACGGCACTTTTCTGACCTCTGACCTCACTGGACGGTCCGCCACACTTTTTTTTACACCTCTCGGGCTTATCCGAGAGTGTGGCGTTGTAGGGGAGGTGTCCCCGCACGCGTGCGTATGTCAGAAGTGTCGGCAGTGTCCGCCGGCACCGGTCCAGTGTCCACCGTTGTCTGAAAACAGCATTTTTCTGACCTCTGACCTCACTGGACGGTCCGCCACACTTTTCTTTACACCTCTCGGGCTTATCCGAGAGTCTGGCGTTGTAGGGGAGGTGTCCCCGCACGCGTGCGTATGTCAGAAGTGTCGGGAGTGTCCGCCGGCGCCGGTCCAGTGTCCACTGTTGTCTGAAAACGGCACTTTTCTGACCTCTGACCTCACTGGACGGTCCGCCACACTTTTTTTTACACCTCTCGGGCTTATCCGAGAGTCTGGCGTTGTAGGGGAGGTGTCCCCGCACGCGAGCGTATGTCAGAAGTGTCGGCAGTGTCCACCGGTGCCTGTCCAGTGTCCACTGTTGTCTGAAAACTGCACTTTTCTGACCTCTGACCTCACTGGACGGTCCGCCACACTTTTTTTTACACCTCTCGGGCTTATCCGAGAGTGTGGCGTTGTAGGGGAGGTGTCCCCGCACGCGTGCGTATGTCAGAAGTGTCGGCAGTGTCCGCCGGCGCCGGTCCAGTGTCCACCGTTGTCTGAAAACTGCACTTTTCTGACCTCTGACCTCACTGGACGGTCCGCCACACTTTTCTTTACACCTCTCGGGCTTATCCGAGAGTGTGGCGTTGTAGGGGAGGTGTCCCCGCACGCGTGCGTATGTCAGAAGTGTCGGCAGTGTCCACCGGTGCCTGTCCAGTGTCCACTGTTGTCTGAAAACGGCACTTTTCTGACCTCTGACCTCACTGGACGGTCCGCCACACTTTTCTTTACACCTCTCGGGCTTATCCGAGAGTCTGGCGTTGTAGGGGAGGTGTCCCCGCACGCGTGCGTATGTCAGAAGTGTCGGCAGTGTCCGCCGGCGCCGGTCCAGTGTCCACCGTTGTCTGAAAACTGCACTTTTCTGACCTCTGACCTCACTGGACGGTCCGCCACACTTTTCTTTACACCTCTCGGGCTTATCCGAGAGTGTGGCGTTGTAGGGGAGGTGTCCCCGCACGCGTGCGTATGTCAGAAGTGTCGGCAGTGTCCACCGGTGCCTGTCCAGTGTCCACTGTTGTCTGAAAACGGCACTTTTCTGACCTCTGACCTCACTGGACGGTCCGCCACACTTTTCTTTACACCTCTCGGGCTTATCCGAGAGTGTGGCGTTGTAGGGGAGGTGTCCCCGCACGCGTGCGTATGTCAGAAGTGTCGGCAGTGTCCGCCGGCGCCGGTCCAGTGTCCACCGTTGTCTGAAAACTGCACTTTTCTGACCTCTGACCTCACTGGACGGTCCGCCACACTTTTCTTTACACCTCTCGGGCTTATCCGAGAGTCTGGCGTTGTAGGGGAGGTGTCCCCGCACGCGTGCGTATGTCAGAAGTGTCGGCAGTGTCCGCCGGCGCCGGTCCAGTGTCCACCGTTGTCTGAAAACTGCACTTTTCTGACCTCTGACCTCACTGGACGGTCCGCCACACTTTTCTTTACACCTCTCGGGCTTATCCGAGAGTCTGGCGTTGTAGGGGAGGTGTCCCCGCACACGTGCGTATGTCAGAAGTGTCGGCAGTGTCCACCGGTGCCTGTCCAGTGTCCACTGTTGTCTGAAAACGGCACTTTTCTGACCTCTGACCTCACTGGACGGTCCGCCACACTTTTTTTTACACCTCTCGGGCTTATCCGAGAGTGTGGCGTTGTAGGGGAGGTGTCCCCGCACGCGTGCGTATGTCAGAAGTGTCGGCAGTGTCCGCCGGCGCCGGTCCAGTGTCCACCGTTGTCTGAAAACTGCACTTTTCTGACCTCTGACCTCACTGGACGGTCCGCCACACTTTTCTTTACACCTCTCGGGCTTATCCGAGAGTCTGGCGTTGTAGGGGAGGTGTCCCCGCACGCGTGCGTATGTCAGAAGTGTCGGCAGTGTCCGCCGGCGCCGGTCCAGTGTCCACCGTTGTCTGAAAACTGCACTTTTCTGACCTCTGACCTCACTGGACGGTCCGCCACACTTTTCTTTACACCTCTCGGGCTTATCCGAGAGTGTGGCGTTGTAGGGGAGGTGTCCCCGCACGCGTGCGTATGTCAGAAGTGTCGGCAGTGTCCACCGGTGCCTGTCCAGTGTCCACTGTTGTCTGAAAACTGCACTTTTCTGACCTCTGACCTCACTGGACGGTCCGCCACACTTTTCTTTACACCTCTCGGGCTTATCCGAGAGTGTGGCGTTGTAGGGGAGGTGTCCCCGCACGCGTGCGTATGTCAGAAGTGTCGGCAGTGTCCGCCGGCGCCGGTCCAGTGTCCACCGTTGTCTGAAAACTGCACTTTTCTGACCTCTGACCTCACTGGACGGTCCGCCACACTTTTTTTTACATCTCTCGGGCTTATCCGAGAGTGTGGCGTTGTAGGGGAGGTGTACCCGCACGCGTGCGTATGTCAGAAGTGTCGGCAGTGTCCGCCGGTGCCGGTCCAGTGTCCACCGTTGTCTGAAAACTGCACTTTTCTGACCTCTGACCTCACTGGACGGTCCGCCACACTTTTCTTTACACCTCTCGGGCTTATCCGAGAGTGTGGCGTTGTAGGGGAGGTGTCCCCGCACACGTGCGTATGACAGATGTGTCGGCAGTGTCCACCGGTGCCTGTCCAGTGTCCACTGTTGTCTGAAAACGGCACTTTTCTGACCTCTGACCTCACTGGACGGTCCGCCACACTTTTCTTTACACCTCTCGGGCTTATCCGAGAGTGTGGCGTTGTAGGGGAGGTGTCCCCGCACGCGTGCGTATGTCAGAAGTGTCGGCAGTGTCCACCGGTGCCTGTCCAGTGTCCACTGTTGTCTGAAAACGGCACTTTTCTGACCTCTGACCTCACTGGACGGTCCGCCACACTTTTTTTTACACCTCTCGGGCTTATCCGAGAGTGTGGCGTTGTAGGGGAGGTGTCCCCGCACGTGTGCGTATGTCAGAATTGTCGGCAGTGTCCGCCGGCGCAGGTCCAGTGTCCACCGTTGTCTGAAAACTGCACTTTTCTGACCTCTGACCTCACTGGACGGTCCGCCACACTTTTTTTTACATCTCTCGGGCTTATCTGAGAGTGTGGCGTTGTAGGGGAGGTGTCCCCGCACGCGTGCGTATGTCAGAAGTGTCGGCAGTGTCCGCCGGCGCCGGTCCAGTGTCCACCGTTGTCTGAAAACTGCACTTTTCTGACCTCTGACCTCACTGGACGGTCCGCCACACTTTTCTTTACACCTCTCGGGCTTATCCGAGAGTCTGGCGTTGTAGGGGAGGTGTCCAGTGTCCACTGTTGTCTGAAAACGGCACTTTTCTGACCTCTGACCTCACTGGACGGTCCGCCACACTTTTTTTTACATCTCTCGGGCTTATCCGAGAGTGTGGCGTTGTAGGGGAGGTGTCCCCGCACGCGTGCGTATGTCAGAAGTGTCGGCAGTGTCCGTCGGCACCGGTCCAGTGTCCACCGTTGTCTGAAAACTGCACTTTTCTGACCTCTGACCTCACTGGACGGTCCGCCACACTTTTTTTTACATCTCTCGGGCTTATCCGAGAGTGTGGGGTTGTAGGGGAGGTGTCCCCGCACGCGTGCGTATGTCAGAAGTGTCGGCAGTGTCCGCCGGCGCCGGTCCAGTGTCCACTGTTGTCTGAAAACGGCACTTTTCTGACCTCTGACCTCACTGGACGGTCCGCCACACTTTTTTTTACACCTCTCGGGCTTATCCGAGAGTCTGGCGTTGTAGGGGAGGTGTCCCCGCACGCGTGCGTATGTCAAAAGTGTCGGCAGTGTCCGCCGGCCGGTCCAGTGTCCACCGTTGTCTGAAAACTGCACTTTTCTGACCTCTGACCTCACTGGACGGTCCGCCACACTTTTCTTTACACCTCTCGTGCTTATCCGAGAGTCTGGCGTTGTAGGGGAGGTGTCCCCGCACGCGTGCGTATGTCAGAAGTGTCGGCAGTGTCCGCCGGCGCCTGTCCAGTGTCCACTGTTGATTGAAAACGGCACTTTTCTGACCTCTGACCTCACTGGACGGTCCGCCACACTTTTATTTACAACTCTCGGGCTTATCCGAGAGTGTGACGTTGTAGGGGAGGTGTCCCCGCACTCGTGCGTATGTCAGAAGTGTCGGCAGTGTCCGCCGGCGCCTGTCCAGTGTTGTCTGAAAACGGCACTTTTCTGACCTCTGACCTCACTGGACGGTCCGCCACACTTTTTTTTACACCTCTCGGGCTTATCCGAGAGTGTGGCGTTGTAGGGGAGGTGTCCCCGCACGCGTGCGTATGTCAGAAGTGTCGGCAGTGTCCGCCGGCGCCGGTCCAGTGTCCACTGTTGTCTGAAAACGGCACTTTTCTGACCTCTGACCTCACTGGACGGTCCGCCACACTTTTTTTTACACCTCTCGGGCTTATCCGAGAGTGTGGCGTTGTAGGGGAGGTGTCCCCGCACGCGTGCGTATGTCAGAAGTGTCGGCAGTGTCCGCCGGCTATTGGTCCAGTGTCCACCGTTGTCTGAAAACTGCACTTTTCTGACCTCTGACCTCACTGGACGGTCCGCCACACTTTTCTTTACACCTCTCGGGCTTATCCGAGAGTCTGGCGTTGTAGGGGAGGTTTCCCCGCACGCGTGCGTATGTCAGAAGTGTCGGCAGTGTCCGCCGGCGCCGGTCCAGTGTCCACCGTTGTCTGAAAACTGCACTTTTCTGACCTCTGACCTCACTGGACGGTCCGCCACACTTTTCTTTACACCTCTCGGGCTTATCCGAGAGTGTGGCGTTGTAGGGGAGGTGTCCCCGCACGCGTGCGTAGGTCTGAAAACTGCACTTTTCTGACCTCTGACCTCACTGGACGGTCCGCCACACTTTTCTTTACACCTCTCGGGCTTATCCGAGAGTGTGGCGTTGTAGGGGAGGTGTCCCCGCACGCGTGCGTATGTCAGAAGTGTCGGCAGTGTCCACCGGTGCCTGTCCAGTGTCCACTGTTGTCTGAAAACGGCACTTTTCTGACCTCTGACCTCACTGGACTGTCCGCCACACTTTTTTTTACATCTCTCGGGCTTATCCGAGAGTGTGGCGTTGTAGGGGAGGTGTCCCCGCACGCGTGCGTATGTCAGAAGTGTCGGCAGTGTCCGTCGGCACCGGTCCAGTGTCCACCGTTGTCTGAAAACTGCACTTTTCTGACCTCTGACCTCACTGGACGGTCCGCCACACTTTTTTTTACATCTCTCGGGCTTATCCGAGAGTGTGGGGTTGTAGGGGAGGTGTCCCCGCACGCGTGCGTATGTCAGAAGTGTCGGCAGTGTCCGCCGGCGCCGGTCCAGTGTCCACTGTTGTCTGAAAACGGCACTTTTCTGACCTCTGACCTCACTGGACGGTCCGCCACACTTTTTTTTACACCTCTCGGGCTTATCCGAGAGTGTGGCGTTGTAGGGGAGGTGTCCCCGCACGCGTGCGTATGTCAGAAGTGTCGGCAGTGTCCGCCGGCACCGGTCCAGTGTCCACCGTTGTCTGAAAACAGCATTTTTCTGACCTCTGACCTCACTGGACGGTCCGCCACACTTTTCTTTACACCTCTCGGGCTTATCCGAGAGTCTGGCGTTGTAGGGGAGGTGTCCCCGCACGCGTGCGTATGTCAGAAGTGTCGGGAGTGTCCGCCGGCGCCGGTCCAGTGTCCACTGTTGTCTGAAAACGGCACTTTTCTGACCTCTGACCTCACTGGACGGTCCGCCACACTTTTTTTTACACCTCTCGGGCTTATCCGAGAGTCTGGCGTTGTAGGGGAGGTGTCCCCGCACGCGAGCGTATGTCAGAAGTGTCGGCAGTGTCCACCGGTGCCTGTCCAGTGTCCACTGTTGTCTGAAAACTGCACTTTTCTGACCTCTGACCTCACTGGACGGTCCGCCACACTTTTTTTTACACCTCTCGGGCTTATCCGAGAGTGTGGCGTTGTAGGGGAGGTGTCCCCGCACGCGTGCGTATGTCAGAAGTGTCGGCAGTGTCCGCCGGCGCCGGTCCAGTGTCCACCGTTGTCTGAAAACTGCACTTTTCTGACCTCTGACCTCACTGGACGGTCCGCCACACTTTTCTTTACACCTCTCGGGCTTATCCGAGAGTGTGGCGTTGTAGGGGAGGTGTCCCCGCACGCGTGCGTATGTCAGAAGTGTCGGCAGTGTCCACCGGTGCCTGTCCAGTGTCCACTGTTGTCTGAAAACGGCACTTTTCTGACCTCTGACCTCACTGGACGGTCCGCCACACTTTTCTTTACACCTCTCGGGCTTATCCGAGAGTCTGGCGTTGTAGGGGAGGTGTCCCCGCACGCGTGCGTATGTCAGAAGTGTCGGCAGTGTCCGCCGGCGCCGGTCCAGTGTCCACCGTTGTCTGAAAACTGCACTTTTCTGACCTCTGACCTCACTGGACGGTCCGCCACACTTTTCTTTACACCTCTCGGGCTTATCCGAGAGTGTGGCGTTGTAGGGGAGGTGTCCCCGCACGCGTGCGTATGTCAGAAGTGTCGGCAGTGTCCACCGGTGCCTGTCCAGTGTCCACTGTTGTCTGAAAACGGCACTTTTCTGACCTCTGACCTCACTGGACGGTCCGCCACACTTTTTTTTACACCTCTCGGGCTTATCCGAGAGTGTGGCGTTGTAGGGGAGGTGTCCCCGCACGCGTGCGTATGTCAGAAGTGTCGGCAGTGTCCGCCGGCGCCGGTCCAGTGTCCACCGTTGTCTGAAAACTGCACTTTTCTGACCTCTGACCTCACTGGACGGTCCGCCACACTTTTCTTTACACCTCTCGGGCTTATCCGAGAGTCTGGCGTTGTAGGGGAGGTGTCCCCGCACGCGTGCGTATGTCAGAAGTGTCGGCAGTGTCCGCCGGCGCCGGTCCAGTGTCCACCGTTGTCTGAAAACTGCACTTTTCTGACCTCTGACCTCACTGGACGGTCCGCCACACTTTTCTTTACACCTCTCGGGCTTATCCGAGAGTCTGGCGTTGTAGGGGAGGTGTCCCCGCACACGTGCGTATGTCAGAAGTGTCGGCAGTGTCCACCGGTGCCTGTCCAGTGTCCACTGTTGTCTGAAAACGGCACTTTTCTGACCTCTGACCTCACTGGACGGTCCGCCACACTTTTTTTTACACCTCTCGGGCTTATCCGAGAGTGTGGCGTTGTAGGGGAGGTGTCCCCGCACGCGTGCGTATGTCAGAAGTGTCGGCAGTGTCCGCCGGCGCCGGTCCAGTGTCCACCGTTGTCTGAAAACTGCACTTTTCTGACCTCTGACCTCACTGGACGGTCCGCCACACTTTTCTTTACACCTCTCGGGCTTATCCGAGAGTCTGGCGTTGTAGGGGAGGTGTCCCCGCACGCGTGCGTATGTCAGAAGTGTCGGCAGTGTCCGCCGGCGCCGGTCCAGTGTCCACCGTTGTCTGAAAACTGCACTTTTCTGACCTCTGACCTCACTGGACGGTCCGCCACACTTTTCTTTACACCTCTCGGGCTTATCCGAGAGTGTGGCGTTGTAGGGGAGGTGTCCCCGCACGCGTGCGTATGTCAGAAGTGTCGGCAGTGTCCACCGGTGCCTGTCCAGTGTCCACTGTTGTCTGAAAACGGCACTTTTCTGACCTCTGACCTCACTGGACGGTCCGCCACACTTTTCTTTACACCTCTCGGGCTTATCCGAGAGTGTGGCGTTGTAGGGGAGGTGTCCCCGCACGCGTGCGTATGTCAGAAGTGTCGGCAGTGTCCGCCGGCGCCGGTCCAGTGTCCACCGTTGTCTGAAAACTGCACTTTTCTGACCTCTGACCTCACTGGACGGTCCGCCACACTTTTTTTTACATCTCTCGGGCTTATCCGAGAGTGTGGCGTTGTAGGGGAGGTGTACCCGCACGCGTGCGTATGTCAGAAGTGTCGGCAGTGTCCGCCGGTGCCGGTCCAGTGTCCACCGTTGTCTGAAAACTGCACTTTTCTGACCTCTGACCTCACTGGACGGTCCGCCACACTTTTCTTTACACCTCTCGGGCTTATCCGAGAGTGTGGCGTTGTAGGGGAGGTGTCCCCGCACACGTGCGTATGACAGATGTGTCGGCAGTGTCCACCGGTGCCTGTCCAGTGTCCACTGTTGTCTGAAAACGGCACTTTTCTGACCTCTGACCTCACTGGACGGTCCGCCACACTTTTCTTTACACCTCTCGGGCTTATCCGAGAGTGTGGCGTTGTAGGGGAGGTGTCCCCGCACGCGTGCGTATGTCAGAAGTGTCGGCAGTGTCCACCGGTGCCTGTCCAGTGTCCACTGTTGTCTGAAAACGGCACTTTTCTGACCTCTGACCTCACTGGACGGTCCGCCACACTTTTTTTTACACCTCTCGGGCTTATCCGAGAGTGTGGCGTTGTAGGGGAGGTGTCCCCGCACGTGTGCGTATGTCAGAATTGTCGGCAGTGTCCGCCGGCGCAGGTCCAGTGTCCACCGTTGTCTGAAAACTGCACTTTTCTGACCTCTGACCTCACTGGACGGTCCGCCACACTTTTTTTTACATCTCTCGGGCTTATCTGAGAGTGTGGCGTTGTAGGGGAGGTGTCCCCGCACGCGTGCGTATGTCAGAAGTGTCGGCAGTGTCCGCCGGCGCCGGTCCAGTGTCCACCGTTGTCTGAAAACTGCACTTTTCTGACCTCTGACCTCACTGGACGGTCCGCCACACTTTTCTTTACACCTCTCGGGCTTATCCGAGAGTCTGGCGTTGTAGGGGAGGTGTCCAGTGTCCACTGTTGTCTGAAAACGGCACTTTTCTGACCTCTGACCTCACTGGACGGTCCGCCACACTTTTTTTTACATCTCTCGGGCTTATCCGAGAGTGTGGCGTTGTAGGGGAGGTGTCCCCGCACGCGTGCGTATGTCAGAAGTGTCGGCAGTGTCCGTCGGCACCGGTCCAGTGTCCACCGTTGTCTGAAAACTGCACTTTTCTGACCTCTGACCTCACTGGACGGTCCGCCACACTTTTTTTTACATCTCTCGGGCTTATCCGAGAGTGTGGGGTTGTAGGGGAGGTGTCCCCGCACGCGTGCGTATGTCAGAAGTGTCGGCAGTGTCCGCCGGCGCCGGTCCAGTGTCCACTGTTGTCTGAAAACGGCACTTTTCTGACCTCTGACCTCACTGGACGGTCCGCCACACTTTTTTTTACACCTCTCGGGCTTATCCGAGAGTCTGGCGTTGTAGGGGAGGTGTCCCCGCACGCGTGCGTATGTCAGAAGTGTCGGCAGTGTCCGCCGGCCGGTCCAGTGTCCACCGTTGTCTGAAAACTGCACTTTTCTGACCTCTGACCTCACTGGACGGTCCGCCACACTTTTCTTTACACCTCTCGTGCTTATCCGAGAGTCTGGCGTTGTAGGGGAGGTGTCCCCGCACGCGTGCGTATGTCAGAAGTGTCGGCAGTGTCCGCCGGCGCCTGTCCAGTGTCCACTGTTGATTGAAAACGGCACTTTTCTGACCTCTGACCTCACTGGACGGTCCGCCACACTTTTATTTACAACTCTCGGGCTTATCCGAGAGTGTGACGTTGTAGGGGAGGTGTCCCCGCACTCGTGCGTATGTCAGAAGTGTCGGCAGTGTCCGCCGGCGCCTGTCCAGTGTTGTCTGAAAACGGCACTTTTCTGACCTCTGACCTCACTGGACGGTCCGCCACACTTTTTTTTACACCTCTCGGGCTTATCCGAGAGTGTGGCGTTGTAGGGGAGGTGTCCCCGCACGCGTGCGTATGTCAGAAGTGTCGGCAGTGTCCGCCGGCGCCGGTCCAGTGTCCACTGTTGTCTGAAAACGGCACTTTTCTGACCTCTGACCTCACTGGACGGTCCGCCACACTTTTTTTTACACCTCTCGGGCTTATCCGAGAGTGTGGCGTTGTAGGGGAGGTGTCCCCGCACGCGTGCGTATGTCAGAAGTGTCGGCAGTGTCCGCCGGCTATTGGTCCAGTGTCCACCGTTGTCTGAAAACTGCACTTTTCTGACCTCTGACCTCACTGGACGGTCCGCCACACTTTTCTTTACACCTCTCGGGCTTATCCGAGAGTCTGGCGTTGTAGGGGAGGTTTCCCCGCACGCGTGCGTATGTCAGAAGTGTCGGCAGTGTCCGCCGGCGCCGGTCCAGTGTCCACCGTTGTCTGAAAACTGCACTTTTCTGACCTCTGACCTCACTGGACGGTCCGCCACACTTTTCTTTACACCTCTCGGGCTTATCCGAGAGTGTGGCGTTGTAGGGGAGGTGTCCCCGCACGCGTGCGTAGGTCTGAAAACTGCACTTTTCTGACCTCTGACCTCACTGGACGGTCCGCCACACTTTTCTTTACACCTCTCGGGCTTATCCGAGAGTGTGGCGTTGTAGGGGAGGTGTCCCCGCACGCGTGCGTATGTCAGAAGTGTCGGCAGTGTCCACCGGTGCCTGTCCAGTGTCCACTGTTGTCTGAAAACGGCACTTTTCTGACCTCTGACCTCACTGGACGGTCCGCCACACTTTTTTTTACACCTCTCGGGCTTATCCGAGAGTGTGGCGTTGTAGGGGAGGTGTCCCCGCACGCGTGCGTATGTCAGAAGTGTCGGCAGTGTCCACCGGCGCCGGTCCAGTGTCCACCGTTGTCTGAAAACTGCACTTTTCTGACCTCTGACCTCACTGGACGGTCCGCCACACTTTTCTTTACACCTCTCGGGCTTATCCGAGAGTCTGGCGTTGTAGGGGAGGTGTCCCCGCACGCGTGCGTATGTCAGAAGTGTCGGCAGTGTCCGCCGGCGCCGGTCCAGTGTCCACCGTTGTCTGAAAACTGCACTTTTCTGACCTCTGACCTCACTGGACGGTCCGCCACACTTTTCTTTACACCTCTCGGGCTTATCCGAGAGTGTGGCGTTGTAGGGGAGGTGTCCCCGCACGCGTGCGTATGTCAGAAGTGTCGGCAGTGTCCGCCGGCGCCGGTCCAGATTCCACCGTTGTCTGAAAACTGCACTTTTCTGACCTCTGACCTCACTGGACGGTCCGCCACACTTTTCTTTACACCTCTCGTGCTTATCCGAGAGTCTGGCGTTGTAGGGGAGGTGTCCCCGCACGCGTGCGTATGTCAGAATAGTCGGCAGTGTCCGCCGGCGCCGGTCCAGTGTCCACCGTTGTCTGAAAACTGCACTTTTCTGACCTCTGACCTCACTGGACGGTCCGCCACACTTTTTTTTACATCTCTCGGGCTTATCCGAGAGTGTGGCGTTGTAGGGGAGGTGTCCCCGCACGCGTGCGTATGTCAGAAGTGTCGGCAGTGTCCGCCGGCGCCGGTCCAGTGTCCACCGTTGTCTGAAAACTGCACTTTTCTGACCTCTGACCTCACTGGACGGTCCGCCACACTTTTCTTTACACCTCTCGGGCTTATCCGAGAGTCTGGCGTTGTAGGGGAGGTGTCCCCGCACGCGTGCGTATGTCAGAAGTGTCGGCAGTGTCCGCCGGCGCCGGTCCAGTGTCCACCGTTGTCTGAAAACTGCACTTTTCTGACCTCTGACCTCACTGGACGGTCCGCCACACTTTTCTTTACACCTCTCGGGCTTATCCGAGAGTGTGGCGTTGTAGGGGAGGTGTCCCCGCACGCGTGCGTATGTCAGAAGTGTCGGCAGTGTCCACCGGTGCCTGTCCAGTGTCCACTGTTGTCTGAAAACGGCACTTTTCTGACCTCTGACCTCACTGGACGGTCCGCCACACTTTTTTTTACACCTCTCGGGCTTATCCGAGAGTGTGGCGTTGTAGGGGAGGTGTCCCCGCACGCGTGCGTATGTCAGAAGTGTCGGCAGTGTCCGCCGGCGCCGGTCCAGTGTCCACCGTTGTCTGAAAACTGCACTTTTCTGACCTCTGACCTCACTGGACGGTCCGCCACACTTTTCTTTACACCTCTCGGGCTTATCCGAGAGTCTGGCGTTGTAGGGGAGGTGTCCCCGCACGCGTGCGTATGTCAGAAGTGTCGGCAGTGTCCGCCGGCGCCGGTCCAGTGTCCACCGTTGTCTGAAAACTGCACTTTTCTGACCTCTGACCTCACTGGACGGTCCGCCACACTTTTCTTTACACCTCTCGGGCTTATCCGAGAGTGTGGCGTTGTAGGGGAGGTGTCCCCGCACGCGTGCGTATGTCAGAAGTGTCGGCAGTGTCCAACGGTGCCTGTCCAGTGTCCACTGTTGTCTGAAAACGGCACTTTTCTGACCTCTGACCTCACTGGACGGTCCGCCACACTTTTTTTTACACCTCTCGGGCTTATCTGAGAGTTAGGCGTTGTAGGGGAGGTGTCCCCGCACGCGTGCGTATGTCAGAAGTGTCGGCAGTGTCCGCCGGCGCCGGTCCAATGTCCACCGTTGTCTGAAAACTGCACTTTTCTGACCTCTGACCTCACTGGACGGTCCGCCACACTTTTCTTTACACCTCTCGGGCTTATCCGAGAGTCTGGCGTTGTAGGGGAGGTGTCCCCGCACGCGTGCGTATGTCAGAATAGTCGGCAGTGTCCGCCGGCGCCGGTCCAGTGTCCACCGTTGTCTGAAAACTGCACTTTTCTGACCTCTGACCTCACTGGACGGTCCGCCACACTTTTTTTTACATCTCTCGGGCTTATCCGAGAGTGTGGCGTTGTAGGGGAGGTGTCCCCGCACGCGTGCGTATGTCAGAAGTGTCGGCAGTGTCCACCGGTGCCTGTCCAGTGTCCACTGTTGTCTGAAAACGGCACTTTTCTGACCTCTGACCTCACTGGACGGTCCGCCACACTTTTTTTTACACCTCTCGGGCTTATCCGAGAGTGTGGCGTTGTAGGGGAGGTGTCCCCGCACGCGTGCGTATGTCAGAAGTGTCGGCAGTGTCCGCCGGCGCCGGTCCAGTGTCCACCGTTGTCTGAAAACTGCACTTTTCTGACCTCTGACCTCACTGGACGGTCCGCCACACTTTTCTTTACACCTCTCGGGCTTATCCGAGAGTCTGGCGTTGTAGGGGAGGTGTCCCCGCACGCGTGCGTATGTCAGAAGTGTCGGCAGTGTCCGCCGGCGCCGGTCCAGTGTCCACCGTTGTCTGAAAACTGCACTTTTCTGACCTCTGACCTCACTGGACGGTCCGCCACACTTTTCTTTACACCTCTCGGGCTTATCCGAGAGTGTGGCGTTGTAGGGGAGGTGTCCCCGCACGCGTGCGTATGTCAGAAGTGTCGGCAGTGTCCAACGGTGCCTGTCCAGTGTCCACTGTTGTCTGAAAACGGCACTTTTCTGACCTCTGACCTCACTGGACGGTCCGCCACACTTTTTTTTACACCTCTCGGGCTTATCCGAGAGTTAGGCGTTGTAGGGGAGGTGTCCCCGCACGCGTGCGTATGTCAGAAGTGTCGGCAGTGTCCGCCGGCGCCGGTCCAATGTCCACCGTTGTCTGAAAACTGCACTTTTCTGACCTCTGACCTCACTGGACGGTCCGCCACACTTTTTTTTACATCTCTCGGGCTTATCCGAGAGTGTGGCGTTGTAGGGGAGGTGTCCCCGCACGCGTGCGTATGTCAGAAGTGTCGGCAGTGTCCGCCGGCGCCGGTCCAGTGTCCACCGTTGTCTGAAAACTGCACTTTTCTGACCTCTGACCTCACTGGACGGTCCGCCACACTTTTTTTTACATCTCTCGGGCTTATCCGAGAGTGTGGCGTTGTAGGGGAGGTGTCCCCGCACGCGTGCGTATGTCAGAAGTGTCGGCAGTGTCCGCCGGCGCCGGTCCAGTGTCCACCGTAGTCTGAAAACTGCACTGATCTGACCTCTGACCTCACTGGACGGTCCGCCACACTTTTTTTTACATCTCTCGGGCTTATCCGAGAGTTTGGCGTTGTAGGGGAGGTGTCCCCGCACGCGTGCGTATGTCAGAAGTGTCGGCATTGTCCGCCGGCGCCGGTCCAGTGTCCACCGTTGTCTGAAAACTGCACTTTTCTGACCTCTGACCTCACTGGACGGTCCGCCACACTTTTCTTTACACCTCTCGGGCTTATCCGAGAGTCTGGCGTTGTAGGGGAGGTGTCCCCGCACGCGTGCGTATGTCAGAAGTGTCGGCAGTGTCCGCCGGCGCCGGTCCAGTGTCCACCGTTGTCTGAAAACTGCACTTTTCTGACCTCTGACCTCACTGGACGGTCCGCCACACTTTTTTTTACATCTCTCGGGCTTATCCGAGAGTGTGGCGTTGTAGGGGAGGTGTACCCGCACGCGTGCGTATGTCAGAAGTGTCGGCAGTGTCCGCCGGCGCCGGTCCAGTGTCCACCGTTGTCTGAAAACTGCACTTTTCTGACCTCTGACCTCACTGGACGGTCCGCCACACTTTTCTTTACACCTCTCGGGCTTATCCGAGAGTCTGGCGTTGTAGGGGAGGTGTCCCCGCACACGTGCGTATGTCAGAAGTGTCGGCAGTGTCCACCGGTGCCTGTCCAGTGTCCACTGTTGTCTGAAAACGGCACTTTTCTGACCTCTGACCTCACTGGACGGTCCGCCACACTTTTTTTTACACCTCTCGGGCTTATCCGAGAGTGTGGCGTTGTAGGGGAGGTGTCCCCGCACGCGTGCGTATGTCAGAAGTGTCGGCAGTGTCCGCCGGCGCCGGTCCAGTGTCCACCGTTGTCTGAAAACTGCACTTTTCTGACCTCTGACCTCACTGGACGGTCCGCCACACTTTTCTTTACACCTCTCGGGCTTATCCGAGAGTCTGGCGTTGTAGGGGAGGTGTCCCCGCACGCGTGCGTATGTCAGAAGTGTCGGCAGTGTCCGCCGGCGCCGGTCCAGTGTCCACCGTTGTCTGAAAACTGCACTTTTCTGACCTCTGACCTCACTGGACGGTCCGCCACACTTTTCTTTACACCTCTCGGGCTTATCCGAGAGTGTGGCGTTGTAGGGGAGGTGTCCCCGCACGCGTGCGTATGTCAGAAGTGTCGGCAGTGTCCACCGGTGCCTGTCCAGTGTCCACTGTTGTCTGAAAACGGCACTTTTCTGACCTCTGACCTCACTGGACGGTCCGCCACACTTTTTTTTACACCTCTCGGGCTTATCCGAGAGTGTGGCGTTGTAGGGGAGGTGTCCCCGCACGCGTGCGTATGTCAGAAGTGTCGGCAGTGTCCACCGGTGCCTGTCCAGTGTCCACTGTTGTCTGAAAACGGCACTTTTCTGACCTCTGACCTCACTGGACGGTCCGCCACACTTTTTTTTACATCTCTCGGGCTTATCCGAGAGTGTGGCGTTGTAGGGGAGGTGTCCCCGCACGCGTGCGTATGTCAGAAGTGTCGGCAGTGTCCGCCGGCGCCGGTCCAGTGTCCACCGTAGTCTGAAAACTGCACTTTTCTGACCTCTGACCTCACTGGACGGTCCGCCACACTTTTTCTTACATCTCTCGGGCTTATCCGAGAGTGTGGCGTTGTAGGGGAGGTGTCCCCGCACGCGTGCGTATGTCAGAAGTGTCGGCAGTGTCCGCCGGCGCCGGTCCAGTGTCCACCGTTGTCTGAAAACTGCACTTTTCTGACCTCTGACCTCACTGGACGGTCCGCCACACTTTTCTTTACACCTCTCGGGCTTATCCGAGAGTGTGGCGTTGTAGGGGAGGTGTCCCCGCACGCGTGCGTATGTCAGAAGTGTCGGCAGTGTCCGCCGGCGCCGGTCCAGTGTCCACCGTTGTCTGAAAACTGCACTTTTCTGACCTCTGACCTCACTGGACGGTCCGCCACACTTTTTTTTACATCTCTCGGGCTTATCCGAGAGTGTGGCGTTGTAGGGGAGGTGTACCCGCACGCGTGCGTATGTCAGAAGTGTCGGCAGTGTCCGCCGGTGCCGGTCCAGTGTCCACCGTTGTCTGAAAACTGCACTTTTCTGACCTCTGACCTCACTGGACGGTCCGCCACACTTTTCTTTACACCTCTCGGGCTTATCCGAGAGTGTGGCGTTGTAGGGGAGGTGTCCCCGCACACGTGCGTATGACAGAAGTGTCGGCAGTGTCCACCGGTGCCTGTCCAGTGTCCACTGTTGTCTGAAAACGGCACTTTTCTGACCTCTGACCTCACTGGACGGTCCGCCACACTTTTTTTTACACCTCTCGGGCTTATCCGAGAGTGTGGCGTTGTAGGGGAGGTGTCCCCGCACGCGTGCGTATGTCAGAAGTGTCGGCAGTGTCCGCCGGCGCCGGTCCAGTGTCCACCGTTGTCTGAAAACTGCACTTTTCTGACCTCTGACCTCACTGGACGGTCCGCCACACTTTTCTTTACACCTCTCGGGCTTATCCGAGAGTCTGGCGTTGTAGGGGAGGTGTCCCCGCACGCGTGCGTATGTCAGAAGTGTCGGCAGTGTCCGCCGGCGCCGGTCCAGTGTCCACCGTTGTCTGAAAACTGCACTTTTCTGACCTCTGACCTCACTGGACGGTCCGCCACACTTTTCTTTACACCTCTCGGGCTTATCCGAGAGTGTGGCGTTGTAGGGGAGGTGTCCCCGCACGCGTGCGTATGTCAGAAGTGTCGGCAGTGTCCACCGGTGCCTGTCCAGTGTCCACTGTTGTCTGAAAACGGCACTTTTCTGACCTCTGACCTCACTGGACGGTCCGCCACACTTTTTTTTACACCTCTCGGGCTTATCCGAGAGTGTGGCGTTGTAGGGGAGGTGTCCCCGCACGCGTGCGTATGTCAGAAGTGTCGGCAGTGTCCACCGGTGCCTGTCCAGTGTCCACTGTTGTCTGAAAACGGCACTTTTCTGACCTCTGACCTCACTGGACGGTCCGCCACACTTTTTTTTACACCTCTCGGGCTTATCCGAGAGTGTGGCGTTGTAGGGGAGGTGTCCCCGCACACGTGCGTATGTCAGAAGTGTCGGCAGTGTCCGCCGGCGCCGGTCCAGTGTCCACCGTTGTCTGAAAACTGCACTTTTCTGACCTCTGACCTCACTGGACGGTCCGCCACACTTTTTTTTACATCTCTCGGGCTTATCCGAGAGTGTGGCGTTGTAGGGGAGGTGTCCCCGCACGCGTGCGTATGTCAGAAGTGTCGGCAGTGTCCGCCGGCGCCGGTCCAGTGTCCACCGTTGTCTGAAAACTGCACTTTTCTGACCTCTGACCTCACTGGACGGTCCGCCACACTTTTTTTTACATCTCTCGGGCTTATCCGAGAGTGTGGCGTTGTAGGGGAGGTGTCCCCGCACGCGTGCGTATGTCAGAAGTGTCGGCAGTGTCCGCCGGCGCCGGTCCAGTGTCCACCGTTGTCTGAAAACTGCACTTTTCTGACCTCTGACCTCACTGGACGGTCCGCCACACTTTTCTTTACACCTCTCGGGCTTATCCGAGAGTGTGGCGTTGTAGGGGAGGTGTCCCCGCACGCGTGCGTATGTCAGAAGTGTCGGCAGTGTCCACCGGTGCCTGTCCAGTGTCCACCGTTGTCTGAAAACTGCACTGATCTGACCTCTGACCTCACTGGACGGTCCACCACACTTTTTTTTACATCTCTCGGGCTTATCCGAGAGTGTGGCGTTGTAGGGGAGGTGTCCCCGCACGCGTGCGTATGTCAGAAGTGTCGGCAGTGTCCGCCGGCGCCGGTCCAGTGTCCACCGTTGTCTGAAAACTGCACTTTTCTGACCTCTGACCTCACTGGACGGTCCGCCACACTTTTCTTTACACCTCTCGGGCTTATCCGAGAGTGTGGCGTTGTAGGGGAGGTGTCCCCGCACGCGTGCGTATGTCAGAAGTGTCGGCAGTGTCCACCGGTGCCTGTCCAGTGTCCACTGTTGTCTGAAAACGGCACTTTTCTGACCTCTGACCTCACTGGACGGTCCGCCACACTTTTTTTTACACCTCTCGTGCTTATCCGAGAGTTAGGCGTTGTAGGGGAGGTGTCCCCGCACGCGTGCGTATGTCAGAAGTGTCGGCAGTGTCCGCCGGCGCCGGTCCAATGTCCACCGTTGTCTGAAAACTGCACTTTTCTGACCTCTGACCTCACTGGACGGTCCGCCACACTTTTTTTTACATCTCTCGGGCTTATCCGAGAGTGTGGCGTTGTAGGGGAGGTGTCCCCGCACGCGTGCGTATGTCAGAAGTGTCGGCAGTGTCCACCGGTGCCTGTCCAGTGTCCACCGTTGTCTGAAAACTGCACTGATCTGACCTCTGACCTCACTGGACGGTCCACCACACTTTTGTTTACATCTCTCGGGCTTATCCGAGAGTGTGGCGTTGTAGGGGAGGTGTCCCCGCACGCGTGCGTATGTCAGAAGTGTCGGCAGTGTCCGCCGGCGCCGGTCCAGTGTCCACCGTTGTCTGAAAACTGCACTTTTCTGACCTCTGACCTCACTGGACGGTCCGCCACACTTTTCTTTACACCTCTCGGGCTTATCCGAGAGTGTGGCGTTGTAGGGGAGGTGTCCCCGCACGCGTGCGTATGTCAGAAGTGTCGGCAGTGTCCACCGGTGCCTGTCCAGTGTCCACTGTTGTCTGAAAACGGCACTTTTCTGACCTCTGACCTCACTGGACGGTCCGCCACACTTTTTTTTACACCTCTCGGGCTTATCCGAGAGTTAGGCGTTGTAGGGGAGGTGTCCCCGCACGCGTGCGTATGTCAGAAGTGTCGGCAGTGTCCGCCGGCGCCGGTCCAATGTCCACCGTTGTCTGAAAACTGCACTTTTCTGACCTCTGACCTCACTGGACGGTCCGCCACACTTTTTTTTACATCTCTCGGGCTTATCCGAGAGTGTGGCGTTGTAGGGGAGGTGTCCCCGCACGCGTGCGTATGTCAGAAGTGTCGGCAGTGTCCACCGGTGCCTGTCCAGTGTCCACCGTTGTCTGAAAACTGCACTGATCTGACCTCTGACCTCACTGGACGGTCCACCACACTTTTGTTTACATCTCTCGGGCTTATCCGAGAGTGTGGCGTTGTAGGGGAGGTGTCCCCGCACGCGTGCGTATGTCAGAAGTGTCGGCAGTGTCCGCCGGCGCCGGTCCAGTGTCCACCGTTGTCTGAAAACTGCACTTTTCTGACCTCTGACCTCACTGGACGGTCCGCCACACTTTTCTTTACACCTCTCGGGCTTATCCGAGAGTGTGGCGTTGTAGGGGAGGTGTCCCCGCACGCGTGCGTATGTCAGAAGTGTCGGCAGTGTCCACCGGTGCCTGTCCAGTGTCCACTGTTGTCTGAAAACGGCACTTTTCTGACCTCTGACCTCACTGGACGGTCCGCCACACTTTTTTTTACACCTCTCGGGCTTATCCGAGAGTTAGGCGTTGTAGGGGAGGTGTCCCCGCACGCGTGCGTATGTCAGAAGTGTCGGCAGTGTCCGCCGGCGCCGGTCCAATGTCCACCGTTGTCTGAAAACTGCACTTTTCTGACCTCTGACCTCACTGGACGGTCCGCCACACTTTTTTTTACATCTCTCGGGCTTATCCGAGAGTGTGGCGTTGTAGGGGAGGTGTCCCCGCACGCGTGCGTATGTCAGAAGTGTCGGCAGTGTCCACCGGTGCCTGTCCAGTGTCCACCGTTGTCTGAAAACTGCACTGATCTGACCTCTGACCTCACTGGACGGTCCACCACACTTTTGTTTACATCTCTCGGGCTTATCCGAGAGTGTGGCGTTGTAGGGGAGGTGTCCCCGCACGCGTGCGTATGTCAGAAGTGTCGGCAGTGTCCGCCGGCGCCGGTCCAGTGTCCACCGTTGTCTGAAAACTGCACTTTTCTGACCTCTGACCTCACTGGACGGTCCGCCACACTTTTCTTTACACCTCTCGGGCTTATCCGAGAGTGTGGCGTTGTAGGGGAGGTGTCCCCGCACGCGTGCGTATGTCAGAAGTGTCGGCAGTGTCCACCGGTGCCTGTCCAGTGTCCACTGTTGTCTGAAAACGGCACTTTTCTGACCTCTGACCTCACTGGACGGTCCGCCACACTTTTTTTTACACCTCTCGGGCTTATCCGAGAGTTAGGCGTTGTAGGGGAGGTGTCCCCGCACGCGTGCGTATGTCAGAAGTGTCGGCAGTGTCCGCCGGCGCCGGTCCAATGTCCACCGTTGTCTGAAAACTGCACTTTTCTGACCTCTGACCTCACTGGACGGTCCGCCACACTTTTTTTTACATCTCTCGGGCTTATCCGAGAGTGTGGCGTTGTAGGGGAGGTGTCCCCGCACGCGTGCGTATGTCAGAAGTGTCGGCAGTGTCCACCGGTGCCTGTCCAGTGTCCACCGTTGTCTGAAAACTGCACTGATCTGACCTCTGACCTCACTGGACGGTCCACCACACTTTTGTTTACATCTCTCGGGCTTATCCGAGAGTGTGGCGTTGTAGGGGAGGTGTCCCCGCACGCGTGCGTATGTCAGATGTGTCGGCAGTGTCCGCCGGCGCCGGTCCAGTGTCCACCGTTGTCTGAAAACTGCACTTTTCTGACCTCTGACCTCACTGGACGGTCCGCCACACTTTTCTTTACACCTCTCGGGCTTATCCGAGAGTGTGGCGTTGTAGTGGAGGTGTCCCCGCACGCGTGCGTATGTCAGAAGTGTCGGCAGTGTCCACCGGTGCCTGTCCAGTGTCCACTGTTGTCTGAAAACGGCACTTTTCTGACCTCTGACCTCACTGGACGGTCCGCCACACTTTTTTTTACACCTCTCGGGCTTATCTGAGAGTTAGGCGTTGTAGGGGAGGTGTCCCCGCACGCGTGCGTATGTCAGAAGTGTCGGCAGTGTCCGCCGGCGCCGGTCCAATGTCCACCGTTGTCTGAAAACTGCACTTTTCTGACCTCTGACCTCACTGGACGGTCCGCCACACTTTTTTTTACATCTCTCGGGCTTATCCGAGAGTGTGGCGTTGTAGGGGAGGTGTCCCCGCACGCGTGCGTATGTCAGAAGTGTCGGCAGTGTCCACCGGTGCCTGTCCAGTGTCCACTGTTGTCTGAAAACGGCACTTTTCTGACCTCTGACCTCACTGGACGGTCCGCCACACTTTTCTTTACACCTCTCGGGCTTATCCGAGAGTTAGGCGTTGTAGGGGAGGTGTCCCCGCACGCGTGCGTATGTCAGAAGTGTCGGCAGTGTCCGCCGGCGCTGGTCCAGTGTCCACCGTTGTCTGAAAACTGCACTTTTCTGACCTCTGACCTCACTGGACGGTCAGCCACACTTTTTTTTACATCTCTCGGGCTTATCCGAGAGTGTGGCGTTGTAGGGGAGGTGTCCCCGCACGCGTGCGTATGTCAGAAGTGTCGGCAGTGTCCGCCGGCGCCGGTCCAGTGTCCACCGTTGTCTGAAAACTGCACTTTTCTGACCTCTGACCTCACTGGACGGTCCGCCACACTTTTCTTTACACCTCTCGGGCTTATCCGAGAGTCTGGCGTTGTAGGGGAGGTGTCCCCGCACGCGTGCATATGTCAGAAGTGTCGGCAGTGTCCGCCGGCGCCGGTCCAGTGTCCACCGTTGTCTGAAAACTGCACTTTTCTGACCTCTGACCTCACTGGACGGTCCGCCACACTTTTCTTTACACCTCTCGGGCTTATCCGAGAGTGTGGCGTTGTAGGGGAGGTGTCCCCGCACGCGTGCGTATGTCAGAAGTGTCGGCAGTGTCCACCGGTGCCTGTCCAGTGTCCACTGTTGTCTGAAAACGGCACTTTTCTGACCTCTGACCTCACTGGACGGTCCGCCACACTTTTTTTTACACATCTCGGGCTTATCCGAGAGTGTGGCGTTGTAGGGGAGGTGTCCCCGCACGCGTGCGTATGTCAGAAGTGTCGGCAGTGTCCACCGGTGCCTGTCCAGTGTCCACTGTTGTCTGAAAACGGCACTTTTCTGACCTCTGACCTCACTGGACGGTCCGCCACACTTTTTTTTACACCTCTCGGGCTTATCCGAGAGTGTGGCGTTGTAGGGGAGGTGTCCCCGCACGCGTGCGTATGTCAGAAGTGTCGGCAGTGTCCGCCGGCGCCGGTCCAGTGTCCACCGTTGTCTGAAAACTGCACTTTTCTGACCTCTGACCTCACTGGACGGTCCGCCAAACTTTTTTTTACATCTCTCGGGCTTATCCGAGAGTGTGGCGTTGTAGGGGAGGTGTCCCCGCACGCGTGCGTATGTCAGAAGTGTCGGCAGTGTCCGCCGGCGCCGGTCCAGTGTCCACCGTTGTCTGAAAACTGCACTTTTCTGACCTCTGACCTCACTGGACGGTCCGCCACACTTTTCTTTACACCTCTCGGGCTTATCCGAGAGTGTGGCGTTGTAGGGGAGGTGTCCCCGCACGCGTGCGTATGTCAGAAGTGTCGGCAGTGTCCACCGGTGCCTGTCCAGTGTCCACTGTTGTCTGAAAACGGCACTTTTCTGACCTCTGACCTCACTGGACGGTCCGCCACACTTTTTTTTACACCTCTCGGGCTTATCTGAGAGTTAGGCGTTGTAGGGGAGGTGTCCCCGCACGCGTGCGTATGTCAGAAGTGTCGGCAGTGTCCGCCGGCGCCGGTCCAATGTCCACCGTTGTCTGAAAACTGCACTTTTCTGACCTCTGACCTCACTGGACGGTCCGCCACACTTTTTTTTACATCTCTCGGGCTTATCCGAGAGTGTGGCGTTGTAGGGGAGGTGTCCCCGCACGCGTGCGTATGTCAGAAGTGTCGGCAGTGTCCGCCGGCGCCGGTCCAGTGTCCACCGTTGTCTGAAAACTGCACTTTTCTGACCTCTGACCTCACTGGACGGTCCGCCACACTTTTTTTTACATCTCTCGGGCTTATCCGAGAGTGTGGCGTTGTAGGGGAGGTGTCCCCGCACGCGTGCGTATGTCAGAAGTGTCGGCAGTGTCCGCCGGCGCCGGTCCAGTGTCCACCGTAGTCTGAAAACTGCACTTTTCTGACCTCTGACCTCACTGGACGGTCCGCCACACTTTTTTTTACATCTCTCGGGCTTATCCGAGAGTGTGGCGTTGTAGGGGAGGTGTCCCCGCACACGTGCGTATGTCAGAAGTGTCGGCAGTGTCCGCCGGCGCCGGTCCAGTGTCCACCGTTGTCTGAAAACTGCACTTTTCTGACCTCTGACCTCACTGGACGGTCCGCCAAACTTTTTTTTACATCTCTCGGGCTTATCCGAGAGTGTGGCGTTGTAGGGGAGGTGTCCCCGCACGCGTGCGTATGTCAGAAGTGTCGGCAGTGTCCGCCGGCGCCGGTCCAGTGTCCACCGTTGTCTGAAAACTGCACTTTTCTGACCTCTGACCTCACTGGACGGTCCGCCACACTTTTCTTTACACCTCTCGGGCTTATCCGAGAGTGTGGCGTTGTAGGGGAGGTGTCCCCGCACGCGTGCGTATGTCAGAAGTGTCGGCAGTGTCCACCGGTGCCTGTCCAGTGTCCACTGTTGTCTGAAAACGGCACTTTTCTGACCTCTGACCTCACTGGACGGTCCGCCACACTTTTTTTTACACCTCTCGGGCTTATCTGAGAGTTAGGCGTTGTAGGGGAGGTGTCCCCGCACGCGTGCGTATGTCAGAAGTGTCGGCAGTGTCCGCCGGCGCCGGTCCAATGTCCACCGTTGTCTGAAAACTGCACTTTTCTGACCTCTGACCTCACTGGACGGTCCGCCACACTTTTTTTTACATCTCTCGGGCTTATCCGAGAGTGTGGCGTTGTAGGGGAGGTGTCCCCGCACGCGTGCGTATGTCAGAAGTGTCGGCAGTGTCCGCCGGCGCCGGTCCAGTGTCCACCGTTGTCTGAAAACTGCACTTTTCTGACCTCTGACCTCACTGGACGGTCCGCCACACTTTTTTTTACATCTCTCGGGCTTATCCGAGAGTGTGGCGTTGTAGGGGAGGTGTCCCCGCACGCGTGCGTATGTCAGAAGTGTCGGCAGTGTCCACCGGTGCCTGTCCAGTGTCCACTGTTGTCTGAAAACGGCACTTTTCTGACCTCTGACCTCACTGGACGGTCCGCCACACTTTTTTTTACACCTCTCGGGCTTATCTGAGAGTTAGGCGTTGTAGGGGAGGTGTCCCCGCACGCGTGCGTATGTCAGAAGTGTCGGCAGTGTCCGCCGGCGCCGGTCCAATGTCCACCGTTGTCTGAAAACTGCACTTTTCTGACCTCTGACCTCACTGGACGGTCCGCCACACTTTTTTTTACATCTCTCGGGCTTATCCGAGAGTGTGGCGTTGTAGGGGAGGTGTCCCCGCATGCGTGCGTATGTCAGAAGTGTCGGCAGTGTCCGCCGGCGCCGGTCCAGTGTCCACCGTTGTCTGAAAACTGCACTTTTCTGACCTCTGACCTCACTGGACGGTCCGCCACACTTTTCTTTACACCTCTCGGGCTTATCCGAGAGTGTGGCGTTGTAGGGGAGGTGTCCCCGCACGCGTGCGTATGTCAGAAGTGTCGGCAGTGTCCACCGGTGCCTGTCCAGTGTCCACCGTTGTCTGAAAACTGCACTGATCTGACCTCTGACCTCACTGGACGGTCCACCACACTTTTTTTTACATCTCTCGGGCTTATCCGAGAGTGTGGCGTTGTAGGGGAGGTGTCCCCGCACGCGTGCGTATGTCAGAAGTGTCGGCAGTGTCCGCCGGCGCCGGTCCAGTGTCCACCGTTGTCTGAAAACTGCACTTTTCTGACCTCTGACCTCACTGGACGGTCCGCCACACTTTTCTTTACACCTCTCGGGCTTTTCCGAGAGTGTGGCGTTGTAGGGGAGGTGTCCCCGCATGCGTGCGTATGTCAGAAGTGTCGGCAGTGTCCGCCGGCGCCGGTCCAATGTCCACCGTTGTCTGAAAACTGCACTTTTCTGACCTCTGACCTCACTGGACGGTCCGCCACACTTTTTTTTACATCTCTCGGGCTTATCCGAGAGTGTGGCGTTGTAGGGGAGGTGTCCCCGCACGCGTGCGTATGTCAGAAGTGTCGGCAGTGTCCACCGGTGCCTGTCCAGTGTCCACCGTTGTCTGAAAACTGCACTGATCTGACCTCTGACCTCACTGGACGGTCCACCACACTTTTTTTTACATCTCTCGGGCTTATCCGAGAGTGTGGCGTTGTAGGGGAGGTGTCCCCGCACGCGTGCGTATGTCAGAAGTGTCGGCAGTGTCCGCCGGCGCCGGTCCAGTGTCCACCGTTGTCTGAAAACTGCACTTTTCTGACCTCTGACCTCACTGGACGGTCCGCCACACTTTTCTTTACACCTCTCGGGCTTATCCGAGAGTGTGGCGTTGTAGGGGAGGTGTCCCCGCACGCGTGCGTATGTCAGAAGTGTCGGCAGTGTCCACCGGTGCCTGTCCAGTGTCCACTGTTGTCTGAAAACGGCACTTTTCTGACCTCTGACCTCACTGGACGGTCCGCCACACTTTTTTTTACACCTCTCGGGCTTATCCGAGAGTTAGGCGTTGTAGGGGAGGTGTCCCCGCACGCGTGCGTATGTCAGAAGTGTCGGCAGTGTCCGCCGGCGCCGGTCCAATGTCCACCGTTGTCTGAAAACTGCACTTTTCTGACCTCTGACCTCACTGGACGGTCCGCCACACTTTTTTTTACATCTCTCGGGCTTATCCGAGAGTGTGGCGTTGTAGGGGAGGTGTCCCCGCACGCGTGCGTATGTCAGAAGTGTCGGCAGTGTCCACCGGTGCCTGTCCAGTGTCCACCGTTGTCTGAAAACTGCACTGATCTGACCTCTGACCTCACTGGACGGTCCGCCACACTTTTTTTTACATCTCTCGGGCTTATCCGAGAGTGTGGCGTTGTAGGGGAGGTGTCCCCGCACGCGTGCGTATGTCAGAAGTGTCGGCAGTGTCCACCGGTGCCTGTCCAGTGTCCACTGTTGTCTGAAAACGGCACTTTTCTGACCTCTGACCTCACTGGACGGTCCGCCACACTTTTCTTTACACCTCTCGGGCTTATCCGAGAGTTAGGCGTTGTAGGGGAGGTGTCCCCGCACGCGTGCGTATGTCAGAAGTGTCGGCAGTGTCCGCCGGCGCTGGTCCAGTGTCCACCGTTGTCTGAAAACTGCACTTTTCTGACCTCTGACCTCACTGGACGGTCAGCCACACTTTTTTTTACATCTCTCGGGCTTATCCGAGAGTGTGGCGTTGTAGGGGAGGTGTCCCCGCACGCGTGCGTATGTCAGAAGTGTCGGCAGTGTCCGCCGGCGCCGGTCCAGTGTCCACCGTTGTCTGAAAACTGCACTTTTCTGACCTCTGACCTCACTGGACGGTCCGCCACACTTTTCTTTACACCTCTCGGGCTTATCCGAGAGTCTGGCGTTGTAGGGGAGGTGTCCCCGCACGCGTGCATATGTCAGAAGTGTCGGCAGTGTCCGCCGGCGCCGGTCCAGTGTCCACCGTTGTCTGAAAACTGCACTTTTCTGACCTCTGACCTCACTGGACGGTCCGCCACACTTTTCTTTACACCTCTCGGGCTTATCCGAGAGTGTGGCGTTGTAGGGGAGGTGTCCCCGCACGCGTGCGTATGTCAGAAGTGTCGGCAGTGTCCACCGGTGCCTGTCCAGTGTCCACTGTTGTCTGAAAACGGCACTTTTCTGACCTCTGACCTCACTGGACGGTCCGCCACACTTTTTTTTACACATCTCGGGCTTATCCGAGAGTGTGGCGTTGTAGGGGAGGTGTCCCCGCACGCGTGCGTATGTCAGAAGTGTCGGCAGTGTCCACCGGTGCCTGTCCAGTGTCCACTGTTGTCTGAAAACGGCACTTTTCTGACCTCTGACCTCACTGGACGGTCCGCCACACTTTTTTTTACACCTCTCGGGCTTATCCGAGAGTGTGGCGTTGTAGGGGAGGTGTCCCCGCACGCGTGCGTATGTCAGAAGTGTCGGCAGTGTCCGCCGGCGCCGGTCCAGTGTCCACCGTTGTCTGAAAACTGCACTTTTCTGACCTCTGACCTCACTGGACGGTCCGCCAAACTTTTTTTTACATCTCTCGGGCTTATCCGAGAGTGTGGCGTTGTAGGGGAGGTGTCCCCGCACGCGTGCGTATGTCAGAAGTGTCGGCAGTGTCCGCCGGCGCCGGTCCAGTGTCCACCGTTGTCTGAAAACTGCACTTTTCTGACCTCTGACCTCACTGGACGGTCCGCCACACTTTTCTTTACACCTCTCGGGCTTATCCGAGAGTGTGGCGTTGTAGGGGAGGTGTCCCCGCACGCGTGCGTATGTCAGAAGTGTCGGCAGTGTCCACCGGTGCCTGTCCAGTGTCCACTGTTGTCTGAAAACGGCACTTTTCTGACCTCTGACCTCACTGGACGGTCCGCCACACTTTTTTTTACACCTCTCGGGCTTATCTGAGAGTTAGGCGTTGTAGGGGAGGTGTCCCCGCACGCGTGCGTATGTCAGAAGTGTCGGCAGTGTCCGCCGGCGCCGGTCCAATGTCCACCGTTGTCTGAAAACTGCACTTTTCTGACCTCTGACCTCACTGGACGGTCCGCCACACTTTTTTTTACATCTCTCGGGCTTATCCGAGAGTGTGGCGTTGTAGGGGAGGTGTCCCCGCACGCGTGCGTATGTCAGAAGTGTCGGCAGTGTCCGCCGGCGCCGGTCCAGTGTCCACCGTTGTCTGAAAACTGCACTTTTCTGACCTCTGACCTCACTGGACGGTCCGCCACACTTTTTTTTACATCTCTCGGGCTTATCCGAGAGTGTGGCGTTGTAGGGGAGGTGTCCCCGCACGCGTGCGTATGTCAGAAGTGTCGGCAGTGTCCACCGGTGCCTGTCCAGTGTCCACTGTTGTCTGAAAACGGCACTTTTCTGACCTCTGACCTCACTGGACGGTCCGCCACACTTTTTTTTACACCTCTCGGGCTTATCTGAGAGTTAGGCGTTGTAGGGGAGGTGTCCCCGCACGCGTGCGTATGTCAGAAGTGTCGGCAGTGTCCGCCGGCGCCGGTCCAATGTCCACCGTTGTCTGAAAACTGCACTTTTCTGACCTCTGACCTCACTGGACGGTCCGCCACACTTTTTTTTACATCTCTCGGGCTTATCCGAGAGTGTGGCGTTGTAGGGGAGGTGTCCCCGCACGCGTGCGTATGTCAGAAGTGTCGGCAGTGTCCGCCGGCGCCGGTCCAGTGTCCACCGTTGTCTGAAAACTGCACTTTTCTGACCTCTGACCTCACTGGACGGTCCGCCACACTTTTTTTTACATCTCTCGGGCTTATCCGAGAGTGTGGCGTTGTAGGGGAGGTGTCCCCGCACGCGTGCGTATGTCAGAAGTGTCGGCAGTGTCCGCCGGCGCCGGTCCAGTGTCCACCGTTGTCTGAAAACTGCACTTTTCTGACCTCTGACCTCACTGGACGGTCCGCCACACTTTTTTTTACATCTCTCGGGCTTATCCGAGAGTGTGGCGTTGTAGGGGAGGTGTCCCCGCATGCGTGCGTATGTCAGAAGTGTCGGCAGTGTCCGCCGGCGCCGGTCCAGTGTCCACCGTTGTCTGAAAACTGCACTTTTCTGACCTCTGACCTCACTGGACGGTCCGCCACACTTTTCTTTACACCTCTCGGGCTTATCCGAGAGTGTGGCGTTGTAGGGGAGGTGTCCCCGCACGCGTGCGTATGTCAGAAGTGTCGGCAGTGTCCACCGGTGCCTGTCCAGTGTCCACCGTTGTCTGAAAACTGCACTGATCTGACCTCTGACCTCACTGGACGGTCCACCACACTTTTTTTTACATCTCTCGGGCTTATCCGAGAGTGTGGCGTTGTAGGGGAGGTGTCCCCGCACGCGTGCGTATGTCAGAAGTGTCGGCAGTGTCCGCCGGCGCCGGTCCAGTGTCCACCGTTGTCTGAAAACTGCACTTTTCTGACCTCTGACCTCACTGGACGGTCCGCCACACTTTTCTTTACACCTCTCGGGCTTTTCCGAGAGTGTGGCGTTGTAGGGGAGGTGTCCCCGCACGCGTGCGTATGTCAGAAGTGTCGGCAGTGTCCGCCGGCGCCGGTCCAATGTCCACCGTTGTCTGAAAACTGCACTTTTCTGACCTCTGACCTCACTGGACGGTCCGCCACACTTTTTTTTACATCTCTCGGGCTTATCCGAGAGTGTGGCGTTGTAGGGGAGGTGTCCCCGCACGCGTGCGTATGTCAGAAGTGTCGGCAGTGTCCACCGGTGCCTGTCCAGTGTCCACCGTTGTCTGAAAACTGCACTGATCTGACCTCTGACCTCACTGGACGGTCCACCACACTTTTTTTTACATCTCTCGGGCTTATCCGAGAGTGTGGCGTTGTAGGGGAGGTGTCCCCGCACGCGTGCGTATGTCAGAAGTGTCGGCAGTGTCCGCCGGCGCCGGTCCAGTGTCCACCGTTGTCTGAAAACTGCACTTTTCTGACCTCTGACCTCACTGGACGGTCCGCCACACTTTTCTTTACACCTCTCGGGCTTATCCGAGAGTGTGGCGTTGTAGGGGAGGTGTCCCCGCACGCGTGCGTATGTCAGAAGTGTCGGCAGTGTCCACCGGTGCCTGTCCAGTGTCCACTGTTGTCTGAAAACGGCACTTTTCTGACCTCTGACCTCACTGGACGGTCCGCCACACTTTTTTTTACACCTCTCGGGCTTATCCGAGAGTTAGGCGTTGTAGGGGAGGTGTCCCCGCACGCGTGCGTATGTCAGAAGTGTCGGCAGTGTCCGCCGGCGCCGGTCCAATGTCCACCGTTGTCTGAAAACTGCACTTTTCTGACCTCTGACCTCACTGGACGGTCCGCCACACTTTTTTTTACATCTCTCGGGCTTATCCGAGAGTGTGGCGTTGTAGGGGAGGTGTCCCCGCACGCGTGCGTATGTCAGAAGTGTCGGCAGTGTCCGTCGGCACCGGTCCAGTGTCCACCGTTGTCTGAAAACTGCACTTTTCTGACCTCTGACCTCACTGGACGGTCCGCCACACTTTTCTTTACACCTCTCGGGCTTATCCGAGAGTGTGGCGTTGTAGGGGAGGTGTCCCCGCACGCGTGCGTATGTCAGAAGTGTCGGCAGTGTCCACCGGTGCCTGTCCAGTGTCCACCGTTGTCTGAAAACTGCACTTTTCTGACCTCTGACCTCACTGGACGGTCCGCCACACTTTTTTTTACATCTCTCGGGCTTATCCGAGAGTCTGGCGTTGTAGGGGAGGTGTCCCCGCACGCGTGCGTATGTCAGAAGTGTCGGCAGTGTCCGCCGGCGCCGGTCCAGTGTCCACCGTTGTCTGAAAACTGCACTTTTCTGACCTCTGACCTCACTGGACGGTCCGCCACACTTTTCTTTACACCTCTCGGGCTTATCCGAGAGTGTGGCGTTGTAGGGGAGGTGTCCCCGCACGCGTGCGTATGTCAGAAGTGTCGGCCGCGTCCACCGGTGCCTGTCCAGTGTCCACTGTTGTCTGAAAACGGCACTTTTCTGACCTCTGACCTCACTGGACGGTCCGCCACACTTTTTTTTACACCTCTCGGGCTTATCCGAGAGTGTGGCGTTGTAGGGGAGGTGTCCCCGCACGCGTGCGTATGTCAGAAGTGTCGGCAGTGTCCGCCGGCGCCGGTCCAGTGTCCACCGTTGTCTGAAAACTGCACTTTTCTGACCTCTGACCTCACTGGACGGTCCGCCACACTTATTTTTACATCTCTCGGGCTTATCCGAGAGTGTGGCGTTGTAGGGGAGGTGTCCCCGCACGCGTGCGTATGTCAGAAGTGTCGGCAGTGTCCGCCGGCGCCGGTCCAGTGTCCACCGTTGTCTGGAAACTGCACTTTTCTGACCTCTGACCTCACTGGACGGTCCGCCACACTTTTTTTTACATCTCTCGGGCTTATCCGAGAGTGTGGCGTTGTAGGGGAGGTGTCCCCGCATGCGTGCGTATGTCAGAAGTGTCGGCAGTGTCCGCCGGCGCCGGTCCAGTGTCCACCGTTGTCTGAAAACTGCACTTTTCTGACCTCTGACCTCACTGGACGGTCCGCCACACTTTTCTTTACACCTCTCGGGCTTATCCGAGAGTGTGGCGTTGTAGGGGAGGTGTCCCCGCACGCGTGCGTATGTCAGAAGTGTCGGCAGTGTCCACCGGTGCCTGTCCAGTGTCCACCGTTGTCTGAAAACTGCACTGATCTGACCTCTGACCTCACTGGACGGTCCACCACACTTTTTTTTACATCTCTCGGGCTTATCCGAGAGTGTGGCGTTGTAGGGGAGGTGTCCCCGCACGCGTGCGTATGTCAGAAGTGTCGGCAGTGTCCGCCGGCGCCGGTCCAGTGTCCACCGTTGTCTGAAAACTGCACTTTTCTGACCTCTGACCTCACTGGACGGTCCGCCACACTTTTCTTTACACCTCTCGGGCTTTTCCGAGAGTGTGGCGTTGTAGGGGAGGTGTCCCCGCACGCGTGCGTATGTCAGAAGTGTCGGCAGTGTCCACCGGTGCCTGTCCAGTGTCCACTGTTGTCTGAAAACGGCACTTTTCTGACCTCTGACCTCACTGGACGGTCCGCCACACTTTTTTTTACACCTCTCGGGCTTATCCGAGAGTTAGGCGTTGTAGGGGAGGTGTCCCCGCACGCGTGCGTATGTCAGAAGTGTCGGCAGTGTCCGCCGGCGCCGGTCCAATGTCCACCGTTGTCTGAAAACTGCACTTTTCTGACCTCTGACCTCACTGGACGGTCCGCCACACTTTTTTTTACATCTCTCGGGCTTATCCGAGAGTGTGGCGTTGTAGGGGAGGTGTCCCCGCACGCGTGCGTATGTCAGAAGTGTCGGCAGTGTCCACCGGTGCCTCTCCAGTGTCCACCGTTGTCTGAAAACTGCACTGATCTGACCTCTGACCTCACTGGACGGTCCACCACACTTTTTTTTACATCTCTCGGGCTTATCCGAGAGTGTGGCGTTGTAGGGGAGGTGTCCCCGCACGCGTGCGTATGTCAGAAGTGTCGGCAGTGTCCGCCGGCGCCGGTCCAGTGTCCACCGTTGTCTGAAAACTGCACTTTTCTGACCTCTGACCTCACTGGACGGTCCGCCACACTTTTCTTTACACCTCTCGGGCTTATCCGAGAGTGTGGCGTTGTAGGGGAGGTGTCCCCGCACGCGTGCGTATGTCAGAAGTGTCGGCAGTGTCCACCGGTGCCTGTCCAGTGTCCACTGTTGTCTGAAAACGGCACTTTTCTGACCTCTGACCTCACTGGACGGTCCGCCACACTTTTTTTTACACCTCTCGGGCTTATCCGAGAGTTAGGCGTTGTAGGGGAGGTGTCCCCGCACGCGTGCGTATGTCAGAAGTGTCGGCAGTGTCCGCCGGCGCCGGTCCAATGTCCACCGTTGTCTGAAAACTGCACTTTTCTGACCTCTGACCTCACTGGACGGTCCGCCACACTTTTTTTTACATCTCTCGGGCTTATCCGAGAGTGTGGCGTTGTAGGGGAGGTGTCCCCGCACGCGTGCGTATGTCAGAAGTGTCGGCAGTGTCCGCCGGCGCCGGTCCAGTGTCCACCGTTGTCTGAAAACTGCACTTTTCTGACCTCTGACCTCACTGGACGGTCCGCCACACTTTTTTTTACATCTCTCGGGCTTATCCGAGAGTGTGGCGTTGTAGGGGAGGTGTCCCCGCACGCGTGCGTATGTCAGAAGTGTCGGCAGTGTCCGCCGGCGCCGGTCCAGTGTCCACCGTAGTCTGAAAACTGCACTTTTCTGACCTCTGACCTCACTGGACGGTCCGCCACACTTTTTTTTACATCTCTCGGGCTTATCCGAGAGTGTGGCGTTGTAGGGGAGGTGTCCCCGCACGCGTGCGTATGTCAGAAGTGTCGGCAGTGTCCGCCGGCGCCGGTCCAGTGTCCACCGTTGTCTGAAAACTGCACTTTTCTGACCTCTGACCTCACTGGACGGTCCGCCACACTTTTCTTTACACCTCTCGGGCTTATCCGAGAGTGTGGCGTTGTAGGGGAGGTGTCCCCGCACGCGTGCGTATGTCAGAAGTGTCGGCAGTGTCCACCGGTGCCTGTCCAGTGTCCACTGTTGTCTGAAAACGGCACTTTTCTGACCTCTGACCTCACTGGACGGTCCGCCACACTTTTTTTTACACCTCTCGGGCTTATCCGAGAGTGTGGCGTTGTAGGGGAGGTGTCCCCGCACGCGTGCGTATGTCAGAAGTGTCGGCAGTGTCCGCCGGCGCCGGTCCAGTGTCCACCGTTGTCTGAAAACTGCACTTTTCTGACCTCTGACCTCACTGGACGGTCCGCCACACTTTTTTTTACATCTCTCGGGCTTATCCGAGAGTGTGGCGTTGTAGGGGAGGTGTCCCCGCACGCGTGCGTATGTCAGAAGTGTCGGCAGTGTCCGCCGGCGCCGGTCCAGTGTCCACCGTTGTCTGAAAACTGCACTTTTCTGACCTCTGACCTCACTGGACGGTCCGCCACACTTTTTTTTACATCTCTCGGGCTTATCCGAGAGTGTGGCGTTGTAGGGGAGGTGTCCCCGCACGCGTGCGTATGTCAGAAGTGTCGGCAGTGTCCGCCGGCGCCGGTCCAGTGTCCACCGTTGTCTGAAAACTGCACTTTTCTGACCTCTGACCTCACTGGACGGTCCGCCACACTTTTCTTTACACCTCTCGGGCTTATCCGAGAGTCTGGCGTTGTAGGGGAGGTGTCCCCGCACGCGTGCGTATGTCAGAAGTGTCGGCAGTGTCCGCCGGCGCTGGTCCAGTGTCCACCGTTGTCTGAAAACTGCACTTTTCTGACCTCTGACCTCACTGGACGGTCAGCCACATTTTTTTTTACATCTCTCGGGCTTTTCCGAGAGTGTGGCGTTGTAGGGGAGGTGTCCCCGCACGCGTGCGTATGTCAGAAGTGTCGGCAGTGTCCGCCGGCGCCGGTCCAGTGTCCACCGTTGTCTGAAAACTGCACTTTTCTGACCTCTGACCTCACTGGACGGTCCGCCACACTTTTCTTTACACCTCTCGGGCTTTTCCGAGAGTGTGGCGTTGTAGGGGAGGTGTCCCCGCACGCGTGCGTATGTCAGAAGTGTCGGCAGTGTCCGCCGGCGCCGGTCCAGTGTTCACTGTAGTCTGAAAACTGCACTTTTCTGACCTCTGACCTCACTGGACGGTCCGCCACACTTTTTTTTACATCTCTCGGGCTTATCCGAGAGTGTGGCGTTGTAGGGGAGGTGTCCCCGCACGCGTGCGTATGTCAGAAGTGTCGGCAGTGTCCGCCGGCGCCGGTCCAGTGTCCACCGTTGTCTGAAAACTGCACTTTTCTGACCTCTGACCTCACTGGACGGTCCGCCACACTTTTCTTTACACCTCTCTGGCTTATCCGAGAGTCTGGCGTTGTAGGGGAGGTGTCCCCGCACGCGTGCGTATGTCAGAAGTGTCGGCAGTGTCCGCCGGCGCCGGTCCAGTGTCCACCGTTGTCTGAAAACTGCACTTTTCTGACCTCTGACCTCACTGGACGGTCCGCCACACTTTTCTTTACACCTCTCGGGCTTATCCGAGAGTGTGGCGTTGTAGGGGAGGTGTCCCCGCACGCGTGCGTATGTCAGAAGTGTCGGCAGTGTCCACCGGTGCCTGTCCAGTGTCCACTGTTGTCTGAAAACGGCACTTTTCTGACCTCTGACCTCACTGGACGGTCCGCCACACTTTTTTTTACACCTCTCGGGCTTATCCGAGAGTGTGGCGTTGTAGGGGAGGTGTCCCCGCACGCGTGCGTATGTCAGAAGTGTCGGCAGTGTCCACCGGTGCCTGTCCAGTGTCCACTGTTGTCTGAAAACGGCACTTTTCTGACCTCTGACCTCACTGGACGGTCCGCCACACTTTTTTTTTACATCTCTCGGGCTTATCCGAGAGTGTGGCGTTGTAGGGGAGGTGTCCCCGCACGCGTGCGTATGTCAGAAGTGTCGGCAGTGTCCGCCGGCGCCGGTCCAGTGTCCACCGTTGTCTGAAAACTGCACTTTTCTGACCTCTGACCTCACTGGACGGTCCGCCACACTTTTCTTTACACCTCTCGGGCTTATCCGAGAGTCTGGCGTTGTAGGGGAGGTGTCCCCGCACGCGTGCGTATGTCAGAAGTGTCGGCAGTGTCCGCCGGCGCCGGTCCAGTGTCCACCGTTGTCTGAAAACTGCACATTTTCTGACCTCTGACCTCACTGGACGGTCCGCCACACTTTTCTTTACACCTCTCGGGCTTATCCGAGAGTGTGGCGTTGTAGGGGAGGTGTCCCCGCACGCGTGCGTATGTCAGAAGTGTCGGCAGTGTCCACCGGTGCCTGTCCAGTGTCCACTGTTGTCTGAAAACGGCACTTTTCTGACCTCTGACCTCACTGGACGGTCCGCCACACTTTTTTTTACACCTCTCGGGCTTATCCGAGAGTTAGGCGTTGTAGGGGAGGTGTCCCCGCACGCGTGCGTATGTCAGAAGTGTCGGCAGTGTCCGCCGGCGCCGGTCCAATGTCCACCGTTGTCTGAAAACTGCACTTTTCTGACCTCTGACCTCACTGGACGGTCCGCCAAACTTTTTTTTACATCTCTCGGGCTTATCCGAGAGTGTGGCGTTGTAGGAGAGGTGTCCCCGCACGCGTGCGTATGTCAGAAGTGTCGGCAGTGTCCGCCGGCGCCGGTCCAGTGTCCACCGTTGTCTGAAAACTGCACTTTTCTGACCTCTGACCTCACTGGACGGTCCGCCACACTTTTTTTTACATCTCTCGGGCTTATCCGAGAGTGTGGCGTTGTAGGGGAGGTGTCCCCGCACGCGTGCGTATGTCAGAAGTGTCGGCAGTGTCCGCCGGCGCCGGTCCAGTGTCCACCGTAGTCTGAAAACTGCACTTTTCTGACCTCTGACCTCACTGGACGGTCCGCCACACTTTTTTTTACATCTCTCGGGCTTATCCGAGAGTGTGGCGTTGTAGGGGAGGTGTCCCCGCACGCGTGCGTATGTCAGAAGTGTCGGCAGTGTCCGCCGGCGCCGGTCCAGTGTCCACCGTTGTCTGAAAACTGCACTTTTCTGACCTCTGACCTCACTGGACGGTCCGCCACACTTTTCTTTACACCTCTCGGGCTTATCCGAGAGTCTGGCGTTGTAGGGGAGGTGTCCCCGCACGCGTGCGTATGTCAGAAGTGTCGGCAGTGTCCGCCGGCGCCGGTCCAGTGTCCACCGTTGTCTGAAAACTGCACTTTTCTGACCTCTGACCTCACTGGACGGTCCGCCACACTTTTTTTTACATCTCTCGGGCTTATCCGAGAGTGTGGCGTTGTAGGGGAGGTGTCCCCGCACGCGTGCGTATGTCAGAAGTGTCGGCAGTGTCCGCCGGCGCCGGTCCAGTGTCCACCGTAGTCTGAAAACTGCACTTTTCTGACCTCTGACCTCACTGGACGGTCCGCCACACTTTTTTTTACATCTCTCGGGCTTATCCGAGAGTGTGGCGTTGTAGGGGAGGTGTCCCCGCACGCGTGCGTATGTCAGAAGTGTCGGCAGTGTCCGCCGGTGCCGGTCCAGTGTCCACCGTTGTCTGAAAACTGCACTTTTCTGACCTCTGACATCACTGGACGGTCCGCCACACTTTTCTTTACACCTCTCGGGCTTATCCGAGAGTCTGGCGTTGTAGGGGAGGTGTCCCCGCACGCGTGCGTATGTCAGAAGTGTCGGCAGTGTCCGCCGGCGCCGGTCCAGTGTCCACCGTTGTCTGAAAACTGCACTTTTCTGACCTCTGACCTCACTGGACGGTCCGCCACACTTTTCTTTACACCTCTCGGGCTTATCCGAGAGTGTGGCGTTGTAGGGGAGGTGTCCCCGCACGCGTGCGTATGTCAGAAGTGTCGGCAGTGTCCACCGGTGCCTGTCCAGTGTCCACTGTTGTCTGAAAACGGCACTTTTCTGACCTCTGACCTCACTGGACGGTCCGCCACACTTTTTTTTACACCTCTCGGGCTTATCCGAGAGTGTGGCGTTGTAGGGGAGGTGTCCCCGCATGCGTGCGTATGTCAGAAGTGTCGGCAGTGTCCGCCGGCGCCGGTCCAGTGTCCACCGTTGTCTGAAAACTGCACTTTTCTGACCTCTGACCTCACTGGACGTCCGCCACACTTTTCTTTACACCTCTCGGGCTTATCCGAGAGTCTGGCGTTGTAGGGGAGGTGTCCCCGCACGCGTGCGTATGTCAGAAGTGTCGGCAGTGTCCACCGGTGCCTGTCCAGTGTCCACCGTTGTCTGAAAACTGCACTTTTCTGACCTCTGACCTCACTGGACGGTCCGCCACACTTTTTTTTACATCTCTCGGGCTTATCCGAGAGTGTGGCGTTGTAGGGGAGGTGTCCCCGCATGCGTGCGTATGTCAGAAGTGTCGGCAGTGTCCGCCGGCGCCGGTCCAGTGTCCACCGTAGTCTGAAAACTGCACTTTTCTGACCTCTGACCTCACTGGACGGTCCGCCACACTTTTTTTTACATCTCTCGGGCTTATCCGAGAGTGTGGCGTTGTAGGGGAGGTGTCCCCGCACGCGTGCGTATGTCAAAAGTGTCGGCAGTGTCCGCCGGCGCCGGTCCAGTGTCCACCGTTGTCTGAAAACTGCACTTTTCTGACCTCTGACCTCACTGGACGGTCCGCCACACTTTTCTTTACACCTCTCGGGCTTATCCGAGAGTGTGGCGTTGTAGGGGAGGTGTCCCCGCACGCGTGCGTATGTCAGAAGTGTCGGCAGTGTCCACCGGTGCCTGTCCAGTGTCCACTGTTGTCTGAAAACGGCACTTTTCTGACCTCTGACCTCACTGGACGGTCCGCCACACTTTTTTTTACACCTCTCGGGCTTATCCGAGAGTGTGGCGTTGTAGGGGAGGTGTCCCCGCACGCGTGCGTATGTCAGAAGTGTCGGCAGTGTCCACCGGTGCCTGTCCAGTGTCCACTGTTGTCTGAAAACGGCACTTTTCTGACCTCTGACCTCACTGGACGGTCCGCCACACTTTTTTTTTACATCTCTCGGGCTTATCCGAGAGTGTGGCGTTGTAGGGGAGGTGTCCCCGCACGCGTGCGTATGTCAGAAGTGTCGGCAGTGTCCGCCGGCGCCGGTCCAGTGTCCACCGTTGTCTGAAAACTGCACTTTTCTGACCTCTGACCTCACTGGACGGTCCGCCACACTTTTCTTTACACCTCTCGGGCTTATCCGAGAGTCTGGCGTTGTAGGGGAGGTGTCCCCGCACGCGTGCGTATGTCAGAAGTGTCGGCAGTGTCCGCCGGCGCCGGTCCAGTGTCCACCGTTGTCTGAAAACTGCACATTTTCTGACCTCTGACCTCACTGGACGGTCCGCCACACTTTTCTTTACACCTCTCGGGCTTATCCGAGAGTGTGGCGTTGTAGGGGAGGTGTCCCCGCACGCGTGCGTATGTCAGAAGTGTCGGCAGTGTCCACCGGTGCCTGTCCAGTGTCCACTGTTGTCTGAAAACGGCACTTTTCTGACCTCTGACCTCACTGGACGGTCCGCCACACTTTTTTTTACACCTCTCGGGCTTATCCGAGAGTTAGGCGTTGTAGGGGAGGTGTCCCCGCACGCGTGCGTATGTCAGAAGTGTCGGCAGTGTCCGCCGGCGCCGGTCCAATGTCCACCGTTGTCTGAAAACTGCACTTTTCTGACCTCTGACCTCACTGGACGGTCCGCCAAACTTTTTTTTACATCTCTCGGGCTTATCCGAGAGTGTGGCGTTGTAGGAGAGGTGTCCCCGCACGCGTGCGTATGTCAGAAGTGTCGGCAGTGTCCGCCGGCGCCGGTCCAGTGTCCACCGTTGTCTGAAAACTGCACTTTTCTGACCTCTGACCTCACTGGACGGTCCGCCACACTTTTTTTTACATCTCTCGGGCTTATCCGAGAGTGTGGCGTTGTAGGGGAGGTGTCCCCGCACGCGTGCGTATGTCAGAAGTGTCGGCAGTGTCCGCCGGCGCCGGTCCAGTGTCCACCGTAGTCTGAAAACTGCACTTTTCTGACCTCTGACCTCACTGGACGGTCCGCCACACTTTTTTTTACATCTCTCGGGCTTATCCGAGAGTGTGGCGTTGTAGGGGAGGTGTCCCCGCACGCGTGCGTATGTCAGAAGTGTCGGCAGTGTCCGCCGGCGCCGGTCCAGTGTCCACCGTTGTCTGAAAACTGCACTTTTCTGACCTCTGACCTCACTGGACGGTCCGCCACACTTTTCTTTACACCTCTCGGGCTTATCCGAGAGTCTGGCGTTGTAGGGGAGGTGTCCCCGCACGCGTGCGTATGTCAGAAGTGTCGGCAGTGTCCGCCGGCGCCGGTCCAGTGTCCACCGTTGTCTGAAAACTGCACTTTTCTGACCTCTGACCTCACTGGACGGTCCGCCACACTTTTTTTTACATCTCTCGGGCTTATCCGAGAGTGTGGCGTTGTAGGGGAGGTGTCCCCGCACGCGTGCGTATGTCAGAAGTGTCGGCAGTGTCCGCCGGCGCCGGTCCAGTGTCCACCGTAGTCTGAAAACTGCACTTTTCTGACCTCTGACCTCACTGGACGGTCCGCCACACTTTTTTTTACATCTCTCGGGCTTATCCGAGAGTGTGGCGTTGTAGGGGAGGTGTCCCCGCACGCGTGCGTATGTCAGAAGTGTCGGCAGTGTCCGCCGGTGCCGGTCCAGTGTCCACCGTTGTCTGAAAACTGCACTTTTCTGACCTCTGACATCACTGGACGGTCCGCCACACTTTTCTTTACACCTCTCGGGCTTATCCGAGAGTCTGGCGTTGTAGGGGAGGTGTCCCCGCACGCGTGCGTATGTCAGAAGTGTCGGCAGTGTCCGCCGGCGCCGGTCCAGTGTCCACCGTTGTCTGAAAACTGCACTTTTCTGACCTCTGACCTCACTGGACGGTCCGCCACACTTTTCTTTACACCTCTCGGGCTTATCCGAGAGTGTGGCGTTGTAGGGGAGGTGTCCCCGCACGCGTGCGTATGTCAGAAGTGTCGGCAGTGTCCACCGGTGCCTGTCCAGTGTCCACTGTTGTCTGAAAACGGCACTTTTCTGACCTCTGACCTCACTGGACGGTCCGCCACACTTTTTTTTACACCTCTCGGGCTTATCCGAGAGTGTGGCGTTGTAGGGGAGGTGTCCCCGCATGCGTGCGTATGTCAGAAGTGTCGGCAGTGTCCGCCGGCGCCGGTCCAGTGTCCACCGTTGTCTGAAAACTGCACTTTTCTGACCTCTGACCTCACTGGACGTCCGCCACACTTTTCTTTACACCTCTCGGGCTTATCCGAGAGTCTGGCGTTGTAGGGGAGGTGTCCCCGCACGCGTGCGTATGTCAGAAGTGTCGGCAGTGTCCACCGGTGCCTGTCCAGTGTCCACCGTTGTCTGAAAACTGCACTTTTCTGACCTCTGACCTCACTGGACGGTCCGCCACACTTTTTTTTACATCTCTCGGGCTTATCCGAGAGTGTGGCGTTGTAGGGGAGGTGTCCCCGCATGCGTGCGTATGTCAGAAGTGTCGGCAGTGTCCGCCGGCGCCGGTCCAGTGTCCACCGTAGTCTGAAAACTGCACTTTTCTGACCTCTGACCTCACTGGACGGTCCGCCACACTTTTTTTTACATCTCTCGGGCTTATCCGAGAGTGTGGCGTTGTAGGGGAGGTGTCCCCGCACGCGTGCGTATGTCAAAAGTGTCGGCAGTGTCCGCCGGCGCCGGTCCAGTGTCCACCGTTGTCTGAAAACTGCACTTTTCTGACCTCTGACCTCACTGGACGGTCCGCCACACTTTTCTTTACACCTCTCGGGCTTATCCGAGAGTCTGGCGTTGTAGGGGAGGTGTCCCCGCACGCGTGCGTATGTCAGAAGTGTCGGCAGTGTCCGCCGGCGCCGGTCCAGTGTCCACCGTTGTCTGAAAACTGCACTTTTCTGACCTCTGACCTCACTGGACGGTCCGCCACACTTTTTTTTACATCTCTCGGGCTTATCCGAGAGTGTGGCGTTGTAGGGGAGGTGTCCCCACACGCGTGCGTATGTCAGAAGTGTCGGCAGTGTCCGCCGGTGCCGGTCCAGTGTCCACCGTTGTCTGAAAACTGCACTTTTCTGACCTCTGACATGACTGGACGGTCCGCCACACTTTTCTTTACACCTCTCGGGCTTATCCGAGAGTCTGGCGTTGTAGGGGAGGTGTCCCCGCACGCGTGCGTATGTCAGAAGTGTCGGCAGTGTCCGCCGGCGCCGGTCCAGTGTCCACCGTTGTCTGAAAACTGCACTTTTCTGACCTCTGACCTCACTGGACGGTCCGCCACACTTTTCTTTACACCTCTCGGGCTTATCCGAGAGTGTGGCGTTGTAGGGGAGGTGTCCCCGCACGCGTGCGTATGTCAGAAGTGTCGGCAGTGTCCACCGGTGCCTGTCCAGTGTCCACTGTTGTCTGAAAACGGCACTTTTCTGACCTCTGACCTCACTGGACGGTCCGCCACACTTTTTTTTACACCTCTCGGGCTTATCCGAGAGTGTGGCGTTGTAGGGGAGGTGTCCCCGCACGCGTGCGTATGTCAGAAGTGTCGGCAGTGTCCGCCGGCGCCGGTCCAGTGTCCACCGTTGTCAGAAAACTGCACTTTTCTGACCTCTGACCTCACTGGACGTCCGCCACACTTTTCTTTACACCTCTCGGGCTTATCCGAGAGTCTGGCGTTGTAGGGGAGGTGTCCCCGCACGCGTGCGTATGTCAGAAGTGTCGGCAGTGTCCACCGGTGCCTGTCCAGTGTCCACCGTTGTCTGAAAACTGCACTTTTCTGACCTCTGACCTCACTGGACGGTCCGCCACACTTTTTTTTACATCTCTCGGGCTTATCCGAGAGTGTGGCGTTGTAGGGGAGGTGTCCCCGCACGCGTGCGTATGTCAGAAGTGTCGGCAGTGTCCGCCGGCGCCGGTCCAGTGTCCACCGTAGTCTGAAAACTGCACTTTTCTGACCTCTGACCTCACTGGACGGTCCGCCACACTTTTTTTTACATCTCTCGGGCTTATCCGAGAGTGTGGCGTTGTAGGGGAGGTGTCCCCGCACGCGTGCGTATGTCAAAAGTGTCGGCAGTGTCCGCCGGCGCCGGTCCAGTGTCCACCGTTGTCTGAAAACTGCACTTTTCTGACCTCTGACCTCACTGGACGGTCCGCCACACTTTTCTTTACACCTCTCGGGCTTATCCGAGAGTCTGGCGTTGTAGGGGAGGTGTCCCCGCACGCGTGCGTATGTCAGAAGTGTCGGCAGTGTCCGCCGGCGCCGGTCCAGTGTCCACCGTTGTCTGAAAACTGCACTTTTCTGACCTCTGACCTCACTGGACGGTCCGCCACACTTTTCTTTACACCTCTCGGGCTTATCCGAGAGTCTGGCGTTGTAGGGGAGGTGTCCCCGCACGCTTGCGTATGTCAGAAGTGTCGGCAGTGTCCGCCGGCGCCGGTCCAGTGTCCACCGTTGTCTGAAAACTGCACTTTTCTGACCTCTGACCTCACTGGACGGTCCGCCACACTTTTTTTTACATCTCTCGGGCTTATCCGAGAGTGTGGCGTTGTAGGGGAGGTGTCCCCGCACGCGTGCGTATGTCAGAAGTGTCGGCAGTGTCCGCCGGCGCCGGTCCAGTGTCCACCGTTGTCTGAAAACTGCACTTTTCTGACCTGTGACATCACTGGACGGTCCGCCACACTTTTCTTTACACCTCTCGGGCTTATCCGAGAGTCTGGCGTTGTAGGGGAGGTGTCCCCGCACGCGTGCGTATGTCAGAAGTGTCGGCAGTGTCCGCCGGCGCCGGTCCAGTGTCCACCGTTGTCTGAAAACTGCACTTTTCTGACCTCTGACCTCACTGGACGGTCCGCCACACTTTTCTTTACACCTCTCGGGCTTATCCGAGAGTGTGGCGTTGTAGGGGAGGTGTCCCCGCACGCGTGCGTATGTCAGAAGTGTCGGCAGTGTCCACCGGTGCCTGTCCAGTGTCCACTGTTGTCTGAAAACGGCACTTTTCTGACCTCTGACCTCACTGGACGGTCCGCCACACTTTTTTTTACACCTCTCGGGCTTATCCGAGAGTGTGGCGTTGTAGGGGAGGTGTCCCCGCACGCGTGCGTATGTCAGAAGTGTCGGCAGTGTCCACCGGTGCCTGTCCAGTGTCCACTGTTGTCTGAAAACGGCACTTTTCTGACCTCTGACCTCACTGGACGGTCCGCCACACTTTTTTTTACACCTCTCGGGCTTATCCGAGAGTGTGGCGTTGTAGGGGAGGTGTCCCCGCATGCGTGCGTATGTCAGAAGTGTCGGCAGTGTCCGCCGGCGCCGGTCCAGTGTCCACCGTTGTCTGAAAACTGCACTTTTCTGACCTCTGACCTCACTGGACGTCCGCCACACTTTTCTTTACACCTCTCGGGCTTATCCGAGAGTCTGGCGTTGTAGGGGAGGTGTCCCCGCACGCGTGCGTATGTCAGAAGTGTCGGCAGTGTCCACCGGTGCCTGTCCAGTGTCCACCGTTGTCTGAAAACTGCACTTTTCTGACCTCTGACCTCACTGGACGGTCCGCCACACTTTTTTTTACATCTCTCGGGCTTATCCGAGAGTGTGGCGTTGTAGGGGAGGTGTCCCCGCATGCGTGCGTATGTCAGAAGTGTCGGCAGTGTCCGCCGGCGCCGGTCCAGTGTCCACCGTAGTCTGAAAACTGCACTTTTCTGACCTCTGACCTCACTGGACGGTCCGCCACACTTTTTTTTACATCTCTCGGGCTTATCCGAGAGTGTGGCGTTGTAGGGGAGGTGTCCCCGCACGCGTGCGTATGTCAAAAGTGTCGGCAGTGTCCGCCGGCGCCGGTCCAGTGTCCACCGTTGTCTGAAAACTGCACTTTTCTGACCTCTGACCTCACTGGACGGTCCGCCACACTTTTCTTTACACCTCTCGGGCTTATCCGAGAGTGTGGCGTTGTAGGGGAGGTGTCCCCGCACGCGTGCGTATGTCAGAAGTGTCGGCAGTGTCCACCGGTGCCTGTCCAGTGTCCACTGTTGTCTGAAAACGGCACTTTTCTGACCTCTGACCTCACTGGACGGTCCGCCACACTTTTTTTTACACCTCTCGGGCTTATCCGAGAGTGTGGCGTTGTAGGGGAGGTGTCCCCGCACGCGTGCGTATGTCAGAAGTGTCGGCAGTGTCCACCGGTGCCTGTCCAGTGTCCACTGTTGTCTGAAAACGGCACTTTTCTGACCTCTGACCTCACTGGACGGTCCGCCACACTTTTTTTTTACATCTCTCGGGCTTATCCGAGAGTGTGGCGTTGTAGGGGAGGTGTCCCCGCACGCGTGCGTATGTCAGAAGTGTCGGCAGTGTCCGCCGGCGCCGGTCCAGTGTCCACCGTTGTCTGAAAACTGCACTTTTCTGACCTCTGACCTCACTGGACGGTCCGCCACACTTTTCTTTACACCTCTCGGGCTTATCCGAGAGTCTGGCGTTGTAGGGGAGGTGTCCCCGCACGCGTGCGTATGTCAGAAGTGTCGGCAGTGTCCGCCGGCGCCGGTCCAGTGTCCACCGTTGTCTGAAAACTGCACATTTTCTGACCTCTGACCTCACTGGACGGTCCGCCACACTTTTCTTTACACCTCTCGGGCTTATCCGAGAGTGTGGCGTTGTAGGGGAGGTGTCCCCGCACGCGTGCGTATGTCAGAAGTGTCGGCAGTGTCCACCGGTGCCTGTCCAGTGTCCACTGTTGTCTGAAAACGGCACTTTTCTGACCTCTGACCTCACTGGACGGTCCGCCACACTTTTTTTTACACCTCTCGGGCTTATCCGAGAGTTAGGCGTTGTAGGGGAGGTGTCCCCGCACGCGTGCGTATGTCAGAAGTGTCGGCAGTGTCCGCCGGCGCCGGTCCAATGTCCACCGTTGTCTGAAAACTGCACTTTTCTGACCTCTGACCTCACTGGACGGTCCGCCAAACTTTTTTTTACATCTCTCGGGCTTATCCGAGAGTGTGGCGTTGTAGGAGAGGTGTCCCCGCACGCGTGCGTATGTCAGAAGTGTCGGCAGTGTCCGCCGGCGCCGGTCCAGTGTCCACCGTTGTCTGAAAACTGCACTTTTCTGACCTCTGACCTCACTGGACGGTCCGCCACACTTTTTTTTACATCTCTCGGGCTTATCCGAGAGTGTGGCGTTGTAGGGGAGGTGTCCCCGCACGCGTGCGTATGTCAGAAGTGTCGGCAGTGTCCGCCGGCGCCGGTCCAGTGTCCACCGTAGTCTGAAAACTGCACTTTTCTGACCTCTGACCTCACTGGACGGTCCGCCACACTTTTTTTTACATCTCTCGGGCTTATCCGAGAGTGTGGCGTTGTAGGGGAGGTGTCCCCGCACGCGTGCGTATGTCAGAAGTGTCGGCAGTGTCCGCCGGCGCCGGTCCAGTGTCCACCGTTGTCTGAAAACTGCACTTTTCTGACCTCTGACCTCACTGGACGGTCCGCCACACTTTTCTTTACACCTCTCGGGCTTATCCGAGAGTCTGGCGTTGTAGGGGAGGTGTCCCCGCACGCGTGCGTATGTCAGAAGTGTCGGCAGTGTCCGCCGGCGCCGGTCCAGTGTCCACCGTTGTCTGAAAACTGCACTTTTCTGACCTCTGACCTCACTGGACGGTCCGCCACACTTTTTTTTACATCTCTCGGGCTTATCCGAGAGTGTGGCGTTGTAGGGGAGGTGTCCCCGCACGCGTGCGTATGTCAGAAGTGTCGGCAGTGTCCGCCGGCGCCGGTCCAGTGTCCACCGTAGTCTGAAAACTGCACTTTTCTGACCTCTGACCTCACTGGACGGTCCGCCACACTTTTTTTTACATCTCTCGGGCTTATCCGAGAGTGTGGCGTTGTAGGGGAGGTGTCCCCGCACGCGTGCGTATGTCAGAAGTGTCGGCAGTGTCCGCCGGTGCCGGTCCAGTGTCCACCGTTGTCTGAAAACTGCACTTTTCTGACCTCTGACATCACTGGACGGTCCGCCACACTTTTCTTTACACCTCTCGGGCTTATCCGAGAGTCTGGCGTTGTAGGGGAGGTGTCCCCGCACGCGTGCGTATGTCAGAAGTGTCGGCAGTGTCCGCCGGCGCCGGTCCAGTGTCCACCGTTGTCTGAAAACTGCACTTTTCTGACCTCTGACCTCACTGGACGGTCCGCCACACTTTTCTTTACACCTCTCGGGCTTATCCGAGAGTGTGGCGTTGTAGGGGAGGTGTCCCCGCACGCGTGCGTATGTCAGAAGTGTCGGCAGTGTCCACCGGTGCCTGTCCAGTGTCCACTGTTGTCTGAAAACGGCACTTTTCTGACCTCTGACCTCACTGGACGGTCCGCCACACTTTTTTTTACACCTCTCGGGCTTATCCGAGAGTGTGGCGTTGTAGGGGAGGTGTCCCCGCATGCGTGCGTATGTCAGAAGTGTCGGCAGTGTCCGCCGGCGCCGGTCCAGTGTCCACCGTTGTCTGAAAACTGCACTTTTCTGACCTCTGACCTCACTGGACGTCCGCCACACTTTTCTTTACACCTCTCGGGCTTATCCGAGAGTCTGGCGTTGTAGGGGAGGTGTCCCCGCACGCGTGCGTATGTCAGAAGTGTCGGCAGTGTCCACCGGTGCCTGTCCAGTGTCCACCGTTGTCTGAAAACTGCACTTTTCTGACCTCTGACCTCACTGGACGGTCCGCCACACTTTTTTTTACATCTCTCGGGCTTATCCGAGAGTGTGGCGTTGTAGGGGAGGTGTCCCCGCATGCGTGCGTATGTCAGAAGTGTCGGCAGTGTCCGCCGGCGCCGGTCCAGTGTCCACCGTAGTCTGAAAACTGCACTTTTCTGACCTCTGACCTCACTGGACGGTCCGCCACACTTTTTTTTACATCTCTCGGGCTTATCCGAGAGTGTGGCGTTGTAGGGGAGGTGTCCCCGCACGCGTGCGTATGTCAAAAGTGTCGGCAGTGTCCGCCGGCGCCGGTCCAGTGTCCACCGTTGTCTGAAAACTGCACTTTTCTGACCTCTGACCTCACTGGACGGTCCGCCACACTTTTCTTTACACCTCTCGGGCTTATCCGAGAGTCTGGCGTTGTAGGGGAGGTGTCCCCGCACGCGTGCGTATGTCAGAAGTGTCGGCAGTGTCCGCCGGCGCCGGTCCAGTGTCCACCGTTGTCTGAAAACTGCACTTTTCTGACCTCTGACCTCACTGGACGGTCCGCCACACTTTTTTTTACATCTCTCGGGCTTATCCGAGAGTGTGGCGTTGTAGGGGAGGTGTCCCCACACGCGTGCGTATGTCAGAAGTGTCGGCAGTGTCCGCCGGTGCCGGTCCAGTGTCCACCGTTGTCTGAAAACTGCACTTTTCTGACCTCTGACATCACTGGACGGTCCGCCACACTTTTCTTTACACCTCTCGGGCTTATCCGAGAGTCTGGCGTTGTAGGGGAGGTGTCCCCGCACGCGTGCGTATGTCAGAAGTGTCGGCAGTGTCCGCCGGCGCCGGTCCAGTGTCCACCGTTGTCTGAAAACTGCACTTTTCTGACCTCTGACCTCACTGGACGGTCCGCCACACTTTTCTTTACACCTCTCGGGCTTATCCGAGAGTGTGGCGTTGTAGGGGAGGTGTCCCCGCACGCGTGCGTATGTCAGAAGTGTCGGCAGTGTCCACCGGTGCCTGTCCAGTGTCCACTGTTGTCTGAAAACGGCACTTTTCTGACCTCTGACCTCACTGGACGGTCCGCCACACTTTTTTTTACACCTCTCGGGCTTATCCGAGAGTGTGGCGTTGTAGGGGAGGTGTCCCCGCACGCGTGCGTATGTCAGAAGTGTCGGCAGTGTCCGCCGGCGCCGGTCCAGTGTCCACCGTTGTCAGAAAACTGCACTTTTCTGACCTCTGACCTCACTGGACGTCCGCCACACTTTTCTTTACACCTCTCGGGCTTATCCGAGAGTCTGGCGTTGTAGGGGAGGTGTCCCCGCACGCGTGCGTATGTCAGAAGTGTCGGCAGTGTCCACCGGTGCCTGTCCAGTGTCCACCGTTGTCTGAAAACTGCACTTTTCTGACCTCTGACCTCACTGGACGGTCCGCCACACTTTTTTTTACATCTCTCGGGCTTATCCGAGAGTGTGGCGTTGTAGGGGAGGTGTCCCCGCACGCGTGCGTATGTCAGAAGTGTCGGCAGTGTCCGCCGGCGCCGGTCCAGTGTCCACCGTAGTCTGAAAACTGCACTTTTCTGACCTCTGACCTCACTGGACGGTCCGCCACACTTTTTTTTACATCTCTTGGGCTTATCCGAGAGTGTGGCGTTGTAGGGGAGGTGTCCCCGCACGCGTGCGTATGTCAAAAGTGTCGGCAGTGTCCGCCGGCGCCGGTCCAGTGTCCACCGTTGTCTGAAAACTGCACTTTTCTGACCTCTGACCTCACTGGACGGTCCGCCACACTTTTCTTTACACCTCTCGGGCTTATCCGAGAGTCTGGCGTTGTAGGGGAGGTGTCCCCGCACGCGTGCGTATGTCAGAAGTGTCGGCAGTGTCCGCCGGCGCCGGTCCAGTGTCCACCGTTGTCTGAAAACTGCACTTTTCTGACCTCTGACCTCACTGGACGGTCCGCCACACTTTTCTTTACACCTCTCGGGCTTATCCGAGAGTCTGGCGTTGTAGGGGAGGTGTCCCCGCACGCTTGCGTATGTCAGAAGTGTCGGCAGTGTCCGCCGGCGCCGGTCCAGTGTCCACCGTTGTCTGAAAACTGCACTTTTCTGACCTCTGACCTCACTGGACGGTCCGCCACACTTTTTTTTACATCTCTCGGGCTTATCCGAGAGTGTGGCGTTGTAGGGGAGGTGTCCCCGCACGCGTGCGTATGTCAGAAGTGTCGGCAGTGTCCGCCGGCGCCGGTCCAGTGTCCACCGTTGTCTGAAAACTGCACTTTTCTGACCTGTGACATCACTGGACGGTCCGCCACACTTTTCTTTACACCTCTCGGGCTTATCCGAGAGTCTGGCGTTGTAGGGGAGGTGTCCCCGCACGCGTGCGTATGTCAGAAGTGTCGGCAGTGTCCGCCGGCGCCGGTCCAGTGTCCACCGTTGTCTGAAAACTGCACTTTTCTGACCTCTGACCTCACTGGACGGTCCGCCACACTTTTCTTTACACCTCTCGGGCTTATCCGAGAGTGTGGCGTTGTAGGGGAGGTGTCCCCGCACGCGTGCGTATGTCAGAAGTGTCGGCAGTGTCCACCGGTGCCTGTCCAGTGTCCACTGTTGTCTGAAAACGGCACTTTTCTGACCTCTGACCTCACTGGACGGTCCGCCACACTTTTTTTTACACCTCTCGGGCTTATCCGAGAGTGTGGCGTTGTAGGGGAGGTGTCCCCGCACGCGTGCGTATGTCAGAAGTGTCGGCAGTGTCCGCCGGCGCCGGTCCAGTGTCCACCGTTGTCTGAAAACTGCACTTTTCTGACCTCTGACCTCACTGGACGGTCCGCCACACTTTTCTTTACACCTCTCGGGCTTATCCGAGAGTGTGGCGTTGTAGGGGAGGTGTCCCCGCACGCGTGCGTATGTCAGAAGTGTCGGCAGTGTCCACCGGTGCCTGTCCAGTGTCCACCGTTGTCTGAAAACTGCACTTTTCTGACCTCTGACCTCACTGGACGGTCCGCCACACTTTTTTTTACATCTCTCGGGCTTATCCGAGAGTCTGGCGTTGTAGGGGAGGTGTCCCCGCACGCGTGCGTATGTCAGAAGTGTCGGCAGTGTCCGCCGGCGCCGGTCCAGTGTCCACCGTTGTCTGAAAACTGCACTTTTCTGACCTCTGACCTCACTGGACGGTCCGCCACACTTTTCTTTACACCTCTCGGGCTTATCCGAGAGTGTGGCGTTGTAGGGGAGGTGTCCCCGCACGCGTGCGTATGTCAGAAGTGTCGGCCGCGTCCACCGGTGCCTGTCCAGTGTCCACTGTTGTCTGAAAACGGCACTTTTCTGACCTCTGACCTCACTGGACGGTCCGCCACACTTTTTTTTACACCTCTCGGGCTTATCCGAGAGTGTGGCGTTGTAGGGGAGGTGTCCCCGCACGCGTGCGTATGTCAGAAGTGTCGGCAGTGTCCGCCGGCGCCGGTCCAGTGTCCACCGTTGTCTGAAAACTGCACTTTTCTGACCTCTGACCTCACTGGACGGTCCGCCACACTTTTCTTTACACCTCTCGGGCTTATCCGAGAGTCTGGCGTTGTAGGGGAGGTGTCCCCGCACGCGTGCGTATGTCAGAAGTGTCGGCAGTGTCCGCCGGCGCCGGTCCAGTGTCCACCGTTGTCTGAAAACTGCACTTTTCTGACCTCTGACCTCACTGGACGGTCCGCCACACTTTTCCTTACACCTCTCGGGCTTATCCGAGAGTCTGGCGTTGTAGGGGAGGTGTCCCCGCACGCGTGCGTATGTCAGAAGTGTCGGCAGTGTCCGCCGGCGCCGGTCCAGTGTCCACCGTTGTCTGAAAACTGCACTTTTCTGACCTCTGACCTCACTGGACGGTCCGCCACACTTTTTTTTACATCTCTCGGGCTTATCCGAGAGTGTGGCGTTGTAGGGGAGGTGTCCCCGCACGCGTGCGTATGTCAGAAGTGTCGGCAGTGTCCGCCGGCGCCGGTCCAGTGTCCACCGTTGTCTGAAAACTGCACTTTTCTGACCTCTGACCTCACTGGACGGTCCGCCACACTTTTTTTTACATCTCTCTGGCTTATCCGAGAGTGTGGCGTTGTAGGGGAGGTGTCCCCGCACGCGTGCGTATGTCAGAAGTGTCGGCAGTGTCCGCCGGCGCCGGTCCAGTGTCCACCGTTGTCTGAAAACTGCACTTTTCTGACCTCTGACCTCACTGGACGGTCCGCCACACTTTTCTTTACACCTCTCGGGCTTATCCGAGAGTGTGGCGTTGTAGGGGAGGTGCCCCGCACGCGTGCGTATGTCAGAAGTGTCGGCAGTGTCCACCGGTGCCTGTCCAGTGTCCACCGTTGTCTGAAAACTGCACTTTTCTGACCTCTGACCTCACTGGACGGTCCACCACACTTTTTTTTACATCTCTCGGGCTTATCCGAGAGTCTGGCGTTGTAGGGGAGGTGTCCCCGCACGCGTGCGTATGTCAGAAGTGTCGGCAGTGTCCACCGGTGCCTGTCCAGTGTCCACCGTTGTCTGAAAACTGCACTTTTCTGACCTCTGACCTCACTGGACGGTCCGCCACACTTTTTTTGACATCTCTCGGGCTTATCCGAGAGTGTGGCGTTGTAGGGGAGGTGTCCCCGCACGCGTGCGTATGTCAGAAGTGTTGGCAGTGTCCGCCGGCGCCGGTCCAGTGTCCACCGTAGTCTGAAAACTGCACTTTTCTGACCTCTGACCTCACTGGACGGTCCGCCACACTTTTTTTTACACCTCTCGGGCTTATCCGAGAGTCTGGCGTTGTAGGGGAGGTGTCCCCGCACGCGTGCGTATGTCAGAAGTGTCGGCAGTGTCCGCCGGCGCCGGTCCAGTGTCCACCGTTGTCTGAAAACTGCACTTTTCTGACCTCTGACCTCACTGGACGGTCCGCCACACTTTTTTTTTACATCTCTCGGGCTTATCCGAGAGTGTTGCGTTGTAGGGGAGGTGTCCCCGCACGCGTGCGTATGTCAGAAGTGTCGGCAGTGTCCGCCGGCGCCGGTCCAGTGTCCACCGTTGTCTGAAAACTGCACTTTTCTGACCTCTGACCTCACTGGACGGTCCGCCACACTTTTCTTTACACCTCTCGGGCTTATCCGAGAGTCTGGCGTTGTAGGGGAGGTGTCCCCGCACGCGTGCGTATGTCAGAAGTGTCGGCAGTGTCCGCCGGCGCCGGTCCAGTGTCCACCGTTGTCTGAAAACTGCACTTTTCTGACCTCTGACCTCACTGGACGGTCCGCCACACTTTTTTTTACATCTCTCGGGCTTATCCGAGAGTGTGGCGTTGTAGGGGAGGTGTACCCGCACGCGTGCGTATGTCAGAAGTGTCGGCAGTGTCCGCCGGCGCCGGTCCAGTGTCCACCGTTGTCTGAAAACTGCACTTTTCTGACCTCTGACCTCACTGGACGGTCCGCCACACTTTTCTTTACACCTCTCGGGCTTATCCGAGAGTGTGGCGTTGTAGGGGAGGTGTCCCCGCACGCGTGCGTATGTCAGAAGTGTCGGCAGTGTCCACCGGTGCCTGTCCAGTGTCCACCGTTGTCTGAAAACTGCACTTTTCTGACCTCTGACCTCACTGGACGGTCCGCCACACTTTTTTTGACATCTCTCGGGCTTATCCGAGAGTGTGGCGTTGTAGGGGAGGTGTCCCCGCACGCGTGCGTATGTCAGAAGTGTCGGCAGTGTCCGCCGGCGCCGGTCCAGTGTCCACCGTAGTCTGAAAACTGCACTTTTCTGACCTCTGACCTCACTGGACGGTCCGCCACACTTTTTTTTACATCTCTCGGGCTTATCCGAGAGTGTGGCGTTGTAGGGGAGGTGTCCCCGCACGCGTGCGTATGTCAGAAGTGTCGGCAGTGTCCGCCGGCGCCGGTCCAGTGTCCACCGTTGTCTGAAAACTGCACTTTTCTGACCTCTGACCTCACTGGACGGTCCGCCACACTTTTTTTTACATCTCTCGGGCTTATCCGAGAGTGTGGCGTTGTAGGGGAGGTGTCCCCGCACGCGTGCGTATGTCAGGAGTGTCGGCAGTGTCCGCCGGCGCCGGTCCAGTGTCCACCGTTGTCTGAAAACTGCACTTTTCTGACCTCTGACCTCACTGGACGGTCCGCCACACTTTTCTTTACACCTCTCGGGCTTATCCGAGAGTGTGGCGTTGTAGGGGAGGTGTCCCCGCACGCGTGCGTATGTCAGAAGTGTCGGCAGTGTCCACCGGTGCCTGTCCAGTGTCCACTGTTGTCTGAAAACGGCACTTTTCTGACCTCTGACCTCACTGGACGGTCCGCCACACTTTTCTTTACACCTCTCGGGCTTATCCGAGAGTGTGGCGTTGTAGGGGAGGTGTCCCCGCACGCGTGCGTATGTCAGAAGTGTCGGCAGTGTCCGCCGGCGCCGGTCCAATGTCCACCGTTGTCTGAAAACTGCACTTTTCTGACCTCTGACCTCACTGGACGGTCCGCCACACTTTTCCTTACACCTCTCGGGCTTATCCGAGAGTCTGGCGTTGTAGGGGAGGTGTCCCCGCACGCGTGCGTATGTCAGAAGTGTCGGCAGTGTCCGCCGGCGCCGGTCCAGTGTCCACCGTTGTCTGAAAACTGCACTTTTCTGACCTCTGACCTCACTGGACGGTCCGCCACACTTTTCTTTACACCTCTCGGGCTTATCCGAGAGTGTGGCGTTGTAGGGGAGGTGTCCCCGCACGCGTGCGTATGTCAGAAGTGTCGGCAGTGTCCACCGGTGCCTGTCCAGTGTCCACCGTTGTCTGAAAACTGCACTTTTCTGACCTCTGACCTCACTGGACGGTCCGCCACACTTTTTTTTACATCTCTCGGGCTTATCCGAGAGTGTGGCGTTGTAGGGGAGGTGTCCCCGCACGCGTGCGTATGTCAGAAGTGTCGGCAGTGTCCGCCGGCGCCGGTCCAATGTCCACCGTTGTCTGAAAACTGCACTTTTCTGACCTCTGACCTCACTGGACGGTCCGCCACACTTTTTTTTACATCTCTCGGGCTTATCCGAGAGTGTGGCGTTGTAGGGGAGGTGTCCCCGCACGCGTGCGTATGTCAGAAGTGTCGGCAGTGTCCGCCGGCGCCGGTCCAGTGTCCACCGTTGTCTGAAAACTGCACTTTTCTGACCTCTGATCTCACTGGACGGTCCGCCACACTTTTTTTTACATCTCTCGGGCTTATCCGAGAGTGTGGCGTTGTAGGGGAGGTGTCCCCGCACGCGTGCGTATGTCAGAAGTGTCGGCAGTGTCCGCCGGCGCCGGTCCAGTGTCCACCGTAGTCTGAAAACTGCACTTTTCTGACCTCACTGGACGGTCCGCCACACTTTTTTTTACATCTCTCGGGCTTATCCGAGAGTGTGGCGTTGTAGGGGAGGTGTCCCCGCACGTGTGCGTATGTCAGAAGTGTCGGCATTGTCCGCCGGCGCCGGTCCAGTGTCCACCGTAGTCTGAAAAGTGCACTTTTCTGACCTCTGACCTCACTGGACGGTCCGCCACACTTTTTTTTACATCTCTCGGGCTTATCCGAGAGTGTGGCGTTGTAGGGGAGGTGTCCCCGCACGCGTGCGTATGTCAGAAGTGTCGGCAGTGTCCGCCGGCGCCGGTCCATGTCCACCGTAGTCTGAAAAGTGCACTTTTCTGACCTCTGACCTCACTGGACGGTCCGCCACACTTTTCTTTACACCTCTCGGGCTTATCCGAGAGTCTGGCGTTGTAGGGGAGGTGTCCCCGCACGCGTGCGTATGTCAGAAGTGTCGGCAGTGTCCGCCGGCGCCGGTCCAGTGTCCACCGTTGTCTGAAAACTGCACTTTTCTGACCTCTGACCTCACTGGACGGTCCGCCACACTTTTCTTTACACCTCTCGGGCTTATCCGAGAGTGTGGCGTTGTAGGGGAGGTGTCCCCGCACGCGTGCGTATGTCAGAAGTGTCGGCAGTGTCCACCGGTGCCTGTCCAGTGTCCACTGTTGTCTGAAAACGGCACTTTTCTGACCTCTGACCTCACTGGACGGTACGCCACACTTTTTTTTACACCTCTCGGGCTTATCCGAGAGTCTGGCGTTGTAGGGGAGGTGTCCCCGCACGCGTGCGTATGTCAGAAGTGTCGGCAGTGTCCGCCGGCGCCGGTCCAATGTCCACCGTTGTCTGAAAACTGCACTTTTCTGACCTCTGACCTCACTGGACGGTCCGCCACACTTTTTTTTACATCTCTCGGTCTTATCCGAGAGTGTGGCGTTGTAGGGGAGGTGTCCCCGCACGCGTGCGTATGTCAGAAGTGTCGGCAGTGTCCGCCGGCGCCGGTCCAGTGTCCACCGTTGTCTGAAAACTGCACTTTTCTGACCTCTGACCTCACTGGACGGTCCGCCACACTTTTTTTTACATCTCTCGGGCTTATCCGAGAGTGTGGCGTTGTAGGGGAGGTGTCCCCGCACGCGTGCGTATGTCAGAAGTGTCGGCAGTGTCCGCCGGCGCCGGTCCAGTGTCCACCGTAGTCTGAAAACTGCACTTTTCTGACCTCTGACCTCACTGGACGGTCCGCCACACTTTTTTTTACATCTCTCGGGCTTATCCGAGAGTGTGGCGTTGTAGGGGAGGTGTCCCCGCACGCGTGCGTATGTCAAAAGTGTCGGCAGTGTCCGCCGGCGCCGGTCCAGTGTCCACCGTTGTCTGAAAACTGCACTTTTCTGACCTCTGACCTCACTGGACGGTCCGCCACACTTTTCTTTACACCTCTCGGGCTTATCCGAGAGTCTGGCGTTGTAGGGGAGGTGTCCCCGCACGCGTGCGTATGTCAGAAGTGTCGGCAGTGTCCGCCGGCGCCGGTCCAGTGTCCACCGTTGTCTGAAAACTGCACTTTTCTGACCTCTGACCTCACTGGACGGTCCGCCACACTTTTCTTTACACCTCTCGGGCTTATCCGAGAGTCTGGCGTTGTAGGGGAGGTGTCCCCGCACGCTTGCGTATGTCAGAAGTGTCGGCAGTGTCCGCCGGCGCCGGTCCAGTGTCCACCGTTGTCTGAAAACTGCACTTTTCTGACCTCTGACCTCACTGGACGGTCCGCCACACTTTTTTTTACATCTCTCGGGCTTATCCGAGAGTGTGGCGTTGTAGGGGAGGTGTCCCCGCACGCGTGCGTATGTCAGAAGTGTCGGCAGTGTCCGCCGGCGCCGGTCCAGTGTCCACCGTTGTCTGAAAACTGCACTTTTCTGACCTCTGACCTCACTGGACGGTCCGCCACACTTTTCTTTACACCTCTCGGGCTTATCCGAGAGTGTGGCGTTGTAGGGGAGGTGTCCCCGCACGCGTGCGTATGTCAGAAGTGTCGGCAGTGTCCACCGGTGCCTGTCCAGTGTCCACTGTTGTCTGAAAACGGCACTTTTCTGACCTCTGACCTCACTGGACGGTACGCCACACTTTTTTTTACACCTCTCGGGCTTATCCGAGAGTCTGGCGTTGTAGGGGAGGTGTCCCCGCACGCGTGCGTATGTCAGAAGTGTCGGCAGTGTCCGCCGGCGCCGGTCCAATGTCCACCGTTGTCTGAAAACTGCACTTTTCTGACCTCTGACCTCACTGGACGGTCCGCCACACTTTTCTTTACACCTCTCGGGCTTATCCGAGAGTGTGGCGTTGTAGGGGAGGTGTCCCCGCACGCGTGCGTATGTCAGAAGTGTCGGCAGTGTCCACCGGTGCCTGTCCAGTGTCCACTGTTGTCTGAAAACGGCACTTTTCTGACCTCTGACCTCACTGGACGGTCCGCCACACTTTTTTTTACACCTCTCGGGCTTATCCGAGAGTGTGGCGTTGTAGGGGAGGTGTCCCCGCACGCGTGCGTATGTCAGAAGTGTCGGCAGTGTCCGCCGGCGCCGGTCCAGTGTCCACCGTTGTCTGAAAACTGCACTTTTCTGACCTCTGACCTCACTGGACGGTCCGCCACACTTTTCTTTACACCTCTCGGGCTTATCCGAGAGTGTGGCGTTGTAGGGGAGGTGTCCCCGCACGCGTGCGTATGTCAGAAGTGTCGGCAGTGTCCACCGGTGCCTGTCCAGTGTCCACCGTTGTCTGAAAACTGCACTTTTCTGACCTCTGACCTCACTGGACGGTCCGCCACACTTTTTTTTACATCTCTCGGGCTTATCCGAGAGTCTGGCGTTGTAGGGGAGGTGTCCCCGCACGCGTGCGTATGTCAGAAGTGTCGGCAGTGTCCGCCGGCGCCGGTCCAGTGTCCACCGTTGTCTGAAAACTGCACTTTTCTGACCTCTGACCTCACTGGACGGTCCGCCACACTTTTCTTTACACCTCTCGGGCTTATCCGAGAGTGTGGCGTTGTAGGGGAGGTGTCCCCGCACGCGTGCGTATGTCAGAAGTGTCGGCCGCGTCCACCGGTGCCTGTCCAGTGTCCACTGTTGTCTGAAAACGGCACTTTTCTGACCTCTGACCTCACTGGACGGTCCGCCACACTTTTTTTTACACCTCTCGGGCTTATCCGAGAGTGTGGCGTTGTAGGGGAGGTGTCCCCGCACGCGTGCGTATGTCAGAAGTGTCGGCAGTGTCCGCCGGCGCCGGTCCAGTGTCCACCGTTGTCTGAAAACTGCACTTTTCTGACCTCTGACCTCACTGGACGGTCCGCCACACTTTTCTTTACACCTCTCGGGCTTATCCGAGAGTCTGGCGTTGTAGGGGAGGTGTCCCCGCACGCGTGCGTATGTCAGAAGTGTCGGCAGTGTCCGCCGGCGCCGGTCCAGTGTCCACCGTTGTCTGAAAACTGCACTTTTCTGACCTCTGACCTCACTGGACGGTCCGCCACACTTTTCCTTACACCTCTCGGGCTTATCCGAGAGTCTGGCGTTGTAGGGGAGGTGTCCCCGCACGCGTGCGTATGTCAGAAGTGTCGGCAGTGTCCGCCGGCGCCGGTCCAGTGTCCACCGTTGTCTGAAAACTGCACTTTTCTGACCTCTGACCTCACTGGACGGTCCGCCACACTTTTTTTTACATCTCTCGGGCTTATCCGAGAGTGTGGCGTTGTAGGGGAGGTGTCCCCGCACGCGTGCGTATGTCAGAAGTGTCGGCAGTGTCCGCCGGCGCCGGTCCAGTGTCCACCGTTGTCTGAAAACTGCACTTTTCTGACCTCTGACCTCACTGGACGGTCCGCCACACTTTTTTTTACATCTCTCTGGCTTATCCGAGAGTGTGGCGTTGTAGGGGAGGTGTCCCCGCACGCGTGCGTATGTCAGAAGTGTCGGCAGTGTCCGCCGGCGCCGGTCCAGTGTCCACCGTTGTCTGAAAACTGCACTTTTCTGACCTCTGACCTCACTGGACGGTCCGCCACACTTTTCTTTACACCTCTCGGGCTTATCCGAGAGTGTGGCGTTGTAGGGGAGGTGCCCCGCACGCGTGCGTATGTCAGAAGTGTCGGCAGTGTCCACCGGTGCCTGTCCAGTGTCCACCGTTGTCTGAAAACTGCACTTTTCTGACCTCTGACCTCACTGGACGGTCCACCACACTTTTTTTTACATCTCTCGGGCTTATCCGAGAGTCTGGCGTTGTAGGGGAGGTGTCCCCGCACGCGTGCGTATGTCAGAAGTGTCGGCAGTGTCCACCGGTGCCTGTCCAGTGTCCACCGTTGTCTGAAAACTGCACTTTTCTGACCTCTGACCTCACTGGACGGTCCGCCACACTTTTTTTGACATCTCTCGGGCTTATCCGAGAGTGTGGCGTTGTAGGGGAGGTGTCCCCGCACGCGTGCGTATGTCAGAAGTGTTGGCAGTGTCCGCCGGCGCCGGTCCAGTGTCCACCGTAGTCTGAAAACTGCACTTTTCTGACCTCTGACCTCACTGGACGGTCCGCCACACTTTTTTTTACACCTCTCGGGCTTATCCGAGAGTCTGGCGTTGTAGGGGAGGTGTCCCCGCACGCGTGCGTATGTCAGAAGTGTCGGCAGTGTCCGCCGGCGCCGGTCCAGTGTCCACCGTTGTCTGAAAACTGCACTTTTCTGACCTCTGACCTCACTGGACGGTCCGCCACACTTTTTTTTTACATCTCTCGGGCTTATCCGAGAGTGTTGCGTTGTAGGGGAGGTGTCCCCGCACGCGTGCGTATGTCAGAAGTGTCGGCAGTGTCCGCCGGCGCCGGTCCAGTGTCCACCGTTGTCTGAAAACTGCACTTTTCTGACCTCTGACCTCACTGGACGGTCCGCCACACTTTTCTTTACACCTCTCGGGCTTATCCGAGAGTCTGGCGTTGTAGGGGAGGTGTCCCCGCACGCGTGCGTATGTCAGAAGTGTCGGCAGTGTCCGCCGGCGCCGGTCCAGTGTCCACCGTTGTCTGAAAACTGCACTTTTCTGACCTCTGACCTCACTGGACGGTCCGCCACACTTTTTTTTACATCTCTCGGGCTTATCCGAGAGTGTGGCGTTGTAGGGGAGGTGTACCCGCACGCGTGCGTATGTCAGAAGTGTCGGCAGTGTCCGCCGGCGCCGGTCCAGTGTCCACCGTTGTCTGAAAACTGCACTTTTCTGACCTCTGACCTCACTGGACGGTCCGCCACACTTTTCTTTACACCTCTCGGGCTTATCCGAGAGTGTGGCGTTGTAGGGGAGGTGTCCCCGCACGCGTGCGTATGTCAGAAGTGTCGGCAGTGTCCACCGGTGCCTGTCCAGTGTCCACCGTTGTCTGAAAACTGCACTTTTCTGACCTCTGACCTCACTGGACGGTCCGCCACACTTTTTTTGACATCTCTCGGGCTTATCCGAGAGTGTGGCGTTGTAGGGGAGGTGTCCCCGCACGCGTGCGTATGTCAGAAGTGTCGGCAGTGTCCGCCGGCGCCGGTCCAGTGTCCACCGTAGTCTGAAAACTGCACTTTTCTGACCTCTGACCTCACTGGACGGTCCGCCACACTTTTTTTTACATCTCTCGGGCTTATCCGAGAGTGTGGCGTTGTAGGGGAGGTGTCCCCGCACGCGTGCGTATGTCAGAAGTGTCGGCAGTGTCCGCCGGCGCCGGTCCAGTGTCCACCGTTGTCTGAAAACTGCACTTTTCTGACCTCTGACCTCACTGGACGGTCCGCCACACTTTTTTTTACATCTCTCGGGCTTATCCGAGAGTGTGGCGTTGTAGGGGAGGTGTCCCCGCACGCGTGCGTATGTCAGGAGTGTCGGCAGTGTCCGCCGGCGCCGGTCCAGTGTCCACCGTTGTCTGAAAACTGCACTTTTCTGACCTCTGACCTCACTGGACGGTCCGCCACACTTTTCTTTACACCTCTCGGGCTTATCCGAGAGTGTGGCGTTGTAGGGGAGGTGTCCCCGCACGCGTGCGTATGTCAGAAGTGTCGGCAGTGTCCACCGGTGCCTGTCCAGTGTCCACTGTTGTCTGAAAACGGCACTTTTCTGACCTCTGACCTCACTGGACGGTCCGCCACACTTTTCTTTACACCTCTCGGGCTTATCCGAGAGTGTGGCGTTGTAGGGGAGGTGTCCCCGCACGCGTGCGTATGTCAGAAGTGTCGGCAGTGTCCGCCGGCGCCGGTCCAATGTCCACCGTTGTCTGAAAACTGCACTTTTCTGACCTCTGACCTCACTGGACGGTCCGCCACACTTTTCCTTACACCTCTCGGGCTTATCCGAGAGTCTGGCGTTGTAGGGGAGGTGTCCCCGCACGCGTGCGTATGTCAGAAGTGTCGGCAGTGTCCGCCGGCGCCGGTCCAGTGTCCACCGTTGTCTGAAAACTGCACTTTTCTGACCTCTGACCTCACTGGACGGTCCGCCACACTTTTCTTTACACCTCTCGGGCTTATCCGAGAGTGTGGCGTTGTAGGGGAGGTGTCCCCGCACGCGTGCGTATGTCAGAAGTGTCGGCAGTGTCCACCGGTGCCTGTCCAGTGTCCACCGTTGTCTGAAAACTGCACTTTTCTGACCTCTGACCTCACTGGACGGTCCGCCACACTTTTTTTTACATCTCTCGGGCTTATCCGAGAGTGTGGCGTTGTAGGGGAGGTGTCCCCGCACGCGTGCGTATGTCAGAAGTGTCGGCAGTGTCCGCCGGCGCCGGTCCAATGTCCACCGTTGTCTGAAAACTGCACTTTTCTGACCTCTGACCTCACTGGACGGTCCGCCACACTTTTTTTTACATCTCTCGGGCTTATCCGAGAGTGTGGCGTTGTAGGGGAGGTGTCCCCGCACGCGTGCGTATGTCAGAAGTGTCGGCAGTGTCCGCCGGCGCCGGTCCAGTGTCCACCGTTGTCTGAAAACTGCACTTTTCTGACCTCTGATCTCACTGGACGGTCCGCCACACTTTTTTTTACATCTCTCGGGCTTATCCGAGAGTGTGGCGTTGTAGGGGAGGTGTCCCCGCACGCGTGCGTATGTCAGAAGTGTCGGCAGTGTCCGCCGGCGCCGGTCCAGTGTCCACCGTAGTCTGAAAACTGCACTTTTCTGACCTCACTGGACGGTCCGCCACACTTTTTTTTACATCTCTCGGGCTTATCCGAGAGTGTGGCGTTGTAGGGGAGGTGTCCCCGCACGCGTGCGTATGTCAGAAGTGTCGGCATTGTCCGCCGGCGCCGGTCCAGTGTCCACCGTAGTCTGAAAAGTGCACTTTTCTGACCTCTGACCTCACTGGACGGTCCGCCACACTTTTTTTTACATCTCTCGGGCTTATCCGAGAGTGTGGCGTTGTAGGGGAGGTGTCCCCGCACGCGTGCGTATGTCAGAAGTGTCGGCAGTGTCCGCCGGCGCCGGTCCATGTCCACCGTAGTCTGAAAAGTGCACTTTTCTGACCTCTGACCTCACTGGACGGTCCGCCACACTTTTCTTTACACCTCTCGGGCTTATCCGAGAGTCTGGCGTTGTAGGGGAGGTGTCCCCGCACGCGTGCGTATGTCAGAAGTGTCGGCAGTGTCCGCCGGCGCCGGTCCAGTGTCCACCGTTGTCTGAAAACTGCACTTTTCTGACCTCTGACCTCACTGGACGGTCCGCCACACTTTTCTTTACACCTCTCGGGCTTATCCGAGAGTGTGGCGTTGTAGGGGAGGTGTCCCCGCACGCGTGCGTATGTCAGAAGTGTCGGCAGTGTCCACCGGTGCCTGTCCAGTGTCCACTGTTGTCTGAAAACGGCACTTTTCTGACCTCTGACCTCACTGGACGGTACGCCACACTTTTTTTTACACCTCTCGGGCTTATCCGAGAGTCTGGCGTTGTAGGGGAGGTGTCCCCGCACGCGTGCGTATGTCAGAAGTGTCGGCAGTGTCCGCCGGCGCCGGTCCAATGTCCACCGTTGTCTGAAAACTGCACTTTTCTGACCTCTGACCTCACTGGACGGTCCGCCACACTTTTTTTTACATCTCTCGGTCTTATCCGAGAGTGTGGCGTTGTAGGGGAGGTGTCCCCGCACGCGTGCGTATGTCAGAAGTGTCGGCAGTGTCCGCCGGCGCCGGTCCAGTGTCCACCGTTGTCTGAAAACTGCACTTTTCTGACCTCTGACCTCACTGGACGGTCCGCCACACTTTTTTTTACATCTCTCGGGCTTATCCGAGAGTGTGGCGTTGTAGGGGAGGTGTCCCCGCACGCGTGCGTATGTCAGAAGTGTCGGCAGTGTCCGCCGGCGCCGGTCCAGTGTCCACCGTAGTCTGAAAACTGCACTTTTCTGACCTCTGACCTCACTGGACGGTCCGCCACACTTTTTTTTACATCTCTCGGGCTTATCCGAGAGTGTGGCGTTGTAGGGGAGGTGTCCCCGCACGCGTGCGTATGTCAAAAGTGTCGGCAGTGTCCGCCGGCGCCGGTCCAGTGTCCACCGTTGTCTGAAAACTGCACTTTTCTGACCTCTGACCTCACTGGACGGTCCGCCACACTTTTCTTTACACCTCTCGGGCTTATCCGAGAGTCTGGCGTTGTAGGGGAGGTGTCCCCGCACGCGTGCGTATGTCAGAAGTGTCGGCAGTGTCCGCCGGCGCCGGTCCAGTGTCCACCGTTGTCTGAAAACTGCACTTTTCTGACCTCTGACCTCACTGGACGGTCCGCCACACTTTTCTTTACACCTCTCGGGCTTATCCGAGAGTCTGGCGTTGTAGGGGAGGTGTCCCCGCACGCTTGCGTATGTCAGAAGTGTCGGCAGTGTCCGCCGGCGCCGGTCCAGTGTCCACCGTTGTCTGAAAACTGCACTTTTCTGACCTCTGACCTCACTGGACGGTCCGCCACACTTTTTTTTACATCTCTCGGGCTTATCCGAGAGTGTGGCGTTGTAGGGGAGGTGTCCCCGCACGCGTGCGTATGTCAGAAGTGTCGGCAGTGTCCGCCGGCGCCGGTCCAGTGTCCACCGTTGTCTGAAAACTGCACTTTTCTGACCTCTGACCTCACTGGACGGTCCGCCACACTTTTCTTTACACCTCTCGGGCTTATCCGAGAGTGTGGCGTTGTAGGGGAGGTGTCCCCGCACGCGTGCGTATGTCAGAAGTGTCGGCAGTGTCCACCGGTGCCTGTCCAGTGTCCACTGTTGTCTGAAAACGGCACTTTTCTGACCTCTGACCTCACTGGACGGTACGCCACACTTTTTTTTACACCTCTCGGGCTTATCCGAGAGTCTGGCGTTGTAGGGGAGGTGTCCCCGCACGCGTGCGTATGTCAGAAGTGTCGGCAGTGTCCGCCGGCGCCGGTCCAATGTCCACCGTTGTCTGAAAACTGCACTTTTCTGACCTCTGACCTCACTGGACGGTCCGCCACACTTTTTTTTACATCTCTCGGTCTTATCCGAGAGTTTGGCGTTGTAGGGGAGGTGTCCCCGCACGCGTGCGTATGTCAGAAGTGTCGGCAGTGTCCGCCGGCGCCGGTCCAGTGTCCACCGTAGTCTGAAAACTGCACTTTTCTGACCTCACTGGACGGTCCAGTGTCCACCGTAGTCTGAAAAGTGCACTTTTCTGACCTCTGACCTCACTGGACGGTCCGCCACACTTTTTTTTACATCTCTCGGGCTTATCCGAGAGTGTGGCGTTGTAGGGGAGGTGTCCCCGCACGCGTGCGTATGTCAGAAGTGTCGGCAGTGTCCGCCGGCGCCGGTCCATGTCCACCGTAGTCTGAAAACGGCACTTTTCTGACCTCTGACCTCACTGGACGGTACGCCACACTTTTTTTTACACCTCTCGGGCTTATCCGAGAGTCTGGCGTTGTAGGGGAGGTGTCCCCGCACGCGTGCGTATGTCAGAAGTGTCGGCAGTGTCCGCCGGCGCCGGTCCAATGTCCACCGTTGTCTGAAAACTGCACTTTTCTGACCTCTGACCTCACTGGACGGTCCGCCACACTTTTTTTTACATCTCTCGGTCTTATCCGAGAGTGTGGCGTTGTAGGGGAGGTGTCCCCGCACGCGTGCGTATGTCAGAAGTGTCGGCAGTGTCCGCCGGCGCCGGTCCAGTGTCCACCGTTGTCTGAAAACTGCACTTTTCTGACCTCTGACCTCACTGGACGGTCCGCCACACTTTTTTTTACATCTCTCGGGCTTATCCGAGAGTGTGGCGTTGTAGGGGAGGTGTCCCCGCACGCGTGCGTATGTCAGAAGTGTCGGCAGTGTCCGCCGGCGCCGGTCCAGTGTCCACCGTTGTCTGAAAACTGCACTTTTCTGACCTCTGACCTCACTGGACGGTCCGCCACACTTTTTTTTACATCTCTCGGGCTTATCCGAGAGTGTGGCGTTGTAGGGGAGGTGTCCCCGCACGCGTGCGTATGTCAGAAGTGTCGGCAGTGTCCGCCGGCGCCGGTCCAATGTCCACCGTTGTCTGAAAACTGCACTTTTCTGACCTCTGACCTCACTGGACGGTCCGCCACACTTTTTTTTACATCTCTCGGTCTTATCCGAGAGTGTGGCGTTGTAGGGGAGGTGTCCCCGCACGCGTGCGTATGTCAGAAGTGTCGGCAGTGTCCGCCGGCGCCGGTCCATGTCCACCGTAGTCTGAAAAGTGCACTTTTCTGACCTCTGACCTCACTGGACGGTCCGCCACACTTTTCTTTACACCTCTCGGGCTTATCCGAGAGTTAGGCGTTGTAGGGGAGGTGTCCCCGCACGCGTGCGTATGTCAGAAGTGTCGGCAGTGTCCGCCGGCGCCGGTCCAATGTCCACCGTTGTCTGAAAACTGCACTTTTCTGACCTCTGACCTCACTGGACGGTCCGCCACACTTTTTTTTACATCTCTCGGGCTTATCCGAGAGTGTGGCGTTGTAGGGGAGGTGTCCCCGCACGCGTGCGTATGTCAGAAGTGTCGGCAGTGTCCGCCGGCGCCGGTCCAGTGTCCACCGTTGTCTGAAAACTGCACTTTTCTGACCTCTGATCTCACTGGACGGTCCGCCACACTTTTTTTTACATCTCTCGGGCTTATCCGAGAGTGTGGCGTTGTAGGGGAGGTGTCCCCGCACGCGTGCGTATGTCAGAAGTGTCGGCAGTGTCCGCCGGCGCCGGTCCAGTGTCCACCGTAGTCTGAAAACTGCACTTTTCTGACCTCACTGGACGGTCCGCCACACTTTTTTTTACATCTCTCGGGCTTATCCGAGAGTGTGGCGTTGTAGGGGAGGTGTCCCCGCACGCGTGCGTATGTCAGAAGTGTCGGCATTGTCCGCCGGCGCCGGTCCAGTGTCCACCGTAGTCTGAAAAGTGCACTTTTCTGACCTCTGACCTCACTGGACGGTCCGCCACACTTTTTTTTACATCTCTCGGGCTTATCCGAGAGTGTGGCGTTGTAGGGGAGGTGTCCCCGCACGCGTGCGTATGTCAGAAGTGTCGGCAGTGTCCGCCGGCGCCGGTCCATGTCCACCGTAGTCTGAAAAGTGCACTTTTCTGACCTCTGACCTCACTGGACGGTCCGCCACACTTTTCTTTACACCTCTCGGGCTTATCCGAGAGTCTGGCGTTGTAGGGGAGGTGTCCCCGCACGCGTGCGTATGTCAGAAGTGTCGGCAGTGTCCGCCGGCGCCGGTCCAGTGTCCACCGTTGTCTGAAAACTGCACTTTTCTGACCTCTGACCTCACTGGACGGTCCGCCACACTTTTCTTTACACCTCTCGGGCTTATCCGAGAGTGTGGCGTTGTAGGGGAGGTGTCCCCGCACGCGTGCGTATGTCAGAAGTGTCGGCAGTGTCCACCGGTGCCTGTCCAGTGTCCACTGTTGTCTGAAAACGGCACTTTTCTGACCTCTGACCTCACTGGACGGTACGCCACACTTTTTTTTACACCTCTCGGGCTTATCCGAGAGTCTGGCGTTGTAGGGGAGGTGTCCCCGCACGCGTGCGTATGTCAGAAGTGTCGGCAGTGTCCGCCGGCGCCGGTCCAATGTCCACCGTTGTCTGAAAACTGCACTTTTCTGACCTCTGACCTCACTGGACGGTCCGCCACACTTTTTTTTACATCTCTCGGTCTTATCCGAGAGTGTGGCGTTGTAGGGGAGGTGTCCCCGCACGCGTGCGTATGTCAGAAGTGTCGGCAGTGTCCGCCGGCGCCGGTCCAGTGTCCACCGTTGTCTGAAAACTGCACTTTTCTGACCTCTGACCTCACTGGACGGTCCGCCACACTTTTTTTTACATCTCTCGGGCTTATCCGAGAGTGTGGCGTTGTAGGGGAGGTGTCCCCGCACGCGTGCGTATGTCAGAAGTGTCGGCAGTGTCCGCCGGCGCCGGTCCAGTGTCCACCGTAGTCTGAAAACTGCACTTTTCTGACCTCTGACCTCACTGGACGGTCCGCCACACTTTTTTTTACATCTCTCGGGCTTATCCGAGAGTGTGGCGTTGTAGGGGAGGTGTCCCCGCACGCGTGCGTATGTCAGAAGTGTCGGCAGTGTCCGCCGGCGCCGGTCCAGTGTCCACCGTTGTCTGAAAACTGCACTTTTCTGACCTCTGACCTCACTGGACGGTCCGCCACACTTTTCTTTACACCTCTCGGGCTTATCCGAGAGTGTGGCGTTGTAGGGGAGGTGTCCCCGCACGCGTGCGTATGTCAGAAGTGTCGGCAGTGTCCACCGGTGCCTGTCCAGTGTCCACCGTTGTCTGAAAACTGCACTTTTCTGACCTCTGACCTCACTGGACGGTCCGCCACACTTTTTTTTACATCTCTCGGGCTTATCCGAGAGTGTGGCGTTGTAGGGGAGGTGTCCCCGCACGCGTGCGTATGTCAGAAGTGTCGGCAGTGTCCGCCGGCGCCGGTCCAGTGTCCACCGTTGTCTGAAAACTGCACTTTTCTGACCTCTGACCTCACTGGACGGTCCGCCACACTTTTCTTTACACCTCTCGGGCTTATCCGAGAGTGTGGCGTTGTAGGGGAGGTGTCCCCGCACGCGTGCGTATGTCAGAAGTGTCGGCAGTGTCCACCGGTGCCTGTCCAGTGTCCACTGTTGTCTGAAAACGGCACTTTTCTGACCTCTGACCTCACTGGACGGTCCGCCACACTTTTTTTTACACCTCTCGGGCTTATCCGAGAGTTAGGCGTTGTAGGGGAGGTGTCCCCGCACGCGTGCGTATGTCAGAAGTGTCGGCAGTGTCCGCCGGCGCCGGTCCAATGTCCACCGTTGTCTGAAAACTGCACTTTTCTGACCTCTGACCTCACTGGACGGTCCGCCACACTTTTTTTTACATCTCTCGGGCTTATCCGAGAGTGTGGCGTTGTAGGGGAGGTGTCCCCGCACGCGTGCGTATGTCAGAAGTGTCGGCAGTGTCCGCCGGCGCCGGTCCAGTGTCCACCGTTGTCTGAAAACTGCACTTTTCTGACCTCTGATCTCACTGGACGGTCCGCCACACTTTTTTTTACATCTCTCGGGCTTATCCGAGAGTGTGGCGTTGTAGGGGAGGTGTCCCCGCACGCGTGCGTATGTCAGAAGTGTCGGCAGTGTCCGCCGGCGCCGGTCCAGTGTCCACCGTAGTCTGAAAACTGCACTTTTCTGACCTCACTGGACGGTCCGCCACACTTTTTTTTACATCTCTCGGGCTTATCCGAGAGTGTGGCGTTGTAGGGGAGGTGTCCCCGCACGCGTGCGTATGTCAGAAGTGTCGGCATTGTCCGCCGGCGCCGGTCCAGTGTCCACCGTAGTCTGAAAAGTGCACTTTTCTAACCTCTGACCTCACTGGACGGTCCGCCACACTTTTTTTTACATCTCTCGGGCTTATCCGAGAGTGTGGCGTTGTAGGGGAGGTGTCCCCGCACGCGTGCGTATGTCAGAAGTGTCGGCAGTGTCCGCCGGCGCCGGTCCATGTCCACCGTAGTCTGAAAAGTGCACTTTTCTGACCTCTGACCTCACTGGACGGTCCGCCACACTTTTCTTTACACCTCTCGGGCTTATCCGAGAGTCTGGCGTTGTAGGGGAGGTGTCCCCGCACGCGTGCGTATGTCAGAAGTGTCGGCAGTGTCCACCGGTGCCTGTCCAGTGTCCACCGTTGTCTGAAAACTGCACTTTTCTGACCTCTGACCTCACTGGACGGTCCGCCACACTTTTCTTTACACCTCTCGGGCTTATCCGAGAGTGTGGCGTTGTAGGGGAGGTGTCCCCGCACGCGTGCGTATGTCAGAAGTGTCGGCAGTGTCCACCGGTGCCTGTCCAGTGTCCACTGTTGTCTGAAAACGGCACTTTTCTGACCTCTGACCTCACTGGACGGTCCGCCACACTTTTTTTTACACCTCTCGGGCTTATCCGAGAGTTAGGCGTTGTAGGGGAGGTGTCCCCGCACGCGTGCGTATGTCAGAAGTGTCGGCAGTGTCCGCCGGCGCCGGTCCAATGTCCACCGTTGTCTGAAAACTGCACTTTTCTGACCTCTGACCTCACTGGACGGTCCGCCACACTTTTTTTTACATCTCTCGGGCTTATCCGAGAGTGTGGCGTTGTAGGGGAGGTGTCCCCGCACGCGTGCGTATGTCAGAAGTGTCGGCAGTGTCCGCCGGCGCCGGTCCAGTGTCCACCGTTGTCTGAAAACTGCACTTTTCTGACCTCTGATCTCACTGGACGGTCCGCCACACTTTTTTTTACACCTCTCGGGCTTATCCGAGAGTGTGGCGTTGTAGGGGAGGTGTCCCCGCACGCGTGCGTATGTCAGAAGTGTCGGCAGTGTCCGCCGGCGCCGGTCCAGTGTCCACCGTAGTCTGAAAACTGCACTTTTCTGACCTCACTGGACGGTCCGCCACACTTTTTTTTACATCTCTCGGGCTTATCCGAGAGTGTGGCGTTGTAGGGGAGGTGTCCCCGCACGCGTGCGTATGTCAGAAGTGTCGGCATTGTCCGCCGGCGCCGGTCCAGTGTCCACCGTAGTCTGAAAAGTGCACTTTTCTGACCTCTGACCTCACTGGACGGTCCGCCACACTTTTTTTTACATCTCTCGGGCTTATCCGAGAGTGTGGCGTTGTAGGGGAGGTGTCCCCGCACGCGTGCGTATGTCAGAAGTGTCGGCAGTGTCCGCCGGCGCCGGTCCATGTCCACCGTAGTCTGAAAAGTGCACTTTTCTGACCTCTGACCTCACTGGACGGTCCGCCACACTTTTCTTTACACCTCTCGGGCTTATCCGAGAGTCTGGCGTTGTAGGGGAGGTGTCCCCGCACGCGTGCGTATGTCAGAAGTGTCGGCAGTGTCCACCGGTGCCTGTCCAGTGTCCACCGTTGTCTGAAAACTGCACTTTTCTGACCTCTGACCTCACTGGACGGTCCGCCACACTTTTTTTTACATCTCTCGGGCTTATCCGAGAGTGTGGCGTTGTAGGGGAGGTGTCCCCGCACGCGTGCGTATGTCAGAAGTGTCGGCAGTGTCCGCCGGCGCCGGTCCAGTGTCCACCGTTGTCTGAAAACTGCACTTTTCTGACCTCTGACCTCACTGGACGGTCCGCCACACTTTTCTTTACACCTCTCGGGCTTATCCGAGAGTGTGGCGTTGTAGGGGAGGTGTCCCCGCACGCGTGCGTATGTCAGAAGTGTCGGCAGTGTCCACCGGTGCCTGTCCAGTGTCCACTGTTGTCTGAAAACGGCACTTTTCTGACCTCTGACCTCACTGGACGGTCCGCCACACTTTTTTTTACACCTCTCGGGCTTATCCGAGAGTTAGGCGTTGTAGGGGAGGTGTCCCCGCACGCGTGCGTATGTCAGAAGTGTCGGCAGTGTCCGCCGGCGCCGGTCCAATGTCCACCGTTGTCTGAAAACTGCACTTTTCTGACCTCTGACCTCACTGGACGGTCCGCCACACTTTTTTTTACATCTCTCGGGCTTATCCGAGAGTGTGGCGTTGTAGGGGAGGTGTCCCCGCACGCGTGCGTATGTCAGAAGTGTCGGCAGTGTCCGCCGGCGCCGGTCCAGTGTCCACCGTTGTCTGAAAACTGCACTTTTCTGACCTCTGATCTCACTGGACGGTCCGCCACACTTTTTTTTACATCTCTCGGGCTTATCCGAGAGTGTGGCGTTGTAGGGGAGGTGTCCCCGCACGCGTGCGTATGTCAGAAGTGTCGGCAGTGTCCGCCGGCGCCGGTCCAGTGTCCACCGTAGTCTGAAAACTGCACTTTTCTGACCTCACTGGACGGTCCGCCACACTTTTTTTTACATCTCTCGGGCTTATCCGAGAGTGTGGCGTTGTAGGGGAGGTGTCCCCGCACGCGTGCGTATGTCAGAAGTGTCGGCATTGTCCGCCGGCGCCGGTCCAGTGTCCACCGTAGTCTGAAAAGTGCACTTTTCTGACCTCTGACCTCACTGGACGGTCCGCCACACTTTTTTTTACATCTCTCGGGCTTATCCGAGAGTGTGGCGTTGTAGGGGAGGTGTCCCCGCACGCGTGCGTATGTCAGAAGTGTCGGCAGTGTCCGCCGGCGCCGGTCCATGTCCACCGTAGTCTGAAAAGTGCACTTTTCTGACCTCTGACCTCACTGGACGGTCCGCCACACTTTTCTTTACACCTCTCGGGCTTATCCGAGAGTCTGGCGTTGTAGGGGAGGTGTCCCCGCACGCGTGCGTATGTCAGAAGTGTCGGCAGTGTCCGCCGGCGCCGGTCCAGTGTCCACCGTTGTCTGAAAACTGCACTTTTCTGACCTCTGACCTCACTGGACGGTCCGCCACACTTTTCTTTACACCTCTCGGGCTTATCCGAGAGTGTGGCGTTGTAGGGGAGGTGTCCCCGCACGCGTGCGTATGTCAGAAGTGTCGGCAGTGTCCACCGGTGCCTGTCCAGTGTCCACTGTTGTCTGAAAACGGCACTTTTCTGACCTCTGACCTCACTGGACGGTACGCCACACTTTTTTTTACACCTCTCGGGCTTATCCGAGAGTCTGGCGTTGTAGGGGAGGTGTCCCCGCACGCGTGCGTATGTCAGAAGTGTCGGCAGTGTCCGCCGGCGCCGGTCCAATGTCCACCGTTGTCTGAAAACTGCACTTTTCTGACCTCTGACCTCACTGGACGGTCCGCCACACTTTTTTTTACATCTCTCGGTCTTATCCGAGAGTGTGGCGTTGTAGGGGAGGTGTCCCCGCACGCGTGCGTATGTCAGAAGTGTCGGCAGTGTCCGCCGGCGCCGGTCCAGTGTCCACCGTTGTCTGAAAACTGCACTTTTCTGACCTCTGACCTCACTGGACGGTCCGCCACACTTTTTTTTACATCTCTCGGGCTTATCCGAGAGTGTGGCGTTGTAGGGGAGGTGTCCCCGCACGCGTGCGTATGTCAGAAGTGTCGGCAGTGTCCGCCGGCGCCGGTCCAGTGTCCACCGTAGTCTGAAAACTGCACTTTTCTGACCTCTGACCTCACTGGACGGTCCGCCACACTTTTCTTTACACCTCTCGGGCTTATCCGAGAGTGTGGCGTTGTAGGGGAGGTGTCCCCGCACGCGTGCGTATGTCAGAAGTGTCGGCAGTGTCCACCGGTGCCTGTCCAGTGTCCACTGTTGTCTGAAAACGGCACTTTTCTGACCTCTGACCTCACTGGACGGTCCGCCACACTTTTCTTTACACCTCTCGGGCTTATCCGAGAGTGTGGCGTTGTAGGGGAGGTGTCCCCGCACGCGTGCGTATGTCAGAAGTGTCGGCAGTGTCCGCCGGCGCCGGTCCAATGTCCACCGTTGTCTGAAAACTGCACTTTTCTGACCTCTGACCTCACTGGACGGTCCGCCACACTTTTCCTTACACCTCTCGGGCTTATCCGAGAGTCTGGCGTTGTAGGGGAGGTGTCCCCGCACGCGTGCGTATGTCAGAAGTGTCGGCAGTGTCCGCCGGCGCCGGTCCAGTGTCCACCGTTGTCTGAAAACTGCACTTTTCTGACCTCTGACCTCACTGGACGGTCCGCCACACTTTTCTTTACACCTCTCGGGCTTATCCGAGAGTGTGGCGTTGTAGGGGAGGTGTCCCCGCACGCGTGCGTATGTCAGAAGTGTCGGCAGTGTCCACCGGTGCCTGTCCAGTGTCCACCGTTGTCTGAAAACTGCACTTTTCTGACCTCTGACCTCACTGGACGGTCCGCCACACTTTTCTTTACACCTCTCGGGCTTATCCGAGAGTGTGGCGTTGTAGGGGAGGTGTCCCCGCACGCGTGCGTATGTCAGAAGTGTCGGCAGTGTCCACCGGTGCCTGTCCAGTGTCCACTGTTGTCTGAAAACGGCACTTTTCTGACCTCTGACCTCACTGGACGGTCCGCCACACTTTTTTTTACACCTCTCGGGCTTATCCGAGAGTTAGGCGTTGTAGGGGAGGTGTCCCCGCACGCGTGCGTATGTCAGAAGTGTCGGCAGTGTCCGCCGGCGCCGGTCCAATGTCCACCGTTGTCTGAAAACTGCACTTTTCTGACCTCTGACCTCACTGGACGGTCCGCCACACTTTTTTTTACATCTCTCGGGCTTATCCGAGAGTGTGGCGTTGTAGGGGAGGTGTCCCCGCACGCGTGCGTATGTCAGAAGTGTCGGCAGTGTCCGCCGGCGCCGGTCCAGTGTCCACCGTTGTCTGAAAACTGCACTTTTCTGACCTCTGATCTCACTGGACGGTCCGCCACACTTTTTTTTACATCTCTCGGGCTTATCCGAGAGTGTGGCGTTGTAGGGGAGGTGTCCCCGCACGCGTGCGTATGTCAGAAGTGTCGGCAGTGTCCGCCGGCGCCGGTCCAGTGTCCACCGTAGTCTGAAAACTGCACTTTTCTGACCTCACTGGACGGTCCGCCACACTTTTTTTTACATCTCTCGGGCTTATCCGAGAGTGTGGCGTTGTAGGGGAGGTGTCCCCGCACGCGTGCGTATGTCAGAAGTGTCGGCATTGTCCGCCGGCGCCGGTCCAGTGTCCACCGTAGTCTGAAAAGTGCACTTTTCTAACCTCTGACCTCACTGGACGGTCCGCCACACTTTTTTTTACATCTCTCGGGCTTATCCGAGAGTGTGGCGTTGTAGGGGAGGTGTCCCCGCACGCGTGCGTATGTCAGAAGTGTCGGCAGTGTCCGCCGGCGCCGGTCCATGTCCACCGTAGTCTGAAAAGTGCACTTTTCTGACCTCTGACCTCACTGGACGGTCCGCCACACTTTTCTTTACACCTCTCGGGCTTATCCGAGAGTCTGGCGTTGTAGGGGAGGTGTCCCCGCACGCGTGCGTATGTCAGAAGTGTCGGCAGTGTCCACCGGTGCCTGTCCAGTGTCCACCGTTGTCTGAAAACTGCACTTTTCTGACCTCTGACCTCACTGGACGGTCCGCCACACTTTTCTTTACACCTCTCGGGCTTATCCGAGAGTGTGGCGTTGTAGGGGAGGTGTCCCCGCACGCGTGCGTATGTCAGAAGTGTCGGCAGTGTCCACCGGTGCCTGTCCAGTGTCCACTGTTGTCTGAAAACGGCACTTTTCTGACCTCTGACCTCACTGGACGGTCCGCCACACTTTTTTTTACACCTCTCGGGCTTATCCGAGAGTTAGGCGTTGTAGGGGAGGTGTCCCCGCACGCGTGCGTATGTCAGAAGTGTCGGCAGTGTCCGCCGGCGCCGGTCCAATGTCCACCGTTGTCTGAAAACTGCACTTTTCTGACCTCTGACCTCACTGGACGGTCCGCCACACTTTTTTTTACATCTCTCGGGCTTATCCGAGAGTGTGGCGTTGTAGGGGAGGTGTCCCCGCACGCGTGCGTATGTCAGAAGTGTCGGCAGTGTCCGCCGGCGCCGGTCCAGTGTCCACCGTTGTCTGAAAACTGCACTTTTCTGACCTCTGATCTCACTGGACGGTCCGCCACACTTTTTTTTACATCTCTCGGGCTTATCCGAGAGTGTGGCGTTGTAGGGGAGGTGTCCCCGCACGCGTGCGTATGTCAGAAGTGTCGGCAGTGTCCGCCGGCGCCGGTCCAGTGTCCACCGTAGTCTGAAAACTGCACTTTTCTGACCTCACTGGACGGTCCGCCACACTTTTTTTTACATCTCTCGGGCTTATCCGAGAGTGTGGCGTTGTAGGGGAGGTGTCCCCGCACGCGTGCGTATGTCAGAAGTGTCGGCATTGTCCGCCGGCGCCGGTCCAGTGTCCACCGTAGTCTGAAAAGTGCACTTTTCTGACCTCTGACCTCACTGGACGGTCCGCCACACTTTTTTTTACATCTCTCGGGCTTATCCGAGAGTGTGGCGTTGTAGGGGAGGTGTCCCCGCACGCGTGCGTATGTCAGAAGTGTCGGCAGTGTCCGCCGGCGCCGGTCCATGTCCACCGTAGTCTGAAAAGTGCACTTTTCTGACCTCTGACCTCACTGGACGGTCCGCCACACTTTTCTTTACACCTCTCGGGCTTATCCGAGAGTCTGGCGTTGTAGGGGAGGTGTCCCCGCACGCGTGCGTATGTCAGAAGTGTCGGCAGTGTCCACCGGTGCCTGTCCAGTGTCCACCGTTGTCTGAAAACTGCACTTTTCTGACCTCTGACCTCACTGGACGGTCCGCCACACTTTTTTTTACATCTCTCGGGCTTATCCGAGAGTGTGGCGTTGTAGGGGAGGTGTCCCCGCACGCGTGCGTATGTCAGAAGTGTCGGCAGTGTCCGCCGGCGCCGGTCCAGTGTCCACCGTTGTCTGAAAACTGCACTTTTCTGACCTCTGATCTCACTGGACGGTCCGCCACACTTTTTTTTACATCTCTCGGGCTTATCCGAGAGTGTGGCGTTGTAGGGGAGGTGTCCCCGCACGCGTGCGTATGTCAGAAGTGTCGGCAGTGTCCGCCGGCGCCGGTCCAGTGTCCACCGTAGTCTGAAAACTGCACTTTTCTGACCTCACTGGACGGTCCGCCACACTTTTTTTTACATCTCTCGGGCTTATCCGAGAGTGTGGCGTTGTAGGGGAGGTGTCCCCGCACGCGTGCGTATGTCAGAAGTGTCGGCATTGTCCGCCGGCGCCGGTCCAGTGTCCACCGTAGTCTGAAAAGTGCACTTTTCTAACCTCTGACCTCACTGGACGGTCCGCCACACTTTTTTTTACATCTCTCGGGCTTATCCGAGAGTGTGGCGTTGTAGGGGAGGTGTCCCCGCACGCGTGCGTATGTCAGAAGTGTCGGCAGTGTCCGCCGGCGCCGGTCCATGTCCACCGTAGTCTGAAAAGTGCACTTTTCTGACCTCTGACCTCACTGGACGGTCCGCCACACTTTTCTTTACACCTCTCGGGCTTATCCGAGAGTCTGGCGTTGTAGGGGAGGTGTCCCCGCACGCGTGCGTATGTCAGAAGTGTCGGCAGTGTCCACCGGTGCCTGTCCAGTGTCCACCGTTGTCTGAAAACTGCACTTTTCTGACCTCTGACCTCACTGGACGGTCCGCCAAACTTTTCTTTACACCTCTCGGGCTTATCCGAGAGTGTGGCGTTGTAGGGGAGGTGTCCCCGCACGCGTGCGTATGTCAGAAGTGTCGGCAGTGTCCACCGGTGCCTGTCCAGTGTCCACTGTTGTCTGAAAACGGCACTTTTCTGACCTCTGACCTCACTGGACGGTCCGCCACACTTTTTTTTACACCTCTCGGGCTTATCCGAGAGTTAGGCGTTGTAGGGGAGGTGTCCCCGCACGCGTGCGTATGTCAGAAGTGTCGGCAGTGTCCGCCGGCGCCGGTCCAATGTCCACCGTTGTCTGAAAACTGCACTTTTCTGACCTCTGACCTCACTGGACGGTCCGCCACACTTTTTTTTACATCTCTCGGGCTTATCCGAGAGTGTGGCGTTGTAGGGGAGGTGTCCCCGCACGCGTGCGTATGTCAGAAGTGTCGGCAGTGTCCGCCGGCGCCGGTCCAGTGTCCACCGTTGTCTGAAAACTGCACTTTTCTGACCTCTGATCTCACTGGACGGTCCGCCACACTTTTTTTTACATCTCTCGGGCTTATCCGAGAGTGTGGCGTTGTAGGGGAGGTGTCCCCGCACGCGTGCGTATGTCAGAAGTGTCGGCAGTGTCCGCCGGCGCCGGTCCAGTGTCCACCGTAGTCTGAAAACTGCACTTTTCTGACCTCACTGGACGGTCCGCCACACTTTTTTTTACATCTCTCGGGCTTATCCGAGAGTGTGGCGTTGTAGGGGAGGTGTCCCCGCACGCGTGCGTATGTCAGAAGTGTCGGCATTGTCCGCCGGCGCCGGTCCAGTGTCCACCGTAGTCTGAAAAGTGCACTTTTCTGACCTCTGACCTCACTGGACGGTCCGCCACACTTTTTTTTACATCTCTCGGGCTTATCCGAGAGTGTGGCGTTGTAGGGGAGGTGTCCCCGCACGCGTGCGTATGTCAGAAGTGTCGGCAGTGTCCGCCGGCGCCGGTCCATGTCCACCGTAGTCTGAAAAGTGCACTTTTCTGACCTCTGACCTCACTGGACGGTCCGCCACACTTTTCTTTACACCTCTCGGGCTTATCCGAGAGTCTGGCGTTGTAGGGGAGGTGTCCCCGCACGCGTGCGTATGTCAGAAGTGTCGGCAGTGTCCACCGGTGCCTGTCCAGTGTCCACCGTTGTCTGAAAACTGCACTTTTCTGACCTCTGACCTCACTGGACGGTCCGCCACACTTTTTTTTACATCTCTCGGGCTTATCCGAGAGTGTGGCGTTGTAGGGGAGGTGTCCCCGCACGCGTGCGTATGTCAGAAGTGTCGGCAGTGTCCGCCGGCGCCGGTCCAGTGTCCACCGTTGTCTGAAAACTGCACTTTTCTGACCTCTGACCTCACTGGACGGTCCGCCACACTTTTCTTTACACCTCTCGGGCTTATCCGAGAGTGTGGCGTTGTAGGGGAGGTGTCCCCGCACGCGTGCGTATGTCAGAAGTGTCGGCAGTGTCCACCGGTGCCTGTCCAGTGTCCACTGTTGTCTGAAAACGGCACTTTTCTGACCTCTGACCTCACTGGACGGTCCGCCACACTTTTTTTTACACCTCTCGGGCTTATCCGAGAGTTAGGCGTTGTAGGGGAGGTGTCCCCGCACGCGTGCGTATGTCAGAAGTGTCGGCAGTGTCCGCCGGCGCCGGTCCAATGTCCACCGTTGTCTGAAAACTGCACTTTTCTGACCTCTGACCTCACTGGACGGTCCGCCACACTTTTTTTTACATCTCTCGGGCTTATCCGAGAGTGTGGCGTTGTAGGGGAGGTGTCCCCGCACGCGTGCGTATGTCAGAAGTGTCGGCAGTGTCCGCCGGCGCCGGTCCAGTGTCCACCGTTGTCTGAAAACTGCACTTTTCTGACCTCTGATCTCACTGGACGGTCCGCCACACTTTTTTTTACATCTCTCGGGCTTATCCGAGAGTGTGGCGTTGTAGGGGAGGTGTCCCCGCACGCGTGCGTATGTCAGAAGTGTCGGCAGTGTCCGCCGGCGCCGGTCCAGTGTCCACCGTAGTCTGAAAACTGCACTTTTCTGACCTCACTGGACGGTCCGCCACACTTTTTTTTACATCTCTCGGGCTTATCCGAGAGTGTGGCGTTGTAGGGGAGGTGTCCCCGCACGCGTGCGTATGTCAGAAGTGTCGGCATTGTCCGCCGGCGCCGGTCCAGTGTCCACCGTAGTCTGAAAAGTGCACTTTTCTGACCTCTGACCTCACTGGACGGTCCGCCACACTTTTTTTTACATCTCTCGGGCTTATCCGAGAGTGTGGCGTTGTAGGGGAGGTGTCCCCGCACGCGTGCGTATGTCAGAAGTGTCGGCAGTGTCCGCCGGCGCCGGTCCATGTCCACCGTAGTCTGAAAAGTGCACTTTTCTGACCTCTGACCTCACTGGACGGTCCGCCACACTTTTCTTTACACCTCTCGGGCTTATCCGAGAGTCTGGCGTTGTAGGGGAGGTGTCCCCGCACGCGTGCGTATGTCAGAAGTGTCGGCAGTGTCCGCCGGCGCCGGTCCAGTGTCCACCGTTGTCTGAAAACTGCACTTTTCTGATCTCTGACCTCACTGGACGGTCCGCCACACTTTTCTTTACACCTCTCGGGCTTATCCGAGAGTGTGGCGTTGTAGGGGAGGTGTCCCCGCACGCGTGCGTATGTCAGAAGTGTCGGCAGTGTCCACCGGTGCCTGTCCAGTGTCCACTGTTGTCTGAAAACGGCACTTTTCTGACCTCTGACCTCACTGGACGGTACGCCACACTTTTTTTTACACCTCTCGGGCTTATCCGAGAGTCTGGCGTTGTAGGGGAGGTGTCCCCGCACGCGTGCGTATGTCAGAAGTGTCGGCAGTGTCCGCCGGCGCCGGTCCAATGTCCACCGTTGTCTGAAAACTGCACTTTTCTGACCTCTGACCTCACTGGACGGTCCGCCACACTTTTTTTTACATCTCTCGGTCTTATCCGAGAGTGTGGCGTTGTAGGGGAGGTGTCCCCGCACGCGTGCGTATGTCAGAAGTGTCGGCAGTGTCCGCCGGCGCCGGTCCAGTGTCCACCGTTGTCTGAAAACTGCACTTTTCTGACCTCTGACCTCACTGGACGGTCCGCCACACTTTTTTTTACATCTCTCGGGCTTATCCGAGAGTGTGGCGTTGTAGGGGAGGTGTCCCCGCACGCGTGCGTATGTCAGAAGTGTCGGCAGTGTCCGCCGGCGCCGGTCCAGTGTCCACCGTAGTCTGAAAACTGCACTTTTCTGACCTCTGACCTCACTGGACGGTCCGCCACACTTTTCTTTACACCTCTCGGGCTTATCCGAGAGTGTGGCGTTGTAGGGGAGGTGTCCCCGCACGCGTGCGTATGTCAGAAGTGTCGGCAGTGTCCACCGGTGCCTGTCCAGTGTCCACTGTTGTCTGAAAACGGCACTTTTCTGACCTCTGACCTCACTGGACGGTCCGCCACACTTTTCTTTACACCTCTCGGGCTTATCCGAGAGTGTGGCGTTGTAGGGGAGGTGTCCCCGCACGCGTGCGTATGTCAGAAGTGTCGGCAGTGTCCGCCGGCGCCGGTCCAATGTCCACCGTTGTCTGAAAACTGCACTTTTCTGACCTCTGACCTCACTGGACGGTCCGCCACACTTTTCCTTACACCTCTCGGGCTTATCCGAGAGTCTGGCGTTGTAGGGGAGGTGTCCCCGCACGCGTGCGTATGTCAGAAGTGTCGGCAGTGTCCGCCGGCGCCGGTCCAGTGTCCACCGTTGTCTGAAAACTGCACTTTTCTGACCTCTGACCTCACTGGACGGTCCGCCACACTTTTCTTTACACCTCTCGGGCTTATCCGAGAGTGTGGCGTTGTAGGGGAGGTGTCCCCGCACGCGTGCGTATGTCAGAAGTGTCGGCAGTGTCCACCGGTGCCTGTCCAGTGTCCACCGTTGTCTGAAAACTGCACTTTTCTGACCTCTGACCTCACTGGACGGTCCGCCACACTTTTTTTTACATCTCTCGGGCTTATCCGAGAGTGTGGCGTTGTAGGGGAGGTGTCCCCGCACGCGTGCGTATGTCAGAAGTGTCGGCAGTGTCCGCCGGCGCCGGTCCAGTGTCCACCGTTGTCTGAAAACTGCACTTTTCTGACCTCTGACCTCACTGGACGGTCCGCCACACTTTTCTTTACACCTCTCGGGCTTATCCGAGAGTGTGGCGTTGTAGGGGAGGTGTCCCCGCACGCGTGCGTATGTCAGAAGTGTCGGCAGTGTCCACCGGTGCCTGTCCAGTGTCCACTGTTGTCTGAAAACGGCACTTTTCTGACCTCTGACCTCACTGGACGGTCCGCCACACTTTTTTTTACACCTCTCGGGCTTATCCGAGAGTTAGGCGTTGTAGGGGAGGTGTCCCCGCACGCGTGCGTATGTCAGAAGTGTCGGCAGTGTCCGCCGGCGCCGGTCCAATGTCCACCGTTGTCTGAAAACTGCACTTTTCTGACCTCTGACCTCACTGGACGGTCCGCCACACTTTTTTTTACATCTCTCGGGCTTATCCGAGAGTGTGGCGTTGTAGGGGAGGTGTCCCCGCACGCGTGCGTATGTCAGAAGTGTCGGCAGTGTCCGCCGGCGCCGGTCCAGTGTCCACCGTTGTCTGAAAACTGCACTTTTCTGACCTCTGATCTCACTGGACGGTCCGCCACACTTTTTTTTACATCTCTCGGGCTTATCCGAGAGTGTGGCGTTGTAGGGGAGGTGTCCCCGCACGCGTGCGTATGTCAGAAGTGTCGGCAGTGTCCGCCGGCGCCGGTCCAGTGTCCACCGTAGTCTGAAAACTGCACTTTTCTGACCTCACTGGACGGTCCGCCACACTTTTTTTTACATCTCTCGGGCTTATCCGAGAGTGTGGCGTTGTAGGGGAGGTGTCCCCGCACGCGTGCGTATGTCAGAAGTGTCGGCATTGTCCGCCGGCGCCGGTCCAGTGTCCACCGTAGTCTGAAAAGTGCACTTTTCTGACCTCTGACCTCACTGGACGGTCCGCCACACTTTTTTTTACATCTCTCGGGCTTATCCGAGAGTGTGGCGTTGTAGGGGAGGTGTCCCCGCACGCGTGCGTATGTCAGAAGTGTCGGCAGTGTCCGCCGACGCCGGTCCATGTCCACCGTAGTCTGAAAAGTGCACTTTTCTGACCTCTGACCTCACTGGACGGTCCGCCACACTTTTCTTTACACCTCTCGGGCTTATCCGAGAGTCTGGCGTTGTAGGGGAGGTGTCCCCGCACGCGTGCGTATGTCAGAAGTGTCGGCAGTGTCCGCCGGCGCCGGTCCAGTGTCCACCGTTGTCTGAAAACTGCACTTTTCTGACCTCTGATCTCACTGGACGGTCCGCCACACTTTTTTTTACATCTCTCGGGCTTATCCGAGAGTGTGGCGTTGTAGGGGAGGTGTCCCCGCACGCGTGCGTATGTCAGAAGTGTCGGCAGTGTCCACCGGTGCCTGTCCAGTGTCCACCGTTGTCTGAAAACTGCACTTTTCTGACCTCTGACCTCACTGGACGGTCCGCCACACTTTTTTTTACATCTCTCGGGCTTATCCGAGAGTGTGGCGTTGTAGGGGAGGTGTCCCCGCACGCGTGCGTATGTCAGAAGTGTCGGCAGTGTCCGCCGGCGCCGGTCCAGTGTCCACCGTTGTCTGAAAACTGCACTTTTCTGACCTCTGACCTCACTGGACGGTCCGCCACACTTTTCTTTACACCTCTCGGGCTTATCCGAGAGTGTGGCGTTGTAGGGGAGGTGTCCCCGCACGCGTGCGTATGTCAGAAGTGTCGGCAGTGTCCACCGGTGCCTGTCCAGTGTCCACCGTTGTCTGAAAACTGCACTTTTCTGACCTCTGACCTCACTGGACGGTCCGCCACACTTTTTTTTACATCTCTCGGGCTTATCCGAGAGTGTGGCGTTGTAGGGGAGGTGTCCCCGCACGCGTGCGTATGTCAGAAGTGTCGGCAGTGTCCGCCGGCGCCGGTCCAGTGTCCACCGTTGTCTGAAAACTGCACTTTTCTGACCTCTGACCTCACTGGACGGTCCGCCACACTTTTCTTTACACCTCTCGGGCTTATCCGAGAGTGTGGCGTTGTAGGGGAGGTGTCCCCGCACGCGTGCGTATGTCAGAAGTGTCGGCAGTGTCCACCGGTGCCTGTCCAGTGTCCACTGTTGTCTGAAAACGGCACTTTTCTGACCTCTGACCTCACTGGACGGTCCGCCACACTTTTTTTTACACCTCTCGGGCTTATCCGAGAGTTAGGCGTTGTAGGGGAGGTGTCCCCGCACGCGTGCGTATGTCAGAAGTGTCGGCAGTGTCCGCCGGCGCCGGTCCAATGTCCACCGTTGTCTGAAAACTGCACTTTTCTGACCTCTGACCTCACTGGACGGTCCGCCACACTTTTTTTTACATCTCTCGGGCTTATCCGAGAGTGTGGCGTTGTAGGGGAGGTGTCCCCGCACGCGTGCGTATGTCAGAAGTGTCGGCAGTGTCCGCCGGCGCCGGTCCAGTGTCCACCGTTGTCTGAAAACTGCACTTTTCTGACCTCTGATCTCACTGGACGGTCCGCCACACTTTTTTTTACATCTCTCGGGCTTATCCGAGAGTGTGGCGTTGTAGGGGAGGTGTCCCCGCACGCGTGCGTATGTCAGAAGTGTCGGCAGTGTCCGCCGGCGCCGGTCCAGTGTCCACCGTAGTCTGAAAACTGCACTTTTCTGACCTCACTGGACGGTCCGCCACACTTTTTTTTACATCTCTCGGGCTTATCCGAGAGTGTGGCGTTGTAGGGGAGGTGTCCCCGCACGCGTGCGTATGTCAGAAGTGTCGGCATTGTCCGCCGGCGCCGGTCCAGTGTCCACCGTAGTCTGAAAAGTGCACTTTTCTGACCTCTGACCTCACTGGACGGTCCGCCACACTTTTCTTTACACCTCTCGGGCTTATCCGAGAGTCTGGCGTTGTAGGGGAGGTGTCCCCGCACGCGTGCGTATGTCAGAAGTGTCGGCAGTGTCCGCCGGCGCCGGTCCAGTGTCCACCGTTGTCTGAAAACTGCACTTTTCTGACCTCTGACCTCACTGGACGGTCCGCCACACTTTTCTTTACACCTCTCGGGCTTATCCGAGAGTGTGGCGTTGTAGGGGAGGTGTCCCCGCACGCGTGCGTATGTCAGAAGTGTCGGCAGTGTCCACCGGTGCCTGTCCAGTGTCCACTGTTGTCTGAAAACGGCACTTTTCTGACCTCTGACCTCACTGGACGGTACGCCACACTTTTTTTTACACCTCTCGGGCTTATCCGAGAGTCTGGCGTTGTAGGGGAGGTGTCCCCGCACGCGTGCGTATGTCAGAAGTGTCGGCAGTGTCCGCCGGCGCCGGTCCAATGTCCACCGTTGTCTGAAAACTGCACTTTTCTGACCTCTGACCTCACTGGACGGTCCGCCACACTTTTTTTTACATCTCTCGGTCTTATCCGAGAGTGTGGCGTTGTAGGGGAGGTGTCCCCGCACGCGTGCGTATGTCAGAAGTGTCGGCAGTGTCCGCCGGCGCCGGTCCAGTGTCCACCGTTGTCTGAAAACTGCACTTTTCTGACCTCTGACCTCACTGGACGGTCCGCCACACTTTTTTTTACATCTCTCGGGCTTATCCGAGAGTGTGGCGTTGTAGGGGAGGTGTCCCCGCACGCGTGCGTATGTCAGAAGTGTCGGCAGTGTCCGCCGGCGCCGGTCCAGTGTCCACCGTAGTCTGAAAACTGCACTTTTCTGACCTCTGACCTCACTGGACGGTCCGCCACACTTTTTTTTACATCTCTCGGGCTTATCCGAGAGTGTGGCGTTGTAGGGGAGGTGTCCCCGCACGCGTGCGTATGTCAAAAGTGTCGGCAGTGTCCGCCGGCGCCGGTCCAGTGTCCACCGTTGTCTGAAAACTGCACTTTTCTGACCTCTGACCTCACTGGACGGTCCGCCACACTTTTCTTTACACCTCTCGGGCTTATCCGAGAGTCTGGCGTTGTAGGGGAGGTGTCCCCGCACGCGTGCGTATGTCAGAAGTGTCGGCAGTGTCCGCCGGCGCCGGTCCAGTGTCCACCGTTGTCTGAAAACTGCACTTTTCTGACCTCTGACCTCACTGGACGGTCCGCCACACTTTTCTTTACACCTCTCGGGCTTATCCGAGAGTCTGGCGTTGTAGGGGAGGTGTCCCCGCACGCTTGCGTATGTCAGAAGTGTCGGCAGTGTCCGCCGGCGCCGGTCCAGTGTCCACCGTTGTCTGAAAACTGCACTTTTCTGACCTCTGACCTCACTGGACGGTCCGCCACACTTTTTTTTACATCTCTCGGGCTTATCCGAGAGTGTGGCGTTGTAGGGGAGGTGTCCCCGCACGCGTGCGTATGTCAGAAGTGTCGGCAGTGTCCGCCGGCGCCGGTCCAGTGTCCACCGTTGTCTGAAAACTGCACTTTTCTGACCTCTGACCTCACTGGACGGTCCGCCACACTTTTCTTTACACCTCTCGGGCTTATCCGAGAGTGTGGCGTTGTAGGGGAGGTGTCCCCGCACGCGTGCGTATGTCAGAAGTGTCGGCAGTGTCCACCGGTGCCTGTCCAGTGTCCACTGTTGTCTGAAAACGGCACTTTTCTGACCTCTGACCTCACTGGACGGTACGCCACACTTTTTTTTACACCTCTCGGGCTTATCCGAGAGTCTGGCGTTGTAGGGGAGGTGTCCCCGCACGCGTGCGTATGTCAGAAGTGTCGGCAGTGTCCGCCGGCGCCGGTCCAATGTCCACCGTTGTCTGAAAACTGCACTTTTCTGACCTCTGACCTCACTGGACGGTCCGCCACACTTTTTTTTACATCTCTCGGTCTTATCCGAGAGTTTGGCGTTGTAGGGGAGGTGTCCCCGCACGCGTGCGTATGTCAGAAGTGTCGGCAGTGTCCGCCGGCGCCGGTCCAGTGTCCACCGTAGTCTGAAAACTGCACTTTTCTGACCTCACTGGACGGTCCAGTGTCCACCGTAGTCTGAAAAGTGCACTTTTCTGACCTCTGACCTCACTGGACGGTCCGCCACACTTTTTTTTACATCTCTCGGGCTTATCCGAGAGTGTGGCGTTGTAGGGGAGGTGTCCCCGCACGCGTGCGTATGTCAGAAGTGTCGGCAGTGTCCGCCGGCGCCGGTCCATGTCCACCGTAGTCTGAAAAGTGCACTTTTCTGACCTCTGACCTCACTGGACGGTCCGCCACACTTTTCTTTACACCTCTCGGGCTTATCCGAGAGTCTGGCGTTGTAGGGGAGGTGTCCCCGCACGCGTGCGTATGTCAGAAGTGTCGGCAGTGTCCACCGGTGCCTGTCCAGTGTCCACTGTTGTCTGAAAACGGCACTTTTCTGACCTCTGACCTCACTGGACGGTACGCCACACTTTTTTTTACACCTCTCGGGCTTATCCGAGAGTCTGGCGTTGTAGGGGAGGTGTCCCCGCACGCGTGCGTATGTCAGAAGTGTCGGCAGTGTCCGCCGGCGCCGGTCCAATGTCCACCGTTGTCTGAAAACTGCACTTTTCTGACCTCTGACCTCACTGGACGGTCCGCCACACTTTTTTTTACATCTCTCGGTCTTATCCGAGAGTGTGGCGTTGTAGGGGAGGTGTCCCCGCACGCGTGCGTATGTCAGAAGTGTCGGCAGTGTCCGCCGGCGCCGGTCCAGTGTCCACCGTTGTCTGAAAACTGCACTTTTCTGACCTCTGACCTCACTGGACGGTCCGCCACACTTTTTTTTACATCTCTCGGGCTTATCCGAGAGTGTGGCGTTGTAGGGGAGGTGTCCCCGCACGCGTGCGTATGTCAGAAGTGTCGGCAGTGTCCGCCGGCGCCGGTCCAATGTCCACCGTTGTCTGAAAACTGCACTTTTCTGACCTCTGACCTCACTGGACGGTCCGCCACACTTTTTTTTACATCTCTCGGTCTTATCCGAGAGTGTGGCGTTGTAGGGGAGGTGTCCCCGCACGCGTGCGTATGTCAGAAGTGTCGGCAGTGTCCGCCGGCGCCGGTCCAGTGTCCACCGTTGTCTGAAAACTGCACTTTTCTGACCTCTGACCTCACTGGACGGTCCGCCACACTTTTTTTTACATCTCTCGGGCTTATCCGAGAGTGTGGCGTTGTAGGGGAGGTGTCCCCGCACGCGTGCGTATGTCAGAAGTGTCGGCAGTGTCCGCCGGCGCCGGTCCAATGTCCACCGTTGTCTGAAAACTGCACTTTTCTGACCTCTGACCTCACTGGACGGTCCGCCACACTTTTTTTTACATCTCTCGGTCTTATCCGAGAGTGTGGCGTTGTAGGGGAGGTGTCCCCGCACGCGTGCGTATGTCAGAAGTGTCGGCAGTGTCCGCCGGCGCCGGTCCAGTGTCCACCGTTGTCTGAAAACTGCACTTTTCTGACCTCTGACCTCACTGGACGGTCCGCCACACTTTTTTTTACATCTCTCGGGCTTATCCGAGAGTGTGGCGTTGTAGGGGAGGTGTCCCCGCACGCGTGCGTATGTCAAAAGTGTCGGCAGTGTCCGCCGGCGCCGGTCCAGTGTCCACCGTTGTCTGAAAACTGCACTTTTCTGACCTCTGACCTCACTGGACGGTCCGCCACACTTTTCTTTACACCTCTCGGGCTTATCCGAGAGTCTGGCGTTGTAGGGGAGGTGTCCCCGCACGCTTGCGTATGTCAGAAGTGTCGGCAGTGTCCGCCGGCGCCGGTCCAGTGTCCACCGTTGTCTGAAAACTGCACTTTTCTGACCTCTGACCTCACTGGACGGTCCGCCACACTTTTTTTTACATCTCTCGGGCTTATCCGAGAGTGTGGCGTTGTAGGGGAGGTGTCCCCGCACGCGTGCGTATGTCAGAAGTGTCGGCAGTGTCCGCCGGCGCCGGTCCAGTGTCCACCGTTGTCTGAAAACTGCACTTTTCTGACCTCTGACCTCACTGGACGGTCCGCCACACTTTTCTTTACACCTCTCGGGCTTATCCGAGAGTGTGGCGTTGTAGGGGAGGTGTCCCCGCACGCGTGCGTATGTCAGAAGTGTCGGCAGTGTCCGCCGGCGCCGGTCCAGTGTCCACCGTTGTCTGAAAACTGCACTTTTCTGACCTCTGACCTCACTGGACGGTCCGCCACACTTTTTTTTACATCTCTCGGGCTTATCCGAGAGTGTGGCGTTGTAGGGGAGGTGTCCCCGCACGCGTGCGTATGTCAGAAGTGTCGGCAGTGTCCGCCGGCGCCGGTCCAGTGTCCACCGTTGTCTGAAAACTGCACTTTTCTGACCTCTGACCTCACTGGACGGTCCGCCACACTTTTCTTTACACCTCTCGGGCTTATCCGAGAGTGTGGCGTTGTAGGGGAGGTGTCCCCGCACGCGTGCGTATGTCAGAAGTGTCGGCAGTGTCCACCGGTGCCTGTCCAGTGTCCACTGTTGTCTGAAAACGGCACTTTTCTGACCTCTGACCTCACTGGACGGTCCGCCACACTTTCTTTTACATCTCTCGGGCTTATCCGAGAGTGTGGCGTTGTAGGGGAGGTGTCCCCGCACGCGTACGTATGTCAGAAGTGTCGGCAGTGTCCGCCGGCGCCGGTCCAGTGTCCACCGTAGTCTGAAAACTGCACTTTTCTGACCTCTGACCTCACTGGACGGTCCGCCACACTTTTTTTTACATCTCTCGGGCTTATCCGAGAGTGTGGCGTTGTAGGGGAGGTGTCCCCGCACGCGTGCTATGTCAGAAGTGTCGGCAGTGTCCGCCGGCGCCGGTCCAGTGTCCACCGTAGTCTGAAAACTGCACTTTTCTGACCTCTGACCTCACTGGACGGTCCGCCACACTTTTTTTTACATCTCTCGGGCTTATCCGAGAGTGTGGCGTTGTAGGGGAGGTGTCCCCGCACGCGTGCGTATGTCAGAAGTGTCGGCAGTGTCCGCCGGCGCCGGTCCATGTCCACCGTAGTCTGAAAACTGCACTTTTCTGACCTCTGACCTCACTGGACGGTCCGCCACACTTTTCTTTACACCTCTCGGGCTTATCCGAGAGTCTGGCGTTGTAGGGGAGGTGTCCCCGCACGCGTGCGTATGTCAGAAGTGTCGGCAGTGTCCGCCGGCGCCGGTCCAGTGTCCACCGTTGTCTGAAAACTGCACTTTTCTGACCTCTGACCTCACTGGACGGTCCGCCACACTTTTCTTTACACCTCTCGGGCTTATCCGAGAGTGTGGCGTTGTAGGGGAGGTGTCCCCGCACGCGTGCGTATGTCAGAAGTGTCGGCAGTGTCCACCGGTGCCTGTCCAGTGTCCACTGTTGTCTGAAAACGGCACTTTTCTGACCTCTGACCTCACTGGACGGTACGCCACACTTTTTTTTACACCTCTCGGGCTTATCCGAGAGTCTGGCGTTGTAGGGGAGGTGTCCCCGCACGCGTGCGTATGTCAGAAGTGTCGGCAGTGTCCGCCGGCGCCGGTCCAATGTCCACCGTTGTCTGAAAACTGCACTTTTCTGACCTCTGACCTCACTGGACGGTCCGCCACACTTATTTTTACATCTCTCGGTCTTATCCGAGAGTGTGGCGTTGTAGGGGAGGTGTCCCCGCACGCGTGCGTATGTCAGAAGTGTCGGCAGTGTCCGCCGGCGCCGGTCCAGTGTCCACCGTTGTCTGAAAACTGCACTTTTCTGACCTCTGACCTCACTGGACGGTCCGCCACACTTATTTTTACATCTCTCGGTCTTATCCGAGAGTGTGGCGTTGTAGGGGAGGTGTCCCCGCACGCGTGCGTATGTCAGAAGTGTCGGCAGTGTCCGCCGGCGCCGGTCCAGTGTCCACCGTTGTCTGAAAACTGCACTATTCTGACCTCTGACCTCACTGGACGGTCCGCCACACTTTTCTTTACACCTCTCGGGCTTATCCGAGAGTCTGGCGTTGTAGGGGAGGTGTCCCCGCACGCGTGCGTATGTCAGAAGTGTCGGCAGTGTCCGCCGGCGCCGGTCCAGTGTCCACCGTTGTCTGAAAACTGCACTATTCTGACCTCTGACCTCACTGGACGGTCCGCCACACTTTTCTTTACACCTCTCGGGCTTATCCGAGAGTGTGGCGTTGTAGGGGAGGTGTCCCCGCACGCGTGCGTATGTCAGAAGTGTCGGCAGTGTCCACCGGTGCCTGTCCAGTGTCCACTGTTGTCTGAAAACGGCACTTTTCTGACCTCTGACCTCACTGGACGGTCCGCCACACTTTTTTTTACACCTCTCGGGCTTATCCGAGAGTGTGGCGTTGTAGGGGAGGTGTCCCCGCACGCGTGCGTATGTCAGAAGTGTCGGCAGTGTCCGCCGGCGCCGGTCCAGTGTCCACCGTTGTCTGAAAACTGCACTTTTCTGACCTCTGACCTCACTGGACGGTCCGCCACACTTTTCTTTACACCTCTCGGGCTTATCCGAGAGTCTGGCGTTGTAGGGGAGGTGTCCCCGCACGCGTGCGTATGTCAGAAGTGTCGGCAGTGTCCGCCGGCGCCGGTCCAGTGTCCACCGTTGTCTGAAAACTGCACTTTTCTGACCTCTGACCTCACTGGACGGTCCGCCACACTTTTTTTTACATCTCTCGGGCTTATCCGAGAGTGTGGCGTTGTAGGGGAGGTGTCCCCGCACGCGTGCGTATGTCAGAAGTGTCGGCAGTGTCCGCCGGCGCCGGTCCAGTGTCCACCGTTGTCTGAAAACTGCACTTTTCTGACCTCTGACCTCACTGGACGGTCCGCCACACTTTTCTTTACACCTCTCGGGCTTATCCGAGAGTCTGGCGTTGTAGGGGAGGTGTCCCCGCACGCGTGCGTATGTCAGAAGTGTCGGCAGTGTCCGCCGGCGCCGGTCCAGTGTCCACCGTTGTCTGAAAACTGCACTTTTCTGACCTCTGACCTCACTGGACGGTCCGCCACACTTTTCTTTACACCTCTCGGGCTTATCCGAGAGTCTGGCGTTGTAGGGGAGGTGTCCCCGCACGCGTGCGTATGTCAGAAGTGTCGGCAGTGTCCGCCGGCGCCGGTCCAGTGTCCACCGTTGTCTGAAAACTGCACTTTTCTGACCTCTGACCTCACTGGACGGTCCGCCACACTTTTTTTTACACCTCTCGGGCTTATCCGAGAGTGTGGCGTTGTAGGGGAGGTGTCCCCGCACGCGTGCGTATGTCAGAAGTGTCGGCAGTGTCCGCCGGCGCCGGTCCAGTGTCCACCGTTGTCTGAAAACTGCACTTTTCTGACCTCTGACCTCACTGGACGGTCCGCCACACTTTTTTTTACATCTCCCGGGCTTATCCGAGAGTGTGGCATTGTAGGGGAGGTGTCCCCGCACGCGTGCGTATGTCAGAAGTGTCGGCAGTGTCCGCCGGCGCCGGTCCAGTGTCCACCGTTGTCTGAAAACTGCACTTTTCTGACCTCTGACCTCACTGGACGGTCCGCCACACTTTTCTTTACACCTCTCGGGCTTATCCGAGAGTGTGGCGTTGTAGGGGAGGTGTCCCCGCACGCGTGCGTATGTCAGAAGTGTCGGCAGTGTCCACCGGTGCCTGTCCAGTGTCCACTGTTGTCTGAAAACGGCACTTTTCTGACCTCTGACCTCACTGGACGGTCCGCCACACTTTTTTTTACACCTCTCGGGCTTATCCGAGAGTGTGGCGTTGTAGGGGAGGTGTCCCCGCACGCGTGCGTATGTCAGAAGTGTCGGCAGTGTCCGCCGGCGCCGGTCCAGTGTCCACCGTTGTCTGAAAACTGCACTTTTCTGACCTCTGACCTCACTGGACGGTCCGCCACACTTTTTTTTACATCTCTCGGGCTTATCCGAGAGTGTGGCGTTGTAGGGGAGGTGTCCCCGCACGCGTGCGTATGTCAGAAGTGTCGGCAGTGTCCGCCGGCGCCGGTCCAGTGTCCACCGTTGTCTGAAAACTGCACTTTTCTGACCTCTGACCTCACTGGACGGTCCGCCACACTTTTCTTTACACCTCTCGGGCTTATCCGAGAGTGTGGCGTTGTAGGGGAGGTGTCCCCGCACGCGTGCGTATGGCAGAAGTGTCGGCAGTGTCCACCGGTGCCTGTCCAGTGTCCACTGTTGTCTGAAAACGGCACTTTTCTGACCTCTGACCTCACTGGACGGTCCGCCACACTTTTTTTTACACCTCTCGGGCTTATCCGAGAGTGTGGCGTTGTAGGGGAGGTGTCCCCGCACGCGTGCGTATGTCAGAAGTGTCGGCAGTGTCCGCCGGCGCCGGTCCAGTGTCCACCGTTGTCTGAAAACTGCACTTTTCTGACCTCTGACCTCACTGGACGGTCCGCCACACTTTTTTTTACATCTCTCGGGCTTATCCGAGAGTGTGGCGTTGTAGGGGAGGTGTCCCCGCACGCGTGCGTATGTCAGAAGTGTCGGCAGTGTCCGCCGGCGCCGGTCCAGTGTCCACCGTTGTCTGAAAACTGCACTTTTCTGACCTCTGACCTCACTGGACGGTCCGCCACACTTTTCTTTACACCTCTCGGGCTTATCCGAGAGTGTGGCGTTGTAGGGGAGGTGTCCCCGCACGCGTGCGTATGTCAGAAGTGTCGGCAGTGTCCACCGGTGCCTGTCCAGTGTCCACTGTTGTCTGAAAACGGCACTTTTCTGACCTCTGACCTCACTGGACGGTCCGCCACACTTTCTTTTACATCTCTCGGGCTTATCCGAGAGTGTGGCGTTGTAGGGGAGGTGTCCCCGCACGCGTACGTATGTCAGAAGTGTCGGCAGTGTCCGCCGGCGCCGGTCCAGTGTCCACCGTAGTCTGAAAACTGCACTTTTCTGACCTCTGACCTCACTGGACGGTCCGCCACACTTTTTTTTACATCTCTCGGGCTTATCCGAGAGTGTGGCGTTGTAGGGGAGGTGTCCCCGCACGCGTGCTATGTCAGAAGTGTCGGCAGTGTCCGCCGGCGCCGGTCCAGTGTCCACCGTAGTCTGAAAACTGCACTTTTCTGACCTCTGACCTCACTGGACGGTCCGCCACACTTTTTTTTACATCTCTCGGGCTTATCCGAGAGTGTGGCGTTGTAGGGGAGGTGTCCCCGCACGCGTGCGTATGTCAGAAGTGTCGGCAGTGTCCGCCGGCGCCGGTCCATGTCCACCGTAGTCTGAAAACTGCACTTTTCTGACCTCTGACCTCACTGGACGGTCCGCCACACTTTTCTTTACACCTCTCGGGCTTATCCGAGAGTCTGGCGTTGTAGGGGAGGTGTCCCCGCACGCGTGCGTATGTCAGAAGTGTCGGCAGTGTCCGCCGGCGCCGGTCCAGTGTCCACCGTTGTCTGAAAACTGCACTTTTCTGACCTCTGACCTCACTGGACGGTCCGCCACACTTTTCTTTACACCTCTCGGGCTTATCCGAGAGTGTGGCGTTGTAGGGGAGGTGTCCCCGCACGCGTGCGTATGTCAGAAGTGTCGGCAGTGTCCACCGGTGCCTGTCCAGTGTCCACTGTTGTCTGAAAACGGCACTTTTCTGACCTCTGACCTCACTGGACGGTACGCCACACTTTTTTTTACACCTCTCGGGCTTATCCGAGAGTCTGGCGTTGTAGGGGAGGTGTCCCCGCACGCGTGCGTATGTCAGAAGTGTCGGCAGTGTCCGCCGGCGCCGGTCCAATGTCCACCGTTGTCTGAAAACTGCACTTTTCTGACCTCTGACCTCACTGGACGGTCCGCCACACTTATTTTTACATCTCTCGGTCTTATCCGAGAGTGTGGCGTTGTAGGGGAGGTGTCCCCGCACGCGTGCGTATGTCAGAAGTGTCGGCAGTGTCCGCCGGCGCCGGTCCAGTGTCCACCGTTGTCTGAAAACTGCACTTTTCTGACCTCTGACCTCACTGGACGGTCCGCCACACTTTTTTTTACATCTCTCGGGCTTATCCGAGAGTGTGGCGTTGTAGGGGAGGTGTCCCCGCACGCGTGCGTATGTCAGAAGTGTCGGCAGTGTCCGCCGGCGCCGGTCCAGTGTCCACCGTTGTCTGAAAACTGCACTTTTCTGACCTCTGATCTCACTGGACGGTCCGCCACACTTTTTTTTACATCTCTCGGGCTTATCCGAGAGTGTGGCGTTGTAGGGGAGGTGTCCCCGCACGCGTGCGTATGTCAGAAGTGTCGGCAGTGTCCGCCGGCGCCGGTCCAGTGTCCACCGTAGTCTGAAAACTGCACTTTTCTGACCTCTGACCTCACTGGACGGTCTGCCACACTTTTTTTTACATCTCTCGGGCTTATCCGAGAGTGTGGCGTTGTAGGGGAGGTGTCCCCGCACGCGTGCGTATGTCAGAAGTGTCGGCAGTGTCCGCCGGCGCCGGTCCAGTGTCCACCGTAGTCTGAAAACTGCACTTTTCTGACCTCTGACCTCACTGGACGGTCCGCCACACTTTTTTTTACATCTCTCGGGCTTATCCGAGAGTGTGGCGTTGTAGGGGAGGTGTCCCCGCACGCGTGCGTATGTCAGAAGTGTCGGCAGTGTCCGCCGGTGCCGGTCCATGTCCACCGTAGTCTGAAAACTGCACTTTTCTGACCTCTGACCTCACTGGACGGTCCGCCACACTTTTCTTTACACCTCTCGGGCTTATCCGAGAGTCTGGCGTTGTAGGGGAGGTGTCCCCGCACGCGTGCGTATGTCAGAAGTGTCGGCAGTGTCCGCCGGCGCCGGTCCAGTGTCCACCGTTGTCTGAAAACTGCACTTTTCTGACCTCTGACCTCACTGGACGGTCCGCCACACTTTTCTTTACACCTCTCGGGCTTATCCGAGAGTGTGGCGTTGTAGGGGAGGTGTCCCCGCACGCGTGCGTATGTCAGAAGTGTCGGCAGTGTCCACCGGTGCCTGTCCAGTGTCCACTGTTGTCTGAAAACGGCACTTTTCTGACCTCTGACCTCACTGGACGGTACGCCACACTTTTTTTTACACCTCTCGGGCTTATCCGAGAGTCTGGCGTTGTAGGGGAGGTGTCCCCGCACGCGTGCGTATGTCAGAAGTGTCGGCAGTGTCCGCCGGCGCCGGTCCAATGTCCACTGTTGTCTGAAAACTGCACTTTTCTGACCTCTGACCTCACTGGACGGTCCGCCACACTTTTTTTTACATCTCTCGGGCTTATCCGAGAGTGTGGCGTTGTAGGGGAGGTGTCCCCGCACGCGTGCGTATGTCAGAAGTGTCGGCAGTGTCCGCCGGCGCCGGTCCAGTGTCCACCGTTGTCTGAAAACTGCACTTTTCTGACCTCTGACCTCACTGGACGGTCCGCCACACTTTTCTTTACACCTCTCGGGCTTATCCGAGAGTCTGGCGTTGTAGGGGAGGTGTCCCCGCACGCGTGCGTATGTCAGAAGTGTCGGCAGTGTCCGCCGGCGCCGGTCCAGTGTCCACCGTTGTCTGAAAACTGCACTATTCTGACCTCTGACCTCACTGGACGGTCCGCCACACTTTTCTTTACACCTCTCGGGCTTATCCGAGAGTGTGGCGTTGTAGGGGAGGTGTCCCCGCACGCGTGCGTATGTCAGAAGTGTCGGCAGTGTCCACCGGTGCCTGTCCAGTGTCCACTGTTGTCTGAAAACGGCACTTTTCTGACCTCTGACCTCACTGGACGGTCCGCCACACTTTTTTTTACACCTCTCGGGCTTATCCGAGAGTGTGGCGTTGTAGGGGAGGTGTCCCCGCACGCGTGCGTATGTCAGAAGTGTCGGCAGTGTCCGCCGGCGCCGGTCCAGTGTCCACCGTTGTCTGAAAACTGCACTTTTCTGACCTCTGACCTCACTGGACGGTCCGCCACACTTTTCTTTACACCTCTCGGGCTTATCCGAGAGTCTGGCGTTGTAGGGGAGGTGTCCCCGCACGCGTGCGTATGTCAGAAGTGTCGGCAGTGTCCGCCGGCGCCGGTCCAGTGTCCACCGTTGTCTGAAAACTGCACTTTTCTGACCTCTGACCTCACTGGACGGTCCGCCACACTTTTTTTTACATCTCTCGGGCTTATCCGAGAGTGTGGCGTTGTAGGGGAGGTGTCCCCGCACGCGTGCGTATGTCAGAAGTGTCGGCAGTGTCCGCCGGCGCCGGTCCAGTGTCCACCGTTGTCTGAAAACTGCACTTTTCTGACCTCTGATCTCACTGGACGGTCCGCCACACTTTTTTTTACATCTCTCGGGCTTATCCGAGAGTGTGGCGTTGTAGGGGAGGTGTCCCCGCACGCGTGCGTATGTCAGATGTGTCGGCAGTGTCCGCCGGCGCCGGTCCAGTGTCCACCGTAGTCTGAAAACTGCACTTTTCTGACCTCTGACCTCACTGGACGGTCTGCCACACTTTTTTTTACATCTCTCGGGCTTATCCGAGAGTGTGGCGTTGTAGGGGAGGTGTCCCCGCACGCGTGCGTATGTCAGAAGTGTCGGCAGTGTCCGCCGGCGCCGGTCCAGTGTCCACCGTAGTCTGAAAACTGCACTTTTCTGACCTCTGACCTCACTGGACGGTCCGCCACACTTTTTTTTACATCTCTCGGGCTTATCCGAGAGTGTGGCGTTGTAGGGGAGGTGTCCCCGCACGCGTGCGTATGTCAGAAGTGTCGGCAGTGTCCGCCGGTGCCGGTCCATGTCCACCGTAGTCTGAAAACTGCACTTTTCTGACCTCTGACCTCACTGGACGGTCCGCCACACTTTTCTTTACACCTCTCGGGCTTATCCGAGAGTCTGGCGTTGTAGGGGAGGTGTCCCCGCACGCGTGCGTATGTCAGAAGTGTCGGCAGTGTCCGCCGGCGCCGGTCCAGTGTCCACCGTTGTCTGAAAACTGCACTTTTCTGACCTCTGACCTCACTGGACGGTCCGCCACACTTTTCTTTACACCTCTCGGGCTTATCCGAGAGTGTGGCGTTGTAGGGGAGGTGTCCCCGCACGCGTGCGTATGTCAGAAGTGTCGGCAGTGTCCACCGGTGCCTGTCCAGTGTCCACTGTTGTCTGAAAACGGCACTTTTCTGACCTCTGACCTCACTGGACGGTACGCCACACTTTTTTTTACACCTCTCGGGCTTATCCGAGAGTCTGGCGTTGTAGGGGAGGTGTCCCCGCACGCGTGCGTATGTCAGAAGTGTCGGCAGTGTCCGCCGGCGCCGGTCCAATGTCCACTGTTGTCTGAAAACTGCACTTTTCTGACCTCTGACCTCACTGGACGGTCCGCCACACTTTTTTTTACATCTCTCGGGCTTATCCGAGAGTGTGGCGTTGTAGGGGAGGTGTCCCCGCACGCGTGCGTATGTCAGAAGTGTCGGCAGTGTCCGCCGGCGCCGGTCCAGTGTCCACCGTTGTCTGAAAACTGCACTTTTCTGACCTCTGACCTCACTGGACGGTCCGCCACACTTTTCTTTACACCTCTCGGGCTTATCCGAGAGTCTGGCGTTGTAGGGGAGGTGTCCCCGCACGCGTGCGTATGTCAGAAGTGTCGGCAGTGTCCGCCGGCGCCGGTCCAGTGTCCACCGTTGTCTGAAAACTGCACTATTCTGACCTCTGACCTCACTGGACGGTCCGCCACACTTTTCTTTACACCTCTCGGGCTTATCCGAGAGTGTGGCGTTGTAGGGGAGGTGTCCCCGCACGCGTGCGTATGTCAGAAGTGTCGGCAGTGTCCACCGGTGCCTGTCCAGTGTCCACTGTTGTCTGAAAACGGCACTTTTCTGACCTCTGACCTCACTGGACGGTCCGCCACACTTTTTTTTACACCTCTCGGGCTTATCCGAGAGTGTGGCGTTGTAGGGGAGGTGTCCCCGCACGCGTGCGTATGTCAGAAGTGTCGGCAGTGTCCGCCGGCGCCGGTCCAGTGTCCACCGTTGTCTGAAAACTGCACTTTTCTGACCTCTGACCTCACTGGACGGTCCGCCACACTTTTCTTTACACCTCTCGGGCTTATCCGAGAGTCTGGCGTTGTAGGGGAGGTGTCCCCGCACGCGTGCGTATGTCAGAAGTGTCGGCAGTGTCCGCCGGCGCCGGTCCAGTGTCCACCGTTGTCTGAAAACTGCACTTTTCTGACCTCTGACCTCACTGGACGGTCCGCCACACTTTTTTTTACATCTCTCGGGCTTATCCGAGAGTGTGGCGTTGTAGGGGAGGTGTCCCCGCACGCGTGCGTATGTCAGAAGTGTCGGCAGTGTCCGCCGGCGCCGGTCCAGTGTCCACCGTTGTCTGAAAACTGCACTTTTCTGACCTCTGACCTCACTGGACGGTCCGCCACACTTTTCTTTACACCTCTCGGGCTTATCCGAGAGTCTGGCGTTGTAGGGGAGGTGTCCCCGCACGCGTGCGTATGTCAGAAGTGTCGGCAGTGTCCGCCGGCGCCGGTCCAGTGTCCACCGTTGTCTGAAAACTGCACTTTTCTGACCTCTGACCTCACTGGACGGTCCGCCACACTTTTCTTTACACCTCTCGGGCTTATCCGAGAGTCTGGCGTTGTAGGGGAGGTGTCCCCGCACGCGTGCGTATGTCAGAAGTGTCGGCAGTGTCCGCCGGCGCCGGTCCAGTGTCCACCGTTGTCTGAAAACTGCACTTTTCTGACCTCTGACCTCACTGGACGGTCCGCCACACTTTTTTTTACACCTCTCGGGCTTATCCGAGAGTGTGGCGTTGTAGGGGAGGTGTCCCCGCACGCGTGCGTATGTCAGAAGTGTCGGCAGTGTCCGCCGGCGCCGGTCCAGTGTCCACCGTTGTCTGAAAACTGCACTTTTCTGACCTCTGACCTCACTGGACGGTCCGCCACACTTTTTTTTACATCTCCCGGGCTTATCCGAGAGTGTGGCATTGTAGGGGAGGTGTCCCCGCACGCGTGCGTATGTCAGAAGTGTCGGCAGTGTCCGCCGGCGCCGGTCCAGTGTCCACCGTTGTCTGAAAACTGCACTTTTCTGACCTCTGACCTCACTGGACGGTCCGCCACACTTTTCTTTACACCTCTCGGGCTTATCCGAGAGTGTGGCGTTGTAGGGGAGGTGTCCCCGCACGCGTGCGTATGTCAGAAGTGTCGGCAGTGTCCACCGGTGCCTGTCCAGTGTCCACTGTTGTCTGAAAACGGCACTTTTCTGACCTCTGACCTCACTGGACGGTCCGCCACACTTTTTTTTACACCTCTCGGGCTTATCCGAGAGTGTGGCGTTGTAGGGGAGGTGTCCCCGCACGCGTGCGTATGTCAGAAGTGTCGGCAGTGTCCGCCGGCGCCGGTCCAGTGTCCACCGTTGTCTGAAAACTGCACTTTTCTGACCTCTGACCTCACTGGACGGTCCGCCACACTTTTTTTTACATCTCTCGGGCTTATCCGAGAGTGTGGCGTTGTAGGGGAGGTGTCCCCGCACGCGTGCGTATGTCAGAAGTGTCGGCAGTGTCCGCCGGCGCCGGTCCAGTGTCCACCGTTGTCTGAAAACTGCACTTTTCTGACCTCTGACCTCACTGGACGGTCCGCCACACTTTTCTTTACACCTCTCGGGCTTATCCGAGAGTGTGGCGTTGTAGGGGAGGTGTCCCCGCACGCGTGCGTATGGCAGAAGTGTCGGCAGTGTCCACCGGTGCCTGTCCAGTGTCCACTGTTGTCTGAAAACGGCACTTTTCTGACCTCTGACCTCACTGGACGGTCCGCCACACTTTTTTTTACACCTCTCGGGCTTATCCGAGAGTGTGGCGTTGTAGGGGAGGTGTCCCCGCACGCGTGCGTATGTCAGAAGTGTCGGCAGTGTCCGCCGGCGCCGGTCCAGTGTCCACCGTTGTCTGAAAACTGCACTTTTCTGACCTCTGACCTCACTGGACGGTCCGCCACACTTTTTTTTACATCTCTCGGGCTTATCCGAGAGTGTGGCGTTGTAGGGGAGGTGTCCCCGCACGCGTGCGTATGTCAGAAGTGTCGGCAGTGTCCGCCGGCGCCGGTCCAGTGTCCACCGTTGTCTGAAAACTGCACTTTTCTGACCTCTGACCTCACTGGACGGTCCGCCACACTTTTCTTTACACCTCTCGGGCTTATCCGAGAGTGTGGCGTTGTAGGGGAGGTGTCCCCGCACGCGTGCGTATGTCAGAAGTGTCGGCAGTGTCCACCGGTGCCTGTCCAGTGTCCACTGTTGTCTGAAAACGGCACTTTTCTGACCTCTGACCTCACTGGACGGTCCGCCACACTTTCTTTTACATCTCTCGGGCTTATCCGAGAGTGTGGCGTTGTAGGGGAGGTGTCCCCGCACGCGTACGTATGTCAGAAGTGTCGGCAGTGTCCGCCGGCGCCGGTCCAGTGTCCACCGTAGTCTGAAAACTGCACTTTTCTGACCTCTGACCTCACTGGACGGTCCGCCACACTTTTTTTTACATCTCTCGGGCTTATCCGAGAGTGTGGCGTTGTAGGGGAGGTGTCCCCGCACGCGTGCTATGTCAGAAGTGTCGGCAGTGTCCGCCGGCGCCGGTCCAGTGTCCACCGTAGTCTGAAAACTGCACTTTTCTGACCTCTGACCTCACTGGACGGTCCGCCACACTTTTTTTTACATCTCTCGGGCTTATCCGAGAGTGTGGCGTTGTAGGGGAGGTGTCCCCGCACGCGTGCGTATGTCAGAAGTGTCGGCAGTGTCCGCCGGCGCCGGTCCATGTCCACCGTAGTCTGAAAACTGCACTTTTCTGACCTCTGACCTCACTGGACGGTCCGCCACACTTTTCTTTACACCTCTCGGGCTTATCCGAGAGTCTGGCGTTGTAGGGGAGGTGTCCCCGCACGCGTGCGTATGTCAGAAGTGTCGGCAGTGTCCGCCGGCGCCGGTCCAGTGTCCACCGTTGTCTGAAAACTGCACTTTTCTGACCTCTGACCTCACTGGACGGTCCGCCACACTTTTCTTTACACCTCTCGGGCTTATCCGAGAGTGTGGCGTTGTAGGGGAGGTGTCCCCGCACGCGTGCGTATGTCAGAAGTGTCGGCAGTGTCCACCGGTGCCTGTCCAGTGTCCACTGTTGTCTGAAAACGGCACTTTTCTGACCTCTGACCTCACTGGACGGTACGCCACACTTTTTTTTACACCTCTCGGGCTTATCCGAGAGTCTGGCGTTGTAGGGGAGGTGTCCCCGCACGCGTGCGTATGTCAGAAGTGTCGGCAGTGTCCGCCGGCGCCGGTCCAATGTCCACCGTTGTCTGAAAACTGCACTTTTCTGACCTCTGACCTCACTGGACGGTCCGCCACACTTATTTTTACATCTCTCGGTCTTATCCGAGAGTGTGGCGTTGTAGGGGAGGTGTCCCCGCACGCGTGCGTATGTCAGAAGTGTCGGCAGTGTCCGCCGGCGCCGGTCCAGTGTCCACCGTTGTCTGAAAACTGCACTATTCTGACCTCTGACCTCACTGGACGGTCCGCCACACTTTTCTTTACACCTCTCGGGCTTATCCGAGAGTCTGGCGTTGTAGGGGAGGTGTCCCCGCACGCGTGCGTATGTCAGAAGTGTCGGCAGTGTCCGCCGGCGCCGGTCCAGTGTCCACCGTTGTCTGAAAACTGCACTATTCTGACCTCTGACCTCACTGGACGGTCCGCCACACTTTTCTTTACACCTCTCGGGCTTATCCGAGAGTGTGGCGTTGTAGGGGAGGTGTCCCCGCACGCGTGCGTATGTCAGAAGTGTCGGCAGTGTCCACCGGTGCCTGTCCAGTGTCCACTGTTGTCTGAAAACGGCACTTTTCTGACCTCTGACCTCACTGGACGGTCCGCCACACTTTTTTTTACACCTCTCGGGCTTATCCGAGAGTGTGGCGTTGTAGGGGAGGTGTCCCCGCACGCGTGCGTATGTCAGAAGTGTCGGCAGTGTCCGCCGGCGCCGGTCCAGTGTCCACCGTTGTCTGAAAACTGCACTTTTCTGACCTCTGACCTCACTGGACGGTCCGCCACACTTTTCTTTACACCTCTCGGGCTTATCCGAGAGTCTGGCGTTGTAGGGGAGGTGTCCCCGCACGCGTGCGTATGTCAGAAGTGTCGGCAGTGTCCGCCGGCGCCGGTCCAGTGTCCACCGTTGTCTGAAAACTGCACTTTTCTGACCTCTGACCTCACTGGACGGTCCGCCACACTTTTTTTTACATCTCTCGGGCTTATCCGAGAGTGTGGCGTTGTAGGGGAGGTGTCCCCGCACGCGTGCGTATGTCAGAAGTGTCGGCAGTGTCCGCCGGCGCCGGTCCAGTGTCCACCGTTGTCTGAAAACTGCACTTTTCTGACCTCTGACCTCACTGGACGGTCCGCCACACTTTTCTTTACACCTCTCGGGCTTATCCGAGAGTCTGGCGTTGTAGGGGAGGTGTCCCCGCACGCGTGCGTATGTCAGAAGTGTCGGCAGTGTCCACCGGTGCCTGTCCAGTGTCCACTGTTGTCTGAAAACGGCACTTTTCTGACCTCTGACCTCACTGGACGGTCCGCCACACTTTTTTTTACACCTCTCGGGCTTATCCGAGAGTGTGGCGTTGTAGGGGAGGTGTCCCCGCACGCGTGCGTATGTCAGAAGTGTCGGCAGTGTCCGCCGGCGCCGGTCCAGTGTCCACCGTTGTCTGAAAACTGCACTTTTCTGACCTCTGACCTCACTGGACGGTCCGCCACACTTTTCTTTACACCTCTCGGGCTTATCCGAGAGTGTGGCGTTGTAGGGGAGGTGTCCCCGCACGCGTGCGTATGGCAGAAGTGTCGGCAGTGTCCACCGGTGCCTGTCCAGTGTCCACTGTTGTCTGAAAACGGCACTTTTCTGACCTCTGACCTCACTGGACGGTCCGCCACACTTTTTTTTACACCTCTCGGGCTTATCCGAGAGTGTGGCGTTGTAGGGGAGGTGTCCCCGCACGCGTGCGTATGTCAGAAGTGTCGGCAGTGTCCGCCGGCGCCGGTCCAGTGTCCACCGTTGTCTGAAAACTGCACTTTTCTGACCTCTGACCTCACTGGACGGTCCGCCACACTTTTTTTTACATCTCTCGGGCTTATCCGAGAGTGTGGCGTTGTAGGGGAGGTGTCCCCGCACGCGTGCGTATGTCAGAAGTGTCGGCAGTGTCCGCCGGCGCCGGTCCAGTGTCCACCGTTGTCTGAAAACTGCACTTTTCTGACCTCTGACCTCACTGGACGGTCCGCCACACTTTTCTTTACACCTCTCGGGCTTATCCGAGAGTGTGGCGTTGTAGGGGAGGTGTCCCCGCACGCGTGCGTATGTCAGAAGTGTCGGCAGTGTCCACCGGTGCCTGTCCAGTGTCCACTGTTGTCTGAAAACGGCACTTTTCTGACCTCTGACCTCACTGGACGGTCCGCCACACTTTCTTTTACATCTCTCGGGCTTATCCGAGAGTGTGGCGTTGTAGGGGAGGTGTCCCCGCACGCGTACGTATGTCAGAAGTGTCGGCAGTGTCCGCCGGCGCCGGTCCAGTGTCCACCGTAGTCTGAAAACTGCACTTTTCTGACCTCTGACCTCACTGGACGGTCCGCCACACTTTTTTTTACATCTCTCGGGCTTATCCGAGAGTGTGGCGTTGTAGGGGAGGTGTCCCCGCACGCGTGCTATGTCAGAAGTGTCGGCAGTGTCCGCCGGCGCCGGTCCAGTGTCCACCGTAGTCTGAAAACTGCACTTTTCTGACCTCTGACCTCACTGGACGGTCCGCCACACTTTTTTTTACATCTCTCGGGCTTATCCGAGAGTGTGGCGTTGTAGGGGAGGTGTCCCCGCACGCGTGCGTATGTCAGAAGTGTCGGCAGTGTCCGCCGGCGCCGGTCCATGTCCACCGTAGTCTGAAAACTGCACTTTTCTGACCTCTGACCTCACTGGACGGTCCGCCACACTTTTCTTTACACCTCTCGGGCTTATCCGAGAGTCTGGCGTTGTAGGGGAGGTGTCCCCGCACGCGTGCGTATGTCAGAAGTGTCGGCAGTGTCCGCCGGCGCCGGTCCAGTGTCCACCGTTGTCTGAAAACTGCACTTTTCTGACCTCTGACCTCACTGGACGGTCCGCCACACTTTTCTTTACACCTCTCGGGCTTATCCGAGAGTGTGGCGTTGTAGGGGAGGTGTCCCCGCACGCGTGCGTATGTCAGAAGTGTCGGCAGTGTCCACCGGTGCCTGTCCAGTGTCCACTGTTGTCTGAAAACGGCACTTTTCTGACCTCTGACCTCACTGGACGGTACGCCACACTTTTTTTTACACCTCTCGGGCTTATCCGAGAGTCTGGCGTTGTAGGGGAGGTGTCCCCGCACGCGTGCGTATGTCAGAAGTGTCGGCAGTGTCCGCCGGCGCCGGTCCAATGTCCACCGTTGTCTGAAAACTGCACTTTTCTGACCTCTGACCTCACTGGACGGTCCGCCACACTTATTTTTACATCTCTCGGTCTTATCCGAGAGTGTGGCGTTGTAGGGGAGGTGTCCCCGCACGCGTGCGTATGTCAAAAGTGTCGGCAGTGTCCGCCGGCGCCGGTCCAGTGTCCACCGTTGTCTGAAAACTGCACTTTTCTGACCTCTGACCTCACTGGACGGTCCGCCACACTTTTTTTTACATCTCTCGGGCTTATCCGAGAGTGTGGCGTTGTAGGGGAGGTGTCCCCGCACGCGTGCGTATGTCAGAAGTGTCGGCAGTGTCCGCCGGCGCCGGTCCAGTGTCCACCGTTGTCTGAAAACTGCACTTTTCTGACCTCTGATCTCACTGGACGGTCCGCCACACTTTTTTTTACATCTCTCGGGCTTATCCGAGAGTGTGGCGTTGTAGGGGAGGTGTCCCCGCACGCGTGCGTATGTCAGAAGTGTCGGCAGTGTCCGCCGGCGCCGGTCCAGTGTCCACCGTAGTCTGAAAACTGCACTTTTCTGACCTCTGACCTCACTGGACGGTCTGCCACACTTTTTTTTACATCTCTCGGGCTTATCCGAGAGTGTGGCGTTGTAGGGGAGGTGTCCCCGCACGCGTGCGTATGTCAGAAGTGTCGGCAGTGTCCGCCGGCGCCGGTCCAGTGTCCACCGTAGTCTGAAAACTGCACTTTTCTGACCTCTGACCTCACTGGACGGTCCGCCACACTTTTTTTTACATCTCTCGGGCTTATCCGAGAGTGTGGCGTTGTAGGGGAGGTGTCCCCGCACGCGTGCGTATGTCAGAAGTGTCGGCAGTGTCCGCCGGTGCCGGTCCATGTCCACCGTAGTCTGAAAACTGCACTTTTCTGACCTCTGACCTCACTGGACGGTCCGCCACACTTTTCTTTACACCTCTCGGGCTTATCCGAGAGTCTGGCGTTGTAGGGGAGGTGTCCCCGCACGCGTGCGTATGTCAGAAGTGTCGGCAGTGTCCGCCGGCGCCGGTCCAGTGTCCACCGTTGTCTGAAAACTGCACTTTTCTGACCTCTGACCTCACTGGACGGTCCGCCACACTTTTCTTTACACCTCTCGGGCTTATCCGAGAGTGTGGCGTTGTAGGGGAGGTGTCCCCGCACGCGTGCGTATGTCAGAAGTGTCGGCAGTGTCCACCGGTGCCTGTCCAGTGTCCACTGTTGTCTGAAAACGGCACTTTTCTGACCTCTGACCTCACTGGACGGTACGCCACACTTTTTTTTACACCTCTCGGGCTTATCCGAGAGTCTGGCGTTGTAGGGGAGGTGTCCCCGCACGCGTGCGTATGTCAGAAGTGTCGGCAGTGTCCGCCGGCGCCGGTCCAATGTCCACCGTTGTCTGAAAACTGCACTTTTCTGACCTCTGACCTCACTGGACGGTCCGCCACACTTTTTTTTACATCTCTCGGGCTTATCCGAGAGTGTGGCGTTGTAGGGGAGGTGTCCCCGCACGCGTGCGTATGTCAGAAGTGTCGGCAGTGTCCGCCGGCGCCGGTCCAGTGTCCACCGTTGTCTGAAAACTGCACTTTTCTGACCTCTGACCACACTGGACGGTCCGCCACACTTTTCTTTACACCTCTCGGGCTTATCCGAGAGTCTGGCGTTGTAGGGGAGGTGTCCCCGCACGCGTGCGTATGTCAGAAGTGTCGGCAGTGTCCGCCGGCGCCGGTCCAGTGTCCACCGTTGTCTGAAAACTGCACTATTCTGACCTCTGACCTCACTGGACGGTCCGCCACACTTTTCTTTACACCTCTCGGGCTTATCCGAGAGTGTGGCGTTGTAGGGGAGGTGTCCCCGCACGCGTGCGTATGTCAGAAGTGTCGGCAGTGTCCACCGGTGCCTGTCCAGTGTCCACTGTTGTCTGAAAACGGCACTTTTCTGACCTCTGACCTCACTGGACGGTCCGCCACACTTTTTTTTACACCTCTCGGGCTTATCCGAGAGTGTGGCGTTGTAGGGGAGGTGTCCCCGCACGCGTGCGTATGTCAGAAGTGTCGGCAGTGTCCGCCGGCGCCGGTCCAGTGTCCACCGTTGTCTGAAAACTGCACTTTTCTGACCTCTGACCTCACTGGACGGTCCGCCACACTTTTCTTTACACCTCTCGGGCTTATCCGAGAGTCTGGCGTTGTAGGGGAGGTGTCCCCGCACGCGTGCGTATGTCAGAAGTGTCGGCAGTGTCCGCCGGCGCCGGTCCAGTGTCCACCGTTGTCTGAAAACTGCACTTTTCTGACCTCTGACCTCACTGGACGGTCCGCCACACTTTTTTTTACATCTCTCGGGCTTATCCGAGAGTGTGGCGTTGTAGGGGAGGTGTCCCCGCACGCGTGCGTATGTCAGAAGTGTCGGCAGTGTCCGCCGGCGCCGGTCCAGTGTCCACCGTTGTCTGAAAACTGCACTTTTCTGACCTCTGACCTCACTGGACGGTCCGCCACACTTTTCTTTACACCTCTCGGGCTTATCCGAGAGTCTGGCGTTGTAGGGGAGGTGTCCCCGCACGCGTGCGTATGTCAGAAGTGTCGGCAGTGTCCGCCGGCGCCGGTCCAGTGTCCACCGTTGTCTGAAAACTGCACTTTTCTGACCTCTGACCTCACTGGACGGTCCGCCACACTTTTTTTTACACCTCTCGGGCTTATCCGAGAGTGTGGCGTTGTAGGGGAGGTGTCCCCGCACGCGTGCGTATGTCAGAAGTGTCGGCAGTGTCCGCCGGCGCCGGTCCAGTGTCCACCGTTGTCTGAAAACTGCACTTTTCTGACCTCTGACCTCACTGGACGGTCCGCCACACTTTTTTTTACATCTCCCGGGCTTATCCGAGAGTGTGGCATTGTAGGGGAGGTGTCCCCGCACGCGTGCGTATGTCAGAAGTGTCGGCAGTGTCCGCCGGCGCCGGTCCAGTGTCCACCGTTGTCTGAAAACTGCACTTTTCTGACCTCTGACCTCACTGGACGGTCCGCCACACTTTTCTTTACACCTCTCGGGCTTATCCGAGAGTGTGGCGTTGTAGGGGAGGTGTCCCCGCACGCGTGCGTATGTCAGAAGTGTCGGCAGTGTCCACCGGTGCCTGTCCAGTGTCCACTGTTGTCTGAAAACGGCACTTTTCTGACCTCTGACCTCACTGGACGGTCCGCCACACTTTTTTTTACACCTCTCGGGCTTATCCGAGAGTGTGGCGTTGTAGGGGAGGTGTCCCCGCACGCGTGCGTATGTCAGAAGTGTCGGCAGTGTCCGCCGGCGCCGGTCCAGTGTCCACCGTTGTCTGAAAACTGCACTTTTCTGACCTCTGACCTCACTGGACGGTCCGCCACACTTTTTTTTACATCTCTCGGGCTTATCCGAGAGTGTGGCGTTGTAGGGGAGGTGTCCCCGCACGCGTGCGTATGTCAGAAGTGTCGGCAGTGTCCGCCGGCGCCGGTCCAGTGTCCACCGTTGTCTGAAAACTGCACTTTTCTGACCTCTGACCTCACTGGACGGTCCGCCACACTTTTCTTTACACCTCTCGGGCTTATCCGAGAGTGTGGCGTTGTAGGGGAGGTGTCCCCGCACGCGTGCGTATGGCAGAAGTGTCGGCAGTGTCCACCGGTGCCTGTCCAGTGTCCACTGTTGTCTGAAAACGGCACTTTTCTGACCTCTGACCTCACTGGACGGTCCGCCACACTTTTTTTTACACCTCTCGGGCTTATCCGAGAGTGTGGCGTTGTAGGGGAGGTGTCCCCGCACGCGTGCGTATGTCAGAAGTGTCGGCAGTGTCCGCCGGCGCCGGTCCAGTGTCCACCGTTGTCTGAAAACTGCACTTTTCTGACCTCTGACCTCACTGGACGGTCCGTCACACTTTTTTTTACATCTCTCGGGCTTATCCGAGAGTGTGGCGTTGTAGGGGAGGTGTCCCCGCACGCGTGCGTATGTCAGAAGTGTCGGCAGTGTCCGCCGGCGCCGGTCCAGTGTCCACCGTTGTCTGAAAACTGCACTTTTCTGACCTCTGACCTCACTGGACGGTCCGCCACACTTTTCTTTACACCTCTCGGGCTTATCCGAGAGTGTGGCGTTGTAGGGGAGGTGTCCCCGCACGCGTGCGTATGTCAGAAGTGTCGGCAGTGTCCACCGGTGCCTGTCCAGTGTCCACTGTTGTCTGAAAACGGCACTTTTCTGACCTCTGACCTCACTGGACGGTCCGCCACACTTTCTTTTACATCTCTCGGGCTTATCCGAGAGTGTGGCGTTGTAGGGGAGGTGTCCCCGCACGCGTACGTATGTCAGAAGTGTCGGCAGTGTCCGCCGGCGCCGGTCCAGTGTCCACCGTAGTCTGAAAACTGCACTTTTCTGACCTCTGACCTCACTGGACGGTCCGCCACACTTTTTTTTACATCTCTCGGGCTTATCCGAGAGTGTGGCGTTGTAGGGGAGGTGTCCCCGCACGCGTGCTATGTCAGAAGTGTCGGCAGTGTCCGCCGGCGCCGGTCCAGTGTCCACCGTAGTCTGAAAACTGCACTTTTCTGACCTCTGACCTCACTGGACGGTCCGCCACACTTTTTTTTACATCTCTCGGGCTTATCCGAGAGTGTGGCGTTGTAGGGGAGGTGTCCCCGCACGCGTGCGTATGTCAGAAGTGTCGGCAGTGTCCGCCGGCGCCGGTCCATGTCCACCGTAGTCTGAAAACTGCACTTTTCTGACCTCTGACCTCACTGGACGGTCCGCCACACTTTTCTTTACACCTCTCGGGCTTATCCGAGAGTCTGGCGTTGTAGGGGAGGTGTCCCCGCACGCGTGCGTATGTCAGAAGTGTCGGCAGTGTCCGCCGGCGCCGGTCCAGTGTCCACCGTTGTCTGAAAACTGCACTTTTCTGACCTCTGACCTCACTGGACGGTCCGCCACACTTTTCTTTACACCTCTCGGGCTTATCCGAGAGTGTGGCGTTGTAGGGGAGGTGTCCCCGCACGCGTGCGTATGTCAGAAGTGTCGGCAGTGTCCACCGGTGCCTGTCCAGTGTCCACTGTTGTCTGAAAACGGCACTTTTCTGACCTCTGACCTCACTGGACGGTACGCCACACTTTTTTTTACACCTCTCGGGCTTATCCGAGAGTCTGGCGTTGTAGGGGAGGTGTCCCCGCACGCGTGCGTATGTCAGAAGTGTCGGCAGTGTCCGCCGGCGCCGGTCCAATGTCCACCGTTGTCTGAAAACTGCACTTTTCTGACCTCTGACCTCACTGGACGGTCCGCCACACTTATTTTTACATCTCTCGGTCTTATCCGAGAGTGTGGCGTTGTAGGGGAGGTGTCCCCGCACGCGTGCGTATGTCAGAAGTGTCGGCAGTGTCCGCCGGCGCCGGTCCAGTGTCCACCGTTGTCTGAAAACTGCACTATTCTGACCTCTGACCTCACTGGACGGTCCGCCACACTTTTCTTTACACCTCTCGGGCTTATCCGAGAGTCTGGCGTTGTAGGGGAGGTGTCCCCGCACGCGTGCGTATGTCAGAAGTGTCGGCAGTGTCCGCCGGCGCCGGTCCAGTGTCCACCGTTGTCTGAAAACTGCACTATTCTGACCTCTGACCTCACTGGACGGTCCGCCACACTTTTCTTTACACCTCTCGGGCTTATCCGAGAGTGTGGCGTTGTAGGGGAGGTGTCCCCGCACGCGTGCGTATGTCAGAAGTGTCGGCAGTGTCCACCGGTGCCTGTCCAGTGTCCACTGTTGTCTGAAAACGGCACTTTTCTGACCTCTGACCTCACTGGACGGTCCGCCACACTTTTTTTTACACCTCTCGGGCTTATCCGAGAGTGTGGCGTTGTAGGGGAGGTGTCCCCGCACGCGTGCGTATGTCAGAAGTGTCGGCAGTGTCCGCCGGCGCCGGTCCAGTGTCCACCGTTGTCTGAAAACTGCACTTTTCTGACCTCTGACCTCACTGGACGGTCCGCCACACTTTTCTTTACACCTCTCGGGCTTATCCGAGAGTCTGGCGTTGTAGGGGAGGTGTCCCCGCACGCGTGCGTATGTCAGAAGTGTCGGCAGTGTCCGCCGGCGCCGGTCCAGTGTCCACCGTTGTCTGAAAACTGCACTTTTCTGACCTCTGACCTCACTGGACGGTCCGCCACACTTTTTTTTACATCTCTCGGGCTTATCCGAGAGTGTGGCGTTGTAGGGGAGGTGTCCCCGCACGCGTGCGTATGTCAGAAGTGTCGGCAGTGTCCGCCGGCGCCGGTCCAGTGTCCACCGTTGTCTGAAAACTGCACTTTTCTGACCTCTGACCTCACTGGACGGTCCGCCACACTTTTCTTTACACCTCTCGGGCTTATCCGAGAGTCTGGCGTTGTAGGGGAGGTGTCCCCGCACGCGTGCGTATGTCAGAAGTGTCGGCAGTGTCCGCCGGCGCCGGTCCAGTGTCCACCGTTGTCTGAAAACTGCACTTTTCTGACCTCTGACCTCACTGGACGGTCCGCCACACTTTTCTTTACACCTCTCGGGCTTATCCGAGAGTCTGGCGTTGTAGGGGAGGTGTCCCCGCACGCGTGCGTATGTCAGAAGTGTCGGCAGTGTCCGCCGGCGCCGGTCCAGTGTCCACCGTTGTCTGAAAACTGCACTTTTCTGACCTCTGACCTCACTGGACGGTCCGCCACACTTTTTTTTACACCTCTCGGGCTTATCCGAGAGTGTGGCGTTGTAGGGGAGGTGTCCCCGCACGCGTGCGTATGTCAGAAGTGTCGGCAGTGTCCGCCGGCGCCGGTCCAGTGTCCACCGTTGTCTGAAAACTGCACTTTTCTGACCTCTGACCTCACTGGACGGTCCGCCACACTTTTTTTTACATCTCCCGGGCTTATCCGAGAGTGTGGCATTGTAGGGGAGGTGTCCCCGCACGCGTGCGTATGTCAGAAGTGTCGGCAGTGTCCGCCGGCGCCGGTCCAGTGTCCACCGTTGTCTGAAAACTGCACTTTTCTGACCTCTGACCTCACTGGACGGTCCGCCACACTTTTCTTTACACCTCTCGGGCTTATCCGAGAGTGTGGCGTTGTAGGGGAGGTGTCCCCGCACGCGTGCGTATGTCAGAAGTGTCGGCAGTGTCCACCGGTGCCTGTCCAGTGTCCACTGTTGTCTGAAAACGGCACTTTTCTGACCTCTGACCTCACTGGACGGTCCGCCACACTTTTTTTTACACCTCTCGGGCTTATCCGAGAGTGTGGCGTTGTAGGGGAGGTGTCCCCGCACGCGTGCGTATGTCAGAAGTGTCGGCAGTGTCCGCCGGCGCCGGTCCAGTGTCCACCGTTGTCTGAAAACTGCACTTTTCTGACCTCTGACCTCACTGGACGGTCCGCCACACTTTTTTTTACATCTCTCGGGCTTATCCGAGAGTGTGGCGTTGTAGGGGAGGTGTCCCCGCACGCGTGCGTATGTCAGAAGTGTCGGCAGTGTCCGCCGGCGCCGGTCCAGTGTCCACCGTTGTCTGAAAACTGCACTTTTCTGACCTCTGACCTCACTGGACGGTCCGCCACACTTTTCTTTACACCTCTCGGGCTTATCCGAGAGTGTGGCGTTGTAGGGGAGGTGTCCCCGCACGCGTGCGTATGGCAGAAGTGTCGGCAGTGTCCACCGGTGCCTGTCCAGTGTCCACTGTTGTCTGAAAACGGCACTTTTCTGACCTCTGACCTCACTGGACGGTCCGCCACACTTTTTTTTACACCTCTCGGGCTTATCCGAGAGTGTGGCGTTGTAGGGGAGGTGTCCCCGCACGCGTGCGTATGTCAGAAGTGTCGGCAGTGTCCGCCGGCGCCGGTCCAGTGTCCACCGTTGTCTGAAAACTGCACTTTTCTGACCTCTGACCTCACTGGACGGTCCGCCACACTTTTTTTTACATCTCTCGGGCTTATCCGAGAGTGTGGCGTTGTAGGGGAGGTGTCCCCGCATGCGTGCGTATGTCAGAAGTGTCGGCAGTGTCCGCCGGCGCCGGTCCAGTGTCCACCGTTGTCTGAAAACTGCACTTTTCTGACCTCTGACCTCACTGGACGGTCCGCCACACTTTTCTTTACACCTCTCGGGCTTATCCGAGAGTGTGGCGTTGTAGGGGAGGTGTCCCCGCACGCGTGCGTATGTCAGAAGTGTCGGCAGTGTCCACCGGTGCCTGTCCAGTGTCCACTGTTGTCTGAAAACGGCACTTTTCTGACCTCTGACCTCACTGGACGGTCCGCCACACTTTCTTTTACATCTCTCGGGCTTATCCGAGAGTGTGGCGTTGTAGGGGAGGTGTCCCCGCACGCGTACGTATGTCAGAAGTGTCGGCAGTGTCCGCCGGCGCCGGTCCAGTGTCCACCGTAGTCTGAAAACTGCACTTTTCTGACCTCTGACCTCACTGGACGGTCCGCCACACTTTTTTTTACATCTCTCGGGCTTATCCGAGAGTGTGGCGTTGTAGGGGAGGTGTCCCCGCACGCGTGCTATGTCAGAAGTGTCGGCAGTGTCCGCCGGCGCCGGTCCAGTGTCCACCGTAGTCTGAAAACTGCACTTTTCTGACCTCTGACCTCACTGGACGGTCCGCCACACTTTTTTTTACATCTCTCGGGCTTATCCGAGAGTGTGGCGTTGTAGGGGAGGTGTCCCCGCACGCGTGCGTATGTCAGAAGTGTCGGCAGTGTCCGCCGGCGCCGGTCCATGTCCACCGTAGTCTGAAAACTGCACTTTTCTGACCTCTGACCTCACTGGACGGTCCGCCACACTTTTCTTTACACCTCTCGGGCTTATCCGAGAGTCTGGCGTTGTAGGGGAGGTGTCCCCGCACGCGTGCGTATGTCAGAAGTGTCGGCAGTGTCCGCCGGCGCCGGTCCAGTGTCCACCGTTGTCTGAAAACTGCACTTTTCTGACCTCTGACCTCACTGGACGGTCCGCCACACTTTTCTTTACACCTCTCGGGCTTATCCGAGAGTGTGGCGTTGTAGGGGAGGTGTCCCCGCACGCGTGCGTATGTCAGAAGTGTCGGCAGTGTCCACCGGTGCCTGTCCAGTGTCCACTGTTGTCTGAAAACGGCACTTTTCTGACCTCTGACCTCACTGGACGGTACGCCACACTTTTTTTTACACCTCTCGGGCTTATCCGAGAGTCTGGCGTTGTAGGGGAGGTGTCCCCGCACGCGTGCGTATGTCAGAAGTGTCGGCAGTGTCCGCCGGCGCCGGTCCAATGTCCACCGTTGTCTGAAAACTGCACTTTTCTGACCTCTGACCTCACTGGACGGTCCGCCACACTTATTTTTACATCTCTCGGTCTTATCCGAGAGTGTGGCGTTGTAGGGGAGGTGTCCCCGCACGCGTGCGTATGTCAGAAGTGTCGGCAGTGTCCGCCGGCGCCGGTCCAGTGTCCACCGTTGTCTGAAAACTGCACTTTTCTGACCTCTGACCTCACTGGACGGTCCGCCACACTTTTTTTTACATCTCTCGGGCTTATCCGAGAGTGTGGCGTTGTAGGGGAGGTGTCCCCGCACGCGTGCGTATGTCAGAAGTGTCGGCAGTGTCCGCCGGCGCCGGTCCAGTGTCCACCGTTGTCTGAAAACTGCACTTTTCTGACCTCTGATCTCACTGGACGGTCCGCCACACTTTTTTTTACATCTCTCGGGCTTATCCGAGAGTGTGGCGTTGTAGGGGAGGTGTCCCCGCACGCGTGCGTATGTCAGAAGTGTCGGCAGTGTCCGCCGGCGCCGGTCCAGTGTCCACCGTAGTCTGAAAACTGCACTTTTCTGACCTCTGACCTCACTGGACGGTCTGCCACACTTTTTTTTACATCTCTCGGGCTTATCCGAGAGTGTGGCGTTGTAGGGGAGGTGTCCCCGCACGCGTGCGTATGTCAGAAGTGTCGGCAGTGTCCGCCGGCGCCGGTCCAGTGTCCACCGTAGTCTGAAAACTGCACTTTTCTGACCTCTGACCTCACTGGACGGTCCGCCACACTTTTTTTTACATCTCTCGGGCTTATCCGAGAGTGTGGCGTTGTAGGGGAGGTGTCCCCGCACGCGTGCGTATGTCAGAAGTGTCGGCAGTGTCCGCCGGTGCCGGTCCATGTCCACCGTAGTCTGAAAACTGCACTTTTCTGACCTCTGACCTCACTGGACGGTCCGCCACACTTTTCTTTACACCTCTCGGGCTTATCCGAGAGTCTGGCGTTGTAGGGGAGGTGTCCCCGCACGCGTGCGTATGTCAGAAGTGTCGGCAGTGTCCGCCGGCGCCGGTCCAGTGTCCACCGTTGTCTGAAAACTGCACTTTTCTGACCTCTGACCTCACTGGACGGTCCGCCACACTTTTCTTTACACCTCTCGGGCTTATCCGAGAGTGTGGCGTTGTAGGGGAGGTGTCCCCGCACGCGTGCGTATGTCAGAAGTGTCGGCAGTGTCCACCGGTGCCTGTCCAGTGTCCACTGTTGTCTGAAAACGGCACTTTTCTGACCTCTGACCTCACTGGACGGTACGCCACACTTTTTTTTACACCTCTCGGGCTTATCCGAGAGTCTGGCGTTGTAGGGGAGGTGTCCCCGCACGCGTGCGTATGTCAGAAGTGTCGGCAGTGTCCGCCGGCGCCGGTCCAATGTCCACCGTTGTCTGAAAACTGCACTTTTCTGACCTCTGACCTCACTGGACGGTCCGCCACACTTTTTTTTACATCTCTCGGTCTTATCCGAGAGTGTGGCGTTGTAGGGGAGGTGTCCCCGCACGCGTGCGTATGTCAGAAGTGTCGGCAGTGTCCGCCGGCGCCGGTCCAGTGTCCACCGTTGTCTGAAAACTGCACTTTTCTGACCTCTGACCTCACTGGACGGTCCGCCACACTTTTTTTTACATCTCTCGGGCTTATCCGAGAGTGTGGCGTTGTAGGGGAGGTGTCCCCGCACGCGTGCGTATGTCAGAAGTGTCGGCAGTGTCCGCCGGCGCCGGTCCAGTGTCCACCGTAGTCTGAAAACTGCACTTTTCTGACCTCTGACCTCACTGGACGGTCCGCCACACTTTTTTTTACATCTCTCGGGCTTATCCGAGAGTGTGGCGTTGTAGGGGAGGTGTCCCCGCACGCGTGCGTATGTCAAAAGTGTCGGCAGTGTCCGCCGGCGCCGGTCCAGTGTCCACCGTTGTCTGAAAACTGCACTTTTCTGACCTCTGACCTCACTGGACGGTCCGCCACACTTTTCTTTACACCTCTCGGGCTTATCCGAGAGTCTGGCGTTGTAGGGGAGGTGTCCCCGCACGCGTGCGTATGTCAGAAGTGTCGGCAGTGTCCGCCGGCGCCGGTCCAGTGTCCACCGTTGTCTGAAAACTGCACTTTTCTGACCTCTGACCTCACTGGACGGTCCGCCACACTTTTCTTTACACCTCTCGGGCTTATCCGAGAGTCTGGCGTTGTAGGGGAGGTGTCCCCGCACGCTTGCGTATGTCAGAAGTGTCGGCAGTGTCCGCCGGCGCCGGTCCAGTGTCCACCGTTGTCTGAAAACTGCACTTTTCTGACCTCTGACCTCACTGGACGGTCCGCCACACTTTTTTTTACATCTCTCGGGCTTATCCGAGAGTGTGGCGTTGTAGGGGAGGTGTCCCCGCACGCGTGCGTATGTCAGAAGTGTCGGCAGTGTCCGCCGGCGCCGGTCCAGTGTCCACCGTTGTCTGAAAACTGCACTTTTCTGACCTCTGACCTCACTGGACGGTCCGCCACACTTTTCTTTACACCTCCCGGGCTTATCCGAGAGTCTGGCGTTGTAGGGGAGGTGTCCCCGCACGCTTGCGTATGTCAGAAGTGTCGGCAGTGTCCGCCGGCGCCGGTCCAGTGTCCACCGTTGTCTGAAAACTGCACTTTTCTGACCTCTGACCTCACTGGACGGTCCGCCACACTTTTTTTTACATCTCTCGGGCTTATCCGAGAGTGTGGCGTTGTAGGGGAGGTGTCCCCGCACGCGTGCGTATGTCAGAAGTGTCGGCAGTGTCCGCCGGCGCCGGTCCAGTGTCCACCGTTGTCTGAAAACTGCACTTTTCTGACCTCTGACCTCACTGGACGGTCCGCCACACTTTTCTTTACACCTCTCGGGCTTATCCGAGAGTGTGGCGTTGTAGGGGAGGTGTCCCCGCACGCGTGCGTATGTCAGAAGTGTCGGCAGTGTCCACCGGTGCCTGTCCAGTGTCCACTGTTGTCTGAAAACGGCACTTTTCTGACCTCTGACCTCACTGGACGGTCCGCCACACTTTTTTTTACACCTCTCGGGCTTATCCGAGAGTTAGGCGTTCTAGGGGAGGTGTCCCCGCACGCGTGCGTATGTCAGAAGTGTCGGCAGTGTCCGCCGGCGGCGGTCCAGTGTCCACCGTTGTCTGAAAACTGCACTTTTCTGACCTCTGACCTCACTGGACGGTCCGCCACACTTTTTTTTACATCTCTCGGGCTTATCCGAGAGTGTGGCGTTGTAGGGGAGGTGTCCCCGCACGCGTACGTATGTCAGAAGTGTCGGCAGTGTCCGCCGGCGCCGGTCCAGTGTCCACCGTTGTCTGAAAACTGCACTTTTCTGACCTCTGACCTCACTGGACGGTCCGCCACACTTTTTTTTACATCTCTCGGGCTTATCCGAGAGTGTGGCGTTGTAGGGGAGGTGTCCCCGCACGCGTGCGTATGTCAGAAGTGTCGGCAGTGTCCGCCGGCGCCGGTCCAGTGTCCACCGTTGTCTGAAAACTGCACTTTTCTGACCTCTGACCTCACTGGACGGTCCGCCACACTTTTCTTTACACCTCTCGGGCTTATCCGAGAGTTAGGCGTTGTAGGGGAGGTGTCCCCGCACGCGTGCGTATGTCAGAAGTGTCGGCAGTGTCCGCCGGCGCCGGTCCAATGTCCACCGTTGTCTGAAAACTGCACTTTTCTGACCTCTGACCTCTCTGGACGGTCCGCCACACTTTTTTTTACATCTCTCGGGCTTATCCGAGAGTTTGGCGTTGTAGGGGAGGTGTCCCCGCACGCGTGCGTATGTCAGAAGTGTCGGCAGTGTCCGCCGGCGCCGGTCCAGTGTCCACCGTTGTCTGAAAACTGCACTTTTCTGACCTCTGACCTCACTGGACGGTCCGCCACACTTTTCTTTACACCTCTCGGGCTTATCCGAGAGTCTGGCGTTGTAGGGGAGGTGTCCCCGCACGCGTGCGTATGTCAGAAGTGTCGGCAGTGTCCGCCGGCGCCGGTCCAGTGTCCACCGTTGTCTGAAAACTGCACTATTCTGACCTCTGACCTCACTGGACGGTCCGCCACACTTTTCTTTACACCTCTCGGGCTTATCCGAGAGTGTGGCGTTGTAGGGGAGGTGTCCTTGCACGCGTGCGTATGTCAGAAGTGTCGGCAGTGTCCACCGGTGCCTGTCCAGTGTCCACTGTTGTCTGAAAACGGCACTTTTCTGACCTCTGACCTCACTGGACGGTCCGCCACACTTTTTTTTACACCTCTCGGGCTTATCCGAGAGTGTGGCGTTGTAGGGGAGGTGTCCCCGCACGCGTGCGTATGTCAGAAGTGTCGGCAGTGTCCGCCGGCGCCGGTCCAGTGTCCACCGTTGTCTGAAAACTGCACTTTTCTGACCTCTGACCTCACTGGACGGTCCGCCACACTTTTTTTTACATCTCTCGGGCTTATCCGAGAGTGTGGCGTTGTAGGGGAGGTGTCCCCGCACGCGTGCGTATGTCAGAAGTGTCGGCAGTGTCCGCCGGCGCCGGTCCAGTGTCCACCGTTGTCTGAAAACTGCACTTTTCTGACCTCTGACCTCACTGGACGGTCCGCCACACTTTTTTTTACATCTCTCGGGCTTATCCGAGAGTGTGGCGTTGTAGGGGAGGTGTCCCCGCACGCGTGCGTATGTCAGATGTGTCGGCAGTGTCCGCCGGCGCCGGTCCAGTGTCCACCGTTGTCTGAAAACTGCACTTTTCTGACCTCTGACCTCACTGGACGGTCCGCCACACTTTTCTTTACACCTCTCGGGCTTATCCGAGAGTCTGGCGTTGTAGGGGAGGTGTCCCCGCACGCGTGCGTATGTCAGAAGTGTCGGCAGTGTCCGCCGGCGCCGGTCCAGTGTCCACCGTTGTCTGAAAACTGCACTTTTCTGACCTCTGACCTCACTGGACGGTCCGCCACACTTTTCTTTACACCTCTCGGGCTTATCCGAGAGTGTGGCGTTGTAGGGGAGGTGTCCCCGCACGCGTGCGTATGTCAGAAGTGTCGGCAGTGTCCACCGGTGCCTGTCCAGTGTCCACTGTTGTCTGAAAACGGCACTTTTCTGACCTCTGACCTCACTGGACGGTCCGCCACACTTTTTTTTACACCTCTCGGGCTTATCCGAGAGTGTGGCGTTGTAGGGGAGGTGTCCCCGCACGCGTGCGTATGTCAGAAGTGTCGGCAGTGTCCGCCGGCGCCGGTCCAGTGTCCACCGTTGTCTGAAAACTGCACTTTTCTGACCTATGACCTCACTGGACGGTCCGCCACACTTTTTTTTACATCTCTCGGGCTTATCCGAGAGTGTGGCGTTGTAGGGGAGGTGTCCCCGCACGCGTGCGTATGTCAGAAGTGTCGGCAGTGTCCACCGGTGCCTGTCCAGTGTCGACTGTTGTCTGAAAACGGCACTTTTCTGACCTCTGACCTCACTGGACGGTCCGCCACACTTTTTTTTACACCTCTCGGGCTTATCCGAGAGTGTGGCGTTGTAGGGGAGGTGTCCCCGCACGCGTGCGTATGTCAGAAGTGTCGGCAGTGTCCACCGGTGCCTGTCCAGTGTCCACTGTTGTCTGAAAACGGCACTTTTCTGACCTCTGACCGAGAGTGTGGCGTTGTAGGGGAGGTGTCCCCGCACGCGTGCGTATGTCAGAAGTGTCGGAAGTGTCCGCCGGCGCCGGTCCAGTGTCCACCGTTGTCTGAAAACTGCACTTTTCTGACCTCTGACCTCACTGGACGGTCCGCCACACTTTTCTTTACACCTCTCGGGCTTATCCGAGAGTCTGGCGTTGTAGGGGAGGTGTCCCCGCACGCGTGCGTATGTCAGAAGTGTCGGCAGTGTCCGCCGGCGGCGGTCCAGTGTCCACCGTTGTCTGAAAACTGCACTTTTCTGACCTCTGACCTCACTGGACGGTCCGCCACCCTTTTTTTTACATCTCTCGGGCTTATCCGAGAGTGTGGCGTTGTAGGGGAGGTGTCCCCGCACGCGTACGTATGTCAGAAGTGTCGGCAGTGTCCGCCGGCGCCGGTCCAGTGTCCACCGTTGTCTGAAAACTGCACTTTTCTGACCTCTGACCTCACTGGACGGTCCGCCACACTTTTTTTTACATCTCTCGGGCTTATCCGAGAGTGTGGCGTTGTAGGGGAGGTGTCCCCGCACGCGTGCGTATGTCAGATGTGTCGGCAGTGTCCGCCGGCGCCGGTCCAGTGTCCACCGTTGTCTGAAAACTGCACTTTTCTGACCTCTGACCTCACTGGACGGTCCGCCACACTTTTCTTTACACCTCTCGGGCTTATCCGAGAGTCTGGCGTTGTAGGGGAGGTGTCCCCGCACGCGTGCGTATGTCAGAAGTGTCGGCAGTGTCCGCCGGCGCCGGTCCAGTGTCCACCGTTGTCTGAAAACTGCACTTTTCTGACCTCTGACCTCACTGGACGGTCCGCCACACTTTTCTTTACACCTCTCGGGCTTATCCGAGAGTGTGGCGTTGTAGGGGAGGTGTCCCCGCACGCGTGCGTATGTCAGAAGTGTCGGCAGTGTCCACCGGTGCCTGTCCAGTGTCCACTGTTGTCTGAAAACGGCACTTTTCTGACCTCTGACCTCACTGGACGGTCCGCCACACTTTTTTTTACACCTCTCGGGCTTATCCGAGAGTGTGGCGTTGTAGGGGAGGTGTCCCCGCACGCGTGCGTATGTCAGAAGTGTCGGCAGTGTCCGCCGGCGCCGGTCCAGTGTCCACCGTTGTCTGAAAACTGCACTTTTCTGACCTATGACCTCACTGGACGGTCCGCCACACTTTTCTTTACACCTCTCGGGCTTATCCGAGAGTCTGGCGTTGTAGGGGAGGTGTCCCCGCACGCGTGCGTATGTCAGAAGTGTCGGCAGTGTCCGCCGGCGCCGGTCCAGTGTCCACCGTTGTCTGAAAACTGCACTTTTCTGACCTCTGACCTCACTGGACGGTCCGCCACACTTTTCTTTACACCTCTCGGGCTTATCCGAGAGTGTGGCGTTGTAGGGGAGGTGTCCCCGCACGCGTGCGTATGTCAGAAGTGTCGGCAGTGTCCACCGGTGCCTGTCCAGTGTCCACTGTTGTCTGAAAACGGCACTTTTCTGACCTCTGACCTCACTGGACGGTCCGCCACACTTTTTTTTACACCTCTCGGGCTTATCCGAGAGTGTGGCGTTGTAGGGGAGGTGTCCCCGCACGCGTGCGTATGTCAGAAGTGTCGGCAGTGTCCGCCGGCGCCGGTCCAGTGTCCACCGTTGTCTGAAAACTGCACTTTTCTGACCTATGACCTCACTGGACGGTCCGCCACACTTTTTTTTACATCTCTCGGGCTTATCCGAGAGTGTGGCGTTGTAGGGGAGGTGTCCCCGCACGCGTGCGTATGTCAGAAGTGTCGGCAGTGTCCACCGGTGCCTGTCCAGTGTCCACTGTTGTCTGAAAACGGCACTTTTCTGACCTCTGACCTCACTGGACGGTCCGCCACACTTTTTTTTACACCTCTCGGGCTTATCCGAGAGTGTGGCGTTGTAGGGGAGGTGTCCCCGCACGCGTGCGTATGTCAGAAGTGTCGGCAGTGTCCACCGGTGCCTGTCCAGTGTCCACTGTTGTCTGAAACCGGCACTTTTCTGACCTCTGACCGAGAGTGTGGCGTTGTAGGGGAGGTGTCCCCGCACGCGTGCGTATGTCAGAAGTGTCGGAAGTGTCCGCCGGCGCCGGTCCAGTGTCCACCGTTGTCTGAAAACTGCACTTTTCTGACCTCTGACCTCACTGGACGGTCCGCCACACTTTTCTTTACACCTCTCGGGCTTATCCGAGAGTCTGGCGTTGTAGGGGAGGTGTCCCCGCACGCGTGCGTATGTCAGAAGTGTCGGCAGTGTCCGCCGGCGGCGGTCCAGTGTCCACCGTTGTCTGAAAACTGCACTTTTCTGACCTCTGACCTCACTGGACGGTCCGCCACCCTTTTTTTTACATCTCTCGGGCTTATCCGAGAGTGTGGCGTTGTAGGGGAGGTGTCCCCGCACGCGTACGTTTGTCAGAAGTGTCGGCAGTGTCCGCCGGCGCCGGTCCAGTGTCCACCGTTGTCTGAAAACTGCACTTTTCTGACCTCTGACCTCACTGGACGGTCCGCCACACTTTTTTTTACACCTCTCGGGCTTATCCGAGAGTTAGGCGTTGTAGGGGAGGTGTCCCCGCACGCGTGCGTATGTCAGAAGTGTCGGCAGTGTCCGCCGGCGCCGGTCCAATGTCCACCGTTGTCTGAAAACTGCACTTTTCTGACCTCTGACCTCACTGGACGGTCCGCCACACTTTTTTTTACATCTCTCGGGCTTATCCGAGAGTGTGGCGTTGTAGGGGAGGTGTCCCCGCACGCGTGCGTATGTCAGAAGTGTCGGCAGTGTCCGCCGGCGCCGGTCCAGTGTCCACCGTTGTCTGAAAACTGCACTTTTCTGACCTCTGACCTCACTGGACGGTCCGCCACACTTTTCTTTACACCTCTCGGGCTTATCCGAGAGTGTGACGTTGTAGGGGAGGTGTCCCCGCACGCGTGCGTATGTCAGAAGTGTCGGCAGTGTCCACCGGTGCCTGTCCAGTGTCCACTGTTGTCTGAAAACGGCACTTTTCTGACCTCTGACCTCACTGGACGGTCCGCCACACTTTTTTTTACACCTCTCGGGCTTATCCGAGAGTTAGGCGTTGTAGGGGAGGTGTCCCCGCACGCGTGCGTATGTCAGAAGTGTCGGCAGTGTCCGCCGGCGCCGGTCCAATGTCCACCGTTGTCTGAAAACTGCACTTTTCTGACCTCTGACCTCTCTGGACGGTCCGCCACACTTTTTTTTACATCTCTCGGGCTTATCCGAGAGTTTGGCGTTGTAGGGGAGGTGTCCCCGCACGCGTGCGTATGTCAGAAGTGTCGGCAGTGTCCGCCGGCGCCGGTCCAGTGTCCACCGTTGTCTGAAAACTGCACTTTTCTGACCTCTGACCTCACTGGACGGTCCGCCACACTTTTCTTTACACCTCTCGGGCTTATCCGAGAGTCTGGCGTTGTAGGGGAGGTGTCCCCGCACGCGTGCGTATGTCAGAAGTGTCGGCAGTGTCCGCCGGCGCCGGTCCAGTGTCCACCGTTGTCTGAAAACTGCACTATTCTGACCTCTGACCTCACTGGACGGTCCGCCACACTTTTCTTTACACCTCTCGGGCTTATCCGAGAGTGTGGCGTTGTAGGGGAGGTGTCCCCGCACGCGTGCGTATGTCAGAAGTGTCGGCAGTGTCCACCGGTGCCTGTCCAGTGTCCACTGTTGTCTGAAAACGGCACTTTTCTGACCTCTGACCTCACTGGACGGTCCGCCACACTTTTTTTTACACCTCTCGGGCTTATCCGAGAGTTAGGCGTTGTAGGGGAGGTGTCCCCGCACGCGTGCGTATGTCAGAAGTGTCGGCAGTGTCCGCCGGCGCCGGTCCAGTGTCCACCGTTGTCTGAAAACTGCACTTTTCTGACCTCTGACCTCACTGGACGGTCCGCCACACTTTTTTTTACATCTCTCGGGCTTATCCGAGAGTCTGGCGTTGTAGGGGAGGTGTCCCCGCACGCGTGCGTATGTCAGAAGTGTCGGCAGTGTCCGCCGGCGCCGGTCCAGTGTCCACCGTTGTCTGAAAACTGCACTTTTCTGACCTCTGACCTCACTGGACGGTCCGCCACACTTTTCTTTACACCTCTCGGGCTTATCCGAGAGTCTGGCGTTGTAGGGGAGGTGTCCCCGCACGCGTGCGTATGTCAGAAGTGTCGGCAGTGTCCGCCGGCGCCGGTCCAGTGTCCACCGTTGTCTGAAAACTGCACTTTTCTGACCTCTGACCTCACTGGACGGTCCGCCACACTTTTCTTTACACCTCTCGGGCTTATCCGAGAGTGTGGCGTTGTAGGGGAGGTGTCCCCGCACGCGTGCGTATGTCAGAAGTGTCGGCAGTGTCCGCCGGCGCCGGTCCAGTGTCCACCGTTGTCTGAAAACTGCACTTTTCTGACCTCTGACCTCACTGGACGGTCGGCCACACTTTTCTTTACACCTCTCGGGCTTATCCGAGAGTGTGGCGTTGTAGGGGAGGTGTCCCCGCACTCGTGCGTATGTCAGAAGTGTCGGCAGTGTCCACCGGTGCCTGTCCAGTGTCCACTGTTGTCTGAAAACGGCACTTTTCTGACCTCTGACCTCACTGGACGGTCCGCCACACTTTTTTTTACATCTCTCGGGCTTATCCGAGAGTGTGGCGTTGTAGGGGAGGTGTCCCCGCACGCGTGCGTATGTCAGAAGTGTCGGCAGTGTCCGCCGGCGCCGGTCCAGTGTCCACCGTAGTCTGAAAACTGCACTTTTCTGACCTCTGACCTCACTGGACGGACCGCCACACTTTTTTTTACATCTCTCGGGCTTATCCGAGAGTGTGGCGTTGTAGGGGAGGTGTCCCCGCACGCGTGCGTATGTCAGAAGTGTCGGCAGTGTCCGCCGGCGCCGGTCCAATGTCCACCGTTGTCTGAAAACTGCACTTTTCTGACCTCTGACCTCACTGGACGGTCCGCCACACTTTTTTTTACATCTCTCGGGCTTATCCGAGAGTGTGGCGTTGTAGGGGAGGTGTCCCCGCACGCGTGCGTATGTCAGAAGTGTCGGCAGTGTCCGCCGGCGCCGGTCCAGTGTCCACCGTAGTCTGAAAACTGCACTTTTCTGACCTCTGACCTCACTGGACGGTCCGCCACACTTTTTTTTACATCTCTCGGGCTTATCCGAGAGTGTGGCGTTGTAGGGGAGGTGTCCCCGCACGCGTGCGTATGTCAAAAGTGTCGGCAGTGTCCGCCGGCGCCGGTCCAGTGTCCACCGTTGACTGAAAACTGCACTTTTCTGACCTCTGACCTCACTGGACGGTCCGCCACACTTTTCTTTACACCTCTCGGGCTTATCCGAGAGTGTGACGTTGTAGGGGAGGTGTCCCCGCACGCGTGCGTATGTCAGAAGTGTCGGCAGTGTCCACCGGTGCCTGTCCAGTGTCCACTGTTGTCTGAAAACGGCACTTTTCTGACCTCTGACCTCACTGGACGGTCCGCCACACTTTTTTTTACACCTCTCGGGCTTATCCGAGAGTTAGGCGTTGTAGGGGAGGTGTCCCCGCACGCGTGCGTATGTCAGAAGTGTCGGCAGTGTCCGCCGGCGCCGGTCCAATGTCCACCGTTGTCTGAAAACTGCACTTTTCTGACCTCTGACCTCTCTGGACGGTCCGCCACACTTTTTTTTACATCTCTCGGGCTTATCCGAGAGTTTGGCGTTGTAGGGGAGGTGTCCCCGCACGCGTGCGTATGTCAGAAGTGTCGGCAGTGTCCGCCGGCGCCGGTCCAGTGTCCACCGTTGTCTGAAAACTGCACTTTTCTGACCTCTGACCTCACTGGACGGTCCGCCACACTTTTCTTTACACCTCTCGGGCTTATCCGAGAGTCTGGCGTTGTAGGGGAGGTGTCCCCGCACGCGTGCGTATGTCAGAAGTGTCGGCAGTGTCCGCCGGCGCCGGTCCAGTGTCCACCGTTGTCTGAAAACTGCACTATTCTGACCTCTGACCTCACTGGACGGTCCGCCACACTTTTCTTTACACCTCTCGGGCTTATCCGAGAGTGTGGCGTTGTAGGGGAGGTGTCCCCGCACGCGTGCGTATGTCAGAAGTGTCGGCAGTGTCCACCGGTGCCTGTCCAGTGTCCACTGTTGTCTGAAAACGGCACTTTTCTGACCTCTGACCTCACTGGACGGTCCGCCACACTTTTTTTTACACCTCTCGGGCTTATCCGAGAGTTAGGCGTTGTAGGGGAGGTGTCCCCGCACGCGTGCGTATGTCAGAAGTGTCGGCAGTGTCCGCCGGCGCCGGTCCAGTGTCCACCGTTGTCTGAAAACTGCACTTTTCTGACCTCTGACCTCACTGGACGGTCCGCCACACTTTTTTTTACATCTCTCGGGCTTATCCGAGAGTCTGGCGTTGTAGGGGAGGTGTCCCCGCACGCGTGCGTATGTCAGAAGTGTCGGCAGTGTCCGCCGGCGCCGGTCCAGTGTCCACCGTTGTCTGAAAACTGCACTTTTCTGACCTCTGACCTCACTGGACGGTCCGCCACACTTTTCTTTACACCTCTCGGGCTTATCCGAGAGTCTGGCGTTGTAGGGGAGGTGTCCCCGCACGCGTGCGTATGTCAGAAGTGTCGGCAGTGTCCGCCGGCGCCGGTCCAGTGTCCACCGTAGTCTGAAAACTGCACTTTTCTGACCTCTGACCTCCCTGGACGGTCCGCCACACTTTTTTTTACATCTCTCGGGCTTATCCGAGAGTGTGGCGTTGTAGGGGAGGTGTCCCCGCACGCGTGCGTATGTCAAAAGTGTCGGCAGTGTCCGCCGGCGCCGGTCCAGTGTCCACCGTTGTCTGAAAACTGCACTTTTCTGACCTCTGACCTCACTGGACGGTCCGCCACACTTTTCTTTACACCTCTCGGGCTTATCCGAGAGTCTGGCGTTGTAGGGGAGGTGTCCCCGCACGCGTGCGTATGTCAGAAGTGTCGGCAGTGTCCGCCGGCGCCGGTCCAGTGTCCACCGTTGTCTGAAAACTGCACTTTTCTGACCTCTGACCTCACTGGACGGTCCGCCACACTTTTCTTTACACCTCTCGGGCTTATCCGAGAGTCTGGCGTTGTAGGGGAGGTGTCCCCGCACGCTTGCGTATGTCAGAAGTGTCGGCAGTGTCCGCCGGCGCCGGTCCAGTGTCCACCGTTGTCTGAAAACTGCACTTTTCTGACCTCTGACCTCACTGGACGGTCCGCCACACTTTTTTTTACATCTCTCGGGCTTATCCGAGAGTGTGGCGTTGTAGGGGAGGTGTCCCCGCACGCGTGCGTATGTCAGAAGTGTCGGCAGTGTCCGCCGGCGCCGGTCCAGTGTCCACCGTTGTCTGAAAACTGCACTTTTCTGACCTGTGACATCACTGGACGGTCCGCCACACTTTTCTTTACACCTCTCGGGCTTATCCGAGAGTCTGGCGTTGTAGGGGAGGTGTCCCCGCACGCGTGCGTATGTCAGAAGTGTCGGCAGTGTCCGCCGGCGCCGGTCCAGTGTCCACCGTTGTCTGAAAACTGCACTTTTCTGACCTCTGACCTCACTGGACGGTCCGCCACACTTTTCTTTACACCTCTCGGGCTTATCCGAGAGTGTGGCGTTGTAGGGGAGGTGTCCCCGCACGCGTGCGTATGTCAGAAGTGTCGGCAGTGTCCACCGGTGCCTGTCCAGTGTCCACTGTTGTCTGAAAACGGCACTTTTCTGACCTCTGACCTCACTGGACGGTCCGCCACACTTTTTTTTACACCTCTCGGGCTTATCCGAGAGTGTGGCGTTGTAGGGGAGGTGTCCCCGCACGCGTGCGTATGTCAGAAGTGTCGGCAGTGTCCGCCGGCGCCGGTCCAGTGTCCACCGTTGTCTGAAAACTGCACTTTTCTGACCTCTGACCTCACTGGACGGTCCGCCACACTTTTCTTTACACCTCTCGGGCTTATCCGAGAGTGTGGCGTTGTAGGGGAGGTGTCCCCGCACGCGTGCGTATGTCAGAAGTGTCGGCAGTGTCCGCCGGCGCCGGTCCAGTGTCCACCGTTGTCTGAAAACTGCACTTTTCTGACCTCTGACCTCACTGGACGGTCCGCCACACTTTTCTTTACACCTCTCGGGCTTATCCGAGAGTCTGGCGTTGTAGGGGAGGTGTCCCCGCACGCGTGCGTATGTCAGAAGTGTCGGCAGTGTCCGCCGGCGCCGGTCCAATGTCCACCGTTGTCTGAAAACTGCACTTTTCTGACCTCTGACAGCACTGGACGGTCCGCCACACTTTTTTTTACATCTCTCGGGCTTATCCGAGAGTGTGGCGTTGTAGGGGAGGTGTCCCCGCACGCGTGCGTATGTCAGAAGTGTCGGCAGTGTCCGCCGGCGCCGGTCCAGTGTCCACCGTTGTCTGAAAACTGCACTTTTCTGACCTCTGACCTCACTGGACGGTCCGCCACACTTTTCTTTACACCTCTCGGGCTTATCCGAGAGTTTGGCGTTGTAGGGGAGGTGTCCCCGCACGCGTGCGTATGTCAGAAGTGTCGGCAGTGTCCACCGGTGCCTGTCCAGTGTCCACTGTTGTCTGAAAACGGCACTTTTCTGACCTCTGACCTCACTGGACGGTCCGCCACACTTTTTTTTACACCTCTCGGGCTTATCCGAGAGTGTGGCGTTGTAGGGGAGGTGTCCCCGCACGCGTGCGTATGTCAGAAGTGTCGGCAGTGTCCGCCGGCGCCGGTCCAGTGTCCACCGTTGTCTGAAAACTGCACTTTTCTGACCTCTGACCTCACTGGACGGTCCGCCACACTTTTCTTTACACCTCTCGGGCTTATCCGAGAGTCTGGCGTTGTAGGGGAGGTGTCCCCGCACGCGTGCGTATGTCAGAAGTGTCGGCAGTGTCCGCCGGCGCCGGTCCAGTGTCCACCGTTGTCTGAAAACTGCACTTTTCTGACCTCTGACCTCACTGGACGGTCCGCCACACTTTTCTTTACACCTCTCGGGCTTATCCGAGAGTCTGGCGTTGTAGGGGAGGTGTCCCCGCACGCGTGCGTATGTCAGAAGTGTCGGCAGTGTCCGCCGGCGCCGGTCCAGTGTCCACCGTTGTCTGAAAACTGCACTTTTCTGACCTCTGACCTCACTGGACGGTCCGCCACACTTTTCTTTACACCTCTCGGGCTTATCCGAGAGTGTGGCGTTGTAGGGGAGGTGTCCCCGCACGCGTGCGTATGTCAGAAGTGTCGGCAGTGTCCGCCGGCGCCGGTCCAGTGTCCACCGTTGTCTGAAAACTGCACTTTTCTGACCTCTGACCTCACTGGACGGTCGGCCACACTTTTCTTTACACCTCTCGGGCTTATCCGAGAGTGTGGCGTTGTAGGGGAGGTGTCCCCGCACTCGTGCGTATGTCAGAAGTGTCGGCAGTGTCCACCGGTGCCTGTCCAGTGTCCACTGTTGTCTGAAAACGGCACTTTTCTGACCTCTGACCTCACTGGACGGTCCGCCACACTTTTTTTTACATCTCTCGGGCTTATCCGAGAGTGTGGCGTTGTAGGGGAGGTGTCCCCGCACGCGTGCGTATGTCAGAAGTGTCGGCAGTGTCCGCCGGCGCCGGTCCAGTGTCCACCGTAGTCTGAAAACTGCACTTTTCTGACCTCTGACCTCACTGGACGGACCGCCACACTTTTTTTTACATCTCTCGGGCTTATCCGAGAGTGTGGCGTTGTAGGGGAGGTGTCCCCGCACGCGTGCGTATGTCAGAAGTGTCGGCAGTGTCCGCCGGCGCCGGTCCAATGTCCACCGTTGTCTGAAAACTGCACTTTTCTGACCTCTGACCTCACTGGACGGTCCGCCACACTTTTTTTTACATCTCTCGGGCTTATCCGAGAGTGTGGCGTTGTAGGGGAGGTGTCCCCGCACGCGTGCGTATGTCAGAAGTGTCGGCAGTGTCCGCCGGCGCCGGTCCAGTGTCCACCGTTGTCTGAAAACTGCACTTTTCTGACCTCTGACCTCACTGGACGGTCCGCCACACTTTTTTTTACATCTCTCGGGCTTATCCGAGAGTGTGGCGTTGTAGGGGAGGTGTCCCCGCACGCGTGCGTATGTCAGAAGTGTCGGCAGTGTCCGCCGGCGCCGGTCCAGTGTCCACCGTTGTCTGAAAACTGCACTTTTCTGACCTCTGACCTCACTGGACGGTCCGCCACACTTTTCTTTACACCTCTCGGGCTTATCCGAGAGTGTGGCGTTGTAGGGGAGGTGTCCCCGCACGCGTGCGTATGTCAGAAGTGTCGGCAGTGTCCGCCGGCGCCGGTCCAGTGTCCACCGTTGTCTGAAAACTGCACTTTTCTGACCTCTGACCTCACTGGACGGTCCGCCACACTTTTTTTTACACCTCTCGGGCTTATCCGAGAGTTAGGCGTTGTAGGGGAGGTGTCCCCGCACGCGTGCGTATGTCAGAAGTGTCGGCAGTGTCCGCCGGCGCCGGTCCATTGTCCACCGTTGTCTGAAAACTGCACTTTTCTGACCTCTGACCTCACTGGACGGTCCGCCACACTTTTTTTTACATCTCTCGGGCTTATCCGAGAGTGTGGCGTTGTAGGGGAGGTGTCCCCGCTTGCGTGCGTATGTCAGAAGTGTCGGCAGTGTCCGCCGGCGCCGGTCCAGTGTCCACCGTAGTCTGAAAACTGCACTTTTCTGACCTCTGACCTCACTGGACGGTCCGCCACACTTTTTTTTACATCTCTCGGGCTTATCCGAGAGTGTGGCGTTGTAGGGGAGGTGTCCCCGCACGCGTGCGTATGTCAGAAGTGTCGGCAGTGTCCGCCGGCGCCGGTCCAGTGTCCACCGTTGTCTGAAAACTGCACTTTTCTGACCTCTGACCTCACTGGACGGTCCGCCACACTTTTCTTTACACCTTTCGGGCTTATCCGAGAGTCTGGCGTTGTAGGGGAGGTGTCCCCGCACGCGTGCGTATGTCAGAAGTGTCGGCAGTGTCCACCGGTGCCTGTCCAGTGTCCACTGTTGTCTGAAAACGGCACTTTTCTGACCTCTGACCTCACTGGACGGTCCGCCACACTTTTTTTTACACCTCTCGGGCTTATCCGAGAGTTAGGCGTTGTAGGGGAGGTGTCCCCGCACGCGTGCGTATGTCAGAAGTGTCGGCAGTGTCCGCCGGCGCCGGTCCAATGTCCACCGTTGTCTGAAAACTGCACTTTTCTGACCTCTGACCTCACTGGACGGTCCGCCACACTTTTTTTTACATCTCTCGGGCTTATCCGAGAGTGTGGCGTTGTAGGGGAGGTGTCCCCGCACGCGTGCGTATGTCAGAAGTGTCGGCAGTGTCCGCCGGCGCCGGTCCAGTGTCCACCGTTGTCTGAAAACTGCACTTTTCTGACCTCTGACCTCACTGGACGGTCCGCCACACTTTTCTTTACACCTCTCGGGCTTATCCGAGAGTGTGACGTTGTAGGGGAGGTGTCCCCGCACGCGTGCGTATGTCAGAAGTGTCGGCAGTGTCCACCGGTGCCTGTCCAGTGTCCACTGTTGTCTGAAAACGGCACTTTTCTGACCTCTGACCTCACTGGACGGTCCGCCACACTTTTTTTTACACCTCTCGGGCTTATCCGAGAGTTAGGCGTTGTAGGGGAGGTGTCCCCGCACGCGTGCGTATGTCAGAAGTGTCGGCAGTGTCCGCCGGCGCCGGTCCAATGTCCACCGTTGTCTGAAAACTGCACTTTTCTGACCTCTGACCTCTCTGGACGGTCCGCCACACTTTTTTTTACATCTCTCGGGCTTATCCGAGAGTTTGGCGTTGTAGGGGAGGTGTCCCCGCACGCGTGCGTATGTCAGAAGTGTCGGCAGTGTCCGCCGGCGCCGGTCCAGTGTCCACCGTTGTCTGAAAACTGCACTTTTCTGACCTCTGACCTCACTGGACGGTCCGCCACACTTTTCTTTACACCTCTCGGGCTTATCCGAGAGTCTGGCGTTGTAGGGGAGGTGTCCCCGCACGCGTGCGTATGTCAGAAGTGTCGGCAGTGTCCGCCGGCGCCGGTCCAGTGTCCACCGTTGTCTGAAAACTGCACTATTCTGACCTCTGACCTCACTGGACGGTCCGCCACACTTTTCTTTACACCTCTCGGGCTTATCCGAGAGTGTGGCGTTGTAGGGGAGGTGTCCCCGCACGCGTGCGTATGTCAGAAGTGTCGGCAGTGTCCACCGGTGCCTGTCCAGTGTCCACTGTTGTCTGAAAACGGCACTTTTCTGACCTCTGACCTCACTGGACGGTCCGCCACACTTTTTTTTACACCTCTCGGGCTTATCCGAGAGTTAGGCGTTGTAGGGGAGGTGTCCCCGCACGCGTGCGTATGTCAGAAGTGTCGGCAGTGTCCGCCGGCGCCGGTCCAGTGTCCACCGTTGTCTGAAAACTGCACTTTTCTGACCTCTGACCTCACTGGACAGTCCGCCACACTTCTTTTTACACCTCTCGGGCTTATCCGAGAGTGTGGCGTTGTAGGGGAGGTGTCCCCGCACGCGTGCGTATGTCAGAAGTGTCGGCAGTGTCCGCCGGCGCCGGTCCAGTGTCCACCGTTGTCTGAAAACTGCACTTTTCTGACCTCTGACCTCACTGGACGGTCCGCCACACTTTTTTTTACATCTCTCGGGCTTATCCGAGAGTGTGGCGTTGTAGGGGAGGTGTCCCCGCACGCGTGCGTATGTCAGAAGTGTCGGCAGTGTCCGCCGGCGCCGGTCCAGTGTCCACCGTTGTCTGAAAACTGCACTTTTCTGACCTCTGACCTCACTGGACGGTCCGCCACACTTTTTTTTACATCTCTCGGGCTTATCCGAGAGTATGGCGTTGTAGGGGAGGTGTCCCCGCACGCGTGCGTATGTCAGATGTGTCGGCAGTGTCCGCCGGCGCCGGTCCAGTGTCCACCGTTGTCTGAAAACTGCACTTTTCTGACCTCTGACCTCACTGGACGGTCCGCCACACTTTTCTTTACACCTCTCGGGCTTATCCGAGAGTCTGGCGTTGTAGGGGAGGTGTCCCCGCACGCGTGCGTATGTCAGAAGTGTCGGCAGTGTCCGCCGGCGCCGGTCCAGTGTCCACCGTTGTCTGAAAACTGCACTTTTCTGACCTCTGACCTCACTGGACGGTCCGCCACACTTTTCTTTACACCTCTCGGGCTTATCCGAGAGTTAGGCGTTGTAGGGGAGGTGTCCCCGCACGCGTGCGTATGTCAGAAGTGTCGGCAGTGTCCGCCGGCGCCGGTCCAGTGTCCACCGTTGTCTGAAAACTGCACTTTTCTGACCTCTGACCTCACTGGACGGTCCGCCACACTTCTTTTTACACCTCTCGGGCTTATCCGAGAGTGTGGCGTTGTAGGGGAGGTGTCCCCGCACGCGTGCGTATGTCAGAAGTGTCGGCAGTGTCCGCCGGCGCCGGTCCAGTGTCCACCGTTGTCTGAAAACTGCACTTTTCTGACCTCTGACCTCACTGGACGGTCCGCCACACTTCTTTTTACACCTCTCGGGCTTATCCGAGAGTGTGGCGTTGTAGGGGAGGTGTCCCCGCACGCGTGCGTATGTCAGAAGTGTCGGCAGTGTCCGCCGGCGCCGGTCCAGTGTCCACCGTTGTCTGAAAACTGCACTTTTCTGACCTCTGACCTCACTGGACGGTCCGCCACACTTTTCTTTACACCTCTCGGGCTTATCCGAGAGTCTGGCGTTGTAGGGGAGGTGTCCCCGCACGCGTGCGTATGTCAGAAGTGTCGGCAGTGTCCGCCGGCGCCGGTCCAGTGTCCACCGTTGTCTGAAAACTGCACTTTTCTGACCTCTGACCTCACTGGACGGTCCGCCACACTTTTCTTTACACCTCTCGGGCTTATCCGAGAGTGTGGCGTTGTAGGGGAGGCGTCCCCGCACGCGTGCGTATGTCAGAAGTGTCGGCAGTGTCCACCGGTGCCTGTCCAGTGTCCACTGTTGTCTGAAAACGGCACTTTTCTGACCTCTGACCTCACTGGACGGTCCGCCACACTTTTTTTTACACCTCTCGGGCTTATCCGAGAGTGTGGCGTTGTAGGGGAGGTGTCCCCGCACGCGTGCGTATGTCAGAAGTGTCGGCAGTGTCCGCCGGCGCCGGTCCAGTGTCCACCGTTGTCTGAAAACTGCACTTTTCTGACCTATGACCTCACTGGACGGTCCGCCACACTTTTTTTTACATCTCTCGGGCTTATCCGAGAGTGTGGCGTTGTAGGGGAGGTGTCCCCGCACGCGTGCGTATGTCAGAAGTGTCGGCAGTGTCCACCGGTGCCTGTCCAGTGTCCACTGTTGTCTGAAAACGGCACTTTTCTGACCTCTGACCTCACTGGACGGTCCGCCACACTTTTTTTTACACCTCTCGGGCTTATCCGAGAGTGTGGCGTTGTAGGGGAGGTGTCCCCGCACGCGTGCGTATGTCAGAAGTGTCGGAAGTGTCCGCCGGCGCCGGTCCAGTGTCCACCGTTGTCTGAAAACTGCACTTTTCTGACCTCTGACCTCACTGGACGGTCCGCCACACTTTTCTTTACACCTCTCGGGCTTATCCGAGAGTCTGGCGTTGTAGGGGAGGTGTCCCCGCACGCGTGCGTATGTCAGAAGTGTCGGCAGTGTCCGCCGGCGGCGGTCCAGTGTCCACCGTTGTCTGAAAACTGCACTTTTCTGACCTCTGACCTCACTGGACGGTCCGCCACCCTTTTTTTTACATCTCTCGGGCTTATCCGAGAGTGTGGCGTTGTAGGGGAGGTGTCCCCGCACGCGTACGTATGTCAGAAGTGTCGGCAGTGTCCGCCGGCGCCGGTCCAGTGTCCACCGTTGTCTGAAAACTGCACTTTTCTGACCTCTGACCTCACTGGACGGTCCGCCACACTTTTCTTTACACCTCTCGGGCTTATCCGAGAGTCTGGCGTTGTAGGGGAGGTGTCCCCGCACGCGTGCGTATGTCAGAAGTGTCGGCAGTGTCCGCCGGCGCCGGTCCAGTGTCCACCGTTGTCTGAAAACTGCACTTTTCTGACCTCTGACCTCACTGGACGGTCCGCCACACTTTTTTTTACATCTCTCGGGCTTATCCGAGAGTGTGGCGTTGTAGGGGAGGTGTCCCCGCACGCGTGCGTATGTCAGAAGTGTCGGCAGTGTCCGCCGGCGCCGGTCCAGTGTCCACCGTTGTCTGAAAACTGCACTTTTCTGACCTCTGACCTCACTGGACGGTCCGCCACACTTTTCTTTACACCTCTCGGGCTTATCCGAGAGTGTGGCGTTGTAGGGGAGGTGTCCCCGCACGCGTGCGTATGTCAGAAGTGTCGGCAGTGTCCGCCGGCGCCGGTCCAGTGTCCACCGTTGTCTGAAAACTGCACTTTTCTGACCTCTGACCTCACTGGACGGTCCGCCACACTTTTCTTTACACCTCTCGGGCTTATCCGAGAGTGTGGCGTTGTAGGGGAGGTGTCCCCGCACGCGTGCGTATGTCAGAAGTGTCGGCAGTGTCCACCGGTGCCTGTCCAGTGTCCACTGTTGTCTGAAAACGGCACTTTTCTGACCTCTGACCTCACTGGACGGTCCGCCACACTTTTTTTTACACCTCTCGGGCTTATCCGAGAGTGTGGCGTTGTAGGGGAGGTGTCCCCGCACGCGTGCGTATGTCAGAAGTGTCGGCAGTGTCCACCGGTGCCTGTCCAGTGTCCACTGTTGTCTGAAAACGGCACTTTTCTGACCTCTGACCGAGAGTGTGGCGTTGTAGGGGAGGTGTCCCCGCACGCGTGCGTATGTCAGAAGTGTCGGCAGTGTCCGCCGGCGGCGGTCCAGTTTCCACCGTTGTCTGAAAACTGCACTTTTCTGACCTCTGACCTCACTGGACGGTCCGCCACACTTTTTTTTACATCTCTCGGGCTTATCCGAGAGTGTGGCGTTGTAGGGGAGGTGTCCCCGCACGCGTACGTATGTCAGAAGTGTCGGCAGTGTCCGCCGGCGCCGGTCCAGTGTCCACCGTTGTCTGAAAACTGCACTTTTCTGACCTCTGACCTCACTGGACGGTCCGCCACACTTTTTTTTACATCTCTCGGGCTTATCCGAGAGTGTGGCGTTGTAGGGGAGGTGTCCCCGCACACGTGCGTATGTCAGAAGTGTCGGCAGTGTCCGCCGGCGCCGGTCCAGTGTCCACCGTTGTCTGAAAACTGCACTTTTCTGACCTCTGACCTCACTGGACGGTCCGCCACACTTTTCTTTACACCTCTCGGGCTTATCCGAGAGTGTGGCGTTGTAGGGGAGGTGTCCCCGCACACGTGCGTATGTCAGAAGTGTCGGCAGTGTCCACCGGTGCCTGTCCAGTGTCCACCGTTGTCTGAAAACTGCCTTTTCTGACCTCTGACCTCACTGGACGGTCCGCCACACTTTTTTTTACATCTCTCGGGCTTATCCGAGAGTGTGGCGTTGTAGGGGAGGTGTCCCCGCACGCGTGCGTATGTCAGAAGTGTCGGCAGTGTCCGCCGGCGCCGGTCCAGTGTCCACCGTTGTCTGAAAACTGCACTTTTCTGACCTCTGACCTCACTGGACGGTCCGCCACACTTTTTTTTACATCTCTCGGGCTTATCCGAGAGTGTGGCGTTGTAGGGGCGGTGTCCCCGCACGCGTGCGTATGTCAAAAGTGTCGGCAGTGTCCGCCGGCGCCGGTCCAGTGTCCACCGTAGTCTGAAAACTGCACTTTTCTGACCTCTGACCTCACTGGACGGTCCGCCACACTTTTTTTTACATCTCTCGGGCTTATCCGAGAGTGTGGCGTTGTAGGGGAGGTGTCCCCGCACGCGTGCGTATGTCAGAAGTGTCGGCAGTGTCCGCCGGCGCCGGTCCAGTGTCCACCGTTGTCTGAAAACTGCACTTTTCTGACCTCTGACCTCACTGGACGGTCCGCCACACTTTTCTTTACACCTCTCGGGCTTATCCGAGAGTGTGGCGTTGTAGGGGAGGTGTCCCCGCACGCGTGCGTATGTCAGAAGTGTCGGCAGTGTCCGCCGGCGCCGGTCCAGTGTCCACCGTTGTCTGAAAACTGCACTTTTCTGACCTCTGACCTCACTGGACGGTCCGCCACACTTTTCTTTACACCTCTCGGGCTTATCCGAGAGTCTGGCGTTGTAGGGGAGGTGTCCCCGCACGCGTGCGTATGTCAGAAGTGTCGGCAGTGTCCGCCGGCGCCGGTCCAGTGTCCACCGTTGTCTGAAAACTGCACTTTTCTGACCTCTGACCTCACTGGACGGTCCGCCACACTTTTCTTTACACCTCTCGGGCTTATCCGAGAGTCTGGCGTTGTAGGGGAGGTGTCCCCGCACGCGTGCGTATGTCAGAAGTGTCGGCAGTGTCCGCCGGCGCCGGTCCAGTGTCCACCGTTGTCTGAAAACTGCACTTTTCTGACCTCTGACCTCACTGGACGGTCCGCCACACTTTTTTTTACATCTCTCGGGCTTATCCGAGAGTGTGGCGTTGTAGGGGAGGTGTCCCCGCACGCGTGCGTATGTCAGAAGTGTCGGCAGTGTCCGCCGGCGCCGGTCCAGTGTCCACCGTTGTCTGAAAACTGCACTTTTCTGACCTCTGACCTCACTGGACGGTCCGCCACACTTTTTTTTACATCTCTCGGGCTTATCCGAGAGTGTGGCGTTGTAGGGGAGGTGTCCCCGCACGCGTACGTATGTCAGAAGTGTCGGCAGTGTCCGCCGGCGCCGGTCCAGTGTCCACCGTTGTCTGAAAACTGCACTTTTCTGACCTCTGACCTCACTGGACGGTCCGCCACACTTTTCTTTACACCTCTCGGGCTTATCCGAGAGTCTGGCGTTGTAGGGGAGGTGTCCCCGCACGCGTGCGTATGTCAGAAGTGTCGGCAGTGTCCGCCGGCGCCGGTCCAGTGTCCACCGTTGTCTGAAAACTGCACTTTTCTGACCTCTGACCTCACTGGACGGTCCGCCACACTTTTTTTTACATCTCTCGGGCTTATCCGAGAGTGTGGCGTTGTAGGGGAGGTGTCCCCGCACGCGTGCGTATGTCAGAAGTGTCGGCAGTGTCCGCCGGCGCCGGTCCAGTGTCCACCGTTGTCTGAAAACTGCACTTTTCTGACCTCTGACCTCACTGGACGGTCCGCCACACTTTTCTTTACACCTCTCGGGCTTATCCGAGAGTGTGGCGTTGTAGGGGAGGTGTCCCCGCACGCGTGCGTATGTCAGAAGTGTCGGCAGTGTCCGCCGGCGCCGGTCCAGTGTCCACCGTTGTCTGAAAACTGCACTTTTCTGACCTCTGACCTCACTGGACGGTCCGCCACACTTTTCTTTACACCTCTCGGGCTTATCCGAGAGTGTGGCGTTGTAGGGGAGGTGTCCCCGCACGCGTGCGTATGTCAGAAGTGTCGGCAGTGTCCACCGGTGCCTGTCCAGTGTCCACTGTTGTCTGAAAACGGCACTTTTCTGACCTCTGACCTCACTGGACGGTCCGCCACACTTTTTTTTACACCTCTCGGGCTTATCCGAGAGTGTGGCGTTGTAGGGGAGGTGTCCCCGCACGCGTGCGTATGTCAGAAGTGTCGGCAGTGTCCACCGGTGCCTGTCCAGTGTCCACTGTTGTCTGAAAACGGCACTTTTCTGACCTCTGACCGAGAGTGTGGCGTTGTAGGGGAGGTGTCCCCGCACGCGTGCGTATGTCAGAAGTGTCGGCAGTGTCCGCCGGCGGCGGTCCAGTTTCCACCGTTGTCTGAAAACTGCACTTTTCTGACCTCTGACCTCACTGGACGGTCCGCCACACTTTTTTTTACATCTCTCGGGCTTATCCGAGAGTGTGGCGTTGTAGGGGAGGTGTCCCCGCACGCGTACGTATGTCAGAAGTGTCGGCAGTGTCCGCCGGCGCCGGTCCAGTGTCCACCGTTGTCTGAAAACTGCACTTTTCTGACCTCTGACCTCACTGGACGGTCCGCCACACTTTTTTTTACATCTCTCGGGCTTATCCGAGAGTGTGGCGTTGTAGGGGAGGTGTCCCCGCACACGTGCGTATGTCAGAAGTGTCGGCAGTGTCCGCCGGCGCCGGTCCAGTGTCCACCGTTGTCTGAAAACTGCACTTTTCTGACCTCTGACCTCACTGGACGGTCCGCCACACTTTTCTTTACACCTCTCGGGCTTATCCGAGAGTGTGGCGTTGTAGGGGAGGTGTCCCCGCACACGTGCGTATGTCAGAAGTGTCGGCAGTGTCCACCGGTGCCTGTCCAGTGTCCACCGTTGTCTGAAAACTGCCTTTTCTGACCTCTGACCTCACTGGACGGTCCGCCACACTTTTTTTTACATCTCTCGGGCTTATCCGAGAGTGTGGCGTTGTAGGGGAGGTGTCCCCGCACGCGTGCGTATGTCAGAAGTGTCGGCAGTGTCCGCCGGCGCCGGTCCAGTGTCCACCGTTGTCTGAAAACTGCACTTTTCTGACCTCTGACCTCACTGGACGGTCCGCCACACTTTTTTTTACATCTCTCGGGCTTATCCGAGAGTGTGGCGTTGTAGGGGCGGTGTCCCCGCACGCGTGCGTATGTCAAAAGTGTCGGCAGTGTCCGCCGGCGCCGGTCCAGTGTCCACCGTAGTCTGAAAACTGCACTTTTCTGACCTCTGACCTCACTGGACGGTCCGCCACACTTTTTTTTACATCTCTCGGGCTTATCCGAGAGTGTGGCGTTGTAGGGGAGGTGTCCCCGCACGCGTGCGTATGTCAGAAGTGTCGGCAGTGTCCGCCGGCGCCGGTCCAGTGTCCACCGTTGTCTGAAAACTGCACTTTTCTGACCTCTGACCTCACTGGACGGTCCGCCACACTTTTCTTTACACCTCTCGGGCTTATCCGAGAGTGTGGCGTTGTAGGGGAGGTGTCCCCGCACGCGTGCGTATGTCAGAAGTGTCGGCAGTGTCCGCCGGCGCCGGTCCAGTGTCCACCGTTGTCTGAAAACTGCACTTTTCTGACCTCTGACCTCACTGGACGGTCCGCCACACTTTTCTTTACACCTCTCGGGCTTATCCGAGAGTCTGGCGTTGTAGGGGAGGTGTCCCCGCACGCGTGCGTATGTCAGAAGTGTCGGCAGTGTCCGCCGGCGCCGGTCCAGTGTCCACCGTTGTCTGAAAACTGCACTTTTCTGACCTCTGACCTCACTGGACGGTCCGCCACACTTTTCTTTACACCTCTCGGGCTTATCCGAGAGTCTGGCGTTGTAGGGGAGGTGTCCCCGCACGCGTGCGTATGTCAGAAGTGTCGGCAGTGTCCGCCGGCGCCGGTCCAGTGTCCACCGTTGTCTGAAAACTGCACTTTTCTGACCTCTGACCTCACTGGACGGTCCGCCACACTTTTTTTTACATCTCTCGGGCTTATCCGAGAGTGTGGCGTTGTAGGGGAGGTGTCCCCGCACGCGTGCGTATGTCAGAAGTGTCGGCAGTGTCCGCCGGCGCCGGTCCAGTGTCCACCGTTGTCTGAAAACTGCACTTTTCTGACCTCTGACCTCACTGGACGGTCCGCCACACTTTTTTTTACACCTCTCGGGCTTATCCGAGAGTGTGGCGTTGTAGGGGAGGTGTCCCCGCACGCGTGCGTATGTCAGAAGTGTCGGCAGTGTCCACCGGTGCCTGTCCAGTGTCCACTGTTGTCTGAAAACGGCACTTTTCTGACCTCTGACCTCACTGGACGGTCCGCCACACTTTTTTTTACACCTCTCGGGCTTATCCGAGAGTGTGGCGTTGTAGGGGAGGTGTCCCCGCACGCGTGCGTATGTCAGAAGTGTCGGCAGTGTCCACCGGTGCCTGTCCAGTGTCCACTGTTGTCTGAAAACGGCACTTTTCTGACCTCTGACCGAGAGTGTGGCGTTGTAGGGGAGGTGTCCCCGCACGCGTGCGTATGTCAGAAGTGTCGGCAGTGTCCGCCGGCGGCGGTCCAGTGTCCACCGTTGTCTGAAAACTGCACTTTTCTGACCTCTGACCTCACTGGACGGTCCGCCACACTTTTTTTTACATCTCTCGGGCTTATCCGAGAGTGTGGCGTTGTAGGGGAGGTGTCCCCGCACGCGTACGTATGTCAGAAGTGTCGGCAGTGTCCGCCGGCGCCGGTCCAGTGTCCACCGTTGTCTGAAAACTGCACTTTTCTGACCTCTGACCTCACTGGACGGTCCGCCACACTTTTTTTTACATCTCTCGGGCTTATCCGAGAGTGTGGCGTTGTAGGGGAGGTGTCCCCGCACGCGTGCGTATGTCAGAAGTGTCGGCAGTGTCCGCCGGCGCCGGTCCAGTGTCCACCGTTGTCTGAAAACTGCACTTTTCTGACCTCTGACCTCACTGGACGGTCCGCCACACTTTTCTTTACACCTCTCGGGCTTATCCGAGAGTGTGGCGTTGTAGGGGAGGTGTCCCCGCACGCGTGCGTATGTCAGAAGTGTCGGCAGTGTCCACCGGTGCCTGTCCAGTGTCCACCGTTGTCTGAAAACTGCCTTTTCTGACCTCTGACCTCACTGGACGGTCCGCCACACTTTTTTTTACATCTCTCGGGCTTATCCGAGAGTGTGGCGTTGTAGGGGAGGTGTCCCCGCACGCGTGCGTATGTCAGAAGTGTCGGCAGTGTCCGCCGGCGCCAGTCCAGTGTCCACCGTTGTCTGAAAACTGCACTTTTCTGACCTCTGACCTCACTGGACGGTCCGCCACACTTTTTTTTACATCTCTCGGGCTTATCCGAGAGTGTGGCGTTGTAGGGGAGGTGTCCCCGCACGCGTGCGTATGTCAAAAGTGTCGGCAGTGTCCGCCGGCGCCGGTCCAGTGTCCACCGTAGTCTGAAAACTGCACTTTTCTGACCTCTGACCTCACTGGACGGTCCGCCACACTTTTTTTTACATCTCTCGGGCTTATCCGAGAGTGTGGCGTTGTAGGGGAGGTGTCCCCGCACGCGTGCGTATGTCAGAAGTGTCGGCAGTGTCCGCCGGCGCCGGTCCAGTGTCCACCGTTGTCTGAAAACTGCACTTTTCTGACCTCTGACCTCACTGGACGGTCCGCCACACTTTTCTTTACACCTCTCGGGCTTATCCGAGAGTGTGGCGTTGTAGGGGAGGTGTCCCCGCACGCGTGCGTATGTCAGAAGTGTCGGCAGTGTCCGCCGGCGCCGGTCCAGTGTCCACCGTTGTCTGAAAACTGCACTTTTCTGACCTCTGACCTCACTGGACGGTCCGCCACACTTTTCTTTACACCTCTCGGGCTTATCCGAGAGTCTGGCGTTGTAGGGGAGGTGTCCCCGCACGCGTGCGTATGTCAGAAGTGTCGGCAGTGTCCGCCGGCGCCGGTCCAGTGTCCACCGTTGTCTGAAAACTGCACTTTTCTGACCTCTGACCTCACTGGACGGTCCGCCACACTTTTCTTTACACCTCTCGGGCTTATCCGAGAGTGTGGCGTTGTAGGGGAGGTGTCCCCGCACGCGTGCGTATGGCAGAAGTGTCGGCAGTGTCCACCGGTGCCTGTCCAGTGTCCACTGTTGTCTGAAAACGGCACTTTTCTGACCTCTGACCTCACTGGACGGTCCGCCACACTTTTTTTTACACCTCTCGGGCTTATCCGAGAGTGTGGCGTTGTAGGGGAGGTGTCCCCGCACGCGTGCGTATGTCAGAAGTGTCGGCAGTGTCCGCCGGCGCCGGTCCAGTGTCCACCGTTGTCTGAAAACTGCACTTTTCTGACCTATGACCTCACTGGACGGTCCGCCACACTTTTTTTTACATCTCTCGGGCTTATCCGAGAGTGTGGCGTTGTAGGGGAGGTGTCCCCGCACGCGTGCGTATGTCAGAAGTGTCGGCAGTGTCCGCCGGCGCCGGTCCAGTGTCCACCGTTGTCTGAAAACTGCACTTTTCTGACCTCTGACCTCACTGGACGGTCCGCCACACTTTTCTTTACACCTCTCGGGCTTATCCGAGAGTCTGGCGTTGTAGGGGAGGTGTCCCCGCACGCGTGCGTATGTCAGAAGTGTCGGCAGTGTCCGCCGGCGCCGGTCCAGTGTCCACCGTTGTCTGAAAACTGCCTTTTCTGACCTCTGACCTCACTGGACGGTCCGCCACACTTTTTTTTACATCTCTCGGGCTTATCCGAGAGTGTGGCGTTGTAGGGGAGGTGTCCCCGCATGCGTGCGTATGTCAGAAGTGTCGGCAGTGTCCGCCGGCGCCGGTCCAGTGTCCACCGTTGTCTGAAAAATGCACTTTTCTGACCTCTGACCTCATTGGACGGTCCGCCACACTTTTTTTTACATCTCTCGGGCTTATCCGAGAGTGTGGCGTTGTAGGGGAGGTGTCCCCGCACGCGTGCGTATGTCAAAAGTGTCGGCAGTGTCCGCCGGCGCCGGTCCAGTGTCCACCGTAGTCTGAAAACTGCACTTTTCTGACCTCTGACCTCACTGGACGGTCCGCCACACTTTTTTTTACATCTCTCGGGCTTATCCGAGAGTGTGGCGTTGTAGGGGAGGTGTCCCCGCACGCGTGCGTATGTCAGAAGTGTCGGCAGTGTCCGCCGGCGCCGGTCCAGTGTCCACCGTTGTCTGAAAACTGCACTTTTCTGACCTCTGACCTCACTGGACGGTCCGCCACACTTTTCTTTACACCTCTCGGGCTTATCCGAGAGTCTGGCGTTGTAGGGGAGGTGTCCCCGCACGCGTGCGTATGTCAGAAGTGTCGGCAGTGTCCGCCGGCGCCGGTCCAGTGTCCACCGTTGTCTGAAAACTGCACTTTTCTGACCTCTGACCTCACTGGACGGTCCGCCACACTTTTCTTTACACCTCTCGGGCTTATCCGAGAGTGTGGCGTTGTAGGGGAGGTGTCCCCGCACGCGTGCGTATGTCAGAAGTGTCGGCAGTGTCCACCGGTGCCTGTCCAGTGTCCACTGTTGTCTGAAAACGGCACTTTTCTGACCTCTGACCTCACTGGACGGTCCGCCACACTTTTTTTTACACCTCTCGGGCTTATCCGAGAGTGTGGCGTTGTAGGGGAGGTGTCCCCGCACGCGTGCGTATGTCAGAAGTGTCGGCAGTGTCCGCCGGCGCCGGTCCAGTGTCCACCGTTGTCTGAAAACTGCACTTTTCTGACCTCTGACCTCACTGGACGGTCCGCCACACTTTTCTTTACACCTCTCGGGCTTATCCGAGAGTGTGGCGTTGTAGGGGAGGTGTCCCCGCACGCGTGCGTATGTCAGAAGTGTCGGCAGTGTCCACCGGTGCCTGTCCAGTGTCCACTGTTGTCTGAAAACGGCACTTTTCTGACCTCTGACCTCACTGGACGGTCCGCCACACTTTTTTTTACACCTCTCGGGCTTATCCGAGAGTTAGGCGTTGTAGGGGAGGTGTCCCCGCACGCGTGCGTATGTCAGAAGTGTCGGCAGTGTCCGCCGGCGCCGGTCCAGTGTCCACCGTTGTCTGAAAACTGCACTTTTCTGACCTCTGACCTCACTGGACGGTCCGCCACACTTTTTTTTACATCTCTCGGGCTTATCCGAGAGTGTGGCGTTGTAGGGGAGGTGTCCCCGCACGCGTGCGTATGTCAGAAGTGTCAGCAGTGTCCGCCGGCGCCGGTCCAGTGTCCACCGTTGTCTGAAAACTGCACTTTTCTGACCTCTGACCTCACTGGACGGTCCGCCACACTTTTCTTTACATCTCTCGGGCTTATCCAAGAGTGTGGCGTTGTAGGGGAGGTGTCCCCGCACGCGTGCGTATGTCAGAAGTGTCGGCAGTGTCCGCCGGCGCCGGTCCAGTGTCCACCGTTGTCTGAAAACTGCACTTTTCTGACCTCTGACCTCACTGGACGGTCCGCCACACTTTTCTTTACACCTCTCGGGCTTATCCGAGAGTGTGGCGTTGTAGGGGAGGTGTCCCCGCACGCGTGCGTATGTCAGAAGTGTCGGCAGTGTCCACCGGTGCCTGTCCAGTGTCCACTGTTGTCTGAAAACGGCACTTTTCTGACCTCTGACCTCACTGGACGGTCCGCCACACTTTTTTTTACACCTCTCGGGCTTATCCGAGAGTGTGGCGTTGTAGGGGAGGTGTCCCCGCACGCGTGCGTATGTCAGAAGTGTCGGCAGTGTCCGCCGGCGCCGGTCCAGTGTCCACCGTAGTCTGAAAACTGCACTTTTCTGACCTCTGACCTCACTGGACGGTCCGCCACACTTTTTTTTACATCTCTCGGGCTTATCCGAGAGTGTGGCGTTGTAGGGGAGGTGTCCCCGCACGCGTGCGTATGTCAGAAGTGTCGGCAGTGTCCGCCGGCGCCGGTCCAGTGTCCACCGTTGTCTGAAAACTGCACTTTTCTGACCTCTGACCTCACTGGACGGTCCGCCACACTTTTCTTTACACCTCTCGGGCTTATCCGTGAGTCTGGCGTTGTAGGGGAGGTGTCCCCGCACGCGTGCGTATGTCAGAAGTGTCGGCAGTGTCCGCCGGCGCCGGTCCAGTGTCCACCGTTGTCTGAAAACTGCACTTTTCTGACCTCTGACCTCACTGGACGGTCCGCCACACTTTTCTTTACACCTCTCGGGCTTATCCGAGAGTGTGGCGTTGTAGGGGAGGTGTCCCCGCACGCGTGCGTATGTCAGAAGTGTCGGCAGTGTCCACCGGTGCCTGTCCAGTGTCCACTGTTGTCTGAAAACGGCACTTTTCTGACCTCTGACCTCACTGGACGGTCCGCCACACTTTTTTTTACACCTCTCGGGCTTATCCGAGAGTGTGGCGTTGTAGGGGAGGTGTCCCCGCACGCGTGCGTATGTCAGAAGTGTCGGCAGTGTCCGCCGGCGCCGGTCCAGTGTCCACCGTTGTCTGAAAACTGCACTTTTCTGACCTCTGACCTCACTGGACGGTCCGCCACACTTTTCTTTACACCTCTCGGGCTTATCCGAGAGTGTGGCGTTGTAGGGGAGGTGTCCCCGCACGCGTGCGTATGTCAGAAGTGTCGGCAGTGTCCACCGGTGCCTGTCCAGTGTCCACTGTTGTCTGAAAACGGCACTTTTCTGACCTCTGACCTCACTGGACGGTCCGCCACACTTTTTTTTACACCTCTCGGGCTTATCCGAGAGTTAGGCGTTGTAGGGGAGGTGTCCCCGCACGCGTGCGTATGTCAGAAGTGTCGGCATTGTCCGCCGGCGCCGGTCCAGTGTCCACCGTTGTCTGAAAACTGCACTTTTCTGACCTCTGACCTCACTGGACGGTCCGCCACACTTTTCTTTACATCTCTCGGGCTTATCCAAGAGTGTGGCGTTGTAGGGGAGGTGTCCCCGCACGCGTGCGTATGTCAGAAGTGTCGGCAGTGTCCGCCGGCGCCGGTCCAGTGTCCACCGTTGTCTGAAAACTGCACTTTTCTGACCTCTGACCTCACTGGACGGTCCGCCACACTTTTCTTTACATCTCTCGGGCTTATCCGAGAGTGTGGCGTTGTAGGGGAGGTGTCCCCGCACGCGTGCGTATGTCAGAAGTGTCGGCAGTGTCCACCGGTGCCTGTCCAGTGTCCACTGTTGTCTGAAAACGGCACTTTTCTGACCTCTGACCTCACTGGACGGTCCGCCACACTTTTTTTTACACCTCTCGGGCTTATCCGAGAGTTAGGCGTTGTAGGGGAGGTGTCCCCGCACGCGTGCGTATGTCAGAAGTGTCGGCATTGTCCGCCGGCGCCGGTCCAGTGTCCACCGTTGTCTGAAAACTGCACTTTTCTGACCTCTGACCTCACTGGACGGTCCGCCACACTTTTCTTTACATCTCTCGGGCTTATCCAAGAGTGTGGCGTTGTAGGGGAGGTGTCCCCGCACGCGTGCGTATGTCAGAAGTGTCGGCAGTGTCCGCCGGCGCCGGTCCAGTGTCCACCGTTGTCTGAAAACTGCACTTTTCTGACCTCTGACCTCACTGGACGGTCCGCCACACTTTTCTTTACATCTCTCGGGCTTATCCGAGAGTGTGGCGTTGTAGGGGAGGTGTCCCCGCACGCGTGCGTATGTCAGAAGTGTCGGCAGTGTCCACCGGTGCCTGTCCAGTGTCCACTGTTGTCTGAAAACGGCACTTTTCTGACCTCTGACCTCACTGGACGGTCCGCCACACTTTTTTTTACACCTCTCGGGCTTATCCGAGAGTTAGGCGTTGTAGGGGAGGTGTCCCCGCACGCGTGCGTATGTCAGAAGTGTCGGCAGTGTCCGCCGGCGCCGGTCCAGTGTCCACCGTAGTCTGAAAACTGCACTTTTCTGACCTCTGACCTCACTGGACGGTCCGCCACACTTTTCTTTACACCTCTCGGGCTTATCCGAGAGTCTGGCGTTGTAGGGGAGGTGTCCCCGCACGCGTGCGTATGTCAGAAGTGTCGGCAGTGTCCGCCGGCGCCGGTCCAGTGTCCACCGTTGTCTGAAAACTGCACTTTTCTGACCTCTGACCTCACTGGACGGTCCGCCACACTTTTCTTTACACCTCTCGGGCTTATCCGAGAGTCTGGCGTTGTAGGGGAGGTGTCCCCGCACGCGTGCGTATGTCAGAAGTGTCGGCAGTGTCCGCCGGCGCCGGTCCAGTGTCCACCGTTGTCTGAAAACTGCACTATTCTGACCTCTGACCTCACTGGACGGTCCGCCACACTTTTCTTTACACCTCTCGGGCTTATCCGAGAGTGTGGCGTTGTAGGGGAGGTGTCCCCGCACGCGTGCGTATGTCAGAAGTGTCGGCAGTGTCCGCCGGCGCCGGTCCAGTGTCCACCGTTGTCTGAAAACTGCACTTTTCTGACCTCTGACCTCACTGGACGGTCCGCCACACTTTTCTTTACACCTCTCGGGCTTATCCGAGAGTTAGGCGTTGTAGGGGAGGTGTCCCCGCACGCGTGCGTATGTCAGAAGTGTCGGCAGTGTCCGCCGGCGCCGGTCCAGTGTCCACCGTTGTCTGAAAACTGCACTTTTCTGACCTCTGACCTCACTGGACGGTCCGCCACACTTCTTTTTACACCTCTCGGGCTTATCCGAGAGTGTGGCGTTGTAGGGGAGGTGTCCCCGCACGCGTGCGTATGTCAGAAGTGTCGGCAGTGTCCGCCGGCGCCGGTCCAGTGTCCACCGTTGTCTGAAAACTGCACTTTTCTGACCTCTGACCTCACTGGACGGTCCGCCACACTTTTTTTTACATCTCTCGGGCTTATCCGAGAGTGTGGCGTTGTAGGGGAGGTGTCCCCGCACGCGTGCGTATGTCAGAAGTGTCGGCAGTGTCCGCCGGCGCCGGTCCAGTGTCCACCGTTGTCTGAAAACTGCACTTTTCTGACCTCTGACCTCACTGGACGGTCCGCCACACTTTTTTTTACATCTCTCGGGCTTATCCGAGAGTGTGGCGTTGTAGGGGAGGTGTCCCCGCACGCGTGCGTATGTCAGAAGTGTCGGCAGTGTCCGCCGGCGCCGGTCCAGTGTTCACCGTAGTCTGAAAACTGCACTTTTCTGACCTCTGACCTCACTGGACGGTCCGCCACACTTTTTTTTACATCTCTCGGGCTTATCCGAGAGTGTGGCGTTGTAGGGGAGGTGTCCCCGCACGCGTGCGTATGTCAGAAGTGTCGGCAGTGTCCGCCGGCGCCGGTCCAGTGTCCACCGTTGTCTGAAAACTGCACTTTTCTGACCTCTGACCTCACTGGACGGTCCGCCACACTTTTCTTTACACCTCTCGGGCTTATCCGAGAGTCTGGCGTTGTAGGGGAGGTGTCCCCGCACGCGTGCGTATGTCAGAAGTGTCGGCAGTGTCCGCCGGCGCCGGTCCAGTGTCCACCGTTGTCTGAAAACTGCACTTTTCTGACCTCTGACCTCACTGGACGGTCCGCCACACTTTTCTTTACACCTCTCGGGCTTATCCGAGAGTGTGGCGTTGTAGGGGAGGTGTCCCCGCACGCGTGCGTATGTCAGAAGTGTCGGCAGTGTCCACCGGTGCCTGTCCAGTGTCCACTGTTGTCTGAAAACGGCACTTTTCTGACCTCTGACCTCACTGGACGGTCCGCCACACTTTTTTTTACACCTCTCGGGCTTATCCGAGAGTGTGGCGTTGTAGGGGAGGTGTCCCCGCACGCGTGCGTATGTCAGAAGTGTCGGCAGTGTCCGCCGGCGCCGGTCCAGTGTCCACCGTAGTCTGAAAACTGCACTTTTCTGACCTCTGACCTCACTGGACGGTCCGCCACACTTTTCTTTACACCTCTCGGGCTTATCCGAGAGTCTGGCGTTGTAGGGGAGGTGTCCCCGCACGCGTGCGTATGTCAGAAGTGTCGGCAGTGTCCGCCGGCGCCGGTCCAGTGTCCACCGTTGTCTGAAAACTGCACTTTTCTGACCTCTGACCTCACTGGACGGTCCGCCACACTTTTCTTTACACCTCTCGGGCTTATCCGAGAGTCTGGCGTTGTAGGGGAGGTGTCCCCGCACGCGTGCGTATGTCAGAAGTGTCGGCAGTGTCCGCCGGCGCCGGTCCAGTGTCCACCGTTGTCTGAAAACTGCACTATTCTGACCTCTGACCTCACTGGACGGTCCGCCACACTTTTCTTTACACCTCTCGGGCTTATCCGAGAGTGTGGCGTTGTAGGGGAGGTGTCCCCGCACGCGTGCGTATGTCAGAAGTGTCGGCAGTGTCCACCGGTGCCTGTCCAGTGTCCACTGTTGTCTGAAAACGGCACTTTTCTGACCTCTGACCTCACTGGACGGTCCGCCACACTTTTTTTTACACCTCTCGGGCTTATCCGAGAGTTAGGCGTTGTAGGGGAGGTGTCCCCGCACGCGTGCGTATGTCAGAAGTGTCGGCAGTGTCCGCCGGCGCCGGTCCAGTGTCCACCGTTGTCTGAAAACTGCACTTTTCTGACCTCTGACCTCACTGGACGGTCCGCCACACTTCTTTTTACACCTCTCGGGCTTATCCGAGAGTGTGGCGTTGTAGGGGAGGTGTCCCCGCACGCGTGCGTATGTCAGAAGTGTCGGCAGTGTCCGCCGGCGCCGGTCCAGTGTCCACCGTTGTCTGAAAACTGCACTTTTCTGACCTCTGACCTCACTGGACGGTCCGCCACACTTTTTTTTACATCTCTCGGGCTTATCCGAGAGTGTGGCGTTGTAGGGGAGGTGTCCCCGCACGCGTGCGTATGTCAGAAGTGTCGGCAGTGTCCGCCGGCGCCGGTCCAGTGTCCACCGTTGTCTGAAAACTGCACTTTTCTGACCTCTGACCTCACTGGACGGTCCGCCACACTTTTTTTTACATCTCTCGGGCTTATCCGAGAGTGTGGCGTTGTAGGGGAGGTGTCCCCGCACGCGTGCGTATGTCAGAAGTGTCGGCAGTGTCCGCCGGCGCCGGTCCAGTGTTCACCGTAGTCTGAAAACTGCACTTTTCTGACCTCTGACCTCACTGGACGGTCCGCCACACTTTTTTTTACATCTCTCGGGCTTATCCGAGAGTGTGGCGTTGTAGGGGAGGTGTCCCCGCACGCGTGCGTATGTCAGAAGTGTCGGCAGTGTCCGCCGGCGCCGGTCCAGTGTCCACCGTTGTCTGAAAACTGCACTTTTCTGACCTCTGACCTCACTGGACGGTCCGCCACACTTTTCTTTACACCTCTCGGGCTTATCCGAGAGTCTGGCGTTGTAGGGGAGGTGTCCCCGCACGCGTGCGTATGTCAGAAGTGTCGGCAGTGTCCGCCGGCGCCGGTCCAGTGTCCACCGTTGTCTGAAAACTGCACTTTTCTGACCTCTGACCTCACTGGACGGTCCGCCACACTTTTTTTTACATCTCTCGGGCTTATCCGAGAGTGTGGCGTTGTAGGGGAGGTGTCCCCGCACGCGTGCGTATGTCAGAAGTGTCGGCAGTGTCCGCCGGCGCCGGTCCAGTGTTCACCGTAGTCTGAAAACTGCACTTTTCTGACCTCTGACCTCACTGGACGGTCCGCCACACTTTTTTTTACATCTCTCGGGCTTATCCGAGAGTGTGGCGTTGTAGGGGAGGTGTCCCCGCACGCGTGCGTATGTCAGAAGTGTCGGCAGTGTCCGCCGGCGCCGGTCCAGTGTCCACCGTTGTCTGAAAACTGCACTTTTCTGACCTCTGACCTCACTGGACGGTCCGCCACACTTTTCTTTACACCTCTCGGGCTTATCCGAGAGTCTGGCGTTGTAGGGGAGGTGTCCCCGCACGCGTGCGTATGTCAGAAGTGTCGGCAGTGTCCGCCGGCGCCGGTCCAGTGTCCACCGTTGTCTGAAAACTGCACTTTTCTGACCTCTGACCTCACTGGACGGTCCGCCACACTTTTCTTTACACCTCTCGGGCTTATCCGAGAGTGTGGCGTTGTAGGGGAGGTGTCCCCGCACGCGTGCGTATGTCAGAAGTGTCGGCAGTGTCCACCGGTGCCTGTCCAGTGTCCACTGTTGTCTGAAAACGGCACTTTTCTGACCTCTGACCTCACTGGACGGTCCGCCACACTTTTTTTTACACCTCTCGGGCTTATCCGAGAGTGTGGCGTTGTAGGGGAGGTGTCCCCGCACGCGTGCGTATGTCAGAAGTGTCGGCAGTGTCCGCCGGCGCCGGTCCAGTGTCCACCGTTGTCTGAAAACTGCACTTTTCTGACCTCTGACCTCACTGGACGGTCCGCCACACTTTTCTTTACACCTCTCGGGCTTATCCGAGAGTGTGGCGTTGTAGGGGAGGTGTCCCCGCACGCGTGCGTATGTCAGAAGTGTCGGCAGTGTCCACCGGTGCCTGTCCAGTGTCCACTGTTGTCTGAAAACGGCACTTTTCTGACCTCTGACCTCACTGGACGGTCCGCCACACTTTTTTTTACACCTCTCGGGCTTATCCGAGAGTTAGGCGTTGTAGGGGAGGTGTCCCCGCACGCGTGCGTATGTCAGAAGTGTCGGCAGTGTCCGCCGGCGCCGGTCCAGTGTCCACCGTTGTCTGAAAACTGCACTTTTCTGACCTCTGACCTCACTGGACGGTCCGCCACACTTTTTTTTACATCTCTCGGGCTTATCCGAGAGTGTGGCGTTGTAGGGGAGGTGTCCCCGCACGCGTGCGTATGTCAGAAGTGTCAGCAGTGTCCGCCGGCGCCGGTCCAGTGTCCACCGTTGTCTGAAAACTGCACTTTTCTGACCTCTGACCTCACTGGACGGTCCGCCACACTTTTTTTTACATCTCTCGGGCTTATCCGAGAGTGTGGCGTTGTAGGGGAGGTGTCCCCGCACGCGTGCGTATGTCAGAAGTGTCGGCAGTGTCCGCCGGCGCCGGTCCAGTGTTCACCGTAGTCTGAAAACTGCACTTTTCTGACCTCTGACCTCACTGGACGGTCCGCCACACTTTTTTTTACATCTCTCGGGCTTATCCGAGAGTGTGGCGTTGTAGGGGAGGTGTCCCCGCACGCGTGCGTATGTCAGAAGTGTCGGCAGTGTCCGCCGGCGCCGGTCCAGTGTCCACCGTTGTCTGAAAACTGCACTTTTCTGACCTCTGACCTCACTGGACGGTCCGCCACACTTTTCTTTACACCTCTCGGGCTTATCCGAGAGTCTGGCGTTGTAGGGGAGGTGTCCCCGCACGCGTGCGTATGTCAGAAGTGTCGGCAGTGTCCGCCGGCGCCGGTCCAGTGTCCACCGTTGTCTGAAAACTGCACTTTTCTGACCTCTGACCTCACTGGACGGTCCGCCACACTTTTCTTTACACCTCTCGGGCTTATCCGAGAGTGTGGCGTTGTAGGGGAGGTGTCCCCGCACGCGTGCGTATGTCAGAAGTGTCGGCAGTGTCCACCGGTGCCTGTCCAGTGTCCACTGTTGTCTGAAAACGGCACTTTTCTGACCTCTGACCTCACTGGACGGTCCGCCACACTTTTTTTTACACCTCTCGGGCTTATCCGAGAGTGTGGCGTTGTAGGGGAGGTGTCCCCGCACGCGTGCGTATGTCAGAAGTGTCGGCAGTGTCCGCCGGCGCCGGTCCAGTGTCCACCGTAGTCTGAAAACTGCACTTTTCTGACCTCTGACCTCACTGGACGGTCCGCCACACTTTTCTTTACACCTCTCGGGCTTATCCGAGAGTCTGGCGTTGTAGGGGAGGTGTCCCCGCACGCGTGCGTATGTCAGAAGTGTCGGCAGTGTCCGCCGGCGCCGGTCCAGTGTCCACCGTTGTCTGAAAACTGCACTTTTCTGACCTCTGACCTCACTGGACGGTCCGCCACACTTTTCTTTACACCTCTCGGGCTTATCCGAGAGTCTGGCGTTGTAGGGGAGGTGTCCCCGCACGCGTGCGTATGTCAGAAGTGTCGGCAGTGTCCGCCGGCGCCGGTCCAGTGTCCACCGTTGTCTGAAAACTGCACTATTCTGACCTCTGACCTCACTGGACGGTCCGCCACACTTTTCTTTACACCTCTCGGGCTTATCCGAGAGTGTGGCGTTGTAGGGGAGGTGTCCCCGCACGCGTGCGTATGTCAGAAGTGTCGGCAGTGTCCACCGGTGCCTGTCCAGTGTCCACTGTTGTCTGAAAACGGCACTTTTCTGACCTCTGACCTCACTGGACGGTCCGCCACACTTTTTTTTACACCTCTCGGGCTTATCCGAGAGTTAGGCGTTGTAGGGGAGGTGTCCCCGCACGCGTGCGTATGTCAGAAGTGTCGGCAGTGTCCGCCGGCGCCGGTCCAGTGTCCACCGTTGTCTGAAAACTGCACTTTTCTGACCTCTGACCTCACTGGACGGTCCGCCACACTTCTTTTTACACCTCTCGGGCTTATCCGAGAGTGTGGCGTTGTAGGGGAGGTGTCCCCGCACGCGTGCGTATGTCAGAAGTGTCGGCAGTGTCCGCCGGCGCCGGTCCAGTGTCCACCGTTGTCTGAAAACTGCACTTTTCTGACCTCTGACCTCACTGGACGGTCCGCCACACTTTTTTTTACATCTCTCGGGCTTATCCGAGAGTGTGGCGTTGTAGGGGAGGTGTCCCCGCACGCGTGCGTATGTCAGAAGTGTCGGCAGTGTCCGCCGGCGCCGGTCCAGTGTCCACCGTTGTCTGAAAACTGCACTTTTCTGACCTCTGACCTCACTGGACGGTCCGCCACACTTTTTTTTACATCTCTCGGGCTTATCCGAGAGTGTGGCGTTGTAGGGGAGGTGTCCCCGCACGCGTGCGTATGTCAGAAGTGTCGGCAGTGTCCGCCGGCGCCGGTCCAGTGTTCACCGTAGTCTGAAAACTGCACTTTTCTGACCTCTGACCTCACTGGACGGTCCGCCACACTTTTTTTTACATCTCTCGGGCTTATCCGAGAGTGTGGCGTTGTAGGGGAGGTGTCCCCGCACGCGTGCGTATGTCAGAAGTGTCGGCAGTGTCCGCCGGCGCCGGTCCAGTGTCCACCGTTGTCTGAAAACTGCACTTTTCTGACCTCTGACCTCACTGGACGGTCCGCCACACTTTTCTTTACACCTCTCGGGCTTATCCGAGAGTCTGGCGTTGTAGGGGAGGTGTCCCCGCACGCGTGCGTATGTCAGAAGTGTCGGCAGTGTCCGCCGGCGCCGGTCCAGTGTCCACCGTTGTCTGAAAACTGCACTTTTCTGACCTCTGACCTCACTGGACGGTCCGCCACACTTTTTTTTACATCTCTCGGGCTTATCCGAGAGTGTGGCGTTGTAGGGGAGGTGTCCCCGCACGCGTGCGTATGTCAGAAGTGTCGGCAGTGTCCGCCGGCGCCGGTCCAGTGTTCACCGTAGTCTGAAAACTGCACTTTTCTGACCTCTGACCTCACTGGACGGTCCGCCACACTTTTTTTTACATCTCTCGGGCTTATCCGAGAGTGTGGCGTTGTAGGGGAGGTGTCCCCGCACGCGTGCGTATGTCAGAAGTGTCGGCAGTGTCCGCCGGCGCCGGTCCAGTGTCCACCGTTGTCTGAAAACTGCACTTTTCTGACCTCTGACCTCACTGGACGGTCCGCCACACTTTTCTTTACACCTCTCGGGCTTATCCGAGAGTCTGGCGTTGTAGGGGAGGTGTCCCCGCACGCGTGCGTATGTCAGAAGTGTCGGCAGTGTCCGCCGGCGCCGGTCCAGTGTCCACCGTTGTCTGAAAACTGCACTTTTCTGACCTCTGACCTCACTGGACGGTCCGCCACACTTTTCTTTACACCTCTCGGGCTTATCCGAGAGTGTGGCGTTGTAGGGGAGGTGTCCCCGCACGCGTGCGTATGTCAGAAGTGTCGGCAGTGTCCACCGGTGCCTGTCCAGTGTCCACTGTTGTCTGAAAACGGCACTTTTCTGACCTCTGACCTCACTGGACGGTCCGCCACACTTTTTTTTACACCTCTCGGGCTTATCCGAGAGTGTGGCGTTGTAGGGGAGGTGTCCCCGCACGCGTGCGTATGTCAGAAGTGTCGGCAGTGTCCGCCGGCGCCGGTCCAGTGTCCACCGTTGTCTGAAAACTGCACTTTTCTGACCTCTGACCTCACTGGACGGTCCGCCACACTTTTCTTTACACCTCTCGGGCTTATCCGAGAGTGTGGCGTTGTAGGGGAGGTGTCCCCGCACGCGTGCGTATGTCAGAAGTGTCGGCAGTGTCCACCGGTGCCTGTCCAGTGTCCACTGTTGTCTGAAAACGGCACTTTTCTGACCTCTGACCTCACTGGACGGTCCGCCACACTTTTTTTTACACCTCTCGGGCTTATCCGAGAGTTAGGCGTTGTAGGGGAGGTGTCCCCGCACGCGTGCGTATGTCAGAAGTGTCGGCAGTGTCCGCCGGCGCCGGTCCAGTGTCCACCGTTGTCTGAAAACTGCACTTTTCTGACCTCTGACCTCACTGGACGGTCCGCCACACTTTTCTTTACATCTCTCGGGCTTATCCAAGAGTGTGGCGTTGTAGGGGAGGTGTCCCCGCACGCGTGCGTATGTCAGAAGTGTCGGCAGTGTCCGCCGGCGCCGGTCCAGTGTCCACCGTTGTCTGAAAACTGCACTTTTCTGACCTCTGACCTCACTGGACGGTCCGCCACACTTTTCTTTACATCTCTCGGGCTTATCCGAGAGTGTGGCGTTGTAGGGGAGGTGTCCCCGCACGCGTGCGTATGTCAGAAGTGTCGGCAGTGTCCACCGGTGCCTGTCCAGTGTCCACTGTTGTCTGAAAACGGCACTTTTCTGACCTCTGACCTCACTGGACGGTCCGCCACACTTTTTTTTACACCTCTCGGGCTTATCCGAGAGTTAGGCGTTGTAGGGGAGGTGTCCCCGCACGCGTGCGTATGTCAGAAGTGTTGGCAGTGTCCGCCGGCGCCGGTCCAGTGTTCACCGTAGTCTGAAAACTGCACTTTTCTGACCTCTGACCTCACTGGACGGTCCGCCACACTTTTTTTTACATCTCTCGGGCTTATCCGAGAGTGTGGCGTTGTAGGGGAGGTGTCCCCGCACGCGTGCGTATGTCAGAAGTGTCGGCAGTGTCCGCCGGCGCCGGTCCAGTGTCCACCGTTGTCTGAAAACTGCACTTTTCTGACCTCTGACCTCACTGGACGGTCCGCCACACTTTTCTTTACACCTCTCGGGCTTATCCGAGAGTGTGGCGTTGTAGGGGAGGTGTCCCCGCACGCGTGCGTATGTCAGAAGTGTCGGCAGTGTCCACCGGTGCCTGTCCAGTGTCCACTGTTGTCTGAAAACGGCACTTTTCTGACCTCTGACCTCACTGGACGGTCCGCCACACTTTTTTTTACACCTCTCGGGCTTATCCGAGAGTTAGGCGTTGTAGGGGAGGTGTCCCCGCACGCGTGCGTATGTCAGAAGTGTCGGCAGTGTCCGCCGGCGCCGGTCCAGTGTCCACCGTTGTCTGAAAACTGCACTTTTCTGACCTCTGACCTCACTGGACGGTCCGCCACACTTTTTTTTACATCTCTCGGGCTTATCCGAGAGTGTGGCGTTGTAGGGGAGGTGTCCCCGCACGCGTGCGTATGTCAGAAGTGTCAGCAGTGTCCGCCGGCGCCGGTCCAGTGTCCACCGTTGTCTGAAAACTGCACTTTTCTGACCTCTGACCTCACTGGACGGTCCGCCACACTTTTCTTTACATCTCTCGGGCTTATCCAAGAGTGTGGCGTTGTAGGGGAGGTGTCCCCGCACGCGTGCGTATGTCAGAAGTGTCGGCAGTGTCCGCCGGCGCCGGTCCAGTGTCCACCGTTGTCTGAAAACTGCACTTTTCTGACCTCTGACCTCACTGGACGGTCCGCCACACTTTTCTTTACATCTCTCGGGCTTATCCGAGAGTGTGGCGTTGTAGGGGAGGTGTCCCCGCACGCGTGCGTATGTCAGAAGTGTCGGCAGTGTCCGCCGGCGCCGGTCCAGTGTCCACCGTTGTCTGAAAACTGCACTTTTCTGACCTCTGACCTCACTGGACGGTCCGCCACACTTTTTTTTACATCTCTCGGGCTTATCCGAGAGTGTGGCGTTGTAGGGGAGGTGTCCCCGCACGCGTGCGTATGTCAGAAGTGTCGGCAGTGTCCGCCGGCGCCGGTCCAGTGTCCACCGTTGTCTGAAAACTGCACTTTTCTGACCTCACTGGACGGTCCGCCAACTTTTTTTTACATCTCTCGGGCTTATCCGAGAGTGTGGCGTTGTAGGGGAGGTGTCCCCGCACGCGTGCGTATGTCAGAAGTGTCGGCAGTGTCCGCCGGCGCCGGTCCAGTGTTCACCGTAGTCTGAAAACTGCACTTTTCTGACCTCTGACCTCACTGGACGGTCCGCCACACTTTTTTTTACATCTCTCGGGCTTATCCGAGAGTGTGGCGTTGTAGGGGAGGTGTCCCCGCACGCGTGCGTATGTCAGAAGTGTCGGCAGTGTCCGCCGGTGCCTGTCCAGTGTCCACTGTTGTCTGAAAACGGCACTTTTCTGACCTCTGACCTCACTGGACGGTCCGCCACACTTTTCTTTACACCTCTCGGGCTTATCCGAGAGTTAGGCGTTGTAGGGGAGGTGTCCCCGCACGCGTGCGTATGTCAGAAGTGTCGGCAGTGTCCGCCGGCGCCGGTCCAGTGTCCACCGTTGTCTGAAAACTGCACTTTTCTGACCTCTGACCTCACTGGACGGTCCGCCACACTTTTTTTTACATCTCTCGGGCTTATCCGAGAGTGTGGCGTTGTAGGGGAGGTGTCCCCGCACGCGTGCGTATGTCAGAAGTGTCAGCAGTGTCCGCCGGCGCCGGTCCAGTGTCCACCGTTGTCTGAAAACTGCACTTTTCTGACCTCTGACCTCACTGGACGGTCCGCCACACTTTTCTTTACATCTCTCGGGCTTATCCAAGAGTGTGGCGTTGTAGGGGAGGTGTCCCCGCACGCGTGCGTATGTCAGAAGTGTCGGCAGTGTCCGCCGGCGCCGGTCCAGTGTCCACCGTTGTCTGAAAACTGCACTTTTCTGACCTCTGACCTCACTGGACGGTCCGCCACACTTTTCTTTACATCTCTCGGGCTTATCCGAGAGTGTGGCGTTGTAGGGGAGGTGTCCCCGCACGCGTGCGTATGTCAGAAGTGTCGGCAGTGTCCGCCGGCGCCGGTCCAGTGTCCACCGTTGTCTGAAAACTGCACTTTTCTGACCTCTGACCTCACTGGACGGTCCGCCACACTTTTTTTTACATCTCTCGGGCTTATCCGAGAGTGTGGCGTTGTAGGGGAGGTGTCCCCGCACGTGTGCGTATGTCAGAAGTGTCGGCAGTGTCCGCCGGCGCCGGTCCAGTGTCCACCGTTGTCTGAAAACTGCACTTTTCTGACCTCTGACCTCACTGGACGGTCCGCCACACTTTTTTTTACATCTCTCGGGCTTATCCGAGAGTGTGACGTTGTAGGGGAGGTGTCCCCGCACGCGTGCGTATGTCAGAAGTGTCGGCAGTGTCCGCCGGCGCCGGTCCAGTGTTCACCGTAGTCTGAAAACTGCACTTTTCTGACCTCTGACCTCACTGGACGGTCCGCCACACTTTTTTTTACATCTCTCGGGCTTATCCGAGAGTGTGGCGTTGTAGGGGAGGTGTCCCCGCACGCGTGCGTATGTCAGAAGTGTCGGCAGTGTCCGCCGGCGCCGGTCCAGTGTCCACCGTTGTCTGAAAACTGCACTTTTCTGACCTCTGACCTCACTGGACGGTCCGCCACACTTTTCTTTACACCTCTCGGGCTTATCCGAGAGTCTGGCGTTGTAGGGGAGGTGTCCCCGCACGCGTGCGTATGTCAGAAGTGTCGGCAGTGTCCGCCGGCGCCGGTCCAGTGTCCACCGTTGTCTGAAAACTGCACTTTTCTGACCTCTGACCTCACTGGACGGTCCGCCACACTTTTTTTTACATCTCTCGGGCTTATCCGAGAGTGTGGCGTTGTAGGGGAGGTGTCCCCGCACGCGTGCGTATGTCAGAAGTGTCGGCAGTGTCCGCCGGCGCCGGTCCAGTGTCCACCGTTGTCTGAAAACTGCACTTTTCTGACCTCTGACCTCACTGGACGGTCCGCCACACTTTTTTTTACATCTCTCGGGCTTATCCGAGAGTGTGGCGTTGTAGGGGAGGTGTCCCCGCACGCGTGCGTATGTCAGAAGTGTCGGCAGTGTCCGCCGGCGCCGGTCCAGTGTTCACCGTAGTCTGAAAACTGCACTTTTCTGACCTCTGACCTCACTGGACGGTCCGCCACACTTTTTTTTACATCTCTCGGGCTTATCCGAGAGTGTGGCGTTGTAGGGGAGGTGTCCCCGCACGCGTGCGTATGTCAGAAGTGTCGGCAGTGTCCGCCGGCGCCGGTCCAGTGTCCACCGTTGTCTGAAAACTGCACTTTTCTGACCTCTGACCTCACTGGACGGTCCGCCACACTTTTCTTTACACCTCTCGGGCTTATCCGAGAGTCTGGCGTTGTAGGGGAGGTGTCCCCGCACGCGTGCGTATGTCAGAAGTGTCGGCAGTGTCCGCCGGCGCCGGTCCAGTGTCCACCGTTGTCTGAAAACGGCACTTTTCTGACCTCTGACCTCACTGGACGGTCCGCCACACTTTTCTTTACACCTCTCGGGCTTATCCGAGAGTGTGGCGTTGTAGGGGAGGTGTCCCCGCACGCGTGCGTATGTCAGAAGTGTCGGCAGTGTCCACCGGTGCCTGTCCAGTGTCCACTGTTGTCTGAAAACGGCACTTTTCTGACCTCTGACCTCACTGGACGGTCCGCCACACTTTTTTTTACACCTCTCGGGCTTATCCGAGAGTGTGGCGTTGTAGGGGAGGTGTCCCCGCACGCGTGCGTATGTCAGAAGTGTCGGCAGTGTCCGCCGGCGCCGGTCCAGTGTCCACCGTTGTCTGAAAACTGCACTTTTCTGACCTCTGACCTCACTGGACGGTCCGCCACACTTTTCTTTACACCTCTCGGGCTTATCCGAGAGTGTGGCGTTGTAGGGGAGGTGTCCCCGCACGCGTGCGTTTGTCAGAAGTGTCGGCAGTGTCCACCGGTGCCTGTCCAGTGTCCACTGTTGTCTGAAAACGGCACTTTTCTGACCTCTGACCTCACTGGACGGTCCGCCACACTTTTTTTTACACCTCTCGGGCTTATCCGAGAGTTAGGCGTTGTAGGGGAGGTGTCCCCGCACGCGTGCGTATGTCAGAAGTGTCGGCAGTGTCCGCCGGCGCCGGTCCAGTGTCCACCGTTGTCTGAAAACTGCACTTTTCTGACCTCTGACCTCACTGGACGGTCCGCCACACTTTTTTTTACATCTCTCGGGCTTATCCGAGAGTGTGGCGTTGTAGGGGAGGTGTCCCCGCACGCGTGCGTATGTCAGAAGTGTCAGCAGTGTCCGCCGGCGCCGGTCCAGTGTCCACCGTTGTCTGAAAACTGCACTTTTCTGACCTCTGACCTCACTGGACGGTCCGCCACACTTTTCTTTACATCTCTCGGGCTTATCCAAGAGTGTGGCGTTGTAGGGGAGGTGTCCCCGCACGCGTGCGTATGTCAGAAGTGTCGGCAGTGTCCGCCGGCGCCGGTCCAGTGTCCACCGTTGTCTGAAAACTGCACTTTTCTGACCTCTGACCTCACTGGACGGTCCGCCACACTTTTCTTTACATCTCTCGGGCTTATCCGAGAGTGTGGCGTTGTAGGGGAGGTGTCCCCGCACGCGTGCGTATGTCAGAAGTGTCGGCAGTGTCCGCCGGCGCCGGTCCAGTGTCCACCGTTGTCTGAAAACTGCACTTTTCTGACCTCTGACCTCACTGGACGGTCCGCCACACTTTTTTTTACATCTCTCGGGCTTATCCGAGAGTGTGGCGTTGTAGGGGAGGTGTCCCCGCACGCGTGCGTATGTCAGAAGTGTCGGCAGTGTCCGCCGGCGCCGGTCCAGTGTCCACCGTTGTCTGAAAACTGCACTTTTCTGACCTCTGACCTCACTGGACGGTCCGCCACACTTTTTTTTACATCTCTCGGGCTTATCCGAGAGTGTGGTGTTGTAGGGGAGGTGTCCCCGCACGCGTGCGTATGTCAGAAGTGTCGGCAGTGTCCGCCGGCGCCGGTCCAGTGTTCACCGTAGTCTGAAAACTGCACTTTTCTGACCTCTGACCTCACTGGACGGTCCGCCACACTTTTTTTTACATCTCTCGGGCTTATCCGAGAGTGTGGCGTTGTAGGGGAGGTGTCCCCGCACGCGTGCGTATGTCAGAAGTGTCGGCAGTGTCCGCCGGCGCCGGTCCAGTGTCCACCGTTGTCTGAAAACTGCACTTTTCTGACCTCTGACCTCACTGGACGGTCCGCCACACTTTTCTTTACACCTCTCGGGCTTATCCGAGAGTCTGGCGTTGTAGGGGAGGTGTCCCCGCACGCGTGCGTATGTCAGAAGTGTCGGCAGTGTCCGCCGGCGCCGGTCCAGTGTCCACCGTTGTCTGAAAACTGCACTTTTCTGACCTCTGACCTCACTGGACGGTCCGCCACACTTTTTTTTTACATCTCTCGGGCTTATCCGAGAGTGTGGCGTTGTAGGGGAGGTGTCCCCGCACGCGTGCGTATGTCAGAAGTGTCGGCAGTGTCCGCCGGCGCCGGTCCAGTGTCCACCGTTGTCTGAAAACTGCACTTTTCTGACCTCTGACCTCACTGGACGGTCCGCCACACTTTTTTTTACATCTCTCGGGCTTATCCGAGAGTGTGGCGTTGTAGGGGAGGTGTCCCCGCACGCGTGCGTATGTCAGAAGTGTCAGCAGTGTCCGCCGGCGCCGGTCCAGTGTCCACCGTTGTCTGAAAACTGCACTTTTCTGACCTCTGACCTCACTGGACGGTCCGCCACACTTTTTTTTACATCTCTCGGGCTTATCCGAGAGTGTGGCGTTGTAGGGGAGGTGTCCCCGCACGCGTGCGTATGTCAGAAGTGTCGGCAGTGTCCGCCGGCGCCGGTCCAGTGTCCACCGTTGTCTGAAAACTGCACTTTTCTGACCTCTGACCTCACTGGACGGTCCGCCACACTTTTTTTTACATCTCTCGGGCTTATCCGAGAGTGTGGCGTTGTAGGGGAGGTGTCCCCGCACGCGTGCGTATGTCAGAAGTGTCGGCAGTGTCCGCCGGCGCCGGTCCAGTGTCCACCGTTGTCTGAAAACTGCACTTTTCTGACCTCTGACCTCACTGGACGGTCCGCCACACTTTTCTTTACATCTCTCGGGCTTATCCAAGAGTGTGGCGTTGTAGGGGAGGTGTCCCCGCACGCGTGCGTATGTCAGAAGTGTCGGCAGTGTCCGCCGGCGCCGGTCCAGTGTCCACCGTTGTCTGAAAACTGCACTTTTCTGACCTCTGACCTCACTGGACGGTCCGCCACACTTTTCTTTACATCTCTCGGGCTTATCCGAGAGTGTGGCGTTGTAGGGGAGGTGTCCCCGCACGCGTGCGTATGTCAGAAGTGTCGGCAGTGTCCGCCGGCGCCGGTCCAGTGTCCACCGTTGTCTGAAAACTGCACTTTTCTGACCTCTGACCTCACTGGACGGTCCGCCACACTTTTTTTTACATCTCTCGGGCTTATCCGAGAGTGTGGCGTTGTAGGGGAGGTGTCCCCGCACGCGTGCGTATGTCAGAAGTGTCGGCAGTGTCCGCCGGCGCCGGTCCAGTGTCCACCGTTGTCTGAAAACTGCACTTTTCTGACCTCTGACCTCACTGGACGGTCCGCCACACTTTTTTTTACATCTCTCGGGCTTATCCGAGAGTGTGGTGTTGTAGGGGAGGTGTCCCCGCACGCGTGCGTATGTCAGAAGTGTCGGCAGTGTCCGCCGGCGCCGGTCCAGTGTTCACCGTAGTCTGAAAACTGCACTTTTCTGACCTCTGACCTCACTGGACGGTCCGCCACACTTTTTTTTACATCTCTCGGGCTTATCCGAGAGTGTGGCGTTGTAGGGGAGGTGTCCCCGCACGCGTGCGTATGTCAGAAGTGTCGGCAGTGTCCGCCGGCGCCGGTCCAGTGTCCACCGTTGTCTGAAAACTGCACTTTTCTGACCTCTGACCTCACTGGACGGTCCGCCACACTTTTCTTTACACCTCTCGGGCTTATCCGAGAGTCTGGCGTTGTAGGGGAGGTGTCCCCGCACGCGTGCGTATGTCAGAAGTGTCGGCAGTGTCCGCCGGCGCCGGTCCAGTGTCCACCGTTGTCTGAAAACTGCACTTTTCTGACCTCTGACCTCACTGGACGGTCCGCCACACTTTTTTTTTACATCTCTCGGGCTTATCCGAGAGTGTGGCGTTGTAGGGGAGGTGTCCCCGCACGCGTGCGTATGTCAGAAGTGTCGGCAGTGTCCGCCGGCGCCGGTCCAGTGTCCACCGTTGTCTGAAAACTGCACTTTTCTGACCTCTGACCTCACTGGACGGTCCGCCACACTTTTTTTTACATCTCTCGGGCTTATCCGAGAGTGTGGCGTTGTAGGGGAGGTGTCCCCGCACGCGTGCGTATGTCAGAAGTGTCAGCAGTGTCCGCCGGCGCCGGTCCAGTGTCCACCGTTGTCTGAAAACTGCACTTTTCTGACCTCTGACCTCACTGGACGGTCCGCCACACTTTTTTTTACATCTCTCGGGCTTATCCGAGAGTGTGGCGTTGTAGGGGAGGTGTCCCCGCACGCGTGCGTATGTCAGAAGTGTCGGCAGTGTCCGCCGGCGCCGGTCCAGTGTCCACCGTTGTCTGAAAACTGCACTTTTCTGACCTCTGACCTCACTGGACGGTCCGCCACACTTTTTTTTACATCTCTCGGGCTTATCCGAGAGTGTGGCGTTGTAGGGGAGGTGTCCCCGCACGCGTGCGTATGTCAGAAGTGTCGGCAGTGTCCGCCGGCGCCGGTCCAGTGTCCACCGTTGTCTGAAAACTGCACTTTTCTGACCTCTGACCTCACTGGACGGTCCGCCACACTTTTTTTTACATCTCTCGGGCTTATCCGAGAGTGTGGCGTTGTAGGGGAGGTGTCCCCGCACGCGTGCGTATGTCAGAAGTGTCGGCAGTGTCCGCCGGCGCCGGTCCAGTGTTCACCGTAGTCTGAAAACTGCACTTTTCTGACCTCTGACCTCACTGGACGGTCCACCACACTTTTTTTTACATCTCTCGGGCTTATCCGAGAGTGTGGCGTTGTAGGGGAGGTGTCCCCGCACGCGTGCGTATGTCAGAAGTGTCGGCAGTGTCCGCCGGCGCCGGTCCAGTGTCCACCGTTGTCTGAAAACTGCACTTTTCTGACCTCTGACCTCACTGGACGGTCCGCCACACTTTTCTTTACACCTCTCGGGCTTATCCGAGAGTCTGGCGTTGTAGGGGAGGTGTCCCCGCACGCGTGCGTATGTCAGAAGTGTCGGCAGTGTCCGCCGGCGCCGGTCCAGTGTCCACCGTTGTCTGAAAACTGCACTTTTCTGACCTCTGACCTCACTGGACGGTCCGCCACACTTTTTTTTACATCTCTCGGGCTTATCCGAGAGTGTGGCGTTGTAGGGGAGGTGTCCCCGCACGCGTGCGTATGTCAGAAGTGTCGGCAGTGTCCGCCGGCGCCGGTCCAGTGTCCACCGTTGTCTGAAAACTGCACTTTTCTGACCTCTGACCTCACTGGACGGTCCGCCACACTTTTTTTTACATCTCTCGGGCTTATCCGAGAGTGTGGCGTTGTAGGGGAGGTGTCCCCGCACGCGTGCGTATGTCAGAAGTGTCGGCAGTGTCCGCCGGCGCCGGTCCAGTGTCCACCGTTGTCTGAAAACTGCACTTTTCTGACCTCTGACCTCACTGGACGGTCCGCCACACTTTTTTTTACATCTCTCGGGCTTATCCGAGAGTGTGGCGTTGTAGGGGAGGTGTCCCCGCACGCGTGCGTATGTCAGAAGTGTCGGCAGTGTCCGCCGGCGCCGGTCCAGTGTTCACCGTAGTCTGAAAACTGCACTTTTCTAACCTCTGACCTCACTGGACGGTCCGCCACACTTTTTTTTACATCTCTCGGGCTTATCCGAGAGTGTGGCGTTGTAGGGGAGGTGTCCCCGCACGCGTGCGTATGTCAGAAGTGTCGGCAGTGTCCGCCGGCGCCGGTCCAGTGTCCACCGTTGTCTGAAAACTGCACTTTTCTGACCTCTGACCTCACTGGACGGTCCGCCACACTTTTCTTTACACCTCTCGGGCTTATCCGAGAGTCTGGCGTTGTAGGGGAGGTGTCCCCGCACGCGTGCGTATGTCAGAAGTGTCGGCAGTGTCCGCCGGCGCCGGTCCAGTGTCCACCGTTGTCTGAAAACTGCACTTTTCTGACCTCTGACCTCACTGGACGGTCCGCCACACTTTTCTTTACACCTCTCGGGCTTATCCGAGAGTGTGGCGTTGTAGGGGAGGTGTCCCCGCACGCGTGCGTATGTCAGAAGTGTCGGCAGTGTCCACCGGTGCCTGTCCAGTGTCCACTGTTGTCTGAAAACGGCACTTTTCTGACCTCTGACCTCACTGGACGGTCCGCCACACTTTTTTTTACACCTCTCGGGCTTATCCGAGAGTGTGGCGTTGTAGGGGAGGTGTCCCCGCACGCGTGCGTATGTCAGAAGTGTCGGCAGTGTCCGCCGGCGCCGGTCCAGTGTCCACCGTTGTCTGAAAACTGCACTTTTCTGACCTCTGACCTCACTGGACGGTCCGCCACACTTTTCTTTACACCTCTCGGGCTTATCCGAGAGTGTGGCGTTGTAGGGGAGGTGTCCCCGCACGCGTGCGTATGTCAGAAGTGTCGGCAGTGTCCACCGGTGCCTGTCCAGTGTCCACTGTTGTCTGAAAACGGCACTTTTCTGACCTCTGACCTCACTGGACGGTCCGCCACACTTTTTTTTACACCTCTCGGGCTTATCCGAGAGTTAGGCGTTGTAGGGGAGGTGTCCCCGCACGCGTGCGTATGTCAGAAGTGTCGGCAGTGTCCGCCGGCGCCGGTCCAGTGTCCACCGTTGTCTGAAAACTGCACTTTTCTGACCTCTGACCTCACTGGACGGTCCGCCACACTTTTTTTTACATCTCTCGGGCTTATCCGAGAGTGTGGCGTTGTAGGGGAGGTGTCCCCGCACGCGTGCGTATGTCAGAAGTGTCAGCAGTGTCCGCCGGCGCCGGTCCAGTGTCCACCGTTGTCTGAAAACTGCACTTTTCTGACCTCTGACCTCACTGGACGGTCCGCCACACTTTTTTTTACATCTCTCGGGCTTATCCGAGAGTGTGGCGTTGTAGGGGAGGTGTCCCCGCACGCGTGCGTATGTCAGAAGTGTCGGCAGTGTCCGCCGGCGCCGGTCCAGTGTCCACCGTTGTCTGAAAACTGCACTTTTCTGACCTCTGACCTCACTGGACGGTCCGCCACACTTTTTTTTACATCTCTCGGGCTTATCCGAGAGTGTGGCGTTGTAGGGGAGGTGTCCCCGCACGCGTGCGTATGTCAGAAGTGTCGGCAGTGTCCGCCGGCGCCGGTCCAGTGTTCACCGTAGTCTGAAAACTGCACTTTTCTGACCTCTGACCTCACTGGACGGTCCGCCACACTTTTTTTTACATCTCTCGGGCTTATCCGAGAGTGTGGCGTTGTAGGGGAGGTGTCCCCGCACGCGTGCGTATGTCAGAAGTGTCGGCAGTGTCCGCCGGCGCCGGTCCAGTGTCCACCGTTGTCTGAAAACTGCACTTTTCTGACCTCTGACCTCACTGGACGGTCCGCCACACTTTTCTTTACACCTCTCGGGCTTATCCGAGAGTCTGGCGTTGTAGGGGAGGTGTCCCCGCACGCGTGCGTATGTCAGAAGTGTCGGCAGTGTCCGCCGGCGCCGGTCCAGTGTCCACCGTTGTCTGAAAACTGCACTTTTCTGACCTCTGACCTCACTGGACGGTCCGCCACACTTTTCTTTACACCTCTCGGGCTTATCCGAGAGTGTGGCGTTGTAGGGGAGGTGTCCCCGCACGCGTGCGTATGTCAGAAGTGTCGGCAGTGTCCACCGGTGCCTGTCCAGTGTCCACTGTTGTCTGAAAACGGCACTTTTCTGACCTCTGACCTCACTGGACGGTCCGCCACACTTTTTTTTACATCTCTCGGGCTTATCCGAGAGTGTGGCGTTGTAGGGGAGGTGTCCCCGCACGCGTGCGTATGTCAGAAGTGTCGGCAGTGTCCGCCGGCGCCGGTCCAGTGTCCACCGTTGTCTGAAAACTGCACTTTTCTGACCTCTGACCTCACTGGACGGTCCGCCACACTTTTTTTTACATCTCTCGGGCTTATCCGAGAGTGTGGCGTTGTAGGGGAGGTGTCCCCGCACGCGTGCGTATGTCAGAAGTGTCGGCAGTGTCCGCCGGCGCCGGTCCAGTGTCCACCGTTGTCTGAAAACTGCACTTTTCTGACCTCTGACCTCACTGGACGGTCCGCCACACTTTTTTTTACATCTCTCGGGCTTATCCGAGAGTGTGGCGTTGTAGGGGAGGTGTCCCCGCACGCGTGCGTATGTCAGAAGTGTCGGCAGTGTCCGCCGGCGCCGGTCCAGTGTCCACCGTTGTCTGAAAACTGCACTTTTCTGACCTCTGACCTCACTGGACGGTCCGCCACACTTTTCTTTACACCTCTCGGGCTTATCCGAGAGTCTGGCGTTGTAGGGGAGGTGTCCCCGCACGCGTGCGTATGTCAGAAGTGTCGGCAGTGTCCGCCGGCGCCGGTCCAGTGTCCACCGTTGTCTGAAAACTGCACTTTTCTGACCTCTGACCTCACTGGACGGTCCGCCACACTTTTCTTTACACCTCTCGGGCTTATCCGAGAGTGTGGCGTTGTAGGGGAGGTGTCCCCGCACGCGTGCGTATGTCAGAAGTGTCGGCAGTGTCCACCGGTGCCTGTCCAGTGTCCACTGTTGTCTGAAAACGGCACTTTTCTGACCTCTGACCTCACTGGACGGTCCGCCACACTTTTTTTTACACCTCTCGGGCTTATCCGAGAGTGTGGCGTTGTAGGGGAGGTGTCCCCGCACGCGTGCGTATGTCAGAAGTGTCAGCAGTGTCCGCCGGCGCCGGTCCAGTGTCCACCGTTGTCTGAAAACTGCACTTTTCTGACCTCTGACCTCACTGGACGGTCCGCCACACTTTTTTTTACATCTCTCGGGCTTATCCGAGAGTGTGGCGTTGTAGGGGAGGTGTCCCCGCACGCGTGCGTATGTCAGAAGTGTCGGCAGTGTCCGCCGGCGCCGGTCCAGTGTCCACCGTTGTCTGAAAACTGCACTTTTCTGACCTCTGACCTCACTGGACGGTCCGCCACACTTTTTTTTACATCTCTCGGGCTTATCCGAGAGTGTGGCGTTGTAGGGGAGGTGTCCCCGCACGCGTGCGTATGTCAGAAGTGTCGGCAGTGTCCGCCGGCGCCGGTCCAGTGTTCACCGTAGTCTGAAAACTGCACTTTTCTGACCTCTGACCTCACTGGACGGTCCGCCACACTTTTTTTTACATCTCTCGGGCTTATCCGAGAGTGTGGCGTTGTAGGGGAGGTGTCCCCGCACGCGTGCGTATGTCAGAAGTGTCGGCAGTGTCCGCCGGCGCCGGTCCAGTGTCCACCGTTGTCTGAAAACTGCACTTTTCTGACCTCTGACCTCACTGGACGGTCCGCCACACTTTTCTTTACACCTCTCGGGCTTATCCGAGAGTCTGGCGTTGTAGGGGAGGTGTCCCCGCACGCGTGCGTATGTCAGAAGTGTCGGCAGTGTCCGCCGGCGCCGGTCCAGTGTCCACCGTTGTCTGAAAACTGCACTTTTCTGACCTCTGACCTCACTGGACGGTCCGCCACACTTTTCTTTACACCTCTCGGGCTTATCCGAGAGTGTGGCGTTGTAGGGGAGGTGTCCCCGCACGCGTGCGTATGTCAGAAGTGTCGGCAGTGTCCACCGGTGCCTGTCCAGTGTCCACTGTTGTCTGAAAACGGCACTTTTCTGACCTCTGACCTCACTGGACGGTCCGCCACACTTTTTTTTACATCTCTCGGGCTTATCCGAGAGTGTGGCGTTGTAGGGGAGGTGTCCCCGCACGCGTGCGTATGTCAGAAGTGTCGGCAGTGTCCGCCGGCGCCGGTCCAGTGTCCACCGTTGTCTGAAAACTGCACTTTTCTGACCTCTGACCTCACTGGACGGTCCGCCACACTTTTTTTTACATCTCTCGGGCTTATCCGAGAGTGTGGCGTTGTAGGGGAGGTGTCCCCGCACGCGTGCGTATGTCAGAAGTGTCGGCAGTGTCCGCCGGCGCCGGTCCAGTGTCCACCGTTGTCTGAAAACTGCACTTTTCTGACCTCTGACCTCACTGGACGGTCCGCCACACTTTTTTTTACATCTCTCGGGCTTATCCGAGAGTGTGGCGTTGTAGGGGAGGTGTCCCCGCACGCGTGCGTATGTCAGAAGTGTCGGCAGTGTCCGCCGGCGCCGGTCCAGTGTTCACCGTAGTCTGAAAACTGCACTTTTCTGACCTCTGACCTCACTGGACGGTCCGCCACACTTTTTTTTACATCTCTCGGGCTTATCCGAGAGTGTGGCGTTGTAGGGGAGGTGTCCCCGCACGCGTGCGTATGTCAGAAGTGTCGGCAGTGTCCGCCGGCGCCGGTCCAGTGTCCACCGTTGTCTGAAAACTGCACTTTTCTGACCTCTGACCTCACTGGACGGTCCGCCACACTTTCCTTTACACCTCTCGGGCTTATCCGAGAGTCTGGCGTTGTAGGGGAGGTGTCCCCGCACGCGTGCGTATGTCAGAAGTGTCGGCAGTGTCCGCCGGCGCCGGTCCAGTGTCCACCGTTGTCTGAAAACTGCACTTTTCTGACCTCTGACCTCACTGGACGGTCCGCCACACTTTTCTTTACACCTCTCGGGCTTATCCGAGAGTGTGGCGTTGTAGGGGAGGTGTCCCCGCACGCGTGCGTATGTCAGAAGTGTCGGCAGTGTCCACCGGTGCCTGTCCAGTGTCCACTGTTGTCTGAAAACGGCACTTTTCTGACCTCTGACCTCACTGGACGGTCCGCCACACTTTTTTTTACACCTCTCGGGCTTATCCGAGAGTGTGGCGTTGTAGGGGAGGTGTCCCCGCACGCGTGCGTATGTCAGAAGTGTCGGCAGTGTCCGCCGGCGCCGGTCCAGTGTCCACCGTTGTCTGAAAACTGCACTTTTCTGACCTCTGACCTCACTGGACGGTCCGCCACACTTTTCTTTACACCTCTCGGGCTTATCCGAGAGTGTGGCGTTGTAGGGGAGGTGTCCCCGCACGCGTGCGTATGTCAGAAGTGTCGGCAGTGTCCACCGGTGCCTGTCCAGTGTCCACTGTTGTCTGAAAACGGCACTTTTCTGACCTCTGACCTCACTGGACGGTCCGCCACACTTTTTTTTACACCTCTCGGGCTTATCCGAGAGTTAGGCGTTGTAGGGGAGGTGTCCCCGCACGCGTGCGTATGTCAGAAGTGTCGGCAGTGTCCGCCGGCGCCGGTCCAGTGTCCACCGTTGTCTGAAAACTGCACTTTTCTGACCTCTGACCTCACTGGACGGTCCGCCACACTTTTTTTTACATCTCTCGGGCTTATCCGAGAGTGTGGCGTTGTAGGGGAGGTGTCCCCGCACACGTGCGTATGTCAGAAGTGTCAGCAGTGTCCGCCGGCGCCGGTCCAGTGTCCACCGTTGTCTGAAAACTGCACTTTTCTGACCTCTGACCTCACTGGACGGTCCGCCACACTTTTTTTTACATCTCTCGGGCTTATCCGAGAGTGTGGCGTTGTAGGGGAGGTGTCCCCGCACGCGTGCGTATGTCAGAAGTGTCGGCAGTGTCCGCCGGCGCCGGTCCAGTGTCCACCGTTGTCTGAAAACTGCACTTTTCTGACCTCTGACCTCACTGGACGGTCCGCCACACTTTTTTTTACATCTCTCGGGCTTATCCGAGAGTGTGGCGTTGTAGGGGAGGTGTCCCCGCACGCGTGCGTATGTCAGAAGTGTCGGCAGTGTCCGCCGGCGCCGGTCCAGTGTTCACCGTAGTCTGAAAACTGCACTTTTCTGACCTCTGACCTCACTGGACGGTCCGCCACACTTTTTTTTACATCTCTCGGGCTTATCCGAGAGTGTGGCGTTGTAGGGGAGGTGTCCCCGCACGCGTGCGTATGTCAGAAGTGTCGGCAGTGTCCGCCGGCGCCGGTCCAGTGTCCACCGTTGTCTGAAAACTGCACTTTTCTGACCTCTGACCTCACTGGACGGTCCGCCACACTTTTCTTTACACCTCTCGGGCTTATCCGAGAGTCTGGCGTTGTAGGGGAGGTGTCCCCGCACGCGTGCGTATGTCAGAAGTGTCGGCAGTGTCCGCCGGCGCCGGTCCAGTGTCCACCGTTGTCTGAAAACTGCACTTTTCTGACCTCTGACCTCACTGGACGGTCCGCCACACTTTTCTTTACATCTCTCGGGCTTATCCGAGAGTGTGGCGTTGTAGGGGAGGTGTCCCCGCACGCGTGCGTATGTCAGAAGTGTCGGCAGTGTCCACCGGTGCCTGTCCAGTGTCCACTGTTGTCTGAAAACGGCACTTTTCTGACCTCTGACCTCACTGGACGGTCCGCCACACTTTTTTTTACACCTCTCGGGCTTATCCGAGAGTGTGGCGTTGTAGGGGAGGTGTCCCCGCACGCGTGCGTATGTCAGAAGTGTCGGCAGTGTCCGCCGGCGCCGGTCCAGTGTCCACCGTTGTCTGAAAACTGCACTTTTCTGACCTCTGACCTCACTGGACGGTCCGCCACACTTTTCTTTACACCTCTCCGGCTTATCCGAGAGTGTGGCGTTGTAGGGGAGGTGTCCCCGCACGCGTGCGTATGTCAGAAGTGTCGGCAGTGTCCACCGGTGCCTGTCCAGTGTCCACTGTTGTCTGAAAACGGCACTTTTCTGACCTCTGACCTCACTGGACGGTCCGCCACACTTTTTTTTACACCTCTCGGGCTTATCCGAGAGTTAGGCGTTGTAGGGGAGGTGTCCCCGCACGCGTGCGTATGTCAGAAGTGTCGGCAGTGTCCGCCGGCGCCGGTCCAGTGTCCACCGTTGTCTGAAAACTGCACTTTTCTGACCTCTGACCTCACTGGACGGTCCGCCACACTTTTTTTTACATCTCTCGGGCTTATCCGAGAGTGTGGCGTTGTAGGGGAGGTGTCCCCGCACGCGTGCGTATGTCAGAAGTGTCAGCAGTGTCCGCCGGCGCCGGTCCAGTGTCCACCGTTGTCTGAAAACTGCACTTTTCTGACCTCTGACCTCACTGGACGGTCCGCCACACTTTTTTTTACATCTCTCGGGCTTATCCGAGAGTGTGGCGTTGTAGGGGAGGTGTCCCCGCACGCGTGCGTATGTCAGAAGTGTCGGCAGTGTCCGCCGGCGCCGGTCCAGTGTCCACCGTTGTCTGAAAACTGCACTTTTCTGACCTCTGACCTCACTGGACGGTCCGCCACACTTTTTTTTACATCTCTCGGGCTTATCCGAGAGTGTGGCGTTGTAGGGGAGGTGTCCCCGCACGCGTGCGTATGTCAGAAGTGTCGGCAGTGTCCGCCGGCGCCGGTCCAGTGTTCACCGTAGTCTGAAAACTGCACTTTTCTGACCTCTGACCTCACTGGACGGTCCACCACACTTTTTTTTACATCTCTCGGGCTTATCCGAGAGTGTGGCGTTGTAGGGGAGGTGTCCCCGCACGCGTGCGTATGTCAGAAGTGTCGGCAGTGTCCGCCGGCGCCGGTCCAGTGTCCACCGTTGTCTGAAAACTGCACTTTTCTGACCTCTGACCTCACTGGACGGTCCGCCACACTTTTCTTTACACCTCTCGGGCTTATCCGAGAGTCTGGCGTTGTAGGGGAGGTGTCCCCGCACGCGTGCGTATGTCAGAAGTGTCGGCAGTGTCCGCCGGCGCCGGTCCAGTGTCCACCGTTGTCTGAAAACTGCACTTTTCTGACCTCTGACCTCACTGGACGGTCCGCCACACTTTTTTTTACATCTCTCGGGCTTATCCGAGAGTGTGGCGTTGTAGGGGAGGTGTCCCCGCACGCGTGCGTATGTCAGAAGTGTCGGCAGTGTCCGCCGGCGCCGGTCCAGTGTCCACCGTTGTCTGAAAACTGCACTTTTCTGACCTCTGACCTCACTGGACGGTCCGCCACACTTTTTTTTACATCTCTCGGGCTTATCCGAGAGTGTGGCGTTGTAGGGGAGGTGTCCCCGCACGCGTGCGTATGTCAGAAGTGTCGGCAGTGTCCGCCGGCGCCGGTCCAGTGTTCACCGTAGTCTGAAAACTGCACTTTTCTGACCTCTGACCTCACTGGACGGTCCGCCACACTTTTTTTTACATCTCTCGGGCTTATCCGAGAGTGTGGCGTTGTAGGGGAGGTGTCCCCGCACGCGTGCGTATGTCAGAAGTGTCGGCAGTGTCCGCCGGCGCCGGTCCAGTGTCCACCGTTGTCTGAAAACTGCACTTTTCTGACCTCTGACCTCACTGGACGGTCCGCCACACTTTTCTTTACACCTCTCGGGCTTATCCGAGAGTCTGGCGTTGTAGGGGAGGTGTCCCCGCACGCGTGCGTATGTCAGAAGTGTCGGCAGTGTCCGCCGGCGCCGGTCCAGTGTCCACCGTTGTCTGAAAACTGCACTTTTCTGACCTCTGACCTCACTGGACGGTCCGCCACACTTTTCTTTACACCTCTCGGGCTTATCCGAGAGTGTGGCGTTGTAGGGGAGGTGTCCCCGCACGCGTGCGTATGTCAGAAGTGTCGGCAGTGTCCACCGGTGCCTGTCCAGTGTCCACTGTTGTCTGAAAACGGCACTTTTCTGACCTCTGACCTCACTGGACGGTCCGCCACACTTTTTTTTACACCTCTCGGGCTTATCCGAGAGTGTGGCGTTGTAGGGGAGGTGTCCCCGCACGCGTGCGTATGTCAGAAGTGTCGGCAGTGTCCGCCGGCGCCGGTCCAGTGTCCACCGTTGTCTGAAAACTGCACTTTTCTGACCTCTGACCTCACTGGACGGTCCGCCACACTTTTCTTTACACCTCTCGGGCTTATCCGAGAGTGTGGCGTTGTAGGGGAGGTGTCCCCGCACGCGTGCGTATGTCAGAAGTGTCGGCAGTGTCCACCGGTGCCTGTCCAGTGTCCACTGTTGTCTGAAAACGGCACTTTTCTGACCTCTGACCTCACTGGACGGTCCGCCACACTTTTTTTTACATCTCTCGGGCTTATCCGAGAGTGTGGCGTTGTAGGGGAGGTGTCCCCGCACGCGTGCGTATGTCAGAAGTGTCGGCAGTGTCCACCGGTGCCTGTCCAGTGTCCACTGTTGTCTGAAAACGGCACTTTTCTGACCTCTGACCTCACTGGACGGTCCGCCACACTTTTTTTTACACCTCTCGGGCTTATCCGAGAGTTAGGCGTTGTAGGGGAGGTGTCCCCGCACGCGTGCGTATGTCAGAAGTGTCGGCAGTGTCCGCCGGCGCCGGTCCAGTGTCCACCGTTGTCTGAAAACTGCACTTTTCTGACCTCTGACCTCACTGGACGGTCCGCCACACTTTTTTTTACATCTCTCGGGCTTATCCGAGAGTGTGGCGTTGTAGGGGAGGTGTCCCCGCACGCGTACGTATGTCAGAAGTGTCGGCAGTGTCCGCCGGCGCCGGTCCAGTGTCCACCGTTGTCTGAAAACTGCACTTTTCTGACCTCTGACCTCACTGGACGGTCCGCCACACTTTTCTTTACACCTCTCGGGCTTATCCGAGAGTGTGGCGTTGTAGGGGAGGTGTCCCCGCACGCGTGCGTATGTCAGAAGTGTCGGCAGTGTCCACCGGTGCCTGTCCAGTGTCCACTGTTGTCTGAAAACGGCACTTTTCTGACCTCTGACCTCACTGGACGGTCCGCCACACTTTTTTTTACACCTCTCGGGCTTATCCGAGAGTTAGGCGTTGTAGGGGAGGTGTCCCCGCACGCGTGCGTATGTCAGAAGTGTCGGCAGTGTCCGCCGGCGCCGGTCCAATGTTCACCGTAGTCTGAAAACTGCACTTTTCTGACCTCTGACCTCACTGGACGGTCCGCCACACTTTTCTTTACACCTCTCGGGCTTATCCGAGAGTCTGGCGTTGTAGGGGAGGTGTCCCCGCACGCGTGCGTATGTCAGAAGTGTCGGCAGTGTCCGCCGGCGCCGGTCCAGTGTCCACCGTTGTCTGAAAACTGCACTTTTCTGACCTCTGACCTCACTGGACGGTCCGCCACACTTTTCTTTACATCTCTCGGGCTTATCCGAGAGTGTGGCGTTGTAGGGGAGGTGTCCCCGCACGCGTGCGTATGTCAGAAGTGTCGGCAGTGTCCACCGGTGCCTGTCCAGTGTCCACTGTTGTCTGAAAACGGCACTTTTCTGACCTCTGACCTCACTGGACGGTCCGCCACACTTTTTTTTACACCTCTCGGGCTTATCCGAGAGTGTGGCGTTGTAGGGGAGGTGTCCCCGCACGCGTGCGTATGTCAGAAGTGTCGGCAGTGTCCGCCGGCGCCGGTCCAGTGTCCACCGTTGTCTGAAAACTGCACTTTTCTGACCTCTGACCTCACTGGACGGTCCGCCACACTTTTCTTTACACCTCTCCGGCTTATCCGAGAGTGTGGCGTTGTAGGGGAGGTGTCCCCGCACGCGTGCGTATGTCAGAAGTGTCGGCAGTGTCCACCGGTGCCTGTCCAGTGTCCACTGTTGTCTGAAAACGGCACTTTTCTGACCTCTGACCTCACTGGACGGTCCGCCACACTTTTTTTTACACCTCTCGGGCTTATCCGAGAGTTAGGCGTTGTAGGGGAGGTGTCCCCGCACGCGTGCGTATGTCAGAAGTGTCGGCAGTGTCCGCCGGCGCCGGTCCAGTGTCCACCGTTGTCTGAAAACTGCACTTTTCTGACCTCTGACCTCACTGGACGGTCCGCCACACTTTTTTTTACATCTCTCGGGCTTATCCGAGAGTGTGGCGTTGTAGGGGAGGTGTCCCCGCACGCGTGCGTATGTCAGAAGTGTCAGCAGTGTCCGCCGGCGCCGGTCCAGTGTCCACCGTTGTCTGAAAACTGCACTTTTCTGACCTCTGACCTCACTGGACGGTCCGCCACACTTTTTTTTACATCTCTCGGGCTTATCCGAGAGTGTGGCGTTGTAGGGGAGGTGTCCCCGCACGCGTGCGTATGTCAGAAGTGTCGGCAGTGTCCGCCGGCGCCGGTCCAGTGTCCACCGTTGTCTGAAAACTGCACTTTTCTGACCTCTGACCTCACTGGACGGTCCGCCACACTTTTTTTTACATCTCTCGGGCTTATCCGAGAGTGTGGCGTTGTAGGGGAGGTGTCCCCGCACGCGTGCGTATGTCAGAAGTGTCGGCAGTGTCCGCCGGCGCCGGTCCAGTGTTCACCGTAGTCTGAAAACTGCACTTTTCTGACCTCTGACCTCACTGGACGGTCCACCACACTTTTTTTTACATCTCTCGGGCTTATCCGAGAGTGTGGCGTTGTAGGGGAGGTGTCCCCGCACGCGTGCGTATGTCAGAAGTGTCGGCAGTGTCCGCCGGCGCCGGTCCAGTGTCCACCGTTGTCTGAAAACTGCACTTTTCTGACCTCTGACCTCACTGGACGGTCCGCCACACTTTTCTTTACACCTCTCGGGCTTATCCGAGAGTCTGGCGTTGTAGGGGAGGTGTCCCCGCACGCGTGCGTATGTCAGAAGTGTCGGCAGTGTCCGCCGGCGCCGGTCCAGTGTCCACCGTTGTCTGAAAACTGCACTTTTCTGACCTCTGACCTCACTGGACGGTCCGCCACACTTTTTTTTACATCTCTCGGGCTTATCCGAGAGTGTGGCGTTGTAGGGGAGGTGTCCCCGCACGCGTGCGTATGTCAGAAGTGTCGGCAGTGTCCGCCGGCGCCGGTCCAGTGTCCACCGTTGTCTGAAAACTGCACTTTTCTGACCTCTGACCTCACTGGACGGTCCGCCACACTTTTTTTTACATCTCTCGGGCTTATCCGAGAGTGTGGCGTTGTAGGGGAGGTGTCCCCGCACGCGTGCGTATGTCAGAAGTGTCGGCAGTGTCCGCCGGCGCCGGTCCAGTGTTCACCGTAGTCTGAAAACTGCACTTTTCTGACCTCTGACCTCACTGGACGGTCCGCCACACTTTTTTTTACATCTCTCGGGCTTATCCGAGAGTGTGGCGTTGTAGGGGAGGTGTCCCCGCACGCGTGCGTATGTCAGAAGTGTCGGCAGTGTCCGCCGGCGCCGGTCCAGTGTCCACCGTTGTCTGAAAACTGCACTTTTCTGACCTCTGACCTCACTGGACGGTCCGCCACACTTTTCTTTACACCTCTCGGGCTTATCCGAGAGTCTGGCGTTGTAGGGGAGGTGTCCCCGCACGCGTGCGTATGTCAGAAGTGTCGGCAGTGTCCGCCGGCGCCGGTCCAGTGTCCACCGTTGTCTGAAAACTGCACTTTTCTGACCTCTGACCTCACTGGACGGTCCGCCACACTTTTCTTTACACCTCTCGGGCTTATCCGAGAGTGTGGCGTTGTAGGGGAGGTGTCCCCGCACGCGTGCGTATGTCAGAAGTGTCGGCAGTGTCCACCGGTGCCTGTCCAGTGTCCACTGTTGTCTGAAAACGGCACTTTTCTGACCTCTGACCTCACTGGACGGTCCGCCACACTTTTTTTTACACCTCTCGGGCTTATCCGAGAGTGTGGCGTTGTAGGGGAGGTGTCCCCGCACGCGTGCGTATGTCAGAAGTGTCGGCAGTGTCCGCCGGCGCCGGTCCAGTGTCCACCGTTGTCTGAAAACTGCACTTTTCTGACCTCTGACCTCACTGGACGGTCCGCCACACTTTTCTTTACACCTCTCGGGCTTATCCGAGAGTGTGGCGTTGTAGGGGAGGTGTCCCCGCACGCGTGCGTATGTCAGAAGTGTCGGCAGTGTCCACCGGTGCCTGTCCAGTGTCCACTGTTGTCTGAAAACGGCACTTTTCTGACCTCTGACCTCACTGGACGGTCCGCCACACTTTTTTTTACATCTCTCGGGCTTATCCGAGAGTGTGGCGTTGTAGGGGAGGTGTCCCCGCACGCGTGCGTATGTCAGAAGTGTCGGCAGTGTCCACCGGTGCCTGTCCAGTGTCCACTGTTGTCTGAAAACGGCACTTTTCTGACCTCTGACCTCACTGGACGGTCCGCCACACTTTTTTTTACACCTCTCGGGCTTATCCGAGAGTTAGGCGTTGTAGGGGAGGTGTCCCCGCACGCGTGCGTATGTCAGAAGTGTCGGCAGTGTCCGCCGGCGCCGGTCCAGTGTCCACCGTTGTCTGAAAACTGCACTTTTCTGACCTCTGACCTCACTGGACGGTCCGCCACACTTTTTTTTACATCTCTCGGGCTTATCCGAGAGTGTGGCGTTGTAGGGGAGGTGTCCCCGCACGCGTACGTATGTCAGAAGTGTCGGCAGTGTCCGCCGGCGCCGGTCCAGTGTCCACCGTTGTCTGAAAACTGCACTTTTCTGACCTCTGACCTCACTGGACGGTCCGCCACACTTTTCTTTACACCTCTCGGGCTTATCCGAGAGTGTGGCGTTGTAGGGGAGGTGTCCCCGCACGCGTGCGTATGTCAGAAGTGTCGGCAGTGTCCACCGGTGCCTGTCCAGTGTCCACTGTTGTCTGAAAACGGCACTTTTCTGACCTCTGACCTCACTGGACGGTCCGCCACACTTTTTTTTACACCTCTCGGGCTTATCCGAGAGTTAGGCGTTGTAGGGGAGGTGTCCCCGCACGCGTGCGTATGTCAGAAGTGTCGGCAGTGTCCGCCGGCGCCGGTCCAATGTTCACCGTAGTCTGAAAACTGCACTTTTCTGACCTCTGACCTCACTGGACGGTCCGCCACACTTTTTTTTACATCTCTCGGGCTTATCCGAGAGTGTGGCGTTGTAGGGGAGGTGTCCCCGCACGCGTGCGTATGTCAGAAGTGTCGGCAGTGTCCGCCGGCGCCGGTCCAGTGTCCACCGTTGTCTGAAAACTGCACTTTTCTGACCTCTGACCTCACTGGACGGTCCGCCACACTTTTCTTTACACCTCTCGGGCTTATCCGAGAGTGTGGCGTTGTAGGGGAGGTGTCCCCGCACGCGTGCGTATGTCAGAAGTGTCGGCAGTGTCCACCGGTGCCTGTCCAGTGTCCACCGTTGTCTGAAAACTGCACTTTTCTGACCTCTGACCTCACTGGACGGTCCGCCACACTTTTTTTTACATCTCTCGGGCTTATCCGAGAGTGTGGCGTTGTAGGGGAGGTGTCCCCGCACGCGTGCGTATGTCAGAAGTGTCGGCAGTGTCCGCCGGCGCCGGTCCAGTGTCCACCGTAGTCTGAAAACTGCACTTTTCTGACCTCTGACCTCACTGGACGGTCCACCACACTTTTTTTTACATCTCTCGGGCTTATCCGAGAGTGTGGCGTTGTAGGGGAGGTGTCCCCGCACGCGTGCGTATGTCAGAAGTGTCGGCAGTGTCCGCCGGCGCCGGTCCAGTGTCCACCGTTGTCTGAAAACTGCACTTTTCTGACCTCTGACCTCACTGGACGGTCCGCCACACTTTTCTTTACACCTCTCGGGCTTATCCGAGAGTCTGGCGTTGTAGGGGAGGTGTCCCCGCACGCGTGCGTATGTCAGAAGTGTCGGCAGTGTCCACCGGTGCCTGTCCAGTGTCCACTGTTGTCTGAAAACGGCACTTTTCTGACCTCTGACCTCACTGGACGGTCCGCCACACTTTTTTTTACACCTCTCGGGCTTATCCGAGAGTGTGGCGTTGTAGGGGATGTGTCCCCGCACGTGTGCGTATGTCAGAAGTGTCGGCAGTGTCCGCCGGCGCCGGTCCAGTGTTCACCGTTGTCTGAAAACTGCACTTTTCTGACCTCTGACCTCACTGGACGGTCCGCCACACTTTTTTTTACATCTCTCGGGCTTATCCGAGAGTGTGGCGTTGTAGGGTAGGTGTCCCCGCACGCGTGCGTATGTCAGAAGTGTCGGCAGTGTCCGCCGGCGCCGGTCCAGTGTCCACCGTAGTCTGAAAACTGCACTTTTCTGACCTCTGACCTCACTGGACGGTCCGCCACACTTTTCTTTACACCTCTCGGGCTTATCCGAGAGTCTGGCGTTGTAGGGGAGGTGTCCCCGCACGCGTGCGTATGTCAGAAGTGTCGGCAGTGTCCGCCGGCGCCGGTCCAGTGTCCACCGTTGTCTGAAAACTGCACTTTTCTGACCTCTGACCTCACTGGACGGTCCGCCACACTTTTTTTTTACATCTCTCGGGCTTATCCGAGAGTTTGGCGTTGTAGGGGAGGTGTCCCCGCACGCGTGCGTATGTCAGAAGTGTCGGCAGTGTCCGCCGGCGCCGGTCCAGTGTCCACCGTTGTCTGAAAACTGCACTTTTCTGACCTCTGACCTCACTGGACGGTCCGCCACACTTTTCTTTACACCTCTCGGGCTTATCCGAGAGTCTGGCGTTGTAGGGGAGGTGTCCCCGCACGCGTGCGTATGTCAGAAGTGTCGGCAGTGTCCGCCGGCGCCGGTCCAGTGTTCACCGTTGTCTGAAAACTGCACTTTTCTGACCTCTGACCTCACTGGACGGTCCGCCACACTTTTTTTTACATCTCTCGGGCTTATCCGAGAGTGTGGCGTTGTAGGGTAGGTGTCCCCGCACGCGTGCGTATGTCAGAAGTGTCGGCAGTGTCCGCCGGCGCCGGTCCAGTGTCCACCGTAGTCTGAAAACTGCACTTTTCTGACCTCTGACCTCACTGGACGGTCCGCCACACTTTTCTTTACACCTCTCGGGCTTATCCGAGAGTCTGGCGTTGTAGGGGAGGTGTCCCCGCACGCGTGCGTATGTCAGAAGTGTCGGCAGTGTCCGCCGGCGCCGGTCCAGTGTCCACCGTTGTCTGAAAACTGCACTTTTCTGACCTCTGACCTCACTGGACGGTCCGCCACACTTTTCTTTACACCTCTCGGGCTTATCCGAGAGTCTGGCGTTGTAGGGGAGGTGTCCCCGCACGCGTGCGTATGTCAGAAGTGTCGGCAGTGTCCGCCGGCGCCGGTCCAGTGTCCACCGTTGTCTGAAAACTGCACTTTTCTGACCTCTGACCTCACTGGACGGTCCGCCACACTTTTCTTTACACCTCTCGGGCTTATCCGAGAGTGTGGCGTTGTAGGGGAGGTGTCCCCGCACGCGTGCGTATGTCAGAAGTGTCGGCAGTGTCCACCGGTGCCTGTCCAGTGTCCACTGTTGTCTGAAAACGGCACTTTTCTGACCTCTGACCTCACTGGACGGTCCGCCACACTTTTTTTTACACCTCTCGGGCTTATCCGAGAGTTAGGCGTTGTAGGGGAGGTGTCCCCGCACGCGTGCGTATGTCAGAAGTGTCGGCAGTGTCCGCCGGCGCCGGTCCAATGTCCACCGTTGTCTGAAAACTGCACTTTTCTGACCTCCGACCTCACTGGACGGTCCGCCACACTTTTTTTTACATCTCTCGGGCTTATCCGAGAGTGTGGCGTTGTAGGGGAGGTGTCCCCGCACGCGTGCGTATGTCAGAAGTGTCGGCAGTGTCCGCCGGCGCCGGTCCAGTGTCCACCGTTGTCTGAAAACTGCACTTTTCTGACCTCTGACCTCACTGGACGGTCCGCCACACTTTTCTTTACACCTCTCGGGCTTATCCGAGAGTCTGGCGTTGTAGGGGAGGTGTCCCCGCACGCGTGCGTATGTCAGAAGTGTCGGCAGTGTCCGCCGGCGCCGGTCCAGTGTCCACCGTTGTCTGAAAACTGCACTTTTCTGACCTCTGACCTCACTGGACGGTCCGCCACACTTTTCTTTACACCTCTCGGGCTTATCCGAGAGTCTGGCGTTGTAGGGGAGGTGTCCCCGCACGCGTGCGTATGTCAGAAGTGTCGGCAGTGTCCGCCGGCGCCGGTCCAGTGTCCACCGTTGTCTGAAAACTGCACTTTTCTGACCTCTGACCTCACTGGACGGTCCGCCACACTTTTCTTTACACCTCTCGGGCTTATCCGAGAGTGTGGCGTTGTAGGGGAGGTGTCCCCGCACGCGTGCGTATGTCAGAAGTGTCGGCAGTGTCCGCCGGCGCCGGTCCAGTGTCCACCGTTGTCTGAAAACTGCACTTTTCTGACCTCTGACCTCACTGGACGGTCCGCCACACTTTTCTTTACACCTCTCGGGCTTATCCGAGAGTCTGGCGTTGTAGGGGAGGTGTCCCCGCACGCGTGCGTATGTCAGAAGTGTCGGCAGTGTCCGCCGGCGCCGGTCCAGTGTCCACCGTTGTCTGAAAACTGCACTTTTCTGACCTCTAACCTCACTGGACGGTCCGCCACACTTTTTTTTACATCTCTCGGGCTTATCCGAGAGTGTGGCGTTGTAGGGGAGGTGTCCCCGCACGCGTGCGTATGTCAGAAGTGTCGGCAGTGTCCGCCGGCGCCGGTCCAGTGTCCACCGTTGTCTGAAAACTGCACTTTTCTGACCTCTGACCTCACTGGACGGTCCGCCACACTTTTCTTTACACCTCTCGGGCTTATCCGAGAGTCTGGCGTTGTAGGGGAGGTGTCCCCGCACGCGTGCGTATGTCAGAAGTGTCGGCAGTGTCCGCCGGCGCCGGTCCAGTGTCCACCGTTGTCTGAAAACTGCACTTTTCTGACCTCTGACCTCACTGGACGGTCCGCCACACTTTTCTTTACACCTCTCACGCTTATCCGAGAGTGTGGCGTTGTAGGGGAGGTGTCCCCGCACGCGTGCGTATGTCAGAAGTGTCGGCAGTGTCCACCGGTGCCTGTCCAGTGTCCACTGTTGTCTGAAAACGGCACTTTTCTGACCTCTGACCTCACTGGACGGTCCGCCACACTTTTTTTTACACCTCTCGGGCTTATCCGAGAGTGTGGCGTTGTAGGGGAGGTGTCCCCGCACGCGTGCGTATGTCAGAAGTGTCGGCAGTGTCCGCCGGCGCCGGTCCAGTGTCCACCGTTGTCTGAAAACTGCACTTTTCTGACTTCTGACCTCACTGGACGGTCCGCCACACTTTTCTTTACACCTCTCGGGCTTATCCGAGAGTGTGGCGTTGTAGGGGAGGTGTCCCCGCACGCGTGCGTATGTCAGAAGTGTCGTCAGTGTCCACCGGTGCCTGTCCAGTGTCCACTGTTGTCTGAAAACGGCACTTTTCTGACCTCTGACCTCACTGGACGGTCCGCCACACTTTTTTTTACACCTCTCGGGCTTATCCGAGAGTGTGGCGTTGTAGGGGAGGTGTCCCCGCACGCGTGCGTATGTCAGAAGTGTCGGCAGTGTCCACCGGTGCCTGTCCAGTGTCCACCGTTGTCTGAAAACTGCACTTTTCTGACCTCTGACCTCACTGGACGGTCCGCCACACTTTTTTTTACATCTCTCGGGCTTATCCGAGAGTGTGGCGTTGTAGGGGAGGTGTCCCCGCACGCGTACGTATGTCAGAAGTGTCGGCAGTGTCCGCCGGCGCCGGTCCAGTGTCCACCGTTGTCTGAAAACTGCACTTTTCTGACCTCTGACCTCACTGGACGGTCCGCCACACTTTTCTTTACACCTCTCGGGCTTATCCGAGAGTGTGGCGTTGTAGGGGAGGTGTCCCCGCACGCGTGCGTATGTCAGAAGTGTCGGCAGTGTCCGCCGGCGCCGGTCCAATGTCCACCGTTGTCTGAAAACTGCACTTTTCTGACCTCCGACCTCACTGGACGGTCCGCCACACTTTTTTTTACATCTCTCGGGCTTATCCGAGAGTGTGGCGTTGTAGGGGAGGTGTCCCCGCACGCGTGCGTATGTCAGAAGTGTCGGCAGTGTCCGCCGGCGCCGGTCCAGTGTCCACCGTTGTCTGAAAACTGCACTTTTCTGACCTCTGACCTCACTGGACGGTCCGCCACACTTTTTTTTACATCTCTCGGGCTTATCCGAGAGTTTGGCGTTGTAGGGGAGGTGTCCCCGCACGCGTGCGTATGTCAGAAGTGTCGGCAGTGTCCGCCGGCGCCGGTCCAGTGTCCACCGTTGTCTGAAAACTGCACTTTTCTGACCTCTGACCTCACTGGACGGTCCGCCACACTTTTCTTTACACCTCTCGGGCTTATCCGAGAGTCTGGCGTTGTAGGGGAGGTGTCCCCGCACGCGTGCGTATGTCAGAAGTGTCGGCAGTGTCCGCCGGCGCCGGTCCAGTGTTCACCGTTGTCTGAAAACTGCACTTTTCTGACCTCTGACCTCACTGGACGGTCCGCCACACTTTTTTTTACATCTCTCGGGCTTATCCGAGAGTGTGGCGTTGTAGGGTAGGTGTCCCCGCACGCGTGCGTATGTCAGAAGTGTCGGCAGTGTCCGCCGGCGCCGGTCCAGTGTCCACCGTAGTCTGAAAACTGCACTTTTCTGACCTCTGACCTCACTGGACGGTCCGCCACACTTTTCTTTACACCTCTCGGGCTTATCCGAGAGTCTGGCGTTGTAGGGGAGGTGTCCCCGCACGCGTGCGTATGTCAGAAGTGTCGGCAGTGTCCGCCGGCGCCGGTCCAGTGTCCACCGTTGTCTGAAAACTGCACTTTTCTGACCTCTGACCTCACTGGACGGTCCGCCACACTTTTCTTTACACCTCTCGGGCTTATCCGAGAGTCTGGCGTTGTAGGGGAGGTGTCCCCGCACGCGTGCGTATGTCAGAAGTGTCGGCAGTGTCCGCCGGCGCCGGTCCAGTGTCCACCGTTGTCTGAAAACTGCACTTTTCTGACCTCTAACCTCACTGGACGGTCCGCCACACTTTTTTTTACATCTCTCGGGCTTATCCGAGAGTGTGGCGTTGTAGGGGAGGTGTCCCCGCACGCGTGCGTATGTCAGAAGTGTCGGCAGTGTCCGCCGGCGCCGGTCCAGTGTCCACCGTTGTCTGAAAACTGCACTTTTCTGACCTCTGACCTCACTGGACGGTCCGCCACACTTTTCTTTACACCTCTCGGGCTTATCCGAGAGTCTGGCGTTGTAGGGGAGGTGTCCCCGCACGCGTGCGTATGTCAGAAGTGTCGGCAGTGTCCGCCGGCGCCGGTCCAGTGTCCACCGTTGTCTGAAAACTGCACTTTTCTGACCTCTGACCTCACTGGACGGTCCGCCACACTTTTCTTTACACCTCTCGGGCTTATCCGAGAGTGTGGCGTTGTAGGGGAGGTGTCCCCGCACGCGTGCGTATGTCAGAAGTGTCGGCAGTGTCCGCCGGCGCCGGTCCAATGTCCACCGTTGTCTGAAAACTGCACTTTTCTGACCTCCGACCTCACTGGACGGTCCGCCACACTTTTTTTTACATCTCTCGGGCTTATCCGAGAGTGTGGCGTTGTAGGGGAGGTGTCCCCGCACGCGTGCGTATGTCAGAAGTGTCGGCAGTGTCCGCCGGCGCCGGTCCAGTGTCCACCGTTGTCTGAAAACTGCACTTTTCTGACCTCTGACCTCACTGGACGGTCCGCCACACTTTTTTTTACATCTCTCGGGCTTATCCGAGAGTTTGGCGTTGTAAGGGAGGTGTCCCCGCACGCGTGCGTATGTCAGAAGTGTCGGCAGTGTCCGCCGGCGCCGGTCCAGTGTCCACCGTTGTCTGAAAACTGCACTTTTCTGACCTCTGACCTCACTGGACGGTCCGCCACACTTTTCTTTACACCTCTCGGGCTTATCCGAGAGTCTGGCGTTGTAGGGGAGGTGTCCCCGCACGCGTGCGTATGTCAGAAGTGTCGGCAGTGTCCGCCGGCGCCGGTCCAGTGTTCACCGTTGTCTGAAAACTGCACTTTTCTGACCTCTGACCTCACTGGACGGTCCGCCACACTTTTTTTTACATCTCTCGGGCTTATCCGAGAGTGTGGCGTTGTAGGGTAGGTGTCCCCGCACGCGTGCGTATGTCAGAAGTGTCGGCAGTGTCCGCCGGCGCCGGTCCAGTGTCCACCGTAGTCTGAAAACTGCACTTTTCTGACCTCTGACCTCACTGGACGGTCCGCCACACTTTTCTTTACACCTCTCGGGCTTATCCGAGAGTCTGGCGTTGTAGGGGAGGTGTCCCCGCACGCGTGCGTATGTCAGAAGTGTCGGCAGTGTCCGCCGGCGCCGGTCCAGTGTCCACCGTTGTCTGAAAACTGCACTTTTCTGACCTCTGACCTCACTGGACGGTCCGCCACACTTTTCTTTACACCTCTCGGGCTTATCCGAGAGTCTGGCGTTGTAGGGGAGGTGTCCCCGCACGCGTGCGTATGTCAGAAGTGTCGGCAGTGTCCGCCGGCGCCGGTCCAGTGTCCACCGTTGTCTGAAAACTGCACTATTCTGACCTCTGACCTCACTGGACGGTCCGCCACACTTTTCTTTACACCTCTCGGGCTTATCCGAGAGTGTGGCGTTGTAGGGGAGGTGTCCCCGCACGCGTGCGTATGTCAGAAGTGTCGGCAGTGTCCACCGGTGCCTGTCCAGTGTCCACTGTTGTCTGAAAACGGCACTTTTCTGACCTCTGACCTCACTGGACGGTCCGCCACACTTTTTTTTACACCTCTCGGGCTTATCCGAGAGTTAGGCGTTGTAGGGGAGGTGTCCCCGCACGCGTGCGTATGTCAGAAGTGTCGGCAGTGTCCGCCGGCGCCGGTCCAGTGTCCACCGTTGTCTGAAAACTGCACTTTTCTGACCTCTGACCTCACTGGACGGTCCGCCACACTTCTTTTTACACCTCTCGGGCTTATCCGAGAGTGTGGCGTTGTAGGGGAGGTGTCCCCGCACGCGTGCGTATGTCAGAAGTGTCGGCAGTGTCCGCCGGCGCCGGTCCAGTGTCCACCGTTGTCTGAAAACTGCACTTTTCTGACCTCTGACCTCACTGGACGGTCCGCCACACTTTTTTTTACATCTCTCGGGCTTATCCGAGAGTGTGGCGTTGTAGGGGAGGTGTCCCCGCACGCGTGCGTATGTCAGAAGTGTCGGCAGTGTCCGCCGGCGCCGGTCCAGTGTCCACCGTTGTCTGAAAACTGCACTTTTCTGACCTCTGACCTCACTGGACGGTCCGCCACACTTTTTTTTACATCTCTCGGGCTTATCCGAGAGTGTGGCGTTGTAGGGGAGGTGTCCCCGCACGCGTGCGTATGTCAGAAGTGTCGGCAGTGTCCGCCGGCGCCGGTCCAGTGTTCACCGTAGTCTGAAAACTGCACTTTTCTGACCTCTGACCTCACTGGACGGTCCGCCACACTTTTTTTTACATCTCTCGGGCTTATCCGAGAGTGTGGCGTTGTAGGGGAGGTGTCCCCGCACGCGTGCGTATGTCAGAAGTGTCGGCAGTGTCCGCCGGCGCCGGTCCAGTGTCCACCGTTGTCTGAAAACTGCACTTTTCTGACCTCTGACCTCACTGGACGGTCCGCCACACTTTTCTTTACACCTCTCGGGCTTATCCGAGAGTGTGGCGTTGTAGGGGAGGTGTCCCCGCACGCGTGCGTATGTCAGAAGTGTCGGCAGTGTCCGCCGGCGCCGGTCCAATGTCCACCGTTGTCTGAAAACTGCACTTTTCTGACCTCCGACCTCACTGGACGGTCCGCCACACTTTTTTTTACATCTCTCGGGCTTATCCGAGAGTGTGGCGTTGTAGGGGAGGTGTCCCCGCACGCGTGCGTATGTCAGAAGTGTCGGCAGTGTCCGCCGGCGCCGGTCCAGTGTCCACCGTTGTCTGAAAACTGCACTTTTCTGACCTCTGACCTCACTGGACGGTCCGCCACACTTTTTTTTACATCTCTCGGGCTTATCCGAGAGTTTGGCGTTGTAAGGGAGGTGTCCCCGCACGCGTGCGTATGTCAGAAGTGTCGGCAGTGTCCGCCGGCGCCGGTCCAGTGTCCACCGTTGTCTGAAAACTGCACTTTTCTGACCTCTGACCTCACTGGACGGTCCGCCACACTTTTCTTTACACCTCTCGGGCTTATCCGAGAGTCTGGCGTTGTAGGGGAGGTGTCCCCGCACGCGTGCGTATGTCAGAAGTGTCGGCAGTGTCCGCCGGCGCCGGTCCAGTGTTCACCGTTGTCTGAAAACTGCACTTTTCTGACCTCTGACCTCACTGGACGGTCCGCCACACTTTTTTTTACATCTCTCGGGCTTATCCGAGAGTGTGGCGTTGTAGGGTAGGTGTCCCCGCACGCGTGCGTATGTCAGAAGTGTCGGCAGTGTCCGCCGGCGCCGGTCCAGTGTCCACCGTAGTCTGAAAACTGCACTTTTCTGACCTCTGACCTCACTGGACGGTCCGCCACACTTTTCTTTACACCTCTCGGGCTTATCCGAGAGTCTGGCGTTGTAGGGGAGGTGTCCCCGCACGCGTGCGTATGTCAGAAGTGTCGGCAGTGTCCGCCGGCGCCGGTCCAGTGTCCACCGTTGTCTGAAAACTGCACTTTTCTGACCTCTGACCTCACTGGACGGTCCGCCACACTTTTCTTTACACCTCTCGGGCTTATCCGAGAGTCTGGTGTTGTAGGGGAGGTGTCCCCGCACGCGTGCGTATGTCAGAAGTGTCGGCAGTGTCCGCCGGCGCCGGTCCAGTGTCCACCGTTGTCTGAAAACTGCACTATTCTGACCTCTGACCTCACTGGACGGTCCGCCACACTTTTCTTTACACCTCTCGGGCTTATCCGAGAGTGTGGCGTTGTAGGGGAGGTGTCCCCGCACGCGTGCGTATGTCAGAAGTGTCGGCAGTGTCCACCGGTGCCTGTCCAGTGTCCACTGTTGTCTGAAAACGGCACTTTTCTGACCTCTGACCTCACTGGACGGTCCGCCACACTTTTTTTTACACCTCTCGGGCTTATCCGAGAGTTAGGCGTTGTAGGGGAGGTGTCCCCGCACGCGTGCGTATGTCAGAAGTGTCGGCAGTGTCCGCCGGCGCCGGTCCAGTGTCCACCGTTGTCTGAAAACTGCACTTTTCTGACCTCTGACCTCACTGGACGGTCCGCCACACTTCTTTTTACACCTCTCGGGCTTATCCGAGAGTGTGGCGTTGTAGGGGAGGTGTCCCCGCACGCGTGCGTATGTCAGAAGTGTCGGCAGTGTCCGCCGGCGCCGGTCCAGTGTCCACCGTTGTCTGAAAACTGCACTTTTCTGACCTCTGACCTCACTGGACGGTCCGCCACACTTTTTTTTACATCTCTCGGGCTTATCCGAGAGTGTGGCGTTGTAGGGGAGGTGTCCCCGCACGCGTGCGTATGTCAGAAGTGTCGGCAGTGTCCGCCGGCGCCGGTCCAGTGTCCACCGTTGTCTGAAAACTGCACTTTTCTGACCTCTGACCTCACTGGACGGTCCGCCACACTTTTTTTTACATCTCTCGGGCTTATCCGAGAGTGTGGCGTTGTAGGGGAGGTGTCCCCGCACGCGTGCGTATGTCAGAAGTGTCGGCAGTGTCCGCCGGCGCCGGTCCAGTGTTCACCGTAGTCTGAAAACTGCACTTTTCTGACCTCTGACCTCACTGGACGGTCCGCCACACTTTTTTTTACATCTCTCGGGCTTATCCGAGAGTGTGGCGTTGTAGGGGAGGTGTCCCCGCACGCGTGCGTATGTCAGAAGTGTCGGCAGTGTCCGCCGGCGCCGGTCCAGTGTCCACCGTTGTCTGAAAACTGCACTTTTCTGACCTCTGACCTCACTGGACGGTCCGCCACACTTTTCTTTACACCTCTCGGGCTTATCCGAGAGTGTGGCGTTGTAGGGGAGGTGTCCCCGCACGCGTGCGTATGTCAGAAGTGTCGGCAGTGTCCACCGGTGCCTGTCCAGTGTCCACCGTTGTCTGAAAACTGCACTTTTCTGACCTCTGACCTCACTGGACGGTCCGCCACACTTTTTTTTACATCTCTCGGGCTTATCCGAGAGTGTGGCGTTGTAGGGGAGGTGTCCCCGCATGCGTGCGTATGTCAGAAGTGTCGGCAGTGTCCGCCGGCGCCGGTCCAGTGTCCACCGTAGTCTGAAAACTGCACTTTTCTGACCTCTGACCTCACTGGACGGTCCACCACACTTTTTTTTACATCTCTCGGGCTTATCCGAGAGTGTGGCGTTGTAGGGGAGGTGTCCCCGCACGCGTGCGTATGTCAGAAGTGTCGGCAGTGTCCGCCGGCGCCGGTCCAGTGTCCACCGTTGTCTGAAAACTGCACTTTTCTGACCTCTGACCTCACTGGACGGTCCGCCACACTTTTCTTTACACCTCTCGGGCTTATCCGAGAATCTGGCGTTGTAGGGGAGGTGTCCCCGCACGCGTGCGTATGTCAGAAGTGTCGGCAGTGTCCACCGGTGCCTGTCCAGTGTCCACTGTTGTCTGAAAACGGCACTTTTCTGACCTCTGACCTCACTGGACGGTCCGCCAAACTTTTTTTTACACCTCTCGGGCTTATCCGAGAGTGTGGCGTTGTAGGGGAGGTGTCCCCGCACGTGTGCGTATGTCAGAAGTGTCGGCAGTGTCCGCCGGCGCCGGTCCAGTGTCCACCGTTGTCTGAAAACTGCACTTTTCTGACCTCTGACCTCACTGGACGGTCCGCCACACTTTTTTTTACATCTCTCGGGCTTATCCGAGAGTGTGGCGTTGTAGGGGAGGTGTCCCCGCACGCGTACGTATGTCAGAAGTGTCGGCAGTGTCCGCCGGCGCCGGTCCAGTGTCCACCGTTGTCTGAAAACTGCACTTTTCTGACCTCTGACCTCACTGGACGGTCCGCCAAACTTTTCTTTACACCTCTCGGGCTTATCCGAGAGTGTGGCGTTGTAGGGGAGGTGTCCCCGCACGCGTGCGTATGTCAGAAGTGTCGGCAGTGTCCACCGGTGCCTGTCCAGTGTCCACTGTTGTCTGAAAACGGCACTTTTCTGACCTCTGACCTCACTGGACGGTCCGCCACACTTTTTTTTACACCTCTCGGGCTTATCCGAGAGTTAGGCGTTGTAGGGGAGGTGTCCCCGCACGCGTGCGTATGTCAGAAGTGTCGGCAGTGTCCGCCGGCGCCGGTCCAATGTCCACCGTTGTCTGAAAACTGCACTTTTCTGACCTCCGACCTCACTGGACGGTCCGCTACACTTTTTTTTACATCTCTCGGGCTTATCCGAGAGTGTGGCGTTGTAGGGGAGGTGTCCCCGCACGCGTGCGTATGTCAGAAGTGTCGGCAGTGTCCGCCGGCGCCGGTCCAGTGTCCACCGTTGTCTGAAAACTGCACTTTTCTGACCTCTGACCTCACTGGACGGTCCGCCACACTTTTCTTTACACCTCTCGGGCTTATCCGAGAGTCTGGCGTTGTAGGGGAGGTGTCCCCGCACGCGTGCGTATGTCAGAAGTGTCGGCAGTGTCCGCCGGCGCCGGTCCAGTGTCCACCGTTGTCTGAAAACTGCACTTTTCTGACCTCTGACCTCACTGGACGGTCCGCCACACTTTTCTTTACACCTCTCGGGCTTATCCGAGAGTCTGGCGTTGTAGGGGAGGTGTCCCCGCACGCGTGCGTATGTCAGAAGTGTCGGCAGTGTCCGCCGGCGCCGGTCCAGTGTCCACCGTTGTCTGAAAACTGCACTTTTCTGACCTCTGACCTCACTGGACGGTCCGCCACACTTTTCTTTACACCTCTCGGGCTTATCCGAGAGTGTGGCGTTGTAGGGGAGGTGTCCCCGCACGCGTGCGTATGTCAGAAGTGTCGGCAGTGTCCGCCGGCGCCGGTCCAGTGTCCACCGTTGTCTGAAAACTGCACTTTTCTGACCTCTGACCTCACTGGACGGTCCGCCACACTTTTCTTTACACCTCTCGGGCTTATCCGAGAGTCTGGCGTTGTAGGGGAGGTGTCCCCGCACGCGTGCGTATGTCAGAAGTGTCGGCAGTGTCCGCCGGCGCCGGTCCAGTGTCCACCGTTGTCTGAAAACTGCACTTTTCTGACCTCTGACCTCACTGGACGGTCCGCCACACTTTTCTTTACACCTCTCGGGCTTATCCGAGAGTCTTGCGTTGTAGGGGAGGTGTCCCCGCACGCGTGCGTATGTCAGAAGTGTCGGCAGTGTCCGCCGGCGCCGGTCCAGTGTCCACCGTTGTCTGAAAACTGCACTTTTCTGACCTCTGACCTCACTGGACGGTCCGCCACACTTTTCTTTACACCTCTCGGGCTTATCCGAGAGTGTGGCGTTGTAGGGGAGGTGTCCCCGCACGCGTGCGTATGTCAGAAGTGTCGGCAGTGTCCACCGGTGCCTGTCCAGTGTCCACTGTTGTCTGAAAACGGCACTTTTCTGACCTCTGACCTCACTGGACGGTCCGCCACACTTTTTTTTACACCTCTCGGGCTTATCCGAGAGTGTGGCGTTGTAGGGGAGGTGTCCCCGCACGCGTGCGTATGTCAGAAGTGTCGGCAGTGTCCACCGGTGCCTGTCCAGTGTCCACTGTTGTCTGAAAACGGCACTTTTCTGACCTCTGACCTCACTGGACGGTCCGCCACACTTTTTTTTACACCTCTCGGGCTTATCCGAGAGTTTGGCGTTGTAGGGGAGGTGTCCCCGCACGCGTGCGTATGTCAGAAGTGTCGGCAGTGTCCACCGGTGCCTGTCCAGTGTCCACTGTTGTCTGAAAACGGCACTTTTCTGACCTCTGACCTCACTGGACGGTCCGCCACACTTTTTTTTACACCTCTCGGGCTTATCCGAGAGTGTGGCGTTGTAGGGGAGGTGTCCCCGCACGCGTGCGTATGTCAGAAGTGTCGGCAGTGTCCGCCGGCGCCGGTCCAGTGTCCACCGTTGTCTGAAAACTGCACTTTTCTGACCTCTGACCTCACTGGACGGTCCGCCACACTTTTTTTTACATCTCTCGGGCTTATCCGAGAGTGTGGCGTTGTAGGGGAGGTGTCCCCGCACGCGTGCGTATGTCAGAAGTGTCGGCAGTGTCCGCCGGCGCCGGTCCAGTGTCCACCGTTGTCTGAAAACTGCACTTTTCTGACCTCTGACCTCACTGGACGGTCCGCCACACTTTTCTTTACACCTCTCGGGCTTATCCGAGAGTGTGGCGTTGTAGGGGAGGTGTCCCCGCACGCGTGCGTATGTCAGAAGTGTCGGCAGTGTCCACCGGTGCCTGTCCAGTGTCCACTGTTGTCTGAAAACGGCACTTTTCTGACCTCTGACCTCACTGGCGTTGTAGGGGAGGTGTCCCCGCACGCCTGCGTATGTCAGAAGTGTCGGCAGTGTCCGCCGGCGGCGGTCCAGTGTCCACCGCTGTCTGAAAACTGCACTTTTCTGACCTCTGACCTCACTGGACGGTCCGCCACACTTTTTTTTACATCTCTCGGGCTTATCCGAGAGTGTGGCGTTGTAGGGGAGGTGTCCCCGCACGCGTACGTATGTCAGAAGTGTCGGCAGTGTCCGCCGGCGCCGGTCCAGTGTCCACCGTTGTCTGAAAACTGCACTTTTCTGACCTCTGACCTCACTGGACGGTCCGCCACACTTTTCTTTACACCTCTCGGGCTTATCCGAGAGTCTGGCGTTGTAGGGGAGGTGTCCCCGCACGCGTGCGTATGTCAGAAGTGTCGGCAGTGTCCACCGGTGCCTGTCCAGTGTCCACTGTTGTCTGAAAACGGCACTTTTCTGACCTCTGACCTCACTGGACGGTCCGCCACACTTTTTTTTACACCTGTCGGGCTTATCCGAGAGTTAGGCGTTGTAGGGGAGGTGTCCCCGCACGCGTGCGTATGTCAGAAGTGTCGGCAGTGTCCGCCGGCGCCGGTCCAATGTCCACCGTTGTCTGAAAACTGCACTTTTCTGACCTCCGACCTCACTGGACGGTCCGCCACACTTTTTTTTACATCTCTCGGGCTTATCCGAGAGTGTGGCGTTGTAGGGGAGGTGTCCCCGCACGCGTGCGTATGTCAGAAGTGTCGGCAGTGTCCGCCGGCGCCGGTCCAGTGTCCACCGTTGTCTGAAAACTGCACTTTTCTGACCTCTGACCTCACTGGACGGTCCGCCACACTTTTCTTTACACCTCTCGGGCTTATCCGAGAGTCTGGCGTTGTAGGGGAGGTGTCCCCGCACGCGTGCGTATGTCAGAAGTGTCGGCAGTGTCCGCCGGCGCCGGTCCAGTGTCCACCGTTGTCTGAAAACTGCACTTTTCTGACCTCTGACCTCACTGGACGGTCCGCCACACTTTTCTTTACACCTCTCGGGCTTATCCGAGAGTCTGGCGTTGTAGGGGAGGTGTCCCCGCACGCGTGCGTATGTCAGAAGTGTCGGCAGTGTCCGCCGGCGCCGGTCCAGTGTCCACCGTTGTCTGAAAACTGCACTTTTCTGACCTCTGACCTCACTGGACGGTCCGCCACACTTTTCTTTACACCTCTCGGGCTTATCCGAGAGTGTGGCGTTGTAGGGGAGGTGTCCCCGCACGCGTGCGTATGTCAGAAGTGTCGGCAGTGTCCGCCGGCGCCGGTCCAGTGTCCACCGTTGTCTGAAAACTGCACTTTTCTGACCTCTGACCTCACTGGACGGTCCGCCACACTTTTCTTTACACCTCTCGGGCTTATCCGAGAGTCTGGCGTTGTAGGGGAGGTGTCCCCGCACGCGTGCGTATGTCAGAAGTGTCGGCAGTGTCCGCCGGCGCCGGTCCAGTGTCCACCGTTGTCTGAAAACTGCACTTTTCTGACCTCTGACCTCACTGGACGGTCCGCCACACTTTTCTTTACACCTCTCGGGCTTATCCGAGAGTCTTGCGTTGTAGGGGAGGTGTCCCCGCACGCGTGCGTATGTCAGAAGTGTCGGCAGTGTCCGCCGGCGCCGGTCCAGTGTCCACCGTTGTCTGAAAACTGCACTTTTCTGACCTCTGACCTCACTGGACGGTCCGCCACACTTTTCTTTACACCTCTCGGGCTTATCCGAGAGTGTGGCGTTGTAGGGGAGGTGTCCCCGCACGCGTGCGTATGTCAGAAGTGTCGGCAGTGTCCACCGGTGCCTGTCCAGTGTCCACTGTTGTCTGAAAACGGCACTTTTCTGACCTCTGACCTCACTGGACGGTCCGCCACACTTTTTTTTACACCTCTCGGGCTTATCCGAGAGTGTGGCGTTGTAGGGGAGGTGTCCCCGCACGCGTGCGTATGTCAGAAGTGTCGGCAGTGTCCACCGGTGCCTGTCCAGTGTCCACTGTTGTCTGAAAACGGCACTTTTCTGACCTCTGACCTCACTGGACGGTCCGCCACACTTTTTTTTACACCTCTCGGGCTTATCCGAGAGTGTGGCGTTGTAGGGGAGGTGTCCCCGCACGCGTGCGTATGTCAGAAGTGTCGGCAGTGTCCACCGGTGCCTGTCCAGTGTCCACTGTTGTCTGAAAACGGCACTTTTCTGACCTCTGACCTCACTGGACGGTCCGCCACACTTTTTTTTACACCTCTCGGGCTTATCCGAGAGTGTGGCGTTGTAGGGGAGGTGTCCCCGCACGCGTGCGTATGTCAGAAGTGTCGGCAGTGTCCGCCGGCGCCGGTCCAGTGTCCACCGTTGTCTGAAAACTGCACTTTTCTGACCTCTGACCTCACTGGACGGTCCGCCACACTTTTTTTTACATCTCTCGGGCTTATCCGAGAGTGTGGCGTTGTAGGGGAGGTGTCCCCGCACGCGTGCGTATGTCAGAAGTGTCGGCAGTGTCCGCCGGCGCCGGTCCAGTGTCCACCGTTGTCTGAAAACTGCACTTTTCTGACCTCTGACCTCACTGGACGGTCCGCCACACTTTTCTTTACACCTCTCGGGCTTATCCGAGAGTGTGGCGTTGTAGGGGAGGTGTCCCCGCACGCGTGCGTATGTCAGAAGTGTCGGCAGTGTCCACCGGTGCCTGTCCAGTGTCCACTGTTGTCTGAAAACGGCACTTTTCTGACCTCTGACCTCACTGGCGTTGTAGGGGAGGTGTCCCCGCACGCCTGCGTATGTCAGAAGTGTCGGCAGTGTCCGCCGGCGGCGGTCCAGTGTCCACCGCTGTCTGAAAACTGCACTTTTCTGACCTCTGACCTCACTGGACGGTCCGCCACACTTTTTTTTACATCTCTCGGGCTTATCCGAGAGTGTGGCGTTGTAGGGGAGGTGTCCCCGCACGCGTACGTATGTCAGAAGTGTCGGCAGTGTCCGCCGGCGCCGGTCCAGTGTCCACCGTTGTCTGAAAACTGCACTTTTCTGACCTCTGACCTCACTGGACGGTCCGCCACACTTTTCTTTACACCTCTCGGGCTTATCCGAGAGTCTGGCGTTGTAGGGGAGGTGTCCCCGCACGCGTGCGTATGTCAGAAGTGTCGGCAGTGTCCACCGGTGCCTGTCCAGTGTCCACTGTTGTCTGAAAACGGCACTTTTCTGACCTCTGACCTCACTGGACGGTCCGCCACACTTTTTTTTACACCTGTCGGGCTTATCCGAGAGTTAGGCGTTGTAGGGGAGGTGTCCCCGCACGCGTGCGTATGTCAGAAGTGTCGGCAGTGTCCGCCGGCGCCGGTCCAATGTCCACCGTTGTCTGAAAACTGCACTTTTCTGACCTCCGACCTCACTGGACGGTCCGCCACACTTTTTTTTACATCTCTCGGGCTTATCCGAGAGTGTGGCGTTGTAGGGGAGGTGTCCCCGCACGCGTGCGTATGTCAGAAGTGTCGGCAGTGTCCGCCGGCGCCGGTCCAGTGTCCACCGTTGTCTGAAAACTGCACTTTTCTGACCTCTGACCTCACTGGACGGTCCGCCACACTTTTCTTTACACCTCTCGGGCTTATCCGAGAGTCTGGCGTTGTAGGGGAGGTGTCCCCGCACGCGTGCGTATGTCAGAAGTGTCGGCAGTGTCCGCCGGCGCCGGTCCAGTGTCCACCGTTGTCTGAAAACTGCACTTTTCTGACCTCTGACCTCACTGGACGGTCCGCCACACTTTTCTTTACACCTCTCGGGCTTATCCGAGAGTGTGGCGTTGTAGGGGAGGTGTCCCCGCACGCGTGCGTATGTCAGAAGTGTCGGCAGTGTCCGCCGGCGCCGGTCCAGTGTCCACCGTTGTCTGAAAACTGCACTTTTCTGACCTCTGACCTCACTGGACGGTCCGCCACACTTTTCTTTACACCTCTCGGGCTTATCCGAGAGTCTGGCGTTGTAGGGGAGGTGTCCCCGCACGCGTGCGTATGTCAGAAGTGTCGGCAGTGTCCGCCGGCGCCGGTCCAGTGTCCACCGTTGTCTGAAAACTGCACTTTTCTGACCTCTGACCTCACTGGACGGTCCGCCACACTTTTCTTTACACCTCTCGGGCTTATCCGAGAGTCTTGCGTTGTAGGGGAGGTGTCCCCGCACGCGTGCGTATGTCAGAAGTGTCGGCAGTGTCCGCCGGCGCCGGTCCAGTGTCCACCGTTGTCTGAAAACTGCACTTTTCTGACCTCTGACCTCACTGGACGGTCCGCCACACTTTTCTTTACACCTCTCGGGCTTATCCGAGAGTGTGGCGTTGTAGGGGAGGTGTCCCCGCACGCGTGCGTATGTCAGAAGTGTCGGCAGTGTCCACCGGTGCCTGTCCAGTGTCCACTGTTGTCTGAAAACGGCACTTTTCTGACCTCTGACCTCACTGGACGGTCCGCCACACTTTTTTTTACACCTCTCGGGCTTATCCGAGAGTGTGGCGTTGTAGGGGAGGTGTCCCCGCACGCGTGCGTATGTCAGAAGTGTCGGCAGTGTCCACCGGTGCCTGTCCAGTGTCCACTGTTGTCTGAAAACGGCACTTTTCTGACCTCTGACCTCACTGGACGGTCCGCCACACTTTTTTTTACACCTCTCGGGCTTATCCGAGAGTGTGGCGTTGTAGGGGAGGTGTCCCCGCACGCGTGCGTATGTCAGAAGTGTCGGCAGTGTCCACCGGTGCCTGTCCAGTGTCCACTGTTGTCTGAAAACGGCACTTTTCTGACCTCTGACCTCACTGGACGGTCCGCCACACTTTTTTTTACACCTCTCGGGCTTATCCGAGAGTGTGGCGTTGTAGGGGAGGTGTCCCCGCACGCGTGCGTATGTCAGAAGTGTCGGCAGTGTCCGCCGGCGCCGGTCCAGTGTCCACCGTTGTCTGAAAACTGCACTTTTCTGACCTCTGACCTCACTGGACGGTCCGCCACACTTTTTTTTACATCTCTCGGGCTTATCCGAGAGTGTGGCGTTGTAGGGGAGGTGTCCCCGCACGCGTGCGTATGTCAGAAGTGTCGGCAGTGTCCGCCGGCGCCGGTCCAGTGTCCACCGTTGTCTGAAAACTGCACTTTTCTGACCTCTGACCTCACTGGACGGTCCGCCACACTTTTCTTTACACCTCTCGGGCTTATCCGAGAGTGTGGCGTTGTAGGGGAGGTGTCCCCGCACGCGTGCGTATGTCAGAAGTGTCGGCAGTGTCCACCGGTGCCTGTCCAGTGTCCACTGTTGTCTGAAAACGGCACTTTTCTGACCTCTGACCTCACTGGCGTTGTAGGGGAGGTGTCCCCGCACGCCTGCGTATGTCAGAAGTGTCGGCAGTGTCCGCCGGCGGCGGTCCAGTGTCCACCGCTGTCTGAAAACTGCACTTTTCTGACCTCTGACCTCACTGGACGGTCCGCCACACTTTTTTTTACATCTCTCGGGCTTATCCGAGAGTGTGGCGTTGTAGGGGAGGTGTCCCCGCACGCGTACGTATGTCAGAAGTGTCGGCAGTGTCCGCCGGCGCCGGTCCAGTGTCCACCGTTGTCTGAAAACTGCACTTTTCTGACCTCTGACCTCACTGGACGGTCCGCCACACTTTTCTTTACACCTCTCGGGCTTATCCGAGAGTCTGGCGTTGTAGGGGAGGTGTCCCCGCACGCGTGCGTATGTCAGAAGTGTCGGCAGTGTCCACCGGTGCCTGTCCAGTGTCCACTGTTGTCTGAAAACGGCACTTTTCTGACCTCTGACCTCACTGGACGGTCCGCCACACTTTCTTTTTACACCTCTCGGGCTTATCCGAGAGTGTGGCGTTGTAGGGGAGGTGTCCCCGCACGCGTGCGTATGTCAGAAGTGTCGGCAGTGTCCACCGGTGCCTGTCCAGTGTCCACTGTTGTCTGAAAACGGCACTTTTCTGACCTCTGACCGAGAGTGTGGCGTTGTAGGGGAGGTGTCCCCGCACGCGTGCGTATGTCAGAAGTGTCGGCAGTGTCCGCCGGCGGCGGTCCAGTGTCCACCGTTGTCTGAAAACTGCACTTTTCTGACCTCTGACCTCACTGGACGGTCCGCCACACTTTTTTTTACATCTCTCGGGCTTATCCGAGAGTGTGGCGTTGTAGGGGAGGTGTCCCTGCACGCGTACGTATGTCAGAAGTGTCGGCAGTGTCCGCCGGCGCCGGTCCAGTGTCCACCGTTGTCTGAAAACTGCACTTTTCTGACCTCTGACCTCACTGGACGGTCCGCCACACTTTTTTTTACATCTCTCGGGCTTATCCGAGAGTGTGGCGTTGTAGGGGAGGTGTCCCCGCACGCGTGCGTATGTCAGAAGTGTCGGCAGTGTCCGCCGGCGCCGGTCCAGTGTCCACCGTTGTCTGAAAACTGCACTTTTCTGACCTCTGACCTCACTGGACGGTCCGCCACACTTTTCTTTACACCTCTCGGGCTTATCCGAGAGTGTGGCGTTGTAGGGGAGGTGTCCCCGCACGCGTGCGTATGTCAGAAGTGTCGGCAGTGTCCACCGGTGCCTGTCCAGTGTCCACCGTTGTCTGAAAACTGCCTTTTCTGACCTCTGACCTCACTGGACGGTCCGCCACACTTTTTTTTACATCTCTCGGGCTTATCCGAGAGTTTGGCGTTGTAGGGGAGGTGTCCCCGCACGCGTGCGTATGTCAGAAGTGTCGGCAGTGTCCGCCGGCGCCGGTCCAGTGTCCACCGTTGTCTGAAAACTGCACTTTTCTGACCTCTGACCTCACTGGACGGTCCGCCACACTTTTCTTTACACCTCTCGGGCTTATCCGAGAGTCTGGCGTTGTAGGGGAGGTGTCCCCGCACGCGTGCGTATGTCAGAAGTGTCGGCAGTGTCCGCCGGCGCCGGTCCAGTGTCCACCGTTGTCTGAAAACTGCACTTTTCTGACCTCTGACCTCACTGGACGGTCCGCCACACTTTTCTTTACACCTCTCGGGCTTATCCGAGAGTGTGGCGTTGTAGGGGAGGTGTCCCCGCACGCGTGCGTATGGCAGAAGTGTCGGCAGTGTCCACCGGTGCCTGTCCAGTGTCCACTGTTGTCTGAAAACGGCACTTTTCTGACCTCTGACCTCACTGGACGGTCCGCCACACTTTTTTTTACACCTCTCGGGCTTATCCGAGAGTGTGGCGTTGTAGGGGAGGTGTCCCCGCACGCGTGCGTATGTCAGAAGTGTCGGCAGTGTCCGCCGGCGCCGGTCCAGTGTCCACCGTTGTCTGAAAACTGCACTTTTCTGACCTCTGACCTCACTGGACGGTCCGCCACACTTTTTTTGACATCTCTCGGGCTTATCCGAGAGTGTGGCGTTGTAGGGGAGGTGTCCCCGCACGCGTGCGTATGTCAGAAGTGTCGGCAGTGTCCGCCGGCGCCGGTCCAGTGTCCACCGTTGTCTGAAAACTGCACTTTTCTGACCTCTGACCTCACTGGACGGTCCGCCACACTTTTTTTTACATCTCTCGGGCTTATCCGAGAGTGTGGCGTTGTAGGGGAGGTGTCCCCGCACGCGTGCGTATGTCAGATGTGTCGGCAGTGTCCGCCGGCGCCGGTCCAGTGTCCACCGTTGTCTGAAAACTGCACTTTTCTGACCTCTGACCTCACTGGACGGTCCGCCACACTTTTCTTTACACTTCTCGGGCTTATCCGAGAGTGTGGCGTTGTAGGGGAGGTGTCCCCGCACGCGTGCGTATGTCAGAAGTGTCGGCAGTGTCCACCGGTGCCTGTCCAGTGTCCACTGTTGTCTGAAAACGGCACTTTTCTGACCTCTGACCTCACTGGACGGTCCGCCACACTTTTTTTTACACCTCTCGGGCTTATCCGAGAGTGTGGCGTTGTAGGGGAGGTGTCCCCGCACGCGTGCGTATGTCAGAAGTGTCGGCAGTGTCCGCCGGCGCCGGTCCAGTGTCCACCGTTGTCTGAAAACTGCACTTTTCTGACCTATGACCTCACTGGACGGTCCGCCACACTTTTTTTACATCTCTCGGGCTTATCCGAGAGTGTGGCGTTGTAGGGGAGGTGTCCCCGCACGCGTGCGTATGTCAGAAGTGTCGGCAGTGTCCACCGGTGCCTGTCCAGTGTCCACTGTTGTCTGAAAACGGCACTTTTCTGACCTCTGACCTCACTGGACGGTCCGCCACACTTTTTTTTACACCTCTCGGGCTTATCCGAGAGTGTGGCGTTGTAGGGGAGGTGTCCCCGCACGCGTGCGTATGTCAGAAGTGTCGGCAGTGTCCACCGGTGCCTGTCCAGTGTCCACTGTTGTCTGAAAACGGCACTTTTCTGACCTCTGACCGAGAGTGTGGCGTTGTAGGGGAGGTGTCCCCGCACGCGTGCGTATGTCAGAAGTGTCGGAAGTGTCCGCCGGCGCCGGTCCAGTGTCCACCGTTGTCTGAAAACTGCACTTTTCTGACCTCTGACCTCACTGTACGGTCCGCCACACTTTTCTTTACACCTCTCGGGCTTTTCCGAGAGTCTGGCGTTGTAGGGGAGGTGTCCCCGCACGCGTGCGTATGTCAGAAGTGTCGGCAGTGTCCGCCGGCGGCGGTCCAGTGTCCACCGTTGTCTGAAAACTGCACTTTTCTGACCTCTGACCTCACTGGACGGTCCGCCACCCTTTTTTTTACATCTCTCGGGCTTATCCGAGAGTGTGGCGTTGTAGGGGAGGTGTCCCCGCACGCGTACGTATGTCAGAAGTGTCGGCAGTGTCCGCCGGCGCCGGTCCAGTGTCCACCGTTGTCTGAAAACTGCACTTTTCTGACCTCTGACCTCACTGGACGGTCCGCCACACTTTTCTTTACACCTCTCGGGCTTATCCGAGAGTCTGGCGTTGTAGGGGAGGTGTCCCCGCACGCGTGCGTATGTCAGAAGTGTCGGCAGTGTCCGCCGGCGCCGGTCCAGTGTCCACCGTTGTCTGAAAACTGCACTTTTCTGACCTCTGACCTCACTGGACGGTCCGCCACACTTTTTTTTACATCTCTCGGGCTTATCCGAGAGTGTGGCGTTGTAGGGGAGGTGTCCCCGCACGCGTGCGTATGTCAGAAGTGTCGGCAGTGTCCGCCGGCGCCGGTCCAGTGTCCACCGTTGTCTGAAAACTGCACTTTTCTGACCTCTGACCTCACTGGACGGTCCGCCACACTTTTCTTTACACCTCTCGGGCTTATCCGAGAGTCTGGCGTTGTAGGGGAGGTGTCCCCGCACGCGTGCGTATGTCAGAAGTGTCGGCAGTGTCCGCCGGCGCCGGTCCAGTGTCCACCGTTGTCTGAAAACTGCACTTTTCTGACCTCTGACCTCACTGGACGGTCCGCCACACTTTTCTTTACACCTCTCGGGCTTATCCGAGAGTGTGGCGTTGTAGGGGAGGTGTCCCCGCACGCGTGCGTATGTCAGAAGTGTCGGCAGTGTCCACCGGTGCCTGTCCAGTGTCCACTGTTGTCTGAAAACGGCACTTTTCTGACCTCTGACCTCACTGGACGGTCCGCCACACTTTTTTTTACACCTCTCGGGCTTATCCGAGAGTGTGGCGTTGTAGGGGAGGTGTCCCCGCACGCGTGCGTATGTCAGAAGTGTCGGCAGTGTCCACCGGTGCCTGTCCAGTGTCCACTGTTGTCTGAAAACGGCACTTTTCTGACCTCTGACCGAGAGTGTGGTGTTGTAGGGGAGGTGTCCCCGCACGCGTGCGTATGTCAGAAGGGTCGGCAGTGTCCGCCGGCGGCGGTCCAGTGTCCACCGTTGTCTGAAAACTGCACTTTTCTGACCTCTGACCTCACTGGACGGTCCGCCACACTTTTTTTTACATCTCTCGGGCTTATCCGAGAGTGTGGCGTTGTAGGGGAGGTGTCCCCGCACGCGTACGTATGTCAGAAGTGTCGGCAGTGTCCGCCGGCGCCGGTCCAGTGTCCACCGTTGTCTGAAAACTGCACTTTTCTGACCTCTGACCTCACTGGACGGTCCGCCACACTTTTTTTTACATCTCTCGGGCTTATCCGAGAGTGTGGCGTTGTAGGGGAGGTGTCCCCGCACGCGTGCGTATGTCAGAAGTGACGGCAGTGTCCGCCGGCGCCGGTCCAGTGTCCACCGTTGTCTGAAAACTGCACTTTTCTGACCTCTGACCTCACTGGACGGTCCGCCACACTTTTCTTTACACCTCTCGGGCTTATCCGAGAGTGTGGCGTTGTAGGGGAGGTGTCCCCGCACGCGTGCGTATGTCAGAAGTGTCGGCAGTGTCCACCGGTGCCTGTCCAGTGTCCACCGTTGTCTGAAAACTGCCTTTTCTGACCTCTGACCTCACTGGACGGTCCGCCACACTTTTTTTTACATCTCTCGGGCTTATCCGAGAGTGTGGCGTTGTAGGGGAGGTGTCCCCGCACGCGTGCGTATGTCAGAAGTGTCGGCAGTGTCCGCCGGCGCCGGTCCAGTGTCCACCGTTGTCTGAAAACTGCACTTTTCTGACCTCTGACCTCACTGGACGGTCCGCCACACTTTTTTTTACATCTCTCGGGCTTATCCGAGAGTGTGGCGTTGTAGGGGAGGTGTCCCCGCACGCGTGCGTATGTCAAAAGTGTCGGCAGTGTCCGCCGGCGCCGGTCCAGTGTCCACCGTAGTCTGAAAACTGCACTTTTCTGACCTCTGACCTCACTGGACGGTCCGCCACACTTTTTTTTACATCTCTCGGGCTTATCCGAGAGTGTGGCGTTGTAGGGGAGGTGTCCCCGCACGCGTGCGTATGTCAGAAGTGTCGGCAGTGTCCGCCGGCGCCGGTCCAGTGTCCACCGTTGTCTGAAAACTGCACTTTTCTGACCTCTGACCTCACTGGACGGTCCGCCACACTTTTCTTTATACCTCTCGGGCTTATCCGAGAGTGTGGCGTTGTAGGGGAGGTGTCCCCGCACGCGTGCGTATGTCAGAAGTGTCGGCAGTGTCCGCCGGCGCCGGTCCAGTGTCCACCGTTGTCTGAAAACTGCACTTTTCTGACCTCTGACCTCACTGGACGGTCCGCCACACTTTTCTTTACACCTCTCGGGCTTATCCGAGAGTCTGGCGTTGTAGGGGAGGTGTCCCCGCACGCGTGCGTATGTCAGAAGTGTCGGCAGTGTCCGCCGGCGCCGGTCCAGTGTCCACCGTTGTCTGAAAACTGCCTTTTCTGACCTCTGACCTCACTGGACGGTCCGCCACACTTTTTTTTACATCTCTCGGGCTTATCCGAGAGTGTGGCGTTGTAGGGGAGGTGTCCCCGCACGCGTGCGTATGTCAGAAGTGTCGGCAGTGTCCGCCGGCGCCGGTCCAGTGTCCACCGTTGTCTGAAAACTGCACTTTTCTGACCTCTGACCTCACTGGACGGTCCGCCACACTTTTTTTTACATCTCTCGGGCTTATCCGAGAGTGTGGCGTTGTAGGGGAGGTGTCCCCGCACGCGTGCGTATGTCAAAAGTGTCGGCAGTGTCCGCCGGCGCCGGTCCAGTGTCCACCGTAGTCTGAAAACTGCACTTTTCTGACCTCTGACCTCACTGGACGGTCCGCCACACTTTTTTTTACATCTCTCGGGCTTATCCGAGAGTGTGGCGTTGTAGGGGAGGTGTCCCCGCACGCGTGCGTATGTCAGAAGTGTCGGCAGTGTCCGCCGGCGCCGGTCCAGTGTCCACCGTTGTCTGAAAACTGCACTTTTCTGACCTCTGACCTCACTGGACGGTCCGCCACACTTTTCTTTACACCTCTCGGGCTTATCCGAGAGTGTGGCGTTGTAGGGGAGGTGTCCCCGCACGCGTGCGTATGTCAGAAGTGTCGGCAGTGTCCACCGGTGCCTGTCCAGTGTCCACTGTTGTCTGAAAACGGCACTTTTCTGACCTCTGACCTCACTGGACGGTCCGCCACACTTTTTTTTACACCTCTCGGGCTTATCCGAGAGTGTGGCGTTGTAGGGGAGGTGTCCCCGCACGCGTGCGTATGTCAGAAGTGTCGGCAGTGTCCACCGGTGCCTGTCCAGTGTCCACTGTTGTCTGAAAACGGCACTTTTCTGACCTCTGACCGAGAGTGTGGCGTTGTAGGGGAGGTGTCCCCGCACGCGTGCGTATGTCAGAAGTGTCGGCAGTGTCCGCCGGCGGCGGTCCAGTGTCCACCGTTGTCTGAAAACTGCACTTTTCTGACCTCTGACCTCACTGGACGGTCCGCCACACTTTTTTTTACATCTCTCGGGCTTATCCGAGAGTGTGGCGTTGTAGGGGAGGTGTCCCCGCACGCGTGCGTATGTCAGAAGTGTCGGCAGTGTCCGCCGGCGCCGGTCCAGTGTCCACCGTAGTCTGAAAACTGCACTTTTCTGACCTCTGACCTCACTGGACGGTCCGCCACACTTTTTTTTACATCTCTCGGGCTTATCCGAGAGTGTGGCGTTGTAGGGGAGGTGTCCCCGCACGCGTGCGTATGTCAGAAGTGTCGGCAGTGTCCGCCGGCGCCGGTCCAGTGTCCACCGTTGTCTGAAAACTGCACTTTTCTGACCTCTGACCTCACTGGACGGTCCGCCACACTTTTCTTTACACCTCTCGGGCTTATCCGAGAGTCTGGCGTTGTAGGGGAGGTGTCCCCGCACGCGTGCGTATGTCAGAAGTGTCGGCAGTGTCCGCCGGCGCCGGTCCAGTGTCCACCGTTGTCTGAAAACTGCACTTTTCTGACCTCTGACCTCACTGGACGGTCCGCCACACTTTTCTTTACACCTCTCGGGCTTATCCGAGAGTGTGGCGTTGTAGGGGAGGTGTCCCCGCACGCGTGCGTATGTCAGAAGTGTCGGCAGTGTCCACCGGTGCCTGTCCAGTGTCCACTGTTGTCTGAAAACGGCACTTTTCTGACCTCTGACCTCACTGGACGGTCCGCCACACTTTTTTTTACACCTCTCGGGCTTATCCGAGAGTGTGGCGTTGTAGGGGAGGTGTCCCCGCACGCGTGCGTATGTCAGAAGTGTCGGCAGTGTCCGCCGGCGCCGGTCCAGTGTCCACCGTTGTCTGAAAACTGCACTTTTCTGACCTCTGACCTCACTGGACGGTCCGCCACACTTTTCTTTACACCTCTCGGGCTTATCCGAGAGTGTGGCGTTGTAGGGGAGGTGTCCCCGCACGCGTGCGTATGTCAGAAGTGTCGGCAGTGTCCACCGGTGCCTGTCCAGTGTCCACTGTTGTCTGAAAACGGCACTTTTCTGACCTCTGACCTCACTGGACGGTCCGCCACACTTTTTTTTACACCTCTCGGGCTTATCCGAGAGTTAGGCGTTGTAGGGGAGGTGTCCCCGCACGCGTGCGTATGTCAGAAGTGTCGGCATTGTCCGCCGGCGCCGGTCCAGTGTCCACCGTTGTCTGAAAACTGCACTTTTCTGACCTCTGACCTCACTGGACGGTCCGCCACACTTTTCTTTACATCTCTCGGGCTTATCCAAGAGTGTGGCGTTGTAGGGGAGGTGTCCCCGCACGCGTGCGTATGTCAGAAGTGTCGGCAGTGTCCGCCGGCGCCGGTCCAGTGTCCACCGTTGTCTGAAAACTGCACTTTTCTGACCTCTGACCTCACTGGACGGTCCGCCACACTTTTCTTTACATCTCTCGGGCTTATCCGAGAGTGTGGCGTTGTAGGGGAGGTGTCCCCGCACGCGTGCGTATGTCAGAAGTGTCGGCAGTGTCCACCGGTGCCTGTCCAGTGTCCACTGTTGTCTGAAAACGGCACTTTTCTGACCTCTGACCTCACTGGACGGTCCGCCACACTTTTTTTTACACCTCTCGGGCTTATCCGAGAGTTAGGCGTTGTAGGGGAGGTGTCCCCGCACGCGTGCGTATGTCAGAAGTGTCGGCATTGTCCGCCGGCGCCGGTCCAGTGTCCACCGTTGTCTGAAAACTGCACTTTTCTGACCTCTGACCTCACTGGACGGTCCGCCACACTTTTCTTTACATCTCTCGGGCTTATCCAAGAGTGTGGCGTTGTAGGGGAGGTGTCCCCGCACGCGTGCGTATGTCAGAAGTGTCGGCAGTGTCCGCCGGCGCCGGTCCAGTGTCCACCGTTGTCTGAAAACTGCACTTTTCTGACCTCTGACCTCACTGGACGGTCCGCCACACTTTTCTTTACATCTCTCGGGCTTATCCGAGAGTGTGGCGTTGTAGGGGAGGTGTCCCCGCACGCGTGCGTATGTCAGAAGTGTCGGCAGTGTCCACCGGTGCCTGTCCAGTGTCCACTGTTGTCTGAAAACGGCACTTTTCTGACCTCTGACCTCACTGGACGGTCCGCCACACTTTTTTTTACACCTCTCGGGCTTATCCGAGAGTTAGGCGTTGTAGGGGAGGTGTCCCCGCACGCGTGCGTATGTCAGAAGTGTCGGCAGTGTCCGCCGGCGCCGGTCCAGTGTCCACCGTAGTCTGAAAACTGCACTTTTCTGACCTCTGACCTCACTGGACGGTCCGCCACACTTTTCTTTACACCTCTCGGGCTTATCCGAGAGTCTGGCGTTGTAGGGGAGGTGTCCCCGCACGCGTGCGTATGTCAGAAGTGTCGGCAGTGTCCGCCGGCGCCGGTCCAGTGTCCACCGTTGTCTGAAAACTGCACTTTTCTGACCTCTGACCTCACTGGACGGTCCGCCACACTTTTCTTTACACCTCTCGGGCTTATCCGAGAGTCTGGCGTTGTAGGGGAGGTGTCCCCGCACGCGTGCGTATGTCAGAAGTGTCGGCAGTGTCCGCCGGCGCCGGTCCAGTGTCCACCGTTGTCTGAAAACTGCACTATTCTGACCTCTGACCTCACTGGACGGTCCGCCACACTTTTCTTTACACCTCTCGGGCTTATCCGAGAGTGTGGCGTTGTAGGGGAGGTGTCCCCGCACGCGTGCGTATGTCAGAAGTGTCGGCAGTGTCCGCCGGCGCCGGTCCAGTGTCCACCGTTGTCTGAAAACTGCACTTTTCTGACCTCTGACCTCACTGGACGGTCCGCCACACTTTTCTTTACACCTCTCGGGCTTATCCGAGAGTTAGGCGTTGTAGGGGAGGTGTCCCCGCACGCGTGCGTATGTCAGAAGTGTCGGCAGTGTCCGCCGGCGCCGGTCCAGTGTCCACCGTTGTCTGAAAACTGCACTTTTCTGACCTCTGACCTCACTGGACGGTCCGCCACACTTCTTTTTACACCTCTCGGGCTTATCCGAGAGTGTGGCGTTGTAGGGGAGGTGTCCCCGCACGCGTGCGTATGTCAGAAGTGTCGGCAGTGTCCGCCGGCGCCGGTCCAGTGTCCACCGTTGTCTGAAAACTGCACTTTTCTGACCTCTGACCTCACTGGACGGTCCGCCACACTTTTTTTTACATCTCTCGGGCTTATCCGAGAGTGTGGCGTTGTAGGGGAGGTGTCCCCGCACGCGTGCGTATGTCAGAAGTGTCGGCAGTGTCCGCCGGCGCCGGTCCAGTGTCCACCGTTGTCTGAAAACTGCACTTTTCTGACCTCTGACCTCACTGGACGGTCCGCCACACTTTTTTTTACATCTCTCGGGCTTATCCGAGAGTGTGGCGTTGTAGGGGAGGTGTCCCCGCACGCGTGCGTATGTCAGAAGTGTCGGCAGTGTCCGCCGGCGCCGGTCCAGTGTTCACCGTAGTCTGAAAACTGCACTTTTCTGACCTCTGACCTCACTGGACGGTCCGCCACACTTTTTTTTACATCTCTCGGGCTTATCCGAGAGTGTGGCGTTGTAGGGGAGGTGTCCCCGCACGCGTGCGTATGTCAGAAGTGTCGGCAGTGTCCGCCGGCGCCGGTCCAGTGTCCACCGTTGTCTGAAAACTGCACTTTTCTGACCTCTGACCTCACTGGACGGTCCGCCACACTTTTCTTTACACCTCTCGGGCTTATCCGAGAGTCTGGCGTTGTAGGGGAGGTGTCCCCGCACGCGTGCGTATGTCAGAAGTGTCGGCAGTGTCCGCCGGCGCCGGTCCAGTGTCCACCGTTGTCTGAAAACTGCACTTTTCTGACCTCTGACCTCACTGGACGGTCCGCCACACTTTTCTTTACACCTCTCGGGCTTATCCGAGAGTGTGGCGTTGTAGGGGAGGTGTCCCCGCACGCGTGCGTATGTCAGAAGTGTCGGCAGTGTCCACCGGTGCCTGTCCAGTGTCCACTGTTGTCTGAAAACGGCACTTTTCTGACCTCTGACCTCACTGGACGGTCCGCCACACTTTTTTTTACACCTCTCGGGCTTATCCGAGAGTGTGGCGTTGTAGGGGAGGTGTCCCCGCACGCGTGCGTATGTCAAAAGTGTCGGCAGTGTCCGCCGGCGCCGGTCCAGTGTCCACCGTAGTCTGAAAACTGCACTTTTCTGACCTCTGACCTCACTGGACGGTCCGCCACACTTTTTTTTACATCTCTCGGGCTTATCCGAGAGTGTGGCGTTGTAGGGGAGGTGTCCCCGCACGCGTGCGTATGTCAGAAGTGTCGGCAGTGTCCGCCGGCGCCGGTCCAGTGTCCACCGTTGTCTGAAAACTGCACTTTTCTGACCTCTGACCTCACTGGACGGTCCGCCACACTTTTCTTTATACCTCTCGGGCTTATCCGAGAGTGTGGCGTTGTAGGGGAGGTGTCCCCGCACGCGTGCGTATGTCAGAAGTGTCGGCAGTGTCCGCCGGCGCCGGTCCAGTGTCCACCGTTGTCTGAAAACTGCACTTTTCTGACCTCTGACCTCACTGGACGGTCCGCCACACTTTTCTTTACACCTCTCGGGCTTATCCGAGAGTCTGGCGTTGTAGGGGAGGTGTCCCCGCACGCGTGCGTATGTCAGAAGTGTCGGCAGTGTCCGCCGGCGCCGGTCCAGTGTCCACCGTTGTCTGAAAACTGCACTTTTCTGACCTCTGACCTCACTGGACGGTCCGCCACACTTTTCTTTACACCTCTCGGGCTTATCCGAGAGTGTGGCGTTGTAGGGGAGGTGTCCCCGCACGCGTGCGTATGGCAGAAGTGTCGGCAGTGTCCACCGGTGCCTGTCCAGTGTCCACTGTTGTCTGAAAACGGCACTTTTCTGACCTCTGACCTCACTGGACGGTCCGCCACACTTTTTTTTACACCTCTCGGGCTTATCCGAGAGTGTGGCGTTGTAGGGGAGGTGTCCCCGCACGCGTGCGTATGTCAGAAGTGTCGGCAGTGTCCGCCGGCGCCGGTCCAGTGTCCACCGTTGTCTGAAAACTGCACTTTTCTGACCTATGACCTCACTGGACGGTCCGCCACACTTTTTTTTACATCTCTCGGGCTTATCCGAGAGTGTGGCGTTGTAGGGGAGGTGTCCCCGCACGCGTGCGTATGTCAGAAGTGTCGGCAGTGTCCGCCGGCGCCGGTCCAGTGTCCACCGTTGTCTGAAAACTGCACTTTTCTGACCTCTGACCTCACTGGACGGTCCGCCACACTTTTCTTTACACCTCTCGGGCTTATCCGAGAGTCTGGCGTTGTAGGGGAGGTGTCCCCGCACGCGTGCGTATGTCAGAAGTGTCGGCAGTGTCCGCCGGCGCCGGTCCAGTGTCCACCGTTGTCTGAAAACTGCCTTTTCTGACCTCTGACCTCACTGGACGGTCCGCCACACTTTTTTTTACATCTCTCGGGCTTATCCGAGAGTGTGGCGTTGTAGGGGAGGTGTCCCCGCACGCGTGCGTATGTCAGAAGTGTCGGCAGTGTCCGCCGGCGCCGGTCCAGTGTCCACCGTTGTCTGAAAACTGCACTTTTCTGACCTCTGACCTCACTGGACGGTCCGCCACACTTTTTTTTACATCTCTCGGGCTTATCCGAGAGTGTGGCGTTGTAGGGGAGGTGTCCCCGCACGCGTGCGTATGTCAAAAGTGTCGGCAGTGTCCGCCGGCGCCGGTCCAGTGTCCACCGTAGTCTGAAAACTGCACTTTTCTGACCTCTGACCTCACTGGACGGTCCGCCACACTTTTTTTTACATCTCTCGGGCTTATCCGAGAGTGTGGCGTTGTAGGGGAGGTGTCCCCGCACGCGTGCGTATGTCAGAAGTGTCGGCAGTGTCCGCCGGCGCCGGTCCAGTGTCCACCGTTGTCTGAAAACTGCACTTTTCTGACCTCTGACCTCACTGGACGGTCCGCCACACTTTTCTTTACACCTCTCGGGCTTATCCGAGAGTGTGGCGTTGTAGGGGAGGTGTCCCCGCACGCGTGCGTATGTCAGAAGTGTCGGCAGTGTCCACCGGTGCCTGTCCAGTGTCCACTGTTGTCTGAAAACGGCACTTTTCTGACCTCTGACCTCACTGGACGGTCCGCCACACTTTTTTTTACACCTCTCGGGCTTATCCGAGAGTGTGGCGTTGTAGGGGAGGTGTCCCCGCACGCGTGCGTATGTCAGAAGTGTCGGCAGTGTCCACCGGTGCCTGTCCAGTGTCCACTGTTGTCTGAAAACGGCACTTTTCTGACCTCTGACCGAGAGTGTGGCGTTGTAGGGGAGGTGTCCCCGCACGCGTGCGTATGTCAGAAGTGTCGGCAGTGTCCGCCGGCGGCGGTCCAGTGTCCACCGTTGTCTGAAAACTGCACTTTTCTGACCTCTGACCTCACTGGACGGTCCGCCACACTTTTTTTTACATCTCTCGGGCTTATCCGAGAGTGTGGCGTTGTAGGGGAGGTGTCCCCGCACGCGTGCGTATGTCAGAAGTGTCGGCAGTGTCCGCCGGCGCCGGTCCAGTGTCCACCGTAGTCTGAAAACTGCACTTTTCTGACCTCTGACCTCACTGGACGGTCCGCCACACTTTTTTTTACATCTCTCGGGCTTATCCGAGAGTGTGGCGTTGTAGGGGAGGTGTCCCCGCACGCGTGCGTATGTCAGAAGTGTCGGCAGTGTCCGCCGGCGCCGGTCCAGTGTCCACCGTTGTCTGAAAACTGCACTTTTCTGACCTCTGACCTCACTGGACGGTCCGCCACACTTTTCTTTACACCTCTCGGGCTTATCCGAGAGTCTGGCGTTGTAGGGGAGGTGTCCCCGCACGCGTGCGTATGTCAGAAGTGTCGGCAGTGTCCGCCGGCGCCGGTCCAGTGTCCACCGTTGTCTGAAAACTGCACTTTTCTGACCTCTGACCTCACTGGACGGTCCGCCACACTTTTCTTTACACCTCTCGGGCTTATCCGAGAGTGTGGCGTTGTAGGGGAGGTGTCCCCGCACGCGTGCGTATGTCAGAAGTGTCGGCAGTGTCCACCGGTGCCTGTCCAGTGTCCACTGTTGTCTGAAAACGGCACTTTTCTGACCTCTGACCTCACTGGACGGTCCGCCACACTTTTTTTTACACCTCTCGGGCTTATCCGAGAGTGTGGCGTTGTAGGGGAGGTGTCCCCGCACGCGTGCGTATGTCAGAAGTGTCGGCAGTGTCCGCCGGCGCCGGTCCAGTGTCCACCGTTGTCTGAAAACTGCACTTTTCTGACCTCTGACCTCACTGGACGGTCCGCCACACTTTTCTTTACACCTCTCGGGCTTATCCGAGAGTGTGGCGTTGTAGGGGAGGTGTCCCCGCACGCGTGCGTATGTCAGAAGTGTCGGCAGTGTCCACCGGTGCCTGTCCAGTGTCCACTGTTGTCTGAAAACGGCACTTTTCTGACCTCTGACCTCACTGGACGGTCCGCCACACTTTTTTTTACACCTCTCGGGCTTATCCGAGAGTTAGGCGTTGTAGGGGAGGTGTCCCCGCACGCGTGCGTATGTCAGAAGTGTCGGCATTGTCCGCCGGCGCCGGTCCAGTGTCCACCGTTGTCTGAAAACTGCACTTTTCTGACCTCTGACCTCACTGGACGGTCCGCCACACTTTTCTTTACATCTCTCGGGCTTATCCAAGAGTGTGGCGTTGTAGGGGAGGTGTCCCCGCACGCGTGCGTATGTCAGAAGTGTCGGCAGTGTCCGCCGGCGCCGGTCCAGTGTCCACCGTTGTCTGAAAACTGCACTTTTCTGACCTCTGACCTCACTGGACGGTCCGCCACACTTTTCTTTACATCTCTCGGGCTTATCCGAGAGTGTGGCGTTGTAGGGGAGGTGTCCCCGCACGCGTGCGTATGTCAGAAGTGTCGGCAGTGTCCACCGGTGCCTGTCCAGTGTCCACTGTTGTCTGAAAACGGCACTTTTCTGACCTCTGACCTCACTGGACGGTCCGCCACACTTTTTTTTACACCTCTCGGGCTTATCCGAGAGTTAGGCGTTGTAGGGGAGGTGTCCCCGCACGCGTGCGTATGTCAGAAGTGTCGGCATTGTCCGCCGGCGCCGGTCCAGTGTCCACCGTTGTCTGAAAACTGCACTTTTCTGACCTCTGACCTCACTGGACGGTCCGCCACACTTTTCTTTACATCTCTCGGGCTTATCCAAGAGTGTGGTGTTGTAGGGGAGGTGTCCCCGCACGCGTGCGTATGTCAGAAGTGTCGGCAGTGTCCGCCGGCGCCGGTCCAGTGTCCACCGTTGTCTGAAAACTGCACTTTTCTGACCTCTGACCTCACTGGACGGTCCGCCACACTTTTCTTTACATCTCTCGGGCTTATCCGAGAGTGTGGCGTTGTAGGGGAGGTGTCCCCGCACGCGTGCGTATGTCAGAAGTGTCGGCAGTGTCCACCGGTGCCTGTCCAGTGTCCACTGTTGTCTGAAAACGGCACTTTTCTGACCTCTGACCTCACTGGACGGTCCGCCACACTTTTTTTTACACCTCTCGGGCTTATCCGAGAGTTAGGCGTTGTAGGGGAGGTGTCCCCGCACGCGTGCGTATGTCAGAAGTGTCGGCAGTGTCCGCCGGCGCCGGTCCAGTGTCCACCGTAGTCTGAAAACTGCACTTTTCTGACCTCTGACCTCACTGGACGGTCCGCCACACTTTTCTTTACACCTCTCGGGCTTATCCGAGAGTCTGGCGTTGTAGGGGAGGTGTCTCCGCACGCGTGCGTATGTCAGAAGTGTCGGCAGTGTCCGCCGGCGCCGGTCCAGTGTCCACCGTTGTCTGAAAACTGCACTTTTCTGACCTCTGACCTCACTGGACGGTCCGCCACACTTTTCTTTACATCTCTCGGGCTTATCCGAGAGTGTGGCGTTGTAGGGGAGGTGTCCCCGCACGCGTGCGTATGTCAGAAGTGTCGGCAGTGTCCACCGGTGCCTGTCCAGTGTCCACTGTTGTCTGAAAACGGCACTTTTCTGACCTCTGACCTCACTGGACGGTCCGCCACACTTTTTTTTACACCTCTCGGGCTTATCCGAGAGTTAGGCGTTGTAGGGGAGGTGTCCCCGCACGCGTGCGTATGTCAGAAGTGTCGGCAGTGTCCGCCGGCGCCGGTCCAGTGTCCACCGTAGTCTGAAAACTGCACTTTTCTGACCTCTGACCTCACTGGACGGTCCGCCACACTTTTCTTTACACCTCTCGGGCTTATCCGAGAGTCTGGCGTTGTAGGGGAGGTGTCCCCGCACGCGTGCGTATGTCAGAAGTGTCGGCAGTGTCCGCCGGCGCCGGTCCAGTGTCCACCGTTGTCTGAAAACTGCACTTTTCTGACCTCTGACCTCACTGGACGGTCCGCCACACTTTTCTTTACACCTCTCGGGCTTATCCGAGAGTGTGGCGTTGTAGGGGAGGTGTCCCCGCACGCGTGCGTATGGCAGAAGTGTCGGCAGTGTCCACCGGTGCCTGTCCAGTGTCCACTGTTGTCTGAAAACGGCACTTTTCTGACCTCTGACCTCACTGGACGGTCCGCCACACTTTTTTTTACACCTCTCGGGCTTATCCGAGAGTGTGGCGTTGTAGGGGAGGTGTCCCCGCACGCGTGCGTATGTCAGAAGTGTCGGCAGTGTCCGCCGGCGCCGGTCCAGTGTCCACCGTTGTCTGAAAACTGCACTTTTCTGACCTATGACCTCACTGGACGGTCCGCCACACTTTTTTTTACATCTCTCGGGCTTATCCGAGAGTGTGGCGTTGTAGGGGAGGTGTCCCCGCACGCGTGCGTATGTCAGAAGTGTCGGCAGTGTCCGCCGGCGCCGGTCCAGTGTCCACCGTTGTCTGAAAACTGCACTTTTCTGACCTCTGACCTCACTGGACGGTCCGCCACACTTTTCTTTACACCTCTCGGGCTTATCCGAGAGTCTGGCGTTGTAGGGGAGGTGTCCCCGCACGCGTGCGTATGTCAGAAGTGTCGGCAGTGTCCGCCGGCGCCGGTCCAGTGTCCACCGTTGTCTGAAAACTGCCTTTTCTGACCTCTGACCTCACTGGACGGTCCGCCACACTTTTTTTTACATCTCTCGGGCTTATCCGAGAGTGTGGCGTTGTAGGGGAGGTGTCCCCGCACGCGTGCGTATGTCAGAAGTGTCGGCAGTGTCCGCCGGCGCCGGTCCAGTGTCCACCGTTGTCTGAAAACTGCACTTTTCTGACCTCTGACCTCACTGGACGGTCCGCCACACTTTTTTTTACATCTCTCGGGCTTATCCGAGAGTGTGGCGTTGTAGGGGAGGTGTCCCCGCACGCGTGCGTATGTCAAAAGTGTCGGCAGTGTCCGCCGGCGCCGGTCCAGTGTCCACCGTAGTCTGAAAACTGCACTTTTCTGACCTCTGACCTCACTGGACGGTCCGCCACACTTTTTTTTACATCTCTCGGGCTTATCCGAGAGTGTGGCGTTGTAGGGGAGGTGTCCCCGCACGCGTGCGTATGTCAGAAGTGTCGGCAGTGTCCGCCGGCGCCGGTCCAGTGTCCACCGTTGTCTGAAAACTGCACTTTTCTGACCTCTGACCTCACTGGACGGTCCGCCACACTTTTCTTTACACCTCTCGGGCTTATCCGAGAGTGTGGCGTTGTAGGGGAGGTGTCCCCGCACGCGTGCGTATGTCAGAAGTGTCGGCAGTGTCCACCGGTGCCTGTCCAGTGTCCACTGTTGTCTGAAAACGGCACTTTTCTGACCTCTGACCTCACTGGACGGTCCGCCACACTTTTTTTTACACCTCTCGGGCTTATCCGAGAGTGTGGCGTTGTAGGGGAGGTGTCCCCGCACGCGTGCGTATGTCAGAAGTGTCGGCAGTGTCCACCGGTGCCTGTCCAGTGTCCACTGTTGTCTGAAAACGGCACTTTTCTGACCTCTGACCGAGAGTGTGGCGTTGTAGGGGAGGTGTCCCCGCACGCGTGCGTATGTCAGAAGTGTCGGCAGTGTCCGCCGGCGGCGGTCCAGTGTCCACCGTTGTCTGAAAACTGCACTTTTCTGACCTCTGACCTCACTGGACGGTCCGCCACACTTTTTTTTACATCTCTCGGGCTTATCCGAGAGTGTGGCGTTGTAGGGGAGGTGTCCCCGCACGCGTGCGTATGTCAGAAGTGTCGGCAGTGTCCGCCGGCGCCGGTCCAGTGTCCACCGTAGTCTGAAAACTGCACTTTTCTGACCTCTGACCTCACTGGACGGTCCGCCACACTTTTTTTTACATCTCTCGGGCTTATCCGAGAGTGTGGCGTTGTAGGGGAGGTGTCCCCGCACGCGTGCGTATGTCAGAAGTGTCGGCAGTGTCCGCCGGCGCCGGTCCAGTGTCCACCGTTGTCTGAAAACTGCACTTTTCTGACCTCTGACCTCACTGGACGGTCCGCCACACTTTTCTTTACACCTCTCGGGCTTATCCGAGAGTCTGGCGTTGTAGGGGAGGTGTCCCCGCACGCGTGCGTATGTCAGAAGTGTCGGCAGTGTCCGCCGGCGCCGGTCCAGTGTCCACCGTTGTCTGAAAACTGCACTTTTCTGACCTCTGACCTCACTGGACGGTCCGCCACACTTTTCTTTACACCTCTCGGGCTTATCCGAGAGTGTGGCGTTGTAGGGGAGGTGTCCCCGCACGCGTGCGTATGTCAGAAGTGTCGGCAGTGTCCACCGGTGCCTGTCCAGTGTCCACTGTTGTCTGAAAACGGCACTTTTCTGACCTCTGACCTCACTGGACGGTCCGCCACACTTTTTTTTACACCTCTCGGGCTTATCCGAGAGTGTGGCGTTGTAGGGGAGGTGTCCCCGCACGCGTGCGTATGTCAGAAGTGTCGGCAGTGTCCGCCGGCGCCGGTCCAGTGTCCACCGTTGTCTGAAAACTGCACTTTTCTGACCTCTGACCTCACTGGACGGTCCGCCACACTTTTCTTTACACCTCTCGGGCTTATCCGAGAGTCTGGCGTTGTAGGGGAGGTGTCCCCGCACGCGTGCATATGTCAGAAGTGTCGGCAGTGTCCGCCGGCGCCGGTCCAGTGTCCACCGTTGTCTGAAAACTGCACTTTTCTGACCTCTGACCTCACTGGACGGTCCGCCACACTTTTCTTTACACCTCTCGGGCTTATCCGAGAGTGTGGCGTTGTAGGGGAGGTGTCCCCGCACGCGTGCGTATGTCAGAAGTGTCGGCAGTGTCCACCGGTGCCTGTCCAGTGTCCACTGTTGTCTGAAAACGGCACTTTTCTGACCTCTGACCTCACTGGACGGTCCGCCACACTTTTTTTTACACCTCTCGGGCTTATCCGAGAGTGTGGCGTTGTAGGGGAGGTGTCCCCGCACGCGTGCGTATGTCAGAAGTGTCGGCAGTGTCCGCCGGCGCCGGTCCAGTGTCCACCGTTGTCTGAAAACTGCACTTTTCTGACCTCTGACCTCACTGGACGGTCCGCCACACTTTTCTTTACACCTCTCGGGCTTATCCGAGAGTGTGGCGTTGTAGGGGAGGTGTCCCCGCACGCGTGCGTATGTCAGAAGTGTCGGCAGTGTCCACCGGTGCCTGTCCAGTGTCCACTGTTGTCTGAAAACGGCACTTTTCTGACCTCTGACCTCACTGGACGGTCCGCCACACTTTTTTTTACACCTCTCGGGCTTATCCGAGAGTTAGGCGTTGTAGGGGAGGTGTCCCCGCACGCGTGCGTATGTCAGAAGTGTCGGCAGTGTCCGCCGGCGCCGGTCCAGTGTCCACCGTTGTCTGAAAACTGCACTTTTCTGACCTCTGACCTCACTGGACGGTCCGCCACACTTTTCTTTACACCTCTCGGGCTTATCCGAGAGTCTGGCGTTGTAGGGGAGGTGTCCCCGCACGCGTGCGTATGTCAGAAGTGTCGGCAGTGTCCGCCGGCGCCGGTCCAGTGTCCACCGTTGTCTGAAAACTGCACTTTTCTGACCTCTGACCTCACTGGACGGTCCGCCACACTTTTCTTTACACCTCTCGGGCTTATCCGAGAGTGTGGCGTTGTAGGGGAGGTGTCCCCGCACGCGTGCGTATGTCAGAAGTGTCGGCAGTGTCCACCGGTGCCTGTCCAGTGTCCACTGTTGTCTGAAAACGGCACTTTTCTGACCTCTGACCTCACTGGACGGTCCGCCACACTTTTTTTTACACCTCTCGGGCTTATCCGAGAGTGTGGCGTTGTAGGGGAGGTGTCCCCGCACGCGTGCGTATGTCAGAAGTGTCGGCAGTGTCCACCGGTGCCTGTCCAGTGTCCACTGTTGTCTGAAAACGGCACTTTTCTGACCTCTGACCGAGAGTGTGGCGTTGTAGGGGAGGTGTCCCCGCACGCGTGCGTATGTCAGAAGTGTCGGCAGTGTCCGCCGCCGGCGGCGGTCCAGTGTCCACCGTTGTCTGAAAACTGCACTTTTCTGACCTCTGACCTCACTGGACGGTCCGCCACACTTTTTTTTACATCTCTCGGGCTTATCCGAGAGTGTGGCGTTGTAGGGGAGGTGTCCCCGCACGCGTACGTATGTCAGAAGTGTCGGCAGTGTCCGCCGGCGCCGGTCCAGTGTCCACCGTTGTCTGAAAACTGCACTTTTCTGACCTCTGACCTCACTGGACGGTCCGCCACACTTTTTTTTACATCTCTCGGGCTTATCCGAGAGTGTGGCGTTGTAGGGGAGGTGTCCCCGCACGCGTGCGTATGTCAGAAGTGTCGGCAGTGTCCGCCGGCGCCGGTCCAGTGTCCACCGTTGTCTGAAAACTGCACTTTTCTGACCTCTGACCTCACTGGACGGTCCGCCACACTTTTCTTTACACCTCTCGGGCTTATCCGAGAGTGTGGCGTTGTAGGGGAGGTGTCCCCGCACGCGTGCGTATGTCAGAAGTGTCGGCAGTGTCCACCGGTGCCTGTCCAGTGTCCACTGTTGTCTGAAAACGGCACTTTTCTGACCTCTGACCTCACTGGACGGTCCGCCACACTTTTTTTTACACCTCTCGGGCTTATCCGAGAGTGTGGCGTTGTAGGGGAGGTGTCCCCGCACGCGTGCGTATGTCAGAAGTGTCGGCAGTGTCCGCCGACGCCGGTCCAGTGTCCACCGTTGTCTGAAAACTGCACTTTTCTGACCTCTGACCTCACTGGACGGTCCGCCACACTTTTTTTTACACCTATCGGGCTTATCCGAGAGTTTGGCGTTGTAGGGGAGGTGTCCCCGCACGTGTGCGTATGTCAGAAGTGTCGGCAGTGTCCGCCGGCGCCGGTCCAGTGTCCACCGTTGTCTGAAAACTGCACTTTTCTGACCTCTGACCTCACTGGACGGTCCGCCACACTTTTCTTTACACCTCTCGGGCTTATCCGAGAGTGTGGCGTTGTAGGGGAGGTGTCCCCGCACGCGTGCGTATGGCAGAAGTGTCGGCAGTGTCCACCGGTGCCTGTCCAGTGTCCACTGTTGTCTGAAAACGGCACTTTTCTGACCTCTGACCTCACTGGACGGTCCGCCACACTTTTTTTTACACCTCTCGGGCTTATCCGAGAGTGTGGCGTTGTAGGGGAGGTGTCCCCGCACGCGTGCGTATGTCAGAAGTGTCGGCAGTGTCCGCCGGCGCCGGTCCAGTGTCCACCGTTGTCTGAAAACTGCACTTTTCTGACCTATGACCTCACTGGACGGTCCGCCACACTTTTTTTTACATCTCTCGGGCTTATCCGAGAGTGTGGCGTTGTAGGGGAGGTGTCCCCGCACGCGTGCGTATGTCAGAAGTGTCGGCAGTGTCCGCCGGCGCCGGTCCAGTGTCCACCGTTGTCTGAAAACTGCACTTTTCTGACCTCTGACCTCACTGGACGGTCCGCCACACTTTTCTTTACACCTCTCGGGCTTATCCGAGAGTCTGGCGTTGTAGGGGAGGTGTCCCCGCACGCGTGCGTATGTCAGAAGTGTCGGCAGTGTCCGCCGGCGCCGGTCCAGTGTCCACCGTTGTCTGAAAACTGCCTTTTCTGACCTCTGACCTCACTGGACGGTCCGCCACACTTTTTTTTACATCTCTCGGGCTTATCCGAGAGTGTGGCGTTGTAGGGGAGGTGTCCCCGCACGCGTGCGTATGTCAGAAGTGTCGGCAGTGTCCGCCGGCGCCGGTCCAGTGTCCACCGTTGTCTGAAAACTGCACTTTTCTGACCTCTGACCTCACTGGATGGTCCGCCACACTTTTTTTTACATCTCTCGGGCTTATCCGAGAGTGTGGCGTTGTAGGGGAGGTGTCCCCGCACGCGTGCGTATGTCAAAAGTGTCGGCAGTGTCCGCCGGCGCCGGTCCAGTGTCCACCGTAGTCTGAAAACTGCACTTTTCTGACCTCTGACCTCACTGGACGGTCCGCCACACTTTTTTTTACATCTCTCGGGCTTATCCGAGAGTGTGGCGTTGTAGGGGAGGTGTCCCCGCACGCGTGCGTATGTCAGAAGTGTCGGCAGTGTCCGCCGGCGCCGGTCCAGTGTCCACCGTTGTCTGAAAACTGCACTTTTCTGACCTCTGACCTCACTGGACGGTCCGCCACACTTTTCTTTACATCTCTCGGGCTTATCCAAGAGTGTGGCGTTGTAGGGGAGGTGTCCCCGCACGCGTGCGTATGTCAGAAGTGTCGGCAGTGTCCGCCGGCGCCGGTCCAGTGTCCACCGTTGTCTGAAAACTGCACTTTTCTGACCTCTGACCTCACTGGACGGTCCGCCACACTTTTCTTTACACCTCTCGGGCTTATCCGAGAGTGTGGCGTTGTAGGGGAGGTGTCCCCGCACGCGTGCGTATGTCAGAAGTGTCGGCAGTGTCCACCGGTGCCTGTCCAGTGTCCACTGTTGTCTGAAAACGGCACTTTTCTGACCTCTGACCTCACTGGACGGTCCGCCACACTTTTTTTTACACCTCTCGGGCTTATCCGAGAGTTTGGCGTTGTAGGGGAGGTGTCCCCGCACGTGTGCGTATGTCAGAAGTGTCGGCAGTGTCCGCCGGCGCCGGTCCAGTGTCCACCGTTGTCTGAAAACTGCACTTTTCTGACCTCTGACCTCACTGGACGGTCCGCCACACTTTTCTTTACACCTCTCGGGCTTATCCGAGAGTCTGGCGTTGTAGGGGAGGTGTCCCCGCACGCGTGCGTATGTCAGAAGTGTCGGCAGTGTCCGCCGGCGCCGGTCCAGTGTCCACCGTTGTCTGAAAACTGCACTTTTCTGACCTCTGACCTCACTGGACGGTCCGCCACACTTTTCTTTACACCTCTCGGGCTTATCCGAGAGTGTGGCGTTGTAGGGGAGGTGTCCCCGCACGCGTGCGTATGGCAGAAGTGTCGGCAGTGTCCACCGGTGCCTGTCCAGTGTCCACTGTTGTCTGAAAACGGCACTTTTCTGACCTCTGACCTCACTGGACGGTCCGCCACACTTTTTTTTACACCTCTCGGGCTTATCCGAGAGTGTGGCGTTGTAGGGGAGGTGTCCCCGCACGCGTGCGTATGTCAGAAGTGTCGGCAGTGTCCGCCGGCGCCGGTCCAGTGTCCACCGTTGTCTGAAAACTGCACTTTTCTGACCTATGACCTCACTGGACGGTCCGCCACACTTTTTTTTACATCTCTCGGGCTTATCCGAGAGTGTGGCGTTGTAGGGGAGGTGTCCCCGCACGCGTGCGTATGTCAGAAGTGTCGGCAGTGTCCGCCGGCGCCGGTCCAGTGTCCACCGTTGTCTGAAAACTGCACTTTTCTGACCTCTGACCTCACTGGACGGTCCGCCACACTTTTCTTTACACCTCTCGGGCTTATCCGAGAGTCTGGCGTTGTAGGGGAGGTGTCCCCGCACGCGTGCGTATGTCAGAAGTGTCGGCAGTGTCCGCCGGCGCCGGTCCAGTGTCCACCGTTGTCTGAAAACTGCCTTTTCTGACCTCTGACCTCACTGGACGGTCCGCCACACTTTTTTTTACATCTCTCGGGCTTATCCGAGAGTGTGGCGTTGTAGGGGAGGTGTCCCCGCACGCGTGCGTATGTCAGAAGTGTCGGCAGTGTCCGCCGGCGCCGGTCCAGTGTCCACCGTTGTCTGAAAACTGCACTTTTCTGACCTCTGACCTCACTGGACGGTCCGCCACACTTTTTTTTACATCTCTCGGGCTTATCCGAGAGTGTGGCGTTGTAGGGGAGGTGTCCCCGCACGCGTGCGTATGTCAAAAGTGTCGGCAGTGTCCGCCGGCGCCGGTCCAGTGTCCACCGTAGTCTGAAAACTGCACTTTTCTGACCTCTGACCTCACTGGACGGTCCGCCACACTTTTTTTTACATCTCTCGGGCTTATCCGAGAGTGTGGCGTTGTAGGGGAGGTGTCCCCGCACGCGTGCGTATGTCAGAAGTGTCGGCAGTGTCCGCCGGCGCCGGTCCAGTGTCCACCGTTGTCTGAAAACTGCACTTTTCTGACCTCTGACCTCACTGGACGGTCCGCCACACTTTTCTTTACATCTCTCGGGCTTATCCAAGAGTGTGGCGTTGTAGGGGAGGTGTCCCCGCACGCGTGCGTATGTCAGAAGTGTCGGCAGTGTCCGCCGGCGCCGGTCCAGTGTCCACCGTTGTCTGAAAACTGCACTTTTCTGACCTCTGACCTCACTGGACGGTCCGCCACACTTTTCTTTACACCTCTCGGGCTTATCCGAGAGTGTGGCGTTGTAGGGGAGGTGTCCCCGCACGCGTGCGTATGTCAGAAGTGTCGGCAGTGTCCACCGGTGCCTGTCCAGTGTCCACTGTTGTCTGAAAACGGCACTTTTCTGACCTCTGACCTCACTGGACGGTCCGCCACACTTTTTTTTACACCTCTCGGGCTTATCCGAGAGTGTGGCGTTGTAGGGGAGGTGTCCCCGCACGCGTGCGTATGTCAGAAGTGTCGGCAGTGTCCGCCGGCGCCGGTCCAGTGTCCACCGTTGTCTGAAAACTGCACTTTTCTGACCTCTGACCTCACTGGACGGTCCGCCACACTTTTCTTTACACCTCTCGGGCTTATCCGAGAGTGTGGCGTTGTAGGGGAGGTGTCCCCACACACGTGCGTATGTCAGAAGTGTCGGCAGTGTCCACCGGTGCCTGTCCAGTGTCCACCGTTGTCTGAAAACTGCACTTTTCTGACCTCTGACCTCACTGGACGGTCCGCCACACTTTTTTTTACATCTCTCGGGCTTATCCGAGAGTGTGGCGTTGTAGGGGAGGTGTCCCCGCACGCGTGCGTATGTCAGAAGTGTCGGCAGTGTCCGCCGGCGCCGGTCCAGTGTCCACCGTTGTCAGAAGTGTCGGCAGTGTCCGCCGGCGCCGGTCCAGTGTCCACCGTTGTCTGAAAACTGCACTTTTCTGACCTCTGACCTCACTGGACGGTCCGCCACACTTTTTTTTACATCTCTCGGGCTTATCCGAGAGTGTGGCGTTGTAGGGGAGGTGTCCCCGCACGCGTGCGTATGTCAGAAGTGTCGGCAGTGTCCGCCGGCGCCGGTCCAGTGTCCACCGTTGTCTGAAAACTGCACTTTTCTGACCTCTGACCTCACTGGACGGTCCGCCACACTTTTCCTTACACCTCTCGGGCTTATCCGAGAGTGTGGCGTTGTAGGGGAGGTGTCCCCGCACGCGTGCGTATGTCAGAAGTGTCGGCAGTGTCCGCCGGCGCCGGTCCAGTGTCCACCGTTGTCTGAAAACTGCACTTTTCTGACCTCTGACCTCACTGGACGGTCCGCCACACTTTTTTTTACATCTCTCGGGCTTATCCGAGAGTGTGGCGTTGTAGGGGAGGTGTCCCCGCACGCGTGCGTATGTCAGAAGTGTCAGCAGTGTCCGCCGGCGCCGGTCCAGTGTCCACCGTTGTCTGAAAACTGCACTTTTCTGACCTCTGACCTCACTGGACGGTCCGCCACACTTTTCTTTACATCTCTCGGGCTTATCCAAGAGTGTGGCGTTGTAGGGGAGGTGTCCCCGCACGCGTGAGTATGTCAGAAGTGTCGGCAGTGTCCGCCGGCGCCGGTCCAGTGTCCACCGTTGTCTGAAAACTGCACTTTTCTGACCTCTGACCTCACTGGACGGTCCGCCACACTTTTCTTTACACCTCTCGGGCTTATCCGAGAGTGTGGCGTTGTAGGGGAGGTGTCCCCGCACGCGTGCGTATGTCAGAAGTGTCGGCAGTGTCCACCGGTGCCTGTCCAGTGTCCACTGTTGTCTGAAAACGGCACTTTTCTGACCTCTGACCTCACTGGACGGTCCGCCACACTTTTTTTTACACCTCTCGGGCTTATCCGAGAGTGTGGCGTTGTAGGGGAGGTGTCCCCACACACGTGCGTATGTCAGAAGTGTCGGCAGTGTCCACCGGTGCCTGAAAACTGCACTTTTCTGACCTCTGACCTCACTGGACGGTCCGCCACACTTTTTTTTACATCTCTCTGGCTTATCCGAGAGTGTGGCGTTGTAGGGGAGGTGTCCCCGCACGCGTGCGTATGTCAGAAGTGTCGGCAGTGTCCGCCGGCGCCGGTCCAGTGTCCACCGTTGTCAGAAGTGTCGGCAGTGTCCGCCGGCGCCGGTCCAGTGTCCACCGTTGTCTGAAAACTGCACTTTTCTGACCTCTGACCTCACTGGACGGTCCGCCACACTTTTCTTTACACCTCTCGGGCTTATCCGAGAGTGTGGCGTTGTAGGGGAGGTGTCCCCGCACGCGTGCGTATGTCAGAAGTGTCGGCAGTGTCCACCGGTGCCTGTCCAGTGTCCACTGTTGTCTGAAAACGGCACTTTTCTGACCTCTGACCTCACTGGACGGTCCGCCACACTTTTTTTTACACCTCTCGGGCTTATCCGAGAGTGTGGCGTTGTAGGGGAGGTGTCCCCGCACGCGTGCGTATGTCAGAAGTGTCGGCAGTGTCCGCCGGCGCCGGTCCAGTGTCCACCGTTGTCTGAAAACTGCACTTTTCTGACCTCTGACCTCACTGGACGGTCCGCCACACTTTTTTTTACACCTCTCGGGCTTATCCGAGAGTTTGGCGTTGTAGGGGAGGTGTCCCCGCACGTGTGCGTATGTCAGAAGTGTCGGCAGTGTCCGCCGGCGCCGGTCCAGTGTCCACCGTTGTCAGAAGTGTCGGCAGTGTCCGCCGGCGCCGGTCCAGTGTCCACCGTTGTCTGAAAACTGCACTTTTCTGACCTCTGACCTCACTGGACGGTCCGCCACACTTTTCTTTACACCTCTCGGGCTTATCCGAGAGTGTGGCGTTGTAGGGGAGGTGTCCCCGCACGCGTGCGTATGTCAGAAGTGTCGGCAGTGTCCACCGGTGCCTGTCCAGTGTCCACTGTTGTCTGAAAACGGCACTTTTCTGACCTCTGACCTCACTGGACGGTCCGCCACACTTTTTTTTACACCTCTCGGGCTTATCCGAGAGTGTGGCGTTGTAGGGGAGGTGTCCCCGCACGCGTGCGTATGTCAGAAGTGTCGGCAGTGTCCGCCGGCGCCGGTCCAGTGTCCACCGTTGTCTGAAAACTGCACTTTTCTGACCTCTGACCTCACTGGACGGTCCGCCACACTTTTTTTTACACCTCTCGGGCTTATCCGAGAGTTTGGCGTTGTAGGGGAGGTGTCCCCGCACGCGTGCGTATGTCAGAAGTGTCGGCAGTGTCCGCCGGCGCCGGTCCAGTGTCCACCGTTGTCTGAAAACTGCACTTTTCTGACCTCTGACCTCACTGGACGGTCCGCCACACTTCTTTTTACACCTCTCGGGCTTATCCGAGAGTGTGGCGTTGTAGGGGAGGTGTCCCCGCACGCGTGCGTATGTCAGAAGTGTCGGCAGTGTCCGCCGGCGCCGGTCCAGTGTCCACCGTTGTCTGAAAACTGCACTTTTCTGACCTCTGACCTCACTGGACGGTCCGCCACACTTTTCTTTACACCTCTCGGGCTTATCCGAGAGTCTGGCGTTGTAGGGGAGGTGTCCCCGCACGCGTGCGTATGTCAGAAGTGTCGGCAGTGTCCGCCGGCGCCGGTCCAGTGTCCACCGTTGTCTGAAAACTGCACTTTTCTGACCTATGACCTCACTGGACGGTCCGCCACACTTTTCTTTACACCTCTCGGGCTTATCCGAGAGTGTGGCGTTGTAGGGGAGGTGTCCCCGCACGCGTGCGTATGTCAGAAGTGTCGGCAGTGTCCACCGGTGCCTGTCCAGTGTCCACTGTTGTCTGAAAACGGCACTTTTCTGACCTCTGACCTCACTGGACGGTCCGCCACACTTTTTTTTACACCTCTCGGGCTTATCCGAGAGTGTGGCGTTGTAGGGGAGGTGTCCCCGCACGCGTGCGTATGTCAGAAGTGTCGGCAGTGTCCGCCGGCGCCGGTCCAGTGTCCACCGTTGTCTGAAAACTGCACTTTTCTGACTTCTGACCTCACTGGACGGTCCGCCACACTTTTCTTTACACCTCTCGGGCTTATCCGAGAGTGTGGCGTTGTAGGGGAGGTGTCCCCGCACGCGTGCGTATGTCAGAAGTGTCGGCAGTGTCCACCGGTGCCTGTCCAGTGTCCACTGTTGTCTGAAAACGGCACTTTTCTGACCTCTGACCTCACTGGACGGTCCGCCACACTTTTTTTTACACCTCTCGGGCTTATCCGAGAGTTAGGCGTTGTAGGGGAGGTGTCCCCGCACGCGTGCGTATGTCAGAAGTGTCGGCAGTGTCCGCCGGCGCCGGTCCAGTGTCCACCGTTGTCTGAAAACTGCACTTTTCTGACCTCTGACCTCACTGGACAGTCCGCCACACTTTTTTTTACATCTCTCGGGCTTATCCGAGAGTGTGGCGTTGTAGGGGAGGTGTCCCCGCACGCGTGCGTATGTCAGAAGTGTCGGCAGTGTCCGCCGGCGCCGGTCCAGTGTCCACCGTTGTCTGAAAACTGCACTTTTCTGACCTCTGACCTCACTGGACGGTCCGCCACACTTTTCTTTACATCTCTCGGGCTTATCCAAGAGTGTGGCGTTGTAGGGGAGGTGTCCCCGCACGCGCGCGTATGTCAGAAGTGTCGGCAGTGTCCGCCGGCGCCGGTCCAGTGTCCACCGTTGTCTGAAAACTGCACTTTTCTGACCTCTGACCTCACTGGACGGTCCGCCACACTTTTCTTTACACCTCTCGGGCTTATCCGAGAGTGTGGCGTTGTAGGGGAGGTGTCCCCGCACGCGTGCGTATGTCAGAAGTGTCGGCAGTGTCCACCGGTGCCTGTCCAGTGTCCACTGTTGTCTGAAAACGGCACTTTTCTGACCTCTGACCTCACTGGACGGTCCGCCACACTTTTTTTTACACCTCTCGGGCTTATCCGAGAGTGTGGCGTTGTAGGGGAGGTGTCCCCGCACGCGTGCGTATGTCAGAAGTGTCGGCAGTGTCCGCCGGCGCCGGTCCAGTGTCCACCGTTGTCTGAAAACTGCACTTTTCTGACCTCTGACCTCACTGGACGGTCCGCCACACTTTTCTTTACACCTCTCGGGCTTATCCGAGAGTGTGGCGTTGTAGGGGAGGTGTCCCCACACACGTGCGTATGTCAGAAGTGTCGGCAGTGTCCACCGGTGCCTGTCCAGTGTCCACCGTTGTCTGAAAACTGCACTTTTCTGACCTCTGACCTCACTGGACGGTCCGCCACACTTTTTTTTACATCTCTCGGGCTTATCCGAGAGTGTGGCGTTGTAGGGGAGGTGTCCCCGCACGCGTGCGTATGTCAGAAGTGTCGGCAGTGTCCGCCGGCGCCGGTCCAGTGTCCACCGTTGTCAGAAGTGTCGGCAGTGTCCGCCGGCGCCGGTCCAGTGTCCACCGTTGTCTGAAAACTGCACTTTTCTGACCTCTGACCTCACTGGACGGTCCGCCACACTTTTTTTTACATCTCTCGGGCTTATCCGAGAGTGTGGCGTTGTAGGGGAGGTGTCCCCGCACGCGTGCGTATGTCAGAAGTGTCGGCAGTGTCCGCCGGCGCCGGTCCAGTGTCCACCGTTGTCTGAAAACTGCACCTTTCTGACCTATGACCTCACTGGACGGTCCGCCACACTTTTTTTTACATCTCTCGGGCTTATCCGAGAGTGTGGCGTTGTAGGGGAGGTGTCCCCGCACGCGTGCGTATGTCAGAAGTGTCGGCAGTGTCCGCCGGCGCCGGTCCAGTGTCCACCGTTGTCTGAAAACTGCACTTTTCTGACCTCTGACCTCACTGGACGGTCCGCCACACTTTTCTTTACACCTCTCGGGCTTATCCGAGAGTCTGGCGTTGTAGGGGAGGTGTCCCCGCACGCGTGCGTATGTCAGAAGTGTTGGCAGTGTCCGCCGGCGCCGGTCCAGTGTCCACCGTTGTCTGAAAACTGCACTTTTCTGACCTCTGACCTCACTGGACGGTCCGCCACACTTTTCTTTACACCTCTCGGGCTTATCCGAGAGTGTGGCGTTGTAGGGGAGGTGTCCCCGCACGCGTGCGTATGTCAGAAGTGTCGGCAGTGTCCGCCGGCGCTGGTCCAGTGTCCACCGTTGTCTGAAAACTGCACTTTTCTGACCTCTGACCTCACTGGACGGTCCGCCACACTTTTCTTTACACCTCTCGGGCTTATCCGAGAGTGTGGCGTTGTAGGGGAGGTGTCCCCGCACGCGTGCGTATGTCAGAAGTGTCGGCAGTGTCCACCGGTGCCTGTCCAGTGTCCACTGTTGTCTGAAAACGGCACTTTTCTGACCTCTGACCTCACTGGACGGTCCGCCACACTTTTTTTTACACCTCTCGGGCTTATCCGAGAGTGTGGCGTTGTAGGGGAGGTGTCCCCGCATGCGTGCGTATGTCAGAAGTGTCGGCAGTGTCCGCCGGCGCCGGTCCAGTGTCCACCGTTGTCTGAAAACTGCACTTTTCTGACCTCTGACCTCACTGGACGGTCCGCCACACTTTTCTTTACACCTCTCGGGCTTATCCGAGAGTGTGGCGTTGTAGGGGAGGTGTCCCCGCACGCGTGCGTATGTCAGAAGTGTCGGCAGCGTCCACCGGTGCCTGTCCAGTGTCCACTGTTGTCTGAAAACGGCACTTTTCTGACCTCTGACCTCACTGGACGGTCCGCCACACTTTTTTTTACACCTCTCGGGCTTATCCGAGAGTGTGGCGTTGTAGGGGAGGTGTCCCCGCACGCGTGCGTATGTCAGAAGTGTCGGCAGTGTCCGCCGGCGCCGGTCCAGTGTCCACCGTTGTCTGAAAACTGCACTTTTCTGACCTCTGACCTCACTGGACGGTCCGCCACACTTTTCTTTACACCTCTCGGGCTTATCCGAGAGTGTGGCGTTGTAGGGGAGGTGTCCCCACACACGTGCGTATGTCAGAAGTGTCGGCAGTGTCCACCGGTGCCTGTCCAGTGTCCACTGTTGTCTGAAAACGGCACTTTTCTGACCTCTGACCTCACTGGACGGTCCGCCACACTTTTTTTTACACCTCTCGGGCTTATCCGAGAGTGTGGCGTTGTAGGGGAGGTGTCCCCGCACGCGTGCGTATGTCAGAAGTGTCGGCAGTGTCCGCCGGCGCCGGTCCAGTGTCCACCGTTGTCTGAAAACTGCACTTTTCTGACCTCTGACCTCACTGGACGGTCTGCCACACTTTTTTTTACATCTCTCGGGCTTATCCGAGAGTGTGGCGTTGTAGGGGAGGTGTCCCCGCACGCGTGCGTATGTCAGAAGTGTCGGCAGTGTCCGCCGGCGCCGGTCCAGTGTCCACCGTTGTCTGAAAACTGCACTTTTCTGACCTCTGACCTCACTGGACGGTCCGCCACACTTTTTTTTACATCTCTCGGGCTTATCCGAGAGTGTGGCGTTGTAGGGGAGGTGTCCCCGCACGCGTGCGTATGTCAGAAGTGTCGGCAGTGTCCGCCGGCGCCGGTCCAGTGTCCACCGTTGTCTGAAAACTGCACTTTTCTGACCTCTGACCTCACTGGACGGTCCGCCACACTTTTCTTTACACCTCTCGGGCTTATCCGAGAGTGTGGCGTTGTAGGGGAGGTGTCCCCGCACGCGTGCGTATGTCAGAAGTGTCGGCAGTGTCCACCGGTGCCTGTCCAGTGTCCACTGTTGTCTGAAAACGGCACTTTTCTGACCTCTGACCTCACTGGACGGTCCGCCACACTTTTTTTTACACCTCTCGGGCTTATCCGAGAGTGTGGCGTTGTAGGGGAGGTGTCCCCGCACGCGTGCGTATGTCAGAAGTGTCGGCAGTGTCCGCCGACGCCGGTCCAGTGTCCACCGTTGTCTGAAAACTGCACTTTTCTGACCTCTGACCTCACTGGACGGTCCGCCACACTTTTTTTTACACCTATCGGGCTTATCCGAGAGTTTGGCGTTGTAGGGGAGGTGTCCCCGCACGTGTGCGTATGTCAGAAGTGTCGGCAGTGTCCGCCGGCGCCGGTCCAGTGTCCACCGTTGTCTGAAAACTGCACTTTTCTGACCTCTGACCTCACTGGACGGTCCGCCACACTTTTCTTTACACCTCTCGGGCTTATCCGAGAGTGTGGCGTTGTAGGGGAGGTGTCCCCGCACGCGTGCGTATGGCAGAAGTGTCGGCAGTGTCCACCGGTGCCTGTCCAGTGTCCACTGTTGTCTGAAAACGGCACTTTTCTGACCTCTGACCTCACTGGACGGTCCGCCACACTTTTTTTTACACCTCTCGGGCTTATCCGAGAGTGTGGCGTTGTAGGGGAGGTGTCCCCGCACGCGTGCGTATGTCAGAAGTGTCGGCAGTGTCCGCCGGCGCCGGTCCAGTGTCCACCGTTGTCTGAAAACTGCACTTTTCTGACCTATGACCTCACTGGACGGTCCGCCACACTTTTTTTTACATCTCTCGGGCTTATCCGAGAGTGTGGCGTTGTAGGGGAGGTGTCCCCGCACGCGTGCGTATGTCAGAAGTGTCGGCAGTGTCCGCCGGCGCCGGTCCAGTGTCCACCGTTGTCTGAAAACTGCACTTTTCTGACCTCTGACCTCACTGGACGGTCCGCCACACTTTTCTTTACACCTCTCGGGCTTATCCGAGAGTCTGGCGTTGTAGGGGAGGTGTCCCCGCACGCGTGCGTATGTCAGAAGTGTCGGCAGTGTCCGCCGGCGCCGGTCCAGTGTCCACCGTTGTCTGAAAACTGCCTTTTCTGACCTCTGACCTCACTGGACGGTCCGCCACACTTTTTTTTACATCTCTCGGGCTTATCCGAGAGTGTGGCGTTGTAGGGGAGGTGTCCCCGCACGCGTGCGTATGTCAGAAGTGTCGGCAGTGTCCGCCGGCGCCGGTCCAGTGTCCACCGTTGTCTGAAAACTGCACTTTTCTGACCTCTGACCTCACTGGATGGTCCGCCACACTTTTTTTTACATCTCTCGGGCTTATCCGAGAGTGTGGCGTTGTAGGGGAGGTGTCCCCGCACGCGTGCGTATGTCAAAAGTGTCGGCAGTGTCCGCCGGCGCCGGTCCAGTGTCCACCGTAGTCTGAAAACTGCACTTTTCTGACCTCTGACCTCACTGGACGGTCCGCCACACTTTTTTTTACATCTCTCGGGCTTATCCGAGAGTGTGGCGTTGTAGGGGAGGTGTCCCCGCACGCGTGCGTATGTCAGAAGTGTCGGCAGTGTCCGCCGGCGCCGGTCCAGTGTCCACCGTTGTCTGAAAACTGCACTTTTCTGACCTCTGACCTCACTGGACGGTCCGCCACACTTTTCTTTACATCTCTCGGGCTTATCCAAGAGTGTGGCGTTGTAGGGGAGGTGTCCCCGCACGCGTGCGTATGTCAGAAGTGTCGGCAGTGTCCGCCGGCGCCGGTCCAGTGTCCACCGTTGTCTGAAAACTGCACTTTTCTGACCTCTGACCTCACTGGACGGTCCGCCACACTTTTCTTTACACCTCTCGGGCTTATCCGAGAGTGTGGCGTTGTAGGGGAGGTGTCCCCGCACGCGTGCGTATGTCAGAAGTGTCGGCAGTGTCCACCGGTGCCTGTCCAGTGTCCACTGTTGTCTGAAAACGGCACTTTTCTGACCTCTGACCTCACTGGACGGTCCGCCACACTTTTTTTTACACCTCTCGGGCTTATCCGAGAGTTTGGCGTTGTAGGGGAGGTGTCCCCGCACGTGTGCGTATGTCAGAAGTGTCGGCAGTGTCCGCCGGCGCCGGTCCAGTGTCCACCGTTGTCTGAAAACTGCACTTTTCTGACCTCTGACCTCACTGGACGGTCCGCCACACTTTTCTTTACACCTCTCGGGCTTATCCGAGAGTCTGGCGTTGTAGGGGAGGTGTCCCCGCACGCGTGCGTATGTCAGAAGTGTCGGCAGTGTCCGCCGGCGCCGGTCCAGTGTCCACCGTTGTCTGAAAACTGCACTTTTCTGACCTCTGACCTCACTGGACGGTCCGCCACACTTTTCTTTACACCTCTCGGGCTTATCCGAGAGTGTGGCGTTGTAGGGGAGGTGTCCCCGCACGCGTGCGTATGGCAGAAGTGTCGGCAGTGTCCACCGGTGCCTGTCCAGTGTCCACTGTTGTCTGAAAACGGCACTTTTCTGACCTCTGACCTCACTGGACGGTCCGCCACACTTTTTTTTACACCTCTCGGGCTTATCCGAGAGTGTGGCGTTGTAGGGGAGGTGTCCCCGCACGCGTGCGTATGTCAGAAGTGTCGGCAGTGTCCGCCGGCGCCGGTCCAGTGTCCACCGTTGTCTGAAAACTGCACTTTTCTGACCTATGACCTCACTGGACGGTCCGCCACACTTTTTTTTACATCTCTCGGGCTTATCCGAGAGTGTGGCGTTGTAGGGGAGGTGTCCCCGCACGCGTGCGTATGTCAGAAGTGTCGGCAGTGTCCGCCGGCGCCGGTCCAGTGTCCACCGTTGTCTGAAAACTGCACTTTTCTGACCTCTGACCTCACTGGACGGTCCGCCACACTTTTCTTTACACCTCTCGGGCTTATCCGAGAGTCTGGCGTTGTAGGGGAGGTGTCCCCGCACGCGTGCGTATGTCAGAAGTGTCGGCAGTGTCCGCCGGCGCCGGTCCAGTGTCCACCGTTGTCTGAAAACTGCCTTTTCTGACCTCTGACCTCACTGGACGGTCCGCCACACTTTTTTTTACATCTCTCGGGCTTATCCGAGAGTGTGGCGTTGTAGGGGAGGTGTCCCCGCACGCGTGCGTATGTCAGAAGTGTCGGCAGTGTCCGCCGGCGCCGGTCCAGTGTCCACCGTTGTCTGAAAACTGCACTTTTCTGACCTCTGACCTCACTGGACGGTCCGCCACACTTTTTTTTACATCTCTCGGGCTTATCCGAGAGTGTGGCGTTGTAGGGGAGGTGTCCCCGCACGCGTGCGTATGTCAAAAGTGTCGGCAGTGTCCGCCGGCGCCGGTCCAGTGTCCACCGTAGTCTGAAAACTGCACTTTTCTGACCTCTGACCTCACTGGACGGTCCGCCACACTTTTTTTTACATCTCTCGGGCTTATCCGAGAGTGTGGCGTTGTAGGGGAGGTGTCCCCGCACGCGTGCGTATGTCAGAAGTGTCGGCAGTGTCCGCCGGCGCCGGTCCAGTGTCCACCGTTGTCTGAAAACTGCACTTTTCTGACCTCTGACCTCACTGGACGGTCCGCCACACTTTTCTTTACATCTCTCGGGCTTATCCAAGAGTGTGGCGTTGTAGGGGAGGTGTCCCCGCACGCGTGCGTATGTCAGAAGTGTCGGCAGTGTCCGCCGGCGCCGGTCCAGTGTCCACCGTTGTCTGAAAACTGCACTTTTCTGACCTCTGACCTCACTGGACGGTCCGCCACACTTTTCTTTACACCTCTCGGGCTTATCCGAGAGTGTGGCGTTGTAGGGGAGGTGTCCCCGCACGCGTGCGTATGTCAGAAGTGTCGGCAGTGTCCACCGGTGCCTGTCCAGTGTCCACTGTTGTCTGAAAACGGCACTTTTCTGACCTCTGACCTCACTGGACGGTCCGCCACACTTTTTTTTACACCTCTCGGGCTTATCCGAGAGTGTGGCGTTGTAGGGGAGGTGTCCCCGCACGCGTGCGTATGTCAGAAGTGTCGGCAGTGTCCGCCGGCGCCGGTCCAGTGTCCACCGTTGTCTGAAAACTGCACTTTTCTGACCTCTGACCTCACTGGACGGTCCGCCACACTTTTCTTTACACCTCTCGGGCTTATCCGAGAGTGTGGCGTTGTAGGGGAGGTGTCCCCACACACGTGCGTATGTCAGAAGTGTCGGCAGTGTCCACCGGTGCCTGTCCAGTGTCCACCGTTGTCTGAAAACTGCACTTTTCTGACCTCTGACCTCACTGGACGGTCCGCCACACTTTTTTTTACATCTCTCGGGCTTATCCGAGAGTGTGGCGTTGTAGGGGAGGTGTCCCCGCACGCGTGCGTATGTCAGAAGTGTCGGCAGTGTCCGCCGGCGCCGGTCCAGTGTCCACCGTTGTCAGAAGTGTCGGCAGTGTCCGCCGGCGCCGGTCCAGTGTCCACCGTTGTCTGAAAACTGCACTTTTCTGACCTCTGACCTCACTGGACGGTCCGCCACACTTTTTTTTACATCTCTCGGGCTTATCCGAGAGTGTGGCGTTGTAGGGGAGGTGTCCCCGCACGCGTGCGTATGTCAGAAGTGTCGGCAGTGTCCGCCGGCGCCGGTCCAGTGTCCACCGTTGTCTGAAAACTGCACTTTTCTGACCTCTGACCTCACTGGACGGTCCGCCACACTTTTCCTTACACCTCTCGGGCTTATCCGAGAGTGTGGCGTTGTAGGGGAGGTGTCCCCGCACGCGTGCGTATGTCAGAAGTGTCGGCAGTGTCCGCCGGCGCCGGTCCAGTGTCCACCGTTGTCTGAAAACTGCACTTTTCTGACCTCTGACCTCACTGGACGGTCCGCCACACTTTTTTTTACATCTCTCGGGCTTATCCGAGAGTGTGGCGTTGTAGGGGAGGTGTCCCCGCACGCGTGCGTATGTCAGAAGTGTCAGCAGTGTCCGCCGGCGCCGGTCCAGTGTCCACCGTTGTCTGAAAACTGCACTTTTCTGACCTCTGACCTCACTGGACGGTCCGCCACACTTTTCTTTACATCTCTCGGGCTTATCCAAGAGTGTGGCGTTGTAGGGGAGGTGTCCCCGCACGCGTGAGTATGTCAGAAGTGTCGGCAGTGTCCGCCGGCGCCGGTCCAGTGTCCACCGTTGTCTGAAAACTGCACTTTTCTGACCTCTGACCTCACTGGACGGTCCGCCACACTTTTCTTTACACCTCTCGGGCTTATCCGAGAGTGTGGCGTTGTAGGGGAGGTGTCCCCGCACGCGTGCGTATGTCAGAAGTGTCGGCAGTGTCCACCGGTGCCTGTCCAGTGTCCACTGTTGTCTGAAAACGGCACTTTTCTGACCTCTGACCTCACTGGACGGTCCGCCACACTTTTTTTTACACCTCTCGGGCTTATCCGAGAGTGTGGCGTTGTAGGGGAGGTGTCCCCACACACGTGCGTATGTCAGAAGTGTCGGCAGTGTCCACCGGTGCCTGAAAACTGCACTTTTCTGACCTCTGACCTCACTGGACGGTCCGCCACACTTTTTTTTACATCTCTCTGGCTTATCCGAGAGTGTGGCGTTGTAGGGGAGGTGTCCCCGCACGCGTGCGTATGTCAGAAGTGTCGGCAGTGTCCGCCGGCGCCGGTCCAGTGTCCACCGTTGTCAGAAGTGTCGGCAGTGTCCGCCGGCGCCGGTCCAGTGTCCACCGTTGTCTGAAAACTGCACTTTTCTGACCTCTGACCTCACTGGACGGTCCGCCACACTTTTCTTTACACCTCTCGGGCTTATCCGAGAGTGTGGCGTTGTAGGGGAGGTGTCCCCGCACGCGTGCGTATGTCAGAAGTGTCGGCAGTGTCCACCGGTGCCTGTCCAGTGTCCACTGTTGTCTGAAAACGGCACTTTTCTGACCTCTGACCTCACTGGACGGTCCGCCACACTTTTTTTTACACCTCTCGGGCTTATCCGAGAGTGTGGCGTTGTAGGGGAGGTGTCCCCGCACGCGTGCGTATGTCAGAAGTGTCGGCAGTGTCCGCCGGCGCCGGTCCAGTGTCCACCGTTGTCTGAAAACTGCACTTTTCTGACCTCTGACCTCACTGGACGGTCCGCCACACTTTTTTTTACACCTCTCGGGCTTATCCGAGAGTTTGGCGTTGTAGGGGAGGTGTCCCCGCACGTGTGCGTATGTCAGAAGTGTCGGCAGTGTCCGCCGGCGCCGGTCCAGTGTCCACCGTTGTCAGAAGTGTCGGCAGTGTCCGCCGGCGCCGGTCCAGTGTCCACCGTTGTCTGAAAACTGCACTTTTCTGACCTCTGACCTCACTGGACGGTCCGCCACACTTTTCTTTACACCTCTCGGGCTTATCCGAGAGTGTGGCGTTGTAGGGGAGGTGTCCCCGCACGCGTGCGTATGTCAGAAGTGTCGGCAGTGTCCACCGGTGCCTGTCCAGTGTCCACTGTTGTCTGAAAACGGCACTTTTCTGACCTCTGACCTCACTGGACGGTCCGCCACACTTTTTTTTACACCTCTCGGGCTTATCCGAGAGTGTGGCGTTGTAGGGGAGGTGTCCCCGCACGCGTGCGTATGTCAGAAGTGTCGGCAGTGTCCGCCGGCGCCGGTCCAGTGTCCACCGTTGTCTGAAAACTGCACTTTTCTGACCTCTGACCTCACTGGACGGTCCGCCACACTTTTTTTTACACCTCTCGGGCTTATCCGAGAGTTTGGCGTTGTAGGGGAGGTGTCCCCGCACGCGTGCGTATGTCAGAAGTGTCGGCAGTGTCCGCCGGCGCCGGTCCAGTGTCCACCGTTGTCTGAAAACTGCACTTTTCTGACCTCTGACCTCACTGGACGGTCCGCCACACTTCTTTTTACACCTCTCGGGCTTATCCGAGAGTGTGGCGTTGTAGGGGAGGTGTCCCCGCACGCGTGCGTATGTCAGAAGTGTCGGCAGTGTCCGCCGGCGCCGGTCCAGTGTCCACCGTTGTCTGAAAACTGCACTTTTCTGACCTCTGACCTCACTGGACGGTCCGCCACACTTTTCTTTACACCTCTCGGGCTTATCCGAGAGTCTGGCGTTGTAGGGGAGGTGTCCCCGCACGCGTGCGTATGTCAGAAGTGTCGGCAGTGTCCGCCGGCGCCGGTCCAGTGTCCACCGTTGTCTGAAAACTGCACTTTTCTGACCTATGACCTCACTGGACGGTCCGCCACACTTTTCTTTACACCTCTCGGGCTTATCCGAGAGTGTGGCGTTGTAGGGGAGGTGTCCCCGCACGCGTGCGTATGTCAGAAGTGTCGGCAGTGTCCACCGGTGCCTGTCCAGTGTCCACTGTTGTCTGAAAACGGCACTTTTCTGACCTCTGACCTCACTGGACGGTCCGCCACACTTTTTTTTACACCTCTCGGGCTTATCCGAGAGTGTGGCGTTGTAGGGGAGGTGTCCCCGCACGCGTGCGTATGTCAGAAGTGTCGGCAGTGTCCGCCGGCGCCGGTCCAGTGTCCACCGTTGTCTGAAAACTGCACTTTTCTGACTTCTGACCTCACTGGACGGTCCGCCACACTTTTCTTTACACCTCTCGGGCTTATCCGAGAGTGTGGCGTTGTAGGGGAGGTGTCCCCGCACGCGTGCGTATGTCAGAAGTGTCGGCAGTGTCCACCGGTGCCTGTCCAGTGTCCACTGTTGTCTGAAAACGGCACTTTTCTGACCTCTGACCTCACTGGACGGTCCGCCACACTTTTTTTTACACCTCTCGGGCTTATCCGAGAGTTAGGCGTTGTAGGGGAGGTGTCCCCGCACGCGTGCGTATGTCAGAAGTGTCGGCAGTGTCCGCCGGCGCCGGTCCAGTGTCCACCGTTGTCTGAAAACTGCACTTTTCTGACCTCTGACCTCACTGGACAGTCCGCCACACTTTTTTTTACATCTCTCGGGCTTATCCGAGAGTGTGGCGTTGTAGGGGAGGTGTCCCCGCACGCGTGCGTATGTCAGAAGTGTCGGCAGTGTCCGCCGGCGCCGGTCCAGTGTCCACCGTTGTCTGAAAACTGCACTTTTCTGACCTCTGACCTCACTGGACGGTCCGCCACACTTTTCTTTACATCTCTCGGGCTTATCCAAGAGTGTGGCGTTGTAGGGGAGGTGTCCCCGCACGCGCGCGTATGTCAGAAGTGTCGGCAGTGTCCGCCGGCGCCGGTCCAGTGTCCACCGTTGTCTGAAAACTGCACTTTTCTGACCTCTGACCTCACTGGACGGTCCGCCACACTTTTCTTTACACCTCTCGGGCTTATCCGAGAGTGTGGCGTTGTAGGGGAGGTGTCCCCGCACGCGTGCGTATGTCAGAAGTGTCGGCAGTGTCCACCGGTGCCTGTCCAGTGTCCACTGTTGTCTGAAAACGGCACTTTTCTGACCTCTGACCTCACTGGACGGTCCGCCACACTTTTTTTTACACCTCTCGGGCTTATCCGAGAGTGTGGCGTTGTAGGGGAGGTGTCCCCGCACGCGTGCGTATGTCAGAAGTGTCGGCAGTGTCCGCCGGCGCCGGTCCAGTGTCCACCGTTGTCTGAAAACTGCACTTTTCTGACCTCTGACCTCACTGGACGGTCCGCCACACTTTTCTTTACACCTCTCGGGCTTATCCGAGAGTGTGGCGTTGTAGGGGAGGTGTCCCCACACACGTGCGTATGTCAGAAGTGTCGGCAGTGTCCACCGGTGCCTGTCCAGTGTCCACCGTTGTCTGAAAACTGCACTTTTCTGACCTCTGACCTCACTGGACGGTCCGCCACACTTTTTTTTACATCTCTCGGGCTTATCCGAGAGTGTGGCGTTGTAGGGGAGGTGTCCCCGCACGCGTGCGTATGTCAGAAGTGTCGGCAGTGTCCGCCGGCGCCGGTCCAGTGTCCACCGTTGTCAGAAGTGTCGGCAGTGTCCGCCGGCGCCGGTCCAGTGTCCACCGTTGTCTGAAAACTGCACTTTTCTGACCTCTGACCTCACTGGACGGTCCGCCACACTTTTTTTTACATCTCTCGGGCTTATCCGAGAGTGTGGCGTTGTAGGGGAGGTGTCCCCGCACGCGTGCGTATGTCAGAAGTGTCGGCAGTGTCCGCCGGCGCCGGTCCAGTGTCCACCGTTGTCTGAAAACTGCACCTTTCTGACCTATGACCTCACTGGACGGTCCGCCACACTTTTTTTTACATCTCTCGGGCTTATCCGAGAGTGTGGCGTTGTAGGGGAGGTGTCCCCGCACGCGTGCGTATGTCAGAAGTGTCGGCAGTGTCCGCCGGCGCCGGTCCAGTGTCCACCGTTGTCTGAAAACTGCACTTTTCTGACCTCTGACCTCACTGGACGGTCCGCCACACTTTTCTTTACACCTCTCGGGCTTATCCGAGAGTCTGGCGTTGTAGGGGAGGTGTCCCCGCACGCGTGCGTATGTCAGAAGTGTTGGCAGTGTCCGCCGGCGCCGGTCCAGTGTCCACCGTTGTCTGAAAACTGCACTTTTCTGACCTCTGACCTCACTGGACGGTCCGCCACACTTTTCTTTACACCTCTCGGGCTTATCCGAGAGTGTGGCGTTGTAGGGGAGGTGTCCCCGCACGCGTGCGTATGTCAGAAGTGTCGGCAGTGTCCGCCGGCGCTGGTCCAGTGTCCACCGTTGTCTGAAAACTGCACTTTTCTGACCTCTGACCTCACTGGACGGTCCGCCACACTTTTCTTTACACCTCTCGGGCTTATCCGAGAGTGTGGCGTTGTAGGGGAGGTGTCCCCGCACGCGTGCGTATGTCAGAAGTGTCGGCAGTGTCCACCGGTGCCTGTCCAGTGTCCACTGTTGTCTGAAAACGGCACTTTTCTGACCTCTGACCTCACTGGACGGTCCGCCACACTTTTTTTTACACCTCTCGGGCTTATCCGAGAGTGTGGCGTTGTAGGGGAGGTGTCCCCGCATGCGTGCGTATGTCAGAAGTGTCGGCAGTGTCCGCCGGCGCCGGTCCAGTGTCCACCGTTGTCTGAAAACTGCACTTTTCTGACCTCTGACCTCACTGGACGGTCCGCCACACTTTTCTTTACACCTCTCGGGCTTATCCGAGAGTGTGGCGTTGTAGGGGAGGTGTCCCCGCACGCGTGCGTATGTCAGAAGTGTCGGCAGCGTCCACCGGTGCCTGTCCAGTGTCCACTGTTGTCTGAAAACGGCACTTTTCTGACCTCTGACCTCACTGGACGGTCCGCCACACTTTTTTTTACACCTCTCGGGCTTATCCGAGAGTGTGGCGTTGTAGGGGAGGTGTCCCCGCACGCGTGCGTATGTCAGAAGTGTCGGCAGTGTCCGCCGGCGCCGGTCCAGTGTCCACCGTTGTCTGAAAACTGCACTTTTCTGACCTCTGACCTCACTGGACGGTCCGCCACACTTTTCTTTACACCTCTCGGGCTTATCCGAGAGTGTGGCGTTGTAGGGGAGGTGTCCCCACACACGTGCGTATGTCAGAAGTGTCGGCAGTGTCCACCGGTGCCTGTCCAGTGTCCACTGTTGTCTGAAAACGGCACTTTTCTGACCTCTGACCTCACTGGACGGTCCGCCACACTTTTTTTTACACCTCTCGGGCTTATCCGAGAGTGTGGCGTTGTAGGGGAGGTGTCCCCGCACGCGTGCGTATGTCAGAAGTGTCGGCAGTGTCCGCCGGCGCCGGTCCAGTGTCCACCGTTGTCTGAAAACTGCACTTTTCTGACCTCTGACCTCACTGGACGGTCTGCCACACTTTTTTTTACATCTCTCGGGCTTATCCGAGAGTGTGGCGTTGTAGGGGAGGTGTCCCCGCACGCGTGCGTATGTCAGAAGTGTCGGCAGTGTCCGCCGGCGCCGGTCCAGTGTCCACCGTTGTCTGAAAACTGCACTTTTCTGACCTCTGACCTCACTGGACGGTCCGCCACACTTTTTTTTACATCTCTCGGGCTTATCCGAGAGTGTGGCGTTGTAGGGGAGGTGTCCCCGCACGCGTGCGTATGTCAGAAGTGTCGGCAGTGTCCGCCGGCGCCGGTCCAGTGTCCACCGTTGTCTGAAAACTGCACTTTTCTGACCTCTGACCTCACTGGACGGTCCGCCACACTTTTCTTTACACCTCTCGGGCTTATCCGAGAGTGTGGCGTTGTAGGGGAGGTGTCCCCGCACGCGTGCGTATGTCAGAAGTGTCGGCAGTGTCCACCGGTGCCTGTCCAGTGTCCACTGTTGTCTGAAAACGGCACTTTTCTGACCTCTGACCTCACTGGACGGTCCGCCACACTTTTTTTTACACCTCTCGGGCTTATCCGAGAGTGTGGCGTTGTAGGGGAGGTGTCCCCGCACGCGTGCGTATGTCAGAAGTGTCGGCAGTGTCCGCCGGCGCCGGTCCAGTGTCCACCGTTGTCTGAAAACTGCACTTTTCTGACCTCTGACCTCACTGGACGGTCCGCCACACTTTTTTTTACACCTCTCGGGCTTATCCGATAGTGTGGCGTTGTAGGGGAGGTGTCCCCGCACGCGTGCATATGTCAGAAGTGTCGGCAGTGTCCGCCGGCGCCGGTCCAGTGTCCACCGTTGTCTGAAAACTGCACTTTTCTGACCTCTGACCTCACTGGACGGTCCGCCACACTTTTTTTTACACCTCTCGGGCTTATCCGAGAGTGTGGCGTTGTAGGGGAGGTGTCCCCGCACGCGTGCGTATGTCAGAAGTGTCGGCAGTGTCCGCCGGCGCCGGTCCAGTGTCCACCGTTGTCTGAAAACTGCACTTTTCTGACCTCTGACCTCACTGGACGGTCCGCCACACTTTTTTTTACATCTCTCGGGCTTATCCGAGAGTGTGGCGTTGTAGGGGAGGTGTCCCCGCACGCGTGCGTATGTCAGAAGTGTCGGCAGTGTCCGCCGGCGCCGGTCCAGTGTCCACCGTTGTCTGAAAACTGCACTTTTCTGACCTCTGACCTCACTGGACGGTCCGCCACACTTTTCTTTACACCTCTCGGGCTTATCCGAGAGTGTGGCGTTGTAGGGGAGGTGTCCCCACACGCGTGCGTATGTCAGAAGTGTCGGCAGTGTCCGCCGGCGCCGGTCCAGTGTCCACCGTTGTCTGAAAACTGCACTTTTCTGACCTCTGACCTCACTGGACGGTCCGCCACACTTTTCTTTACACCTCTCGGGCTTATCCGAGAGTCTGGGGTTGTAGGGGAGGTGTCCCCGCATGCGTGCGTATGTCAGAAGTGTCGGCAGTGTCCGCCGGCGCCGGTCCAGTGTCCACCGTTGTCTGAAAACTGCACTTTTCTGACCTCTGAACTCACTGGACGGTCCGCCACACTTTTTTTTACACCTCTCGGGCTTATCCGAGAGTGTGGCGTTGTAGGGGAGGTGTCCCCGCACGCGTGCGTATGTCAGAAGTGTCGGCAGTGTCCGCCGGCGCCGGTCCAGTGTCCACCGTTGTCTGAAAACTGCACTTTTCTGACCTCTGACCTCACTGGACGGTCCGCCACACTTTTTTTTACATCTCTCGGGCTTATCCGAGAGTGTGGCGTTGTAGGGGAGGTGTCCCCGCACGCGTGCGTATGTCAGAAGTGTCGGCAGTGTCCGCCGGCGCCGGTCCAGTGTCCACCGTTGTCTGAAAACTGCACTTTTCTGACCTCTGACCTCGCTGGACGGTCCGCCACACTTTTCTTTACACCTCTCGGGCTTATCCGAGAGTGTGGCGTTGTAGGGGAGGTGTCCCCGCACGCGTGCGTATGTCAGAAGTGTCGGCAGTGTCCACCGGTGCCTGTCCAGTGTCCACTGTTGTCTGAAAACGGCACTTTTCTGACCTCTGACCTCACTGGACGGTCCGCCACACTTTTTTTTACACCTCTCGGGCTTATCCGAGAGTGTGGCGTTGTAGGGGAGGTGTTCCGCACGCGTGCGTATGTCAGAAGTGTCGGCAGTGTCCGCCGGCGCCGGTCCAGTGTCCACCGTTGTCTGAAAACTGCACTTTTCTGACCTCTGACCTCACTGGACGGTCCGCCACACTTTTCTTTACACCTCTCGGGCTTATCCGAGAGTCTGGCGTTGTAGGGGAGGTGTCCCCGCACGCGTGCGTATGTCAGAAGTGTCGGCAGTGTCCACCGGTGCCTGTCCAGTGTCCACTGTTGTCTGAAAACGGCACTTTTCTGACCTCTGACCTCACTGGACGGTCCGCCACACTTTTTTTTACACCTCTCGGGCTTATCCGAGAGTGTGGCGTTGTAGGAGAGGTGTCCCCGCACGCGTGCGTATGTCAGAAGTGTCGGCAGTGTCCGCCGGCGCCGGTCCAGTGTCCACCGTTGTCTGAAAACTGCACTTTTCTGACCTCTGACCTCACTGGACGGTCCGCCACACTTTTTTTTACATCTCTCGGGCTTATCCGAGAGTGTGGCGTTGTAGGGGAGGTGTCCCCGCACGCGTGCGTATGTCAGAAGTGTCGGCAGTGTCCGCCGGCGCCGGTCCAGTGTCCACCGTTGTCTGAAAACTGCACTTTTCTGACCTCTGACCTCACTGGACGGTCCGCCACACTTTTCTTTACACCTCTCGGGCTTATCCGAGAGTGTGGCGTTGTAGGGGAGGTGTCCCCGCACGCGTGCGTGTATCAGAAGTGTCGGCAGTGTCCACCGGTGCCTGTCCAGTGTCCACTGTTGTCTGAAAACGGCACTTTTCTGACCTCTGACCTCACTGGACGGTCCGCCACACTTTTTTTTACACCTCTCGGGCTTATCCGAGAGTGTGGCGTTGTAGGGGAGGTGTTCCGCACGCGTGCGTATGTCAGAAGTGTCGGCAGTGTCCGCCGGCGCCGGTCCAGTGTCCACCGTTGTCTGAAAACTGCACTTTTCTGACCTCTGACCTCACTGGACGGTCCGCCACACTTTTCTTTACACCTCTCGGGCTTATCCGAGAGTCTGGCGTTGTAGGGGAGGTGTCCCCGCACGCGTGCGTATGTCAGAAGTGTCGGCAGTGTCCACCGGTGCCTGTCCAGTGTCCACTGTTGTCTGAAAACGGCACTTTTCTGACCTCTGACCTCACTGGACGGTCCGCCACACTTTTTTTTACACCTCTCGGGCTTATCCGAGAGTGTGGCGTTGTAGGGGAGGTGTCCCCGCACGCGTGCGTATGTCAGAAGTGTCGGCAGTGTCCGCCGGCGCCGGTCCAGTGTCCACCGTTGTCTGAAAACTGCACTTTTCTGACCTCTGACCTCACTGGACGGTCCGCCACACTTTTTTTTACACCTCTCGGGCTTATCCGAGAGTGTGGCGTTGTAGGGGAGGTGTCCCCGCACGCGTGCGTATGTCAGAAGTGTCGGCAGTGTCCGCCGGCGCCGGTCCAGTGTCCACCGTTGTCTGAAAACTGCACTTTTCTGACCTCTGACCTCACTGGACGGTCCGCCACACTTTTTTTTACACCTCTCGGGCTTATCCGAGAGTGTGGCGTTGTAGGGGAGGTGTCCCCGCACGCGTGCGTATGTCAGAAGTGTCGGCAGTGTCCGCCGGCGCCGGTCCAATGTCCACCGTTGTCTGAAAACTGCACTTTTCTGACCTCTGACCTCACTGGACGGTCCGCCACACTTTTTTTTACACCTCTCGGGCTTATCCGAGAGTGTGGCGTTGTAGGGGAGGTGTCCCCGCACGCGTGCGTATGTCAGAAGTGTCGGCAGTGTCCACCGGTGCCTGTCCAGTGTCCACTGTTGTCTGAAAACGGCACTTTTCTGACCTCTGACCTCACTGGACGGTCCGCCACACTTTTTTTTACACCTCTTGGGCTTATCCGAGAGTGTGGCGTTGTAGGGGAGGTGTCCCCGCACGCGTGCGTATGTCAGAAGTGTCGGCAGTGTCCGCCGGCGCCGGTCCAGTGTCCACCGTTGTCTGAAAACTGCACTTTTCTGACCTCTGACCTCACTGGACGGTCCGCCACACTTTTTTTTACACCTCTCGGGCTTATCCGAGAGTGTGGCGTTGTAGGGGAGGTGTCCCCGCACGCGTGCGTATGTCAGAAGTGTCGGCAGTGTCCGCCGGCGCTGGTCCAGTGTCCACCGTTGTCTGAAAACTGCACTTTTCTGACCTCTGACCTCACTGGACGGTCCGCCACACTTTTCTTTACACCTCTCGGGCTTATCCGAGAGTGTGGCGTTGTAGGGGAGGTGTCCCCGCACGCGTGCGTATGTCAGAAGTGTCGGCAGTGTCCACCGGTGCCTGTCCAGTGTCCACTGTTGTCTGAAAACGGCACTTTTCTGACCTCTGACCTCACTGGACGGTCCGCCACACTTTTTTTTACACCTCTCGGGCTTATCCGAGAGTGTGGCGTTGTAGGGGAGGTGTCCCCGCACGCGTGCGTATGTCAGAAGTGTCGGCAGTGTCCGCCGGCGCCGGTCCAGTGTCCACCGTTGTCTGAAAACTGCACTTTTCTGACCTCTGACCTCACTGGACGGTCCGCCACACTTTTTTTTACACCTCTCGGGCTTATCCGAGAGTGTGGCGTTGTAGGGGAGGTGTCCCCGCACGCGTGCGTATGTCAGAAGTGTCGGCAGTGTCCGCCGGCGCCGGTCCAGTGTCCACCGTTGTCTGAAAACTGCACTTTTCTGACCTCTGACCTCACTGGACGGTCCGCCACACTTTTTTTTACACCTCTCGGGCTTATCCGAGAGTGTGGCGTTGTAGGGGAGGTGTCCCCGCACGCGTGCGTATGTCAGAAGTGTCGGCAGTGTCCGCCGGCGCCGGTCCAGTGTCCACCGTTGTCTGAAAACTGCACTTTTCTGACCTCTGACCTCACTGGACGGTCCGCCACACTTTTTTTTACACCTCTCGGGCTTATCCGAGAGTGTGGCGTTGTAGGGGAGGTGTCCCCGCACGCGTGCGTATGTCAGAAGTGTCGGCAGTGTCCGCCGGCGCCGGTCCAGTGTCCACCGTTGTCTGAAAACTGCACTTTTCTGACCTCTGACCTCACTGGACGGTCCGCCACACTTTTTTTTACATCTCTCGGGCTTATCCGAGAGTGTGGCGTTGTAGGGGAGGTGTCCCCGCACGCGTGCGTATGTCAGATGTGTCGGCAGTGTCCGCCGGCGCCGGTCCAGTGTCCACCGTAGTCTGAAAACTGCACTTTTCTGACCTCTGACCTCACTGGACGGTCCGCCACACTTTTCTTTACACCTCTCGGGCTTATCCGAGAGTCTGGCGTTGTAGGGGAGGTGTCCCCGCACGCGTGCGTATGTCAGAAGTGTCGGCAGTGTCCGCCGGCGCCGGTCCAGTGTCCACCGTTGTCTGAAAACTGCACTTTTCTGACCTCTGACCTCACTGGACGGTCCGCCACACTTTTTTTTACATCTCTCGGGCTTATCCGAGAGTGTGGCGTTGTAGGGGAGGTGTCCCCGCACGCGTGCGTATGTCAGAAGTGTCGGCAGTGTCCGCCGGCGCCGGTCCAGTGTCCACCGTTGTCTGAAAACTGCACTTTTCTGACCTCTGACCTCACTGGACGGTCCGCCACACTTTTTTTTACATCTCTCGGGCTTATCCGAGAGTGTGGCGTTGTAGGGGAGGTGTCCCCGCACGCGTGCGTATGTCAGAAGTGTCGGCAGTGTCCGCCGGCGCCGGTCCAGTGTTCACCGTAGTCTGAAAACTGCACTTTTCTGACCTCTGACCTCACTGGACGGTCCGCCACACTTTTTTTTACATCTCTCGGGCTTATCCGAGAGTGTGGCGTTGTAGGGGAGGTGTCCCCGCACGCGTGCGTATGTCAGAAGTGTCGGCAGTGTCCGCCGGCGCCGGTCCAGTGTCCACCGTTGTCTGAAAACTGCACTTTTCTGACCTCTGACCTCACTGGACGGTCCGCCACTCTTTTCTTTACACCTCTCGGGCTTATCCGAGAGTCTGGCGTTGTAGGGGAGGTGTCCCCGCACGCGTGCGTATGTCAGAAGTGTCGGCAGTGTCCGCCGGCGCCGGTCCAGTGTCCACCGTTGTCTGAAAACTGCACTTTTTTGACCTCTGACCTCACTGGACGGTCCGCCACACTTTTCTTTACACCTCTCGGGCTTATCCGAGAGTGTGGCGTTGTAGGGGAGGTGTCCCCGCACGCGTGCGTATGTCAGAAGTGTCGGCAGTGTCCACCGGTGCCTGTCCAGTGTCCACTGTTGTCTGAAAACGGCACTTTTCTGACCTCTGACCTCACTGGACGGTCCGCCACACTTTTTTTTACACCTCTCGGGCTTATCCGAGAGTGTGGCGTTGTAGGGGAGGTGTCCCCGCACGCGTGCGTATGTCAGAAGTGTCGGCAGTGTCCGCCGGCGCCGGTCCAGTGTCCACCGTTGTCTGAAAACTGCACTTTTCTGACCTCTGACCTCACTGGACGGTCCGCCACACTTTTCTTTACACCTCTCGGGCTTATCCGAGAGTGTGGCGTTGTAGGGGAGGTGTCCCCGCACGCGTGCGTATGTCAGAAGTGTCGGCAGTGTCCACCGGTGCCTGTCCAGTGTCCACTGTTGTCTGAAAACGGCACTTTTCTGACCTCTGACCTCACTGGACGGTCCGCCACACTTTTTTTTACACCTCTCGGGCTTATCCGAGAGTTAGGCGTTGTAGGGGAGGTGTCCCCGCACGCGTGCGTATGTCAGAAGTGTCGGCAGTGTCCGCCGGCGCCGGTCCAGTGTCCACCGTTGTCTGAAAACTGCACTTTTCTGACCTCTGACCTCACTGGACGGTCCGCCACACTTTTTTTTACATCTCTCGGGCTTATCCGAGAGTGTGGCGTTGTAGGGGAGGTGTCCCCGCACGCGTGCGTATGTCAGAAGTGTCAGCAGTGTCCGCCGGCGCCGGTCCAGTGTCCACCGTTGTCTGAAAACTGCACTTTTCTGACCTCTGACCTCACTGGACGGTCCGCCACACTTTTCTTTACATCTCTCGGGCTTATCCAAGAGTGTGGCGTTGTAGGGGAGGTGTCCCCGCACGCGTGCGTATGTCAGAAGTGTCGGCAGTGTCCGCCGGCGCCGGTCCAGTGTTCACCGTAGTCTGAAAACTGCACTTTTCTGACCTCTGACCTCACTGGACGGTCCGCCACACTTTTTTTTACATCTCTCGGGCTTATCCGAGAGTGTGGCGTTGTAGGGGAGGTGTCCCCGCACGCGTGCGTATGTCAGAAGTGTCGGCAGTGTCCGCCGGCGCCGGTCCAGTGTCCACCGTTGTCTGAAAACTGCACTTTTCTGACCTCTGACCTCACTGGACGGTCCGCCACTCTTTTCTTTACACCTCTCGGGCTTATCCGAGAGTCTGGCGTTGTAGGGGAGGTGTCCCCGCACGCGTGCGTATGTCAGAAGTGTCGGCAGTGTCCGCCGGCGCCGGTCCAGTGTCCACCGTTGTCTGAAAACTGCACTTTTCTGACCTCTGACCTCACTGGACGGTCCGCCACACTTTTCTTTACACCTCTCGGGCTTATCCGAGAGTGTGGCGTTGTAGGGGAGGTGTCCCCGCACGCGTGCGTATGTCAGAAGTGTCGGCAGTGTCCACCGGTGCCTGTCCAGTGTCCACTGTTGTCTGAAAACGGCACTTTTCTGACCTCTGACCTCACTGGACGGTCCGCCACACTTTTTTTTACACCTCTCGGGCTTATCCGAGAGTGTGGCGTTGTAGGGGAGGTGTCCCCGCACGCGTGCGTATGTCAGAAGTGTCGGCAATGTCCGCCGGCGCCGGTCCAGTGTCCACCGTTGTCTGAAAACTGCACTTTTCTGACCTCTGACCTCACTGGACGGTCCGCCACACTTTTCTTTACACCTCTCGGGCTTATCCGAGAGTGTGGCGTTGTAGGGGAGGTGTCCCCGCACGCGTGCGTATGTCAGAAGTGTCGGCAGTGTCCACCGGTGCCTGTCCAGTGTCCACTGTTGTCTGAAAACGGCACTTTTCTGACCTCTGACCTCACTGGACGGTCCGCCACACTTTTTTTTACACCTCTCGGGCTTATCCGAGAGTTAGGCGTTGTAGGGGAGGTGTCCCCGCACGCGTGCGTATGTCAGAAGTGTCGGCAGTGTCCGCCGGCGCCGGTCCAGTGTCCACCGTTGTCTGAAAACTGCACTTTTCTGACCTCTGACCTCACTGGACGGTCCGCCACACTTTTTTTTACATCTCTCGGGCTTATCCGAGAGTGTGGCGTTGTAGGGGAGGTGTCCCCGCACGCGTGCGTATGTCAGAAGTGTCAGCAGTGTCCGCCGGCGCCGGTCCAGTGTCCACCGTTGTCTGAAAACTGCACTTTTCTGACCTCTGACCTCACTGGACGGTCCGCCACACTTTTCTTTACATCTCTCGGGCTTATCCAAGAGTGTGGCGTTGTAGGGGAGGTGTCCCCGCACGCGTGCGTATGTCAGAAGTGTCGGCAGTGTCCGCCGGCGCCGGTCCAGTGTCCACCGTTGTCTGAAAACTGCACTTTTCTGACCTCTGACCTCACTGGACGGTCCGCCACACTTTTCTTTACATCTCTCGGGCTTATCCGAGAGTGTGGCGTTGTAGGGGAGGTGTCCCCGCACGCGTGCGTATGTCAGAAGTGTCGGCAGTGTCCGCCGGCGCCGGTCCAGTGTCCACCGTTGTCTGAAAACTGCACTTTTCTGACCTCTGACCTCACTGGACGGTCCGCCACACTTTTCTTTACACCTCTCGGGCTTATCCGAGAGTGTGGCGTTGTAGGGGAGGTGTCCCCACACACGTGCGTATGTCAGAAGTGTCGGCAGTGTCCACCGGTGCCTGTCCAGTGTCCACTGTTGTCTGAAAACGGCACTTTTCTGACCTCTGACCTCACTGGACGGTTGCCACACTTTTTTTTACACCTCTCGGGCTTATCCGAGAGTGTGGCGTTGTAGGGGAGGTGTCCCCGCACGCGTGCGTATGTCAGAAGTGTCGGCAGTGTCCGCCGGCGCCGGTCCAGTGTCCACCGTTGTCTGAAAACTGCACTTTTCTGACCTCTGACCTCACTGGACGGTCCGCCACACTTTTTTTTACATCTCTCGGGCTTATCCGAGAGTGTGGCGTTGTAGGGGAGGTGTCCCCGCACGCGTGCGTATGTCAGAAGTGTCGGCAGTGTCCGCCGGTGCCGGTCCAGTGTCCACCGTTGTCTGAAAACTGCACTTTTCTGACCTCTGACCTCACTGGACGGTCCGCCACACTTTTTTTTACATCTCTCGGGCTTATCCGAGAGTGTGGCGTTGTAGGGGAGGTGTCCCCGCACGCGTGCGTATGTCAGAAGTGTCGGCAGTGTCCGCCGGCGCCGGTCCAGTGTCCACCGTTGTCTGAAAACTGCACTTTTCTGACCTCTGACCTCACTGGACGGTCCGCCACACTTTTCTTTACACCTCTCGGGCTTATCCGAGAGTGTGGCGTTGTAGGGGAGGTGTCCCCGCACGCGTGCGTATGTCAGAAGTGTCGGCAGTGTCCACCGGTGCCTGTCCAGTGTCCACTGTTGTCTGAAAACGGCACTTTTCTGACCTCTGACCTCACTGGACGGTCCGCCACACTTTTTTTTACACCTCTCGGGCTTATCCGAGAGTGTGGCGTTGTAGGGGAGGTGTCCCCGCACGCGTGCGTATGTCAGAAGTGTCGGCAGTGTCCGCCGGCGCCGGTCCAGTGTCCACCGTTGTCTGAAAACTGCACTTTTCTGACCTCTGACCTCACTGGACGGTCCGCCACACTTTTTTTTACACCTCTCGGGCTTATCCGAGAGTGTGGCGTTGTAGGGGAGGTGTCCCCGCACGCGTGCATATGTCAGAAGTGTCGGCAGTGTCCGCCGGCGCCGGTCCAGTGTCCACCGTTGTCTGAAAACTGCACTTTTCTGACCTCTGACCTCACTGGACGGTCCGCCACACTTTTTTTTACACCTCTCTGGCTTATCCGAGAGTGTGGCGTTGTAGGGGAGGTGTCCCCGCACGCGTGCGTATGTCAGAAGTGTCGGCAGTGTCCGCCGGCGCCGGTCCAGTGTCCACCGTTGTCTGAAAACTGCACTTTTCTGACCTCTGACCTCACTGGACGGTCCGCCACACTTTTTTTTACATCTCTCGGGCTTATCCGAGAGTGTGGCGTTGTAGGGGAGGTGTCCCCGCACGCGTGCGTATGTCAGAAGTGTCGGCAGTGTCCGCCGGCGCCGGTCCAGTGTCCACCGTTGTCTGAAAACTGCACTTTTCTGACCTCTGACCTCACTGGACGGTCCGCCACACTTTTCTTTACACCTCTCGGGCTTATCCGAGAGTGTGGCGTTGTAGGGGAGGTGTCCCCACACGCGTGCGTATGTCAGAAGTGTCGGCAGTGTCCGCCGGCGCCGGTCCAGTGTCCACCGTTGTCTGAAAACTGCACTTTTCTGACCTCTGACCTCACTGGACGGTCCGCCACACTTTTCTTTACACCTCTCGGGCTTATCCGAGAGTCTGGGGTTGTAGGGGAGGTGTCCCCGCATGCGTGCGTATGTCAGAAGTGTCGGCAGTGTCCGCCGGCGCCGGTCCAGTGTCCACCGTTGTCTGAAAACTGCACTTTTCTGACCTCTGAACTCACTGGACGGTCCGCCACACTTTTTTTTACACCTCTCGGGCTTATCCGAGAGTGTGGCGTTGTAGGGGAGGTGTCCCCACACGCGTGCGTATGTCAGAAGTGTCGGCAGTGTCCGCCGGCGCCGGTCCAGTGTCCACCGTTGTCTGAAAACTGCACTTTTCTGACCTCTGACCTCACTGGACGGTCCGCCACACTTTTCTTTACACCTCTCGGGCTTATCCGAGAGTCTGGGGTTGTAGGGGAGGTGTCCCCGCATGCGTGCGTATGTCAGAAGTGTCGGCAGTGTCCGCCGGCGCCGGTCCAGTGTCCACCGTTGTCTGAAAACTGCACTTTTCTGACCTCTGAACTCACTGGACGGTCCGCCACACTTTTTTTTACACCTCTCGGGCTTATCCGAGAGTGTGGCGTTGTAGGGGAGGTGTCCCCGCACGCGTGCGTATGTCAGAAGTGTCGGCAGTGTCCGCCGGCGCCGGTCCAGTGTCCACCGTTGTCTGAAAACTGCACTTTTCTGACCTCTGACCTCACTGGACGGTCCGCCACACTTTTTTTTACATCTCTCGGGCTTATCCGAGAGTGTGGCGTTGTAGGGGAGGTGTCCCCGCACGCGTGCGTATGTCAGAAGTGTCGGCAGTGTCCGCCGGCGCCGGTCCAGTGTCCACCGTTGTCTGAAAACTGCACTTTTCTGACCTCTGACCTCACTGGACGGTCCGCCACACTTTTCTTTACACCTCTCGGGCTTATCCGAGAGTGTGGCGTTGTAGGGGAGGTGTCCCCGCACGCGTGCGTATGTCAGAAGTGTCGGCAGTGTCCACCGGTGCCTGTCCAGTGTCCACTGTTGTCTGAAAACGGCACTTTTCTGACCTCTGACCTCACTGGACGGTCCGCCACACTTTTTTTTACACCTCTCGGGCTTATCCGAGAGTGTGGCGTTGTAGGGGAGGTGTTCCGCACGCGTGCGTATGTCAGAAGTGTCGGCAGTGTCCGCCGGCGCCGGTCCAGTGTCCACCGTTGTCTGAAAACTGCACTTTTCTGACCTCTGACCTCACTGGACGGTCCGCCACACTTTTCTTTACACCTCTCGGGCTTATCCGAGAGTCTGGCGTTGTAGGGGAGGTGTCCCCGCACGCGTGCGTATGTCAGAAGTGTCGGCAGTGTCCACCGGTGCCTGTCCAGTGTCCACTGTTGTCTGAAAACGGCACTTTTCTGACCTCTGACCTCACTGGACGGTCCGCCACACTTTTTTTTACACCTCTCGGGCTTATCCGAGAGTGTGGCGTTGTAGGGGAGGTGTCCCCGCACGCGTGCGTATGTCAGAAGTGTCGGCAGTGTCCGCCGGCGCCGGTCCAGTGTCCACCGTTGTCTGAAAACTGCACTTTTCTGACCTCTGACCTCACTGGACGGTCCGCCACACTTTTTTTTACATCTCTCGGGCTTATCCGAGAGTGTGGCGTTGTAGGGGAGGTGTCCCCGCACGCGTGCGTATGTCAGAAGTGTCGGCAGTGTCCGCCGGCGCCGGTCCAGTGTCCACCGTTGTCTGAAAACTGCACTTTTCTGACCTCTGACCTCACTGGACGGTCCGCCACACTTTTCTTTACACCTCTCGGGCTTATCCGAGAGTGTGGCGTTGTAGGGGAGGTGTCCCCGCACGCGTGCGTATATCAGAAGTGTCGGCAGTGTCCACCGGTGCCTGTCCAGTGTCCACTGTTGTCTGAAAACGGCACTTTTCTGACCTCTGACCTCACTGGACGGTCCGCCACACTTTTTTTTACACCTCTCGGGCTTATCCGAGAGTGTGGCGTTGTAGGGGAGGTGTTCCGCACGCGTGCGTATGTCAGAAGTGTCGGCAGTGTCCGCCGGCGCCGGTCCAGTGTCCACCGTTGTCTGAAAACTGCACTTTTCTGACCTCTGACCTCACTGGACGGTCCGCCACACTTTTCTTTACACCTCTCGGGCTTATCCGAGAGTCTGGCGTTGTAGGGGAGGTGTCCCCGCACGCGTGCGTATGTCAGAAGTGTCGGCAGTGTCCACCGGTGCCTGTCCAGTGTCCACTGTTGTCTGAAAACGGCACTTTTCTGACCTCTGACCTCACTGGACGGTCCGCCACACTTTTTTTTACACCTCTCGGGCTTATCCGAGAGTGTGGCGTTGTAGGGGAGGTGTCCCCGCACGCGTGCGTATGTCAGAAGTGTCGGCAGTGTCCGCCGGCGCCGGTCCAGTGTCCACCGTTGTCTGAAAACTGCACTTTTCTGACCTCTGACCTCACTGGACGGTCCGCCACACTTTTTTTTACACCTCTCGGGCTTATCCGAGAGTGTGGCGTTGTAGGGGAGGTGTCCTCGCACGCGTGCGTATGTCAGAAGTGTCGGCAGTGTCCGCCGGCGCCGGTCCAGTGTCCACCGTTGTCTGAAAACTGCACTTTTCTGACCTCTGACCTCACTGGACGGTCCGCCACACTTTTTTTTACACCTCTCGGGCTTATCCGAGAGTGTGGCGTTGTAGGGGAGGTGTCCCCGCACGCGTGCGTATGTCAGAAGTGTCGGCAGTGTCCGCCGGCGCCGGTCCAATGTCCACCGTTGTCTGAAAACTGCACTTTTCTGACCTCTGACCTCACTGGACGGTCCGCCACACTTTTTTTTACACCTCTCGGGCTTATCCGAGAGTGTGGCGTTGTAGGGGAGGTGTCCCCGCACGCGTGCGTATGTCAGAAGTGTCGGCAGTGTCCACCGGTGCCTGTCCAGTGTCCACTGTTGTCTGAAAACGGCACTTTTCTGACCTCTGACCTCACTGGACGGTCCGCCACACTTTTTTTTACACCTCTTGGGCTTATCCGAGAGTGTGGCGTTGTAGGGGAGGTGTCCCCGCACGCGTGCGTATGTCAGAAGTGTCGGCAGTGTCCGCCGGCGCCGGTCCAGTGTCCACCGTTGTCTGAAAACTGCACTTTTCTGACCTCTGACCTCACTGGACGGTCCGCCACACTTTTTTTTACACCTCTCGGGCTTATCCGAGAGTGTGGCGTTGTAGGGGAGGTGTCCCCGCACGCGTGCGTATGTCAGAAGTGTCGGCAGTGTCCGCCGGCGCTGGTCCAGTGTCCACCGTTGTCTGAAAACTGCACTTTTCTGACCTCTGACCTCACTGGACGGTCCGCCACACTTTTCTTTACACCTCTCTGGCTTATCCGAGAGTGTGGCGTTGTAGGGGAGGTGTCCCCGCACGCGTGCGTATGTCAGAAGTGTCGGCAGTGTCCACCGGTGCCTGTCCAGTGTCCACTGTTGTCTGAAAACGGCACTTTTCTGACCTCTGACCTCACTGGACGGTCCGCCACACTTTTTTTTACACCTCTCGGGCTTATCCGAGAGTGTGGCGTTGTAGGGGAGGTGTTCCGCACGCGTGCGTATGTCAGAAGTGTCGGCAGTGTCCGCCGGCGCCGGTCCAGTGTCCACCGTTGTCTGAAAACTGCACTTTTCTGACCTCTGACCTCACTGGACGGTCCGCCACACTTTTCTTTACACCTCTCGGGCTTATCCGAGAGTCTGGCGTTGTAGGGGAGGTGTCCCCGCTCGCGTGCGTATGTCAGAAGTGTCGGCAGTGTCCACCGGTGCCTGTCCAGTGTCCACTGTTGTCTGAAAACGGCACTTTTCTGACCTCTGACCTCACTGGACGGTCCGCCACACTTTTTTTTACACCTCTCGGGCTTATCCGAGAGTGTGGCGTTGTAGGGGAGGTGTCCCCGCACGCGTGCGTATGTCAGAAGTGTCGGCAGTGTCCGCCGGCGCCGGTCCAGTGTCCACCGTTGTCTGAAAACTGCACTTTTCTGACCTCTGACCTCACTGGACGGTCCGCCACACTTTTTTTTACACCTCTCGGGCTTATCCGAGAGTGTGGCGTTGTAGGGGAGGTGTCCCCGCACGCGTGCGTATGTCAGAAGTGTCGGCAGTGTCCGCCGGCGCCGGTCCAGTGTCCACCGTTGTCTGAAAACTGCACTTTTCTGACCTCTGACCTCACTGGACGGTCCGCCACACTTTTTTTTACATCTCTCGGGCTTATCCGAGAGTGTGGCGTTGTAGGGGAGGTGTCCCCGCACGCGTGCGTATGTCAGAAGTGTCGGCAGTGTCCGCCGGCGCCGGTCCAGTGTCCACCGTAGTCTGAAAACTGCACTTTTCTGACCTCTGACCTCACTGGACGGTCCGCCACACTTTTCTTTACACCTCTCGGGCTTATCCGAGAGTCTGGCGTTGTAGGGGAGGTGTCCCCGCACGCGTGCGTATGTCAGAAGTGTCGGCAGTGTCCGCCGGCGCCGGTCCAGTGTCCACCGTTGTCTGAAAACTGCACTTTTCTGACCTCTGACCTCACTGGACGGTCCGCCACACTTTTTTTTACATCTCTCGGGCTTATCCGAGAGTGTGGCGTTGTAGGGGAGGTGTCCCCGCACGCGTGCGTATGTCAGAAGTGTCGGCAGTGTCCGCCGGCGCCGGTCCAGTGTCCACCGTTGTCTGAAAACTGCACTTTTCTGACCTCTGACCTCACTGGACGGTCCGCCACACTTTTTTTTACATCTCTCGGGCTTATCCGAGAGTGTGGCGTTGTAGGGGAGGTGTCCCCGCACGCGTGCGTATGTCAGAAGTGTCGGCAGTGTCCGCCGGCGCCGGTCCAGTGTTCACCGTAGTCTGAAAACTGCACTTTTCTGACCTCTGACCTCACTGGACGGTCCGCCACACTTTTTTTTACATCTCTCGGGCTTATCCGAGAGTGTGGCGTTGTAGGGGAGGTGTCCCCGCACGCGTGCGTATGTCAGAAGTGTCGGCAGTGTCCGCCGGCGCCGGTCCAGTGTCCACCGTTGTCTGAAAACTGCACTTTTCTGACCTCTGACCTCACTGGACGGTCCGCCACTCTTTTCTTTACACCTCTCGGGCTTATCCGAGAGTCTGGCGTTGTAGGGGAGGTGTCCCCGCACGCGTGCGTATGTCAGAAGTGTCGGCAGTGTCCGCCGGCGCCGGTCCAGTGTCCACCGTTGTCTGAAAACTGCACTTTTCTGACCTCTGACCTCACTGGACGGTCCGCCACACTTTTCTTTACACCTCTCGGGCTTATCCGAGAGTGTGGCGTTGTAGGGGAGGTGTCCCCGCACGCGTGCGTATGTCAGAAGTGTCGGCAGTGTCCACCGGTGCCTGTCCAGTGTCCACTGTTGTCTGAAAACGGCACTTTTCTGACCTCTGACCTCACTGGACGGTCCGCCACACTTTTTTTTACACCTCTCGGGCTTATCCGAGAGTGTGGCGTTGTAGGGGAGGTGTCCCCGCACGCGTGCGTATGTCAGAAGTGTCGGCAGTGTCCGCCGGCGCCGGTCCAGTGTCCACCGTTGTCTGAAAACTGCACTTTTCTGACCTCTGACCTCACTGGACGGTCCGCCACACTTTTCTTTACACCTCTCGGGCTTATCCGAGAGTGTGGCGTTGTAGGGGAGGTGTCCCCGCACGCGTGCGTATGTCAGAAGTGTCGGCAGTGTCCACCGGTGCCTGTCCAGTGTCCACTGTTGTCTGAAAACGGCACTTTTCTGACCTCTGACCTCACTGGACGGTCCGCCAGACTTTTTTTTACACCTCTCGGGCTTATCCGAGAGTTAGGCGTTGTAGGGGAGGTGTCCCCGCACGCGTGCGTATGTCAGAAGTGTCGGCAGTGTCCGCCGGCGCCGGTCCAGTGTCCACCGTTGTCTGAAAACTGCACTTTTCTGACCTCTGACCTCACTGGACGGTCCGCCACACTTTTTTTTACATCTCTCGGGCTTATCCGAGAGTGTGGCGTTGTAGGGGAGGTGTCCCCGCACGCGTGCGTATGTCAGAAGTGTCAGCAGTGTCCGCCGGCGCCGGTCCAGTGTCCACCGTTGTCTGAAAACTGCACTTTTCTGACCTCTGACCTCACTGGACGGTCCGCCACACTTTTCTTTACATCTCTCGGGCTTATCCAAGAGTGTGGCGTTGTAGGGGAGGTGTCCCCGCACGCGTGCGTATGTCAGAAGTGTCGGCAGTGTCCGCCGGCGCCGGTCCAGTGTCCACCGTTGTCTGAAAACTGCACTTTTCTGACCTCTGACCTCACTGGACGGTCCGCCACACTTTTCTTTACATCTCTCGGGCTTATCCGAGAGTGTGGCGTTGTAGGGGAGGTGTCCCCGCACGCGTGCGTATGTCAGAAGTGTCGGCAGTGTCCGCCGGCGCCGGTCCAGTGTCCACCGTTGTCTGAAAACTGCACTTTTCTGACCTCTGACCTCACTGGACGGTCCGCCACACTTTTTTTTACATCTCTCGGGCTTATCCGAGAGTGTGGCGTTGTAGGGGAGGTGTCCCCGCACGCGTGCGTATGTCAGAAGTGTCGGCAGTGTCCGCCGGCGCCGGTCCAGTGTCCACCGTTGTCTGAAAACTGCACTTTTCTGACCTCTGACCTCACTGGACGGTCCGCCACACTTTTTTTTACATCTCTCGGGCTTATCCGAGAGTGTGACGTTGTAGGGGAGGTGTCCCCGCACGCGTGCGTATGTCAGAAGTGTCGGCAGTGTCCGCCGGCGCCGGTCCAGTGTTCACCGTAGTCTGAAAACTGCACTTTTCTGACCTCTGACCTCACTGGACGGTCCGCCACACTTTTTTTTACATCTCTCGGGCTTATCCGAGAGTGTGGCGTTGTAGGGGAGGTGTCCCCGCACGCGTGCGTATGTCAGAAGTGTCGGCAGTGTCCGCCGGCGCCGGTCCAGTGTCCACCGTTGTCTGAAAACTGCACTTTTCTGACCTCTGACCTCACTGGACGGTCCGCCACACTTTTCTTTACACCTCTCGGGCTTATCCGAGAGTGTGGCGTTGTAGGGGAGGTGTCCCCGCACGCGTGCGTATGTCAGAAGTGTCGGCAGTGTCCACCGGTGCCTGTCCAGTGTCCACTGTTGTCTGAAAACGGCACTTTTCTGACCTCTGACCTCACTGGACGGTCCGCCACACTTTTTTTTACACCTCTCGGGCTTATCCGAGAGTTAGGCGTTGTAGGGGAGGTGTCCCCGCACGCGTGCGTATGTCAGAAGTGTCGGCAGTGTCCGCCGGCGCCGGTCCAGTGTCCACCGTTGTCTGAAAACTGCACTTTTCTGACCTCTGACCTCACTGGACGGTCCGCCACACTTTTTTTTACATCTCTCGGGCTTATCCGAGAGTGTGGCGTTGTAGGGGAGGTGTCCCCGCACGCGTGCGTATGTCAGAAGTGTCAGCAGTGTCCGCCGGCGCCGGTCCAGTGTCCACCGTTGTCTGAAAACTGCACTTTTCTGACCTCTGACCTCACTGGACGGTCCGCCACACTTTTCTTTACATCTCTCGGGCTTATCCAAGAGTGTGGCGTTGTAGGGGAGGTGTCCCCGCACGCGTGCGTATGTCAGAAGTGTCGGCAGTGTCCGCCGGCGCCGGTCCAGTGTCCACCGTTGTCTGAAAACTGCACTTTTCTGACCTCTGACCTCACTGGACGGTCCGCCACACTTTTCTTTACATCTCTCGGGCTTATCCGAGAGTGTGGCGTTGTAGGGGAGGTGTCCCCGCACGCGTGCGTATGTCAGAAGTGTCGGCAGTGTCCGCCGGCGCCGGTCCAGTGTCCACCGTTGTCTGAAAACTGCACTTTTCTGACCTCTGACCTCACTGGACGGTCCGCCACACTTTTTTTTACATCTCTCGGGCTTATCCGAGAGTGTGGCGTTGTAGGGGAGGTGTCCCCGCACGCGTGCGTATGTCAGAAGTGACGGCAGTGTCCGCCGGCGCCGGTCCAGTGTCCACCGTTGTCTGAAAACTGCACTTTTCTGACCTCTGACCTCACTGGACGGTCCGCCACACTTTTTTTTACATCTCTCGGGCTTATCCGAGAGTCTGGCGTTGTAGGGGAGGTGTCCCCGCACGCGTGCGTATGTCAGAAGTGTCGGCAGTGTCCGCCGGCGCCGGTCCAGTGTCCACCGTTGTCTGAAAACTGCACTTTTCTGACCTCTGACCTCACTGGACGGTCCGCCACACTTTTTTTTACATCTCTCGGGCTTATCCGAGAGTGTGGCGTTGTAGGGGAGGTGTCCCCGCACGCGTGCGTATGTCAGAAGTGTCGGCAGTGTCCGCCGGCGCCGGTCCAGTGTCCACCGTTGTCTGAAAACTGCACTTTTCTGACCTCTGACCTCACTGGACGGTCCGCCACTCTTTTCTTTACACCTCTCGGGCTTATCCGAGAGTCTGGCGTTGTAGGGGAGGTGTCCCCGCACGCGTGCGTATGTCAGAAGTGTCGGCAGTGTCCGCCGGCGCCGGTCCAGTGTCCACCGTTGTCTGAAAACTGCACTTTTCTGACCTCTGACCTCACTGGACGGTCCGCCACACTTTTCTTTACACCTCTCGGGCTTATCCGAGAGTGTGGCGTTGTAGGGGAGGTGTCCCCGCACGCGTGCGTATGTCAGAAGTGTCGGCAGTGTCCACCGGTGCCTGTCCAGTGTCCACTGTTGTCTGAAAACGGCACTTTTCTGACCTCTGACCTCACTGGACGGTCCGCCACACTTTTTTTTACACCTCTCGGGCTTATCCGAGAGTGTGGCGTTGTAGGGGAGGTGTCCCCGCACGCGTGCGTATGTCAGAAGTGTCGGCAGTGTCCGCCGGCGCCGGTCCAGTGTCCACCGTTGTCTGAAAACTGCACTTTTCTGACCTCTGACCTCACTGGACGGTCCGCCACACTTTTCTTTACACCTCTCGGGCTTATCCGAGAGTGTGGCGTTGTAGGGGAGGTGTCCCCGCACGCGTGCGTATGTCAGAAGTGTCGGCAGTGTCCACCGGTGCCTGTCCAGTGTCCACTGTTGTCTGAAAACGGCACTTTTCTGACCTCTGACCTCACTGGACGGTCCGCCAGACTTTTTTTTACACCTCTCGGGCTTATCCGAGAGTTAGGCGTTGTAGGGGAGGTGTCCCCGCACGCGTGCGTATGTCAGAAGTGTCGGCAGTGTCCGCCGGCGCCGGTCCAGTGTCCACCGTTGTCTGAAAACTGCACTTTTCTGACCTCTGACCTCACTGGACGGTCCGCCACACTTTTTTTTACATCTCTCGGGCTTATCCGAGAGTGTGGCGTTGTAGGGGAGGTGTCCCCGCACGCGTGCGTATGTCAGAAGTGTCAGCAGTGTCCGCCGGCGCCGGTCCAGTGTCCACCGTTGTCTGAAAACTGCACTTTTCTGACCTCTGACCTCACTGGACGGTCCGCCACACTTTTCTTTACATCTCTCGGGCTTATCCAAGAGTGTGGCGTTGTAGGGGAGGTGTCCCCGCACGCGTGCGTATGTCAGAAGTGTCGGCAGTGTCCGCCGGCGCCGGTCCAGTGTCCACCGTTGTCTGAAAACTGCACTTTTCTGACCTCTGACCTCACTGGACGGTCCGCCACACTTTTCTTTACATCTCTCGGGCTTATCCGAGAGTGTGGCGTTGTAGGGGAGGTGTCCCCGCACGCGTGCGTATGTCAGAAGTGTCGGCAGTGTCCGCCGGCGCCGGTCCAGTGTCCACCGTTGTCTGAAAACTGCACTTTTCTGACCTCTGACCTCACTGGACGGTCCGCCACACTTTTTTTTACATCTCTCGGGCTTATCCGAGAGTGTGGCGTTGTAGGGGAGGTGTCCCCGCACGCGTGCGTATGTCAGAAGTGTCGGCAGTGTCCGCCGGCGCCGGTCCAGTGTCCACCGTTGTCTGAAAACTGCACTTTTCTGACCTCTGACCTCACTGGACGGTCCGCCACACTTTTTTTTACATCTCTCGGGCTTATCCGAGAGTGTGACGTTGTAGGGGAGGTGTCCCCGCACGCGTGCGTATGTCAGAAGTGTCGGCAGTGTCCGCCGGCGCCGGTCCAGTGTTCACCGTAGTCTGAAAACTGCACTTTTCTGACCTCTGACCTCACTGGACGGTCCGCCACACTTTTTTTTACATCTCTCGGGCTTATCCGAGAGTGTGGCGTTGTAGGGGAGGTGTCCCCGCACGCGTGCGTATGTCAGAAGTGTCGGCAGTGTCCGCCGGCGCCGGTCCAGTGTCCACCGTTGTCTGAAAACTGCACTTTTCTGACCTCTGACCTCACTGGACGGTCCGCCACACTTTTCTTTACACCTCTCGGGCTTATCCGAGAGTCTGGCGTTGTAGGGGAGGTGTCCCCGCACGCGTGCGTATGTCAGAAGTGTCGGCAGTGTCCGCCGGCGCCGGTCCAGTGTCCACCGTTGTCTGAAAACTGCACTTTTCTGACCTCTGACCTCACTGGACGGTCCGCCACACTTTTTTTTACATCTCTCGGGCTTATCCGAGAGTGTGGCGTTGTAGGGGAGGTGTCCCCGCACGCGTGCGTATGTCAGAAGTGTCGGCAGTGTCCGCCGGCGCCGGTCCAGTGTCCACCGTTGTCTGAAAACTGCACTTTTCTGACCTCTGACCTCACTGGACGGTCCGCCACACTTTTTTTTACATCTCTCGGGCTTATCCGAGAGTGTGGCGTTGTAGGGGAGGTGTCCCCGCACGCGTGCGTATGTCAGAAGTGTCGGCAGTGTCCGCCGGCGCCGGTCCAGTGTTCACCGTAGTCTGAAAACTGCACTTTTCTGACCTCTGACCTCACTGGACGGTCCGCCACACTTTTTTTTACATCTCTCGGGCTTATCCGAGAGTGTGGCGTTGTAGGGGAGGTGTCCCCGCACGCGTGCGTATGTCAGAAGTGTCGGCAGTGTCCGCCGGCGCCGGTCCAGTGTCCACCGTTGTCTGAAAACTGCACTTTTCTGACCTCTGACCTCACTGGACGGTCCGCCACACTTTTCTTTACACCTCTCGGGCTTATCCGAGAGTCTGGCGTTGTAGGGGAGGTGTCCCCGCACGCGTGCGTATGTCAGAAGTGTCGGCAGTGTCCGCCGGCGCCGGTCCAGTGTCCACCGTTGTCTGAAAACTGCACTTTTCTGACCTCTGACCTCACTGGACGGTCCGCCACACTTTTCTTTACACCTCTCGGGCTTATCCGAGAGTGTGGCGTTGTAGGGGAGGTGTCCCCGCACGCGTGCGTATGTCAGAAGTGTCGGCAGTGTCCACCGGTGCCTGTCCAGTGTCCACTGTTGTCTGAAAACGGCACTTTTCTGACCTCTGACCTCACTGGACGGTCCGCCACACTTTTTTTTACACCTCTCGGGCTTATCCGAGAGTGTGGCGTTGTAGGGGAGGTGTCCCCGCACGCGTGCGTATGTCAGAAGTGTCGGCAGTGTCCGCCGGCGCCGGTCCAGTGTCCACCGTTGTCTGAAAACTGCACTTTTCTGACCTCTGACCTCACTGGACGGTCCGCCACACTTTTCTTTACACCTCTCGGGCTTATCCGAGAGTGTGGCGTTGTAGGGGAGGTGTCCCCGCACGCGTGCGTATGTCAGAAGTGTCGGCAGTGTCCACCGGTGCCTGTCCAGTGTCCACTGTTGTCTGAAAACGGCACTTTTCTGACCTCTGACCTCACTGGACGGTCCGCCACACTTTTTTTTACACCTCTCGGGCTTATCCGAGAGTTAGGCGTTGTAGGGGAGGTGTCCCCGCACGCGTGCGTATGTCAGAAGTGTCGGCAGTGTCCGCCGGCGCCGGTCCAGTGTCCACCGTTGTCTGAAAACTGCACTTTTCTGACCTCTGACCTCACTGGACGGTCCGCCACACTTTTTTTTACATCTCTCGGGCTTATCCGAGAGTGTGGCGTTGTAGGGGAGGTGTCCCCGCACGCGTGCGTATGTCAGAAGTGTCAGCAGTGTCCGCCGGCGCCGGTCCAGTGTCCACCGTTGTCTGAAAACTGCACTTTTCTGACCTCTGACCTCACTGGACGGTCCGCCACACTTTTCTTTACATCTCTCGGGCTTATCCAAGAGTGTGGCGTTGTAGGGGAGGTGTCCCCGCACGCGTGCGTATGTCAGAAGTGTCGGCAGTGTCCGCCGGCGCCGGTCCAGTGTCCACCGTTGTCTGAAAACTGCACTTTTCTGACCTCTGACCTCACTGGACGGTCCGCCACACTTTTCTTTACATCTCTCGGGCTTATCCGAGAGTGTGGCGTTGTAGGGGAGGTGTCCCCGCACGCGTGCGTATGTCAGAAGTGTCGGCAGTGTCCGCCGGCGCCGGTCCAGTGTCCACCGTTGTCTGAAAACTGCACTTTTCTGACCTCTGACCTCACTGGACGGTCCGCCACACTTTTTTTTACATCTCTCGGGCTTATCCGAGAGTGTGGCGTTGTAGGGGAGGTGTCCCCGCACGCGTGCGTATGTCAGAAGTGTCGGCAGTGTCCGCCGGCGCCGGTCCAGTGTCCACCGTTGTCTGAAAACTGCACTTTTCTGACCTCTGACCTCACTGGACGGTCCGCCACACTTTTTTTTACATCTCTCGGGCTTATCCGAGAGTCTGGCGTTGTAGGGGAGGTGTCCCCGCACGCGTGCGTATGTCAGAAGTGTCGGCAGTGTCCGCCGGCGCCGGTCCAGTGTCCACCGTTGTCTGAAAACTGCACTTTTCTGACCTCTGACCTCACTGGACGGTCCGCCACACTTTTTTTTACATCTCTCGGGCTTATCCGAGAGTGTGGCGTTGTAGGGGAGGTGTCCCCGCACGCGTGCGTATGTCAGAAGTGTCGGCAGTGTCCGCCGGCGCCGGTCCAGTGTCCACCGTTGTCTGAAAACTGCACTTTTCTGACCTCTGACCTCACTGGACGGTCCGCCACACTTTTTTTTACATCTCTCGGGCTTATCCGAGAGTGTGGCGTTGTAGGGGAGGTGTCCCCGCACGCGTGCGTATGTCAGAAGTGTCGGCAGTGTCCGCCGGCGCCGGTCCAGTGTTCACCGTAGTCTGAAAACTGCACTTTTCTGACCTCTGACCTCACTGGACGGTCCGCCACACTTTTTTTTACATCTCTCGGGCTTATCCGAGAGTGTGGCGTTGTAGGGGAGGTGTCCCCGCACGCGTGCGTATGTCAGAAGTGTCGGCAGTGTCCGCCGGCGCCGGTCCAGTGTCCACCGTTGTCTGAAAACTGCACTTTTCTGACCTCTGACCTCACTGGACGGTCCGCCACACTTTTCTTTACACCTCTCGGGCTTATCCGAGAGTCTGGCGTTGTAGGGGAGGTGTCCCCGCACGCGTGCGTATGTCAGAAGTGTCGGCAGTGTCCGCCGGCGCCGGTCCAGTGTCCACCGTTGTCTGAAAACTGCACTTTTCTGACCTCTGACCTCACTGGACGGTCCGCCACACTTTTCTTTACACCTCTCGGGCTTATCCGAGAGTGTGGCGTTGTAGGGGAGGTGTCCCCGCACGCGTGCGTATGTCAGAAGTGTCGGCAGTGTCCACCGGTGCCTGTCCAGTGTCCACTGTTGTCTGAAAACGGCACTTTTCTGACCTCTGACCTCACTGGACGGTCCGCCACACTTTTTTTTACACCTCTCGGGCTTATCCGAGAGTGTGGCGTTGTAGGGGAGGTGTCCACCGTTGTCTGAAAACTGCACTTTTCTGACCTCTGACCTCACTGGACGGTCCGCCACACTTTTCTTTACACCTCTCGGGCTTATCCGAGAGTGTGGCGTTGTAGGGGAGGTGTCCCCGCACGCGTGCGTATGTCAGAAGTGTCGGCAGTGTCCACCGGTGCCTGTCCAGTGTCCACTGTTGTCTGAAAACGGCACTTTTCTGACCTCTGACCTCACTGGACGGTCCGCCACACTTTTTTTTACACCTCTCGGGCTTATCCGAGAGTGTGGCGTTGTAGGGGAGGTGTCCCCGCACGTGTGCGTATGTCAGTGCGCCGGCAGTGTCCGCCGGCGCCGGTCCAGTGTCCACCGTTGTCTGAAAACTGCACTTTTCTGACCTCTGACCTCACTGGACGGTCCGCCACACTTTTCTTTACACCTCTCGGGCTTATCCGAGAGTGTGGCGTTGTAGGGGAGGTGTCCCCGCACGCGTGCGTATGTCAGAAGTGTCGGCAGTGTCCACCGGTGCCTGTCCAGTGTCCACTGTTGTCTGAAAACGGCACTTTTCTGACCTCTGACCTCACTGGACGGTCCGCCACACTTTTTTTTACACCTCTCGGGCTTATCCGAGAGTTAGGCGTTGTAGGGGAGGTGTCCCCGCACGCGTGCGTATGTCAGAAGTGTCGGCAGTGTCCGCCGGCGCCGGTCCAGTGTCCACCGTTGTCTGAAAACTGCACTTTTCTGACCTCTGACCTCACTGGACGGTCCGCCACACTTTTTTTTACATCTCTCGGGCTTATCCGAGAGTGTGGCGTTGTAGGGGAGGTGTCCCCGCACGCGTGCGTATGTCAGAAGTGTCAGCAGTGTCCGCCGGCGCCGGTCCAGTGTCCACCGTTGTCTGAAAACTGCACTTTTCTGACCTCTGACCTCACTGGACGGTCCGCCACACTTTTCTTTACATCTCTCGGGCTTATCCGAGAGTGTGGCGTTGTAGGGGAGGTGTCCCCGCACGCGTGCGTATGTCAGAAGTGTCGGCAGTGTCCGCCGGCGCCGGTCCAGTGTCCACCGTTGTCTGAAAACTGCACTTTTCTGACCTCTGACCTCACTGGACGGTCCGCCACACTTTTTTTTACATCTCTCGGGCTTATCCGAGAGTGTGGCGTTGTAGGGGAGGTGTCCCCGCACGCGTGCGTATGTCAGAAGTGTCGGCAGTGTCCGCCGGCGCCGGTCCAGTGTTCACCGTAGTCTGAAAACTGCACTTTTCTGACCTCTGACCTCACTGGACGGTCCGCCACACTTTTTTTTACATCTCTCGGGCTTATCCGAGAGTGTGGCGTTGTAGGGGAGGTGTCCCCGCACGCGTGCGTATGTCAGAAGTGTTTGCAGTGTCCGCCGGCGCCGGTCCAGTGTCCACCGTTGTCTGAAAACTGCACTTTTCTGACCTCTGACCTCACTGGACGGTCCGCCACACTTTTCTTTACACCTCTCGGGCTTATCCGAGAGTCTGGCGTTGTAGGGGAGGTGTCCCCGCACGCGTGCGTATGTCAGAAGTGTCGGCAGTGTCCGCCGGCGCCGGTCCAGTGTTCACCGTAGTCTGAAAACTGCACTTTTCTGACCTCTGACCTCACTGGACGGTCCGCCACACTTTTTTTTACATCTCTCGGGCTTATCCGAGAGTGTGGCGTTGTAGGGGAGGTGTCCCCGCACGCGTGCGTATGTCAGAAGTGTCGGCAGTGTCCGCCGGCGCCGGTCCAGTGTCCACCGTTGTCTGAAAACTGCACTTTTCTGACCTCTGACCTCACTGGACGGTCCGCCACACTTTTCTTTACACCTCTCGGGCTTATCCGAGAGTCTGGCGTTGTAGGGGAGGTGTCCCCGCACGCGTGCGTATGTCAGAAGTGTCGGCAGTGTCCGCCGGCGCCGGTCCAGTGTCCACCGTTGTCTGAAAACTGCACTTTTCTGACCTCTGACCTCACTGGACGGTCCGCCACACTTTTTTTTACATCTCTCGGGCTTATCCGAGAGTGTGGCGTTGTAGGGGAGGTGTCCCCGCACGCGTGCGTATGTCAGAAGTGTCGGCAGTGTCCGCCGGCGCCGGTCCAGTGTCCACCGTTGTCTGAAAACTGCACTTTTCTGACCTCTGACCTCACTGGACGGTCCGCCACACTTTTTTTTACATCTCTCGGGCTTATCCGAGAGTGTGGCGTTGTAGGGGAGGTGTCCCCGCACGCGTGCGTATGTCAGAAGTGTCGGCAGTGTCCGCCGGCGCCGGTCCAGTGTTCACCGTAGTCTGAAAACTGCACTTTTCTGACCTCTGACCTCACTGGACGGTCCGCCACACTTTTTTTTACATCTCTCGGGCTTATCCGAGAGTGTGGCGTTGTAGGGGAGGTGTCCCCGCACGCGTGCGTATGTCAGAAGTGTCGGCAGTGTCCGCCGGCGCCGATCCAGTGTCCACCGTTGTCTGAAAACTGCACTTTTCTGACCTCTGACCTCACTGGACGGTCCGCCACACTTTTCTTTACACCTCTCGGGCTTATCCGAGAGTCTGGCGTTGTAGGGGAGGTGTCCCCGCACGCGTGCGTATGTCAGAAGTGTCGGCAGTGTCCGCCGGCGCCGGTCCAGTGTCCACCGTTGTCTGAAAACTGCACTTTTCTGACCTCTGACCTCACTGGACGGTCCGCCACACTTTTCTTTACACCTCTCGGGCTTATCCGAGAGTGTGGCGTTGTAGGGGAGGTGTCCCCGCACGCGTGCATATGTCAGAAGTGTCGGCAGTGTCCGCCGGCGCCGGTCCAGTGTCCACCGTTGTCTGAAAACTGCACTTTTCTGACCTCTGACCTCACTGGACGGTCCGCCACACTTTTCTTTACACCTCTCGGGCTTATCCGAGAGTGTGGCGTTGTAGGGGAGGTGTCCCCACACACGTGCGTATGTCAGAAGTGTCGGCAGTGTCCACCGGTGCCTGTCCAGTGTCCACTGTTGTCTGAAAACGGCACTTTTCTGACCTCTGACCTCACTGGACGGTCCGCCACACTTTTTTTTACACCTCTCGGGCTTATCCGAGAGTGTGGCGTTGTAGGGGAGGTGTCCCCGCACGCGTGCGTATGTCAGAAGTGTCGGCAGTGTCCGCCGGCGCCGGTCCAGTGTCCACCGTTGTCTGAAAACTGCACTTTTCTGACCTCTGACCTCACTGGACGGTCCGCCACACTTTTTTTTACATCTCTCGGGCTTATCCGAGAGTGTGGCGTTGTAGGGGAGGTGTCCCCGCACGCGTGCGTATGTCAGAAGTGTCGGCAGTGTCCGCCGGCGCCGGTCCAGTGTCCACCGTTGTCTGAAAACTGCACTTTTCTGACCTCTGACCTCACTGGACGGTCCGCCACACTTTTCTTTACACCTCTCGGGCTTATCCGAGAGTGTGGCGTTGTAGGGGAGGTGTCCCCGCACGCGTGCGTATATCAGAAGTGTCGGCAGTGTCCACCGGTGCCTGTCCAGTGTCCACTGTTGTCTGAAAACGGCACTTTTCTGACCTCTGACCTCACTGGACGGTCCGCCACACTTTTTTTTACACCTCTCGGGCTTATCCGAGAGTGTGGCGTTGTAGGGGAGGTGTTCCGCACGCGTGCGTATGTCAGAAGTGTCGGCAGTGTCCGCCGGCGCCGGTCCAGTGTCCACCGTTGTCTGAAAACTGCACTTTTCTGACCTCTGACCTCACTGGACGGTCCGCCACACTTTTCTTTACACCTCTCGGGCTTATCCGAGAGTCTGGCGTTGTAGGGGAGGTGTCCCCGCACGCGTGCGTATGTCAGAAGTGTCGGCAGTGTCCGCCGGCGCCGGTCCAGTGTCCACCGTTGTCTGAAAACTGCACTTTTCTGACCTCTGACCTCACTGGACGGTCCGCCACACTTTTCTTTACACCTCTCGGGCTTATCCGAGAGTGTGGCGTTGTAGGGGAGGTGTCCCCGCACGCGTGCATATGTCAGAAGTGTCGGCAGTGTCCGCCGGCGCCGGTCCAGTGTCCACCGTTGTCTGAAAACTGCACTTTTCTGACCTCTGACCTCACTGGACGGTCCGCCACACTTTTCTTTACACCTCTCGGGCTTATCCGAGAGTGTGGCGTTGTAGGGGAGGTGTCCCCACACACGTGCGTATGTCAGAAGTGTCGGCAGTGTCCACCGGTGCCTGTCCAGTGTCCACTGTTGTCTGAAAACGGCACTTTTCTGACCTCTGACCTCACTGGACGGTCCGCCACACTTTTTTTTACACCTCTCGGGCTTATCCGAGAGTGTGGCGTTGTAGGGGAGGTGTCCCCGCACGCGTGCGTATGTCAGAAGTGTCGGCAGTGTCCGCCGGCGCCGGTCCAGTGTCCACCGTTGTCTGAAAACTGCACTTTTCTGACCTCTGACCTCACTGGACGGTCCGCCACACTTTTTTTTACATCTCTCGGGCTTATCCGAGAGTGTGGCGTTGTAGGGGAGGTGTCCCCGCACGCGTGCGTATGTCAGAAGTGTCGGCAGTGTCCGCCGGCGCCGGTCCAGTGTCCACCGTTGTCTGAAAACTGCACTTTTCTGACCTCTGACCTCACTGGACGGTCCGCCACACTTTTCTTTACACCTCTCGGGCTTATCCGAGAGTGTGGCGTTGTAGGGGAGGTGTCCCCGCACGCGTGCGTATATCAGAAGTGTCGGCAGTGTCCACCGGTGCCTGTCCAGTGTCCACTGTTGTCTGAAAACGGCACTTTTCTGACCTCTGACCTCACTGGACGGTCCGCCACACTTTTTTTTACACCTCTCGGGCTTATCCGAGAGTGTGGCGTTGTAGGGGAGGTGTTCCGCACGCGTGCGTATGTCAGAAGTGTCGGCAGTGTCCGCCGGCGCCGGTCCAGTGTCCACCGTTGTCTGAAAACTGCACTTTTCTGACCTCTGACCTCACTGGACGGTCCGCCACACTTTTCTTTACACCTCTCGGGCTTATCCGAGAGTGTGGCGTTGTAGGGGAGGTGTCCCCACACACGTGCGTATGTCAGAAGTGTCGGCAGTGTCCACCGGTGCCTGTCCAGTGTCCACTGTTGTCTGAAAACGGCACTTTTCTGACCTCTGACCTCACTGGACGGTCCGCCACACTTTTTTTTACACCTCTCGGGCTTATCCGAGAGTGTGGCGTTGTAGGGGAGGTGTCCCCGCACGCGTGCGTATGTCAGAAGTGTCGGCAGTGTCCGCCGGCGCCGGTCCAGTGTCCACCGTTGTCTGAAAACTGCACTTTTCTGACCTCTGACCTCACTGGACGGTCCGCCACACTTTTTTTTACATCTCTCGGGCTTATCCGAGAGTGTGGCGTTGTAGGGGAGGTGTCCCCGCACGCGTGCGTATGTCAGAAGTGTCGGCAGTGTCCGCCGGCGCCGGTCCAGTGTCCACCGTTGTCTGAAAACTGCACTTTTCTGACCTCTGACCTCACTGGACGGTCCGCCACACTTTTTTTTACATCTCTCGGGCTTATCCGAGAGTGTGGCGTTGTAGGGGAGGTGTCCCCGCACGCGTGCGTATGTCAGAAGTGTCGGCAGTGTCCGCCGGCGCCGGTCCAGTGTCCACCGTTGTCTGAAAACTGCACTTTTCTGACCTCTGACCTCACTGGACGGTCCGCCACACTTTTCTTTACACCTCTCGGGCTTATCCGAGAGTGTGGCGTTGTAGGGGAGGTGTCCCCGCACGCGTGCGTATGTCAGAAGTGTCGGCAGTGTCCGCCGGTGCCTGTCCAGTGTCCACTGTTGTCTGAAAACGGCACTTTTCTGACCTCTGACCTCACTGGACGGTCCGCCACACTTTTTTTTACACCTCTCGGGCTTATCCGAGAGTGTGGCGTTGTAGGGGAGGTGTCCCCGCACGCGTGCGTATGTCAGAAGTGTCGGCAGTGTCCGCCGGCGCCGGTCCAGTGTCCACCGTTGTCTGAAAACTGCACTTTTCTGACCTCTGACCTCACTGGACGGTCCGCCACACTTTTTTTTACACCTCTCGGGCTTATCCGAGAGTGTGGCGTTGTAGGGGAGGTGTCCCCGCACGCGTGCATATGTCAGAAGTGTCGGCAGTGTCCGCCGGCGCCGGTCCAGTGTCCACCGTTGTCTGAAAACTGCACTTTTCTGACCTCTGACCTCACTGGACGGTCCGCCACACTTTTTTTTACACCTCTCGGGCTTATCCGAGAGTGTGGCGTTGTAGGGGAGGTGTCCCCGCACGCGTGCGTATGTCAGAAGTGTCGGCAGTGTCCGCCGGCGCCGGTCCAGTGTCCACCGTTGTCTGAAAACTGCACTTTTCTGACCTCTGACCTCACTGGACGGTCCGCCACACTTTTTTTTACATCTCTCGGGCTTATCCGAGAGTGTGGCGTTGTAGGGGAGGTGTCCCCGCACGCGTGCGTATGTCAGAAGTGTCGGCAGTGTCCGCCGGCGCCGGTCCAGTGTCCACCGTTGTCTGAAAACTGCACTTTTCTGACCTCTGACCTCACTGGACGGTCCGCCACACTTTTCTTTACACCTCTCGGGCTTATCCGAGAGTGTGGCGTTGTAGGGGAGGTGTCCCCACACGCGTGCGTATGTCAGAAGTGTCGGCAGTGTCCGCCGGCGCCGGTCCAGTGTCCACCGTTGTCTGAAAACTGCACTTTTCTGACCTCTGACCTCACTGGACGGTCCGCCACACTTTTCTTTACACCTCTCGGGCTTATCCGAGAGTCTGGGGTTGTAGGGGAGGTGTCCCCGCATGCGTGCGTATGTCAGAAGTGTCGGCAGTGTCCGCCGGCGCCGGTCCAGTGTCCACCGTTGTCTGAAAACTGCACTTTTCTGACCTCTGAACTCACTGGACGGTCCGCCACACTTTTTTTTACACCTCTCGGGCTTATCCGAGAGTGTGGCGTTGTAGGGGAGGTGTCCCCGCACGCGTGCGTATGTCAGAAGTGTCGGCAGTGTCCGCCGGCGCCGGTCCAGTGTCCACCGTTGTCTGAAAACTGCACTTTTCTGACCTCTGACCTCACTGGACGGTCCGCCACACTTTTTTTTACATCTCTCGGGCTTATCCGAGAGTGTGGCGTTGTAGGGGAGGTGTCCCCGCACGCGTGCGTATGTCAGAAGTGTCGGCAGTGTCCGCCGGCGCCGGTCCAGTGTCCACCGTTGTCTGAAAACTGCACTTTTCTGACCTCTGACCTCACTGGACGGTCCGCCACACTTTTCTTTACACCTCTCGGGCTTATCCGAGAGTGTGGCGTTGTAGGGGAGGTGTCCCCGCACGCGTGCGTATGTCAGAAGTGTCGGCAGTGTCCACCGGTGCCTGTCCAGTGTCCACTGTTGTCTGAAAACGGCACTTTTCTGACCTCTGACCTCACTGGACGGTCCGCCACACTTTTTTTTACACCTCTCGGGCTTATCCGAGAGTGTGGCGTTGTAGGGGAGGTGTTCCGCACGCGTGCGTATGTCAGAAGTGTCGGCAGTGTCCGCCGGCGCCGGTCCAGTGTCCACCGTTGTCTGAAAACTGCACTTTTCTGACCTCTGACCTCACTGGACGGTCCGCCACACTTTTCTTTACACCTCTCGGGCTTATCCGAGAGTCTGGCGTTGTAGGGGAGGTGTCCCCGCACGCGTGCGTATGTCAGAAGTGTCGGCAGTGTCCACCGGTGCCTGTCCAGTGTCCACTGTTGTCTGAAAACGGCACTTTTCTGACCTCTGACCTCACTGGACGGTCCGCCACACTTTTTTTTACATCTCTCGGGCTTATCCGAGAGTGTGGCGTTGTAGGGGAGGTGTCCCCGCACGCGTGCGTATGTCAGAAGTGTCGGCAGTGTCCGCCGGCGCCGGTCCAGTGTCCACCGTTGTCTGAAAACTGCACTTTTCTGACCTCTGACCTCACTGGACGGTCCGCCACACTTTTCTTTACACCTCTCGGGCTTATCCGAGAGTGTGGCGTTGTAGGGGAGGTGTCCCCGCACGCGTGCGTATATCAGAAGTGTCGGCAGTGTCCACCGGTGCCTGTCCAGTGTCCACTGTTGTCTGAAAACGGCACTTTTCTGACCTCTGACCTCACTGGACGGTCCGCCACACTTTTTTTTACACCTCTCGGGCTTATCCGAGAGTGTGGCGTTGTAGGGGAGGTGTTCCGCACGCGTGCGTATGTCAGAAGTGTCGGCAGTGTCCGCCGGCGCCGGTCCAGTGTCCACCGTTGTCTGAAAACTGCACTTTTCTGACCTCTGACCTCACTGGACGGTCCGCCACACTTTTCTTTACACCTCTCGGGCTTATCCGAGAGTGTGGCGTTGTAGGGGAGGTGTCCCCACACACGTGCGTATGTCAGAAGTGTCGGCAGTGTCCACCGGTGCCTGTCCAGTGTCCACTGTTGTCTGAAAACGGCACTTTTCTGACCTCTGACCTCACTGGACGGTCCGCCACACTTTTTTTTACACCTCTCGGGCTTATCCGAGAGTGTGGCGTTGTAGGGGAGGTGTCCCCGCACGCGTGCGTATGTCAGAAGTGTCGGCAGTGTCCGCCGGCGCCGGTCCAGTGTCCACCGTTGTCTGAAAACTGCACTTTTCTGACCTCTGACCTCACTGGACGGTCCGCCACACTTTTTTTTACATCTCTCGGGCTTATCCGAGAGTGTGGCGTTGTAGGGGAGGTGTCCCCGCACGCGTGCGTATGTCAGAAGTGTCGGCAGTGTCCGCCGGCGCCGGTCCAGTGTCCACCGTTGTCTGAAAACTGCACTTTTCTGACCTCTGACCTCACTGGACGGTCCGCCACACTTTTTTTTACATCTCTCGGGCTTATCCGAGAGTGTGGCGTTGTAGGGGAGGTGTCCCCGCACGCGTGCGTATGTCAGAAGTGTCGGCAGTGTCCGCCGGCGCCGGTCCAGTGTCCACCGTTGTCTGAAAACTGCACTTTTCTGACCTCTGACCTCACTGGACGGTCCGCCACACTTTTCTTTACACCTCTCGGGCTTATCCGAGAGTGTGGCGTTGTAGGGGAGGTGTCCCCGCACGCGTGCGTATGTCAGAAGTGTCGGCAGTGTCCACCGGTGCCTGTCCAGTGTCCACTGTTGTCTGAAAACGGCACTTTTCTGACCTCTGACCTCACTGGACGGTCCGCCACACTTTTTTTTACACCTCTCGGGCTTATCCGAGAGTGTGGCGTTGTAGGGGAGGTGTCCCCGCACGCGTGCGTATGTCAGAAGTGTCGGCAGTGTCCGCCGGCGCCGGTCCAGTGTCCACCGTTGTCTGAAAACTGCACTTTTCTGACCTCTGACCTCACTGGACGGTCCGCCACACTTTTTTTTACACCTCTCGGGCTTATCCGAGAGTGTGGCGTTGTAGGGGAGGTGTCCCCGCACGCGTGCATATGTCAGAAGTGTCGGCAGTGTCCGCCGGCGCCGGTCCAGTGTCCACCGTTGTCTGAAAACTGCACTTTTCTGACCTCTGACCTCACTGGACGGTCCGCCACACTTTTTTTTACACCTCTCGGGCTTATCCGAGAGTGTGGCGTTGTAGGGGAGGTGTCCCCGCACGCGTGCGTATGTCAGAAGTGTCGGCAGTGTCCGCCGGCGCCGGTCCAGTGTCCACCGTTGTCTGAAAACTGCACTTTTCTGACCTCTGACCTCACTGGACGGTCCGCCACACTTTTTTTTACATCTCTCGGGCTTATCCGAGAGTGTGGCGTTGTAGGGGAGGTGTCCCCGCACGCGTGCGTATGTCAGAAGTGTCGGCAGTGTCCGCCGGCGCCGGTCCAGTGTCCACCGTTGTCTGAAAACTGCACTTTTCTGACCTCTGACCTCACTGGACGGTCCGCCACACTTTTCTTTACACCTCTCGGGCTTATCCGAGAGTGTGGCGTTGTAGGGGAGGTGTCCCCACACGCGTGCGTATGTCAGAAGTGTCGGCAGTGTCCGCCGGCGCCGGTCCAGTGTCCACCGTTGTCTGAAAACTGCACTTTTCTGACCTCTGACCTCACTGGACGGTCCGCCACACTTTTCTTTACACCTCTCGGGCTTATCCGAGAGTCTGGGGTTGTAGGGGAGGTGTCCCCGCATGCGTGCGTATGTCAGAAGTGTCGGCAGTGTCCGCCGGCGCCGGTCCAGTGTCCACCGTTGTCTGAAAACTGCACTTTTCTGACCTCTGAACTCACTGGACGGTCCGCCACACTTTTTTTTACACCTCTCGGGCTTATCCGAGAGTGTGGCGTTGTAGGGGAGGTGTCCCCGCATGCGTGCGTATGTCAGAAGTGTCGGCAGTGTCCGCCGGCGCCGGTCCAGTGTCCACCGTTGTCTGAAAACTGCACTTTTCTGACCTCTGAACTCACTGGACGGTCCGCCACACTTTTTTTTACACCTCTCGGGCTTATCCGAGAGTGTGGCGTTGTAGGGGAGGTGTCCCCGCACGCGTGCGTATGTCAGAAGTGTCGGCAGTGTCCGCCGGCGCCGGTCCAGTGTCCACCGTTGTCTGAAAACTGCACTTTTCTGACCTCTGACCTCACTGGACGGTCCGCCACACTTTTTTTTACATCTCTCGGGCTTATCCGAGAGTGTGGCGTTGTAGGGGAGGTGTCCCCGCACGCGTGCGTATGTCAGAAGTGTCGGCAGTGTCCGCCGGCGCCGGTCCAGTGTCCACCGTTGTCTGAAAACTGCACTTTTCTGACCTCTGACCTCACTGGACGGTCCGCCACACTTTTCTTTACACCTCTCGGGCTTATCCGAGAGTGTGGCGTTGTAGGGGAGGTGTCCCCGCACGCGTGCGTATGTCAGAAGTGTCGGCAGTGTCCACCGGTGCCTGTCCAGTGTCCACTGTTGTCTGAAAACGGCACTTTTCTGACCTCTGACCTCACTGGACGGTCCGCCACACTTTTTTTTACACCTCTCGGGCTTATCCGAGAGTGTGGCGTTGTAGGGGAGGTGTTCCGCACGCGTGCGTATGTCAGAAGTGTCGGCAGTGTCCGCCGGCGCCGGTCCAGTGTCCACCGTTGTCTGAAAACTGCACTTTTCTGACCTCTGACCTCACTGGACGGTCCGCCACACTTTTCTTTACACCTCTCGGGCTTATCCGAGAGTCTGGCGTTGTAGGGGAGGTGTCCCCGCACGCGTGCGTATGTCAGAAGTGTCGGCAGTGTCCACCGGTGCCTGTCCAGTGTCCACTGTTGTCTGAAAACGGCACTTTTCTGACCTCTGACCTCACTGGACGGTCCGCCACACTTTTTTTTACATCTCTCGGGCTTATCCGAGAGTGTGGCGTTGTAGGGGAGGTGTCCCCGCACGCGTGCGTATGTCAGAAGTGTCGGCAGTGTCCGCCGGCGCCGGTCCAGTGTCCACCGTTGTCTGAAAACTGCACTTTTCTGACCTCTGACCTCACTGGACGGTCCGCCACACTTTTCTTTACACCTCTCGGGCTTATCCGAGAGTGTGGCGTTGTAGGGGAGGTGTCCCCGCACGCGTGCGTATATCAGAAGTGTCGGCAGTGTCCACCGGTGCCTGTCCAGTGTCCACTGTTGTCTGAAAACGGCACTTTTCTGACCTCTGACCTCACTGGACGGTCCGCCACACTTTTTTTTACACCTCTCGGGCTTATCCGAGAGTGTGGCGTTGTAGGGGAGGTGTTCCGCACGCGTGCGTATGTCAGAAGTGTCGGCAGTGTCCGCCGGCGCCGGTCCAGTGTCCACCGTTGTCTGAAAACTGCACTTTTCTGACCTCTGACCTCACTGGACGGTCCGCCACACTTTTCTTTACACCTCTCGGGCTTATCCGAGAGTGTGGCGTTGTAGGGGAGGTGTCCCCACACACGTGCGTATGTCAGAAGTGTCGGCAGTGTCCACCGGTGCCTGTCCAGTGTCCACTGTTGTCTGAAAACGGCACTTTTCTGACCTCTGACCTCACTGGACGGTCCGCCACACTTTTTTTTACACCTCTCGGGCTTATCCGAGAGTGTGGCGTTGTAGGGGAGGTGTCCCCGCACGCGTGCGTATGTCAGAAGTGTCGGCAGTGTCCGCCGGCGCCGGTCCAGTGTCCACCGTTGTCTGAAAACTGCACTTTTCTGACCTCTGACCTCACTGGACGGTCCGCCACACTTTTTTTTACATCTCTCGGGCTTATCCGAGAGTGTGGCGTTGTAGGGGAGGTGTCCCCGCACGCGTGCGTATGTCAGAAGTGTCGGCAGTGTCCGCCGGCGCCGGTCCAGTGTCCACCGTTGTCTGAAAACTGCACTTTTCTGACCTCTGACCTCACTGGACGGTCCGCCACACTTTTTTTTACATCTCTCGGGCTTATCCGAGAGTGTGGCGTTGTAGGGGAGGTGTCCCCGCACGCGTGCGTATGTCAGAAGTGTCGGCAGTGTCCGCCGGCGCCGGTCCAGTGTCCACCGTTGTCTGAAAACTGCACTTTTCTGACCTCTGACCTCACTGGACGGTCCGCCAAACTTTTCTTTACACCTCTCGGGCTTATCCGAGAGTGTGGCGTTGTAGGGGAGGTGTCCCCGCACGCGTGCGTATGTCAGAAGTGTCGGCAGTGTCCACCGGTGCCTGTCCAGTGTCCACTGTTGTCTGAAAACGGCACTTTTCTGACCTCTGACCTCACTGGACGGTCCGCCACACTTTTTTTTACACCTCTCGGGCTTATCCGAGAGTGTGGCGTTGTAGGGGAGGTGTCCCCGCACGCGTGCGTATGTCAGAAGTGTCGGCAGTGTCCGCCGGCGCCGGTCCAGTGTCCACCGTTGTCTGAAAACTGCACTTTTCTGACCTCTGACCTCACTGGACGGTCCGCCACACTTTGTTTTACACCTCTCGGGCTTATCCGAGAGTGTGGCGTTGTAGGGGAGGTGTCCCCGCACGCGTGCATATGTCAGAAGTGTCGGCAGTGTCCGCCGGCGCCGGTCCAGTGTCCACCGTTGTCTGAAAACTGCACTTTTCTGACCTCTGACCTCACTGGACGGTCCGCCACACTTTTTTTTACACCTCTCGGGCTTATCCGAGAGTGTGGCGTTGTAGGGGAGGTGTCCCCGCACGCGTGCGTATGTCAGAAGTGTCGGCAGTGTCCGCCGGCGCCGGTCCAGTGTCCACCGTTGTCTGAAAACTGCACTTTTCTGACCTCTGACCTCACTGGACGGTCCGCCACACTTTTTTTTACATCTCTCGGGCTTATCCGAGAGTGTGGCGTTGTAGGGGAGGTGTCCCCGCACGCGTGCGTATGTCAGAAGTGTCGGCAGTGTCCGCCGGCGCCGGTCCAGTGTCCACCGTTGTCTGAAAACTGCACTTTTCTGACCTCTGACCTCACTGGACGGTCCGCCACACTTTTCTTTACACCTCTCGGGCTTATCCGAGAGTGTGGCGTTGTAGGGGAGGTGTCCCCACACGCGTGCGTATGTCAGAAGTGTCGGCAGTGTCCGCCGGCGCCGGTCCAGTGTCCACCGTTGTCTGAAAACTGCACTTTTCTGACCTCTGACCTCACTGGACGGTCCGCCACACTTTTCTTTACACCTCTCGGGCTTATCCGAGAGTCTGGGGTTGTAGGGGAGGTGTCCCCGCATGCGTGCGTATGTCAGAAGTGTCGGCAGTGTCCGCCGGCGCCGGTCCAGTGTCCACCGTTGTCTGAAAACTGCACTTTTCTGACCTCTGAACTCACTGGACGGTCCGCCACACTTTTTTTTACACCTCTCGGGCTTATCCGAGAGTGTGGCGTTGTAGGGGAGGTGTCCCCGCACGCGTGCGTATGTCAGAAGTGTCGGCAGTGTCCGCCGGCGCCGGTCCAGTGTCCACCGTTGTCTGAAAACTGCACTTTTCTGACCTCTGACCTCACTGGACGGTCCGCCACACTTTTTTTTACATCTCTCGGGCTTATCCGAGAGTGTGGCGTTGTAGGGGAGGTGTCCCCGCACGCGTGCGTATGTCAGAAGTGTCGGCAGTGTCCGCCGGCGCCGGTCCAGTGTCCACCGTTGTCTGAAAACTGCACTTTTCTGACCTCTGACCTCACTGGACGGTCCGCCACACTTTTCTTTACACCTCTCGGGCTTATCCGAGAGTGTGGCGTTGTAGGGGAGGTGTCCCCGCACGCGTGCGTATGTCAGAAGTGTCGGCAGTGTCCACCGGTGCCTGTCCAGTGTCCACTGTTGTCTGAAAACGGCACTTTTCTGACCTCTGACCTCACTGGACGGTCCGCCACACTTTTTTTTACACCTCTCGGGCTTATCCGAGAGTGTGGCGTTGTAGGGGAGGTGTTCCGCACGCGTGCGTATGTCAGAAGTGTCGGCAGTGTCCGCCGGCGCCGGTCCAGTGTCCACCGTTGTCTGAAAACTGCACTTTTCTGACCTCTGACCTCACTGGACGGTCCGCCACACTTTTCTTTACACCTCTCGGGCTTATCCGAGAGTCTGGCGTTGTAGGGGAGGTGTCCCCGCACGCGTGCGTATGTCAGAAGTGTCGGCAGTGTCCACCGGTGCCTGTCCAGTGTCCACTGTTGTCTGAAAACGGCACTTTTCTGACCTCTGACCTCACTGGACGGTCCGCCACACTTTTTTTTACATCTCTCGGGCTTATCCGAGAGTGTGGCGTTGTAGGGGAGGTGTCCCCGCACGCGTGCGTATGTCAGAAGTGTCGGCAGTGTCCGCCGGCGCCGGTCCAGTGTCCACCGTTGTCTGAAAACTGCACTTTTCTGACCTCTGACCTCACTGGACGGTCCGCCACACTTTTCTTTACACCTCTCGGGCTTATCCGAGAGTGTGGCGTTGTAGGGGAGGTGTCCCCGCACGCGTGCGTATATCAGAAGTGTCGGCAGTGTCCACCGGTGCCTGTCCAGTGTCCACTGTTGTCTGAAAACGGCACTTTTCTGACCTCTGACCTCACTGGACGGTCCGCCACACTTTTTTTTACACCTCTCGGGCTTATCCGAGAGTGTGGCGTTGTAGGGGAGGTGTTCCGCACGCGTGCGTATGTCAGAAGTGTCGGCAGTGTCCGCCGGCGCCGGTCCAGTGTCCACCGTTGTCTGAAAACTGCACTTTTCTGACCTCTGACCTCACTGGACGGTCCGCCACACTTTTCTTTACACCTCTCGGGCTTATCCGAGAGTGTGGCGTTGTAGGGGAGGTGTCCCCACACACGTGCGTATGTCAGAAGTGTCGGCAGTGTCCACCGGTGCCTGTCCAGTGTCCACTGTTGTCTGAAAACGGCACTTTTCTGACCTCTGACCTCACTGGACGGTCCGCCACACTTTTTTTTACACCTCTCGGGCTTATCCGAGAGTGTGGCGTTGTAGGGGAGGTGTCCCCGCACGCGTGCGTATGTCAGAAGTGTCGGCAGTGTCCGCCGGCGCCGGTCCAGTGTCCACCGTTGTCTGAAAACTGCACTTTTCTGACCTCTGACCTCACTGGACGGTCCGCCACACTTTTTTTTACATCTCTCGGGCTTATCCGAGAGTGTGGCGTTGTAGGGGAGGTGTCCCCGCACGCGTGCGTATGTCAGAAGTGTCGGCAGTGTCCGCCGGCGCCGGTCCAGTGTCCACCGTTGTCTGAAAACTGCACTTTTCTGACCTCTGACCTCACTGGACGGTCCGCCACACTTTTTTTTACATCTCTCGGGCTTATCCGAGAGTGTGGCGTTGTAGGGGAGGTGTCCCCGCACGCGTGCGTATGTCAGAAGTGTCGGCAGTGTCCGCCGGCGCCGGTCCAGTGTCCACCGTTGTCTGAAAACTGCACTTTTCTGACCTCTGACCTCACTGGACGGTCCGCCACACTTTTCTTTACACCTCTCGGGCTTATCCGAGAGTGTGGCGTTGTAGGGGAGGTGTCCCCGCACGCGTGCGTATGTCAGAAGTGTCGGCAGTGTCCACCGGTGCCTGTCCAGTGTCCACTGTTGTCTGAAAACGGCACTTTTCTGACCTCTGACCTCACTGGACGGTCCGCCACACTTTTTTTTACACCTCTCGGGCTTATCCGAGAGTGTGGCGTTGTAGGGGAGGTGTCCCCGCACGCGTGCGTATGTCAGAAGTGTCGGCAGTGTCCGCCGGCGCCGGTCCAGTGTCCACCGTTGTCTGAAAACTGCACTTTTCTGACCTCTGACCTCACTGGACGGTCCGCCACACTTTTTTTTACACCTCTCGGGCTTATCCGAGAGTGTGGCGTTGTAGGGGAGGTGTCCCCGCACGCGTGCATATGTCAGAAGTGTCGGCAGTGTCCGCCGGCGCCGGTCCAGTGTCCACCGTTGTCTGAAAACTGCACTTTTCTGACCTCTGACCTCACTGGACGGTCCGCCACACTTTTTTTTACACCTCTCGGGCTTATCCGAGAGTGTGGCGTTGTAGGGGAGGTGTCCCCGCACGCGTGCGTATGTCAGAAGTGTCGGCAGTGTCCGCCGGCGCCGGTCCAGTGTCCACCGTTGTCTGAAAACTGCACTTTTCTGACCTCTGACCTCACTGGACGGTCCGCCACACTTTTTTTTACATCTCTCGGGCTTATCCGAGAGTGTGGCGTTGTAGGGGAGGTGTCCCCGCACGCGTGCGTATGTCAGAAGTGTCGGCAGTGTCCGCCGGCGCCGGTCCAGTGTCCACCGTTGTCTGAAAACTGCACTTTTCTGACCTCTGACCTCACTGGACGGTCCGCCACACTTTTCTTTACACCTCTCGGGCTTATCCGAGAGTGTGGCGTTGTAGGGGAGGTGTCCCCACACGCGTGCGTATGTCAGAAGTGTCGGCAGTGTCCGCCGGCGCCGGTCCAGTGTCCACCGTTGTCTGAAAACTGCACTTTTCTGACCTCTGACCTCACTGGACGGTCCGCCACACTTTTCTTTACACCTCTCGGGCTTATCCGAGAGTCTGGGGTTGTAGGGGAGGTGTCCCCGCATGCGTGCGTATGTCAGAAGTGTCGGCAGTGTCCGCCGGCGCCGGTCCAGTGTCCACCGTTGTCTGAAAACTGCACTTTTCTGACCTCTGAACTCACTGGACGGTCCGCCACACTTTTTTTTACACCTCTCGGGCTTATCCGAGAGTGTGGCGTTGTAGGGGAGGTGTCCCCGCACGCGTGCGTATGTCAGAAGTGTCGGCAGTGTCCGCCGGCGCCGGTCCAGTGTCCACCGTTGTCTGAAAACTGCACTTTTCTGACCTCTGAACTCACTGGACGGTCCGCCACACTTTTTTTTACACCTCTCGGGCTTATCCGAGAGTGTGGCGTTGTAGGGGAGGTGTCCCCGCACGCGTGCGTATGTCAGAAGTGTCGGCAGTGTCCGCCGGCGCCGGTCCAGTGTCCACCGTTGTCTGAAAACTGCACTTTTCTGACCTCTGACCTCACTGGACGGTCCGCCACACTTTTTTTTACATCTCTCGGGCTTATCCGAGAGTGTGGCGTTGTAGGGGAGGTGTCCCCGCACGCGTGCGTATGTCAGAAGTGTCGGCAGTGTCCGCCGGCGCCGGTCCAGTGTCCACCGTTGTCTGAAAACTGCACTTTTCTGACCTCTGACCTCACTGGACGGTCCGCCACACTTTTCTTTACACCTCTCGGGCTTATCCGAGAGTGTGGCGTTGTAGGGGAGGTGTCCCCGCACGCGTGCGTATGTCAGAAGTGTCGGCAGTGTCCACCGGTGCCTGTCCAGTGTCCACTGTTGTCTGAAAACGGCACTTTTCTGACCTCTGACCTCACTGGACGGTCCGCCACACTTTTTTTTACACCTCTCGGGCTTATCCGAGAGTGTGGCGTTGTAGGGGAGGTGTTCCGCACGCGTGCGTATGTCAGAAGTGTCGGCAGTGTCCGCCGGCGCCGGTCCAGTGTCCACCGTTGTCTGAAAACTGCACTTTTCTGACCTCTGACCTCACTGGACGGTCCGCCACACTTTTTTTTACATCTCTCGGGCTTATCCGAGAGTGTGGCGTTGTAGGGGAGGTGTCCCCGCACGCGTGCGTATGTCAGAAGTGTCGGCAGTGTCCGCCGGCGCCGGTCCAGTGTCCACCGTTGTCTGAAAACTGCACTTTTCTGACCTCTGACCTCACTGGACGGTCCGCCACACTTTTCTTTACACCTCTCGGGCTTATCCGAGAGTGTGGCGTTGTAGGGGAGGTGTCCCCGCACGCGTGCGTATATCAGAAGTGTCGGCAGTGTCCACCGGTGCCTGTCCAGTGTCCACTGTTGTCTGAAAACGGCACTTTTCTGACCTCTGACCTCACTGGACGGTCCGCCACACTTTTTTTTACACCTCTCGGGCTTATCCGAGAGTGTGGCGTTGTAGGGGAGGTGTTCCGCACGCGTGCGTATGTCAGAAGTGTCGGCAGTGTCCGCCGGCGCCGGTCCAGTGTCCACCGTTGTCTGAAAACTGCACTTTTCTGACCTCTGACCTCACTGGACGGTCCGCCACACTTTTCTTTACACCTCTCGGGCTTATCCGAGAGTCTGGCGTTGTAGGGGAGGTGTCCCCGCACGCGTGCGTATGTCAGAAGTGTCGGCATTGTCCACCGGTGCCTGTCCAGTGTCCACTGTTGTCTGAAAACGGCACTTTTCTGACCTCTGACCTCACTGGACGGTCCGCCACACTTTTTTTTACACCTCTCGGGCTTTTCCGAGAGTGTGGCGTTGTAGGGGAGGTGTCCCCGCACGCGTGCGTATGTCAGAAGTGTCGGCAGTGTCCGCCGGCGCCGGTCCAGTGTCCACCGTTGTCTGAAAACTGCACTTTTCTGACCTCTGACCTCACTGGACGGTCCGCCACACTTTTTTTTACACCTCTCGGGCTTATCCGAGAGTGTGGCGTTGTAGGGGAGGTGTCCCCGCACGCGTGCGTATGTCAGAAGTGTCGGCAGTGTCCGCCGGCGCCGGTCCAGTGTCCACCGTTGTCTGAAAACTGCACTTTTCTGACCTCTGACCTCACTGGACGGTCCGCCACACTTTTTTTTACACCTCTCGGGCTTATCCGAGAGTGTGGCGTTGTAGGGGAGGTGTCCCCGCACGCGTGCGTATGTCAGAAGTGTCGGCAGTGTCCGCCGGCGCCGGTCCAATGTCCACCGTTGTCTGAAAACTGCACTTTTCTGACCTCTGACCTCACTGGACGGTCCGCCACACTTTTTTTTACACCTCTCGGGCTTATCCGAGAGTGTGGCGTTGTAGGGGAGGTGTCCCCGCACGCGTGCGTATGTCAGAAGTGTCGGCAGTGTCCACCGGTGCCTGTCCAGTGTCCACTGTTGTCTGAAAACGGCACTTTTCTGACCTCTGACCTCACTGGACGGTCCGCCACACTTTTTTTTACACCTCTTGGGCTTATCCGAGAGTGTGGCGTTGTAGGGGAGGTGTCCCCGCACGCGTGCGTATGTCAGAAGTGTCGGCAGTGTCCGCCGGCGCCGGTCCAGTGTCCACCGTTGTCTGAAAACTGCACTTTTCTGACCTCTGACCTCACTGGACGGTCCGCCACACTTTTTTTTACACCTCTCGGGCTTATCCGAGAGTGTGGCGTTGTAGGGGAGGTGTCCCCGCACGCGTGCGTATGTCAGAAGTGTCGGCAGTGTCCGCCGGCGCTGGTCCAGTGTCCACCGTTGTCTGAAAACTGCACTTTTCTGACCTCTGACCTCACTGGACGGTCCGCCACACTTTTCTTTACACCTCTCGGGCTTATCCGAGAGTGTGGCGTTGTAGGGGAGGTGTCCCCGCACGCGTGCGTATGTCAGAAGTGTCGGCAGTGTCCACCGGTGCCTGTCCAGTGTCCACTGTTGTCTGAAAACGGCACTTTTCTGACCTCTGACCTCACTGGACGGTCCGCCACACTTTTTTTTACACCTCTCGGGCTTATCCGAGAGTGTGGCGTTGTAGGGGAGGTGTTCCGCACGCGTGCGTATGTCAGAAGTGTCGGCAGTGTCCGCCGGCGCCGGTCCAGTGTCCACCGTTGTCTGAAAACTGCACTTTTCTGACCTCTGACCTCACTGGACGGTCCGCCACACTTTTCTTTACACCTCTCGGGCTTATCCGAGAGTCTGGCGTTGTAGGGGAGGTGTCCCCGCACGCGTGCGTATGTCAGAAGTGTCGGCAGTGTCCACCGGTGCCTGTCCAGTGTCCACTGTTGTCTGAAAACGGCACTTTTCTGACCTCTGACCTCACTGGACGGTCCGCCACACTTTTTTTTACACCTCTCGGGCTTATCCGAGAGTGTGGCGTTGTAGGGGAGGTGTCCCCGCACGCGTGCGTATGTCAGAAGTGTCGGCAGTGTCCGCCGGCGCCGGTCCAGTGTCCACCGTTGTCTGAAAACTGCACTTTTCTGACCTCTGACCTCACTGGACGGTCCGCCACACTTTTTTTTACACCTCTCGGGCTTATCCGAGAGTGTGGCGTTGTAGGGGAGGTGTCCCCGCACGCGTGCGTATGTCAGAAGTGTCGGCAGTGTCCGTCGGCGCCGGTCCAGTGTCCACCGTTGTCTGAAAACTGCACTTTTCTGACCTCTGACCTCACTGGACGGTCCGCCACACTTTTTTTTACATCTCTCGGGCTTATCCGAGAGTGTGGCGTTGTAGGGGAGGTGTCCCCGCACGCGTGCGTATGTCAGAAGTGTCGGCAGTGTCCGCCGGCGCCGGTCCAGTGTCCACCGTAGTCTGAAAACTGCACTTTTCTGACCTCTGACCTCACTGGACGGTCCGCCACACTTTTTTTTACAACTCTCGGGCTTATCCGAGAGTCTGGCGTTGTAGGGGAGGTGTCCCCGCACGCGTGCGTATGTCAGAAGTGTCGGCAGTGTCCGCCGGCGCCGGTCCAGTGTCCACCGTTGTCTGAAAACTGCACTTTTCTGACCTCTGACCTCACTGGACGGTCCGCCACACTTTTTTTTACATCTCTCGGGCTTATCCGAGAGTGTGGCGTTGTAGGGGAGGTGACCCCGCACGCGTGCGTATGTCAGAAGTGTCGGCAGTGTCCGCCGGCGCCGGTCCAGTGTCCACCGTTGTCTGAAAACTGCACTTTTCTGACCTCTGACCTCACTGGACGGTCCGCCACACTTTTTTTTACTTCAGAAGTGTCGGCAGTGTCCGCCGGCGCCTGTCCAGTGGCCACTGTTGTCTGAAAACGGCACTTTTCTGACCTCTGACCTCACAGGACGGTCCGCCACACTTTTCTTTACACCTCTCGGGCTTATCCGAGAGTCTGGCGTTGTAGGGGAGGTGTCCCCGCACGCGTGCGTATGTCAGAAGTGTCGTCAGTGTCCGCCGGCGCCGGTCCAGTGTCCACCGTTCTCTGAAAACTGCACTTTTCTGACCTCTGACCTCACTGGACGGTCCGCCACACTTTTCTTTACACATCTCGGGCTTATCCGAGAGTGTGGCGTTGTAGGGGAGGTGTCCCCGCACGCGTGCGTATGTCAGAAGTGTCGGCAGTGTCCGCCGGCGCCTGTCCAGTGTCCACTGTTGTCTGAAAACGGCACTTTTCTGACCTCTGACCTCACAGGACGGTCCGCCACACTTTTCTTTACACCTCTCGGGCTTATCCGAGAGTCTGGCGTTGTAGGGGAGGTGTCCCCGCACGCGTGCGTATGTCAGAAGTGTCGGCAGTGTCCGCCGGCGCCGGTCCAGTGTCCACCGTTGTCTGAAAACTGCACTTTTCTGACCTCTGACCTCACTGGACGGTCCGCCACACTTTTCTTTACACCTCTCGGGCTTATCCGAGAGTGTGGCGTTGTAGGGGAGGTGTCCCCGCACGCGTGCGTATGTCAGAAGTGTCGGCAGTGTCCACCGGTGCCTGTCCAGTGTCCACTGTTGTCTGAAAACGGCACTTTTCTGACCTCTGACCTCACTGGACGGTCCGCCACACTTTTTTTTACTTCAGAAGTGTCGGCAGTGTCCGCCGGCGCCTGTCCAGTGTCCACTGTTGTCTGAAAACGGCACTTTTCTGACCTCTGACCTCACTGGACGGTCCGCCACACTTTTTTTTACACCTCTCGGGCTTATCCGAGAGTGTGGCGTTGTAGGGGAGGTGTCCCCGCACGCGTGCGTATATCAGAAGTGTCGGCAGTGTCCGCCGGCGCCTGTCCAGTGTCCACTGTTGTCTGAAAACGGCACTTTTCTGACCTCTGACCTCACAGGACGGTCCGCCACACTTTTTTTTACACCTCTCGGGCTTATCCGAGAGTGTGGCGTTGTAGGGGAGGTGTCCCCGCACGCGTGCGTATGTCAGAAGTGTCGGCAGTGTCCGCCGGCGCCTCTCCAGTGTCCACTGTTGTCTGAAAACGGCACTTTTCTGACCTCTGACCTCACTGGACGGTCCGCCACACTTTTTTTTACACCTCTCGGGCTTATCCGAGAGTCTGGCGTTGTAGGGGAGGTGTCCCCGCACGCGTGCGTATGTCAGAAGTGTCGGCAGTGTCCGCCGGCGCCGGTCCAGTGTCCACTGATGTCTGAAAATGGCACTTTTCTGACCTCTGACCTCACTGGACGGTCCGCCACACTTTTTTTTACACCTCTCGGGCTTATCCGAGAGTGTGGCGTTGTAGGGGAGGTGTCCCCGCACGCGTGCGTATGTCAGAAGTGTCGGCAGTGTCCGCCGGCGCCTGTCCAGTGTCCACTGTTGTCTGAAAACGGCACTTTTCTGACCTCTGACCTCACAGGACGGTCCGCCACACTTTTTTTTACACCTCTCGGGCTTATCCGAGAGTGTGGCGTTGTAGGGGAGGTGTCCCCGCACGCGTGCGTATGTCAGAAGTGTCGGCAGTGTCCGCCGGCGCCTCTCCAGTGTCCACTGTTGTCTGAAAACGGCACTTTTCTGACCTCTGACCACACTGGACGGTCCGCCACACTTTTTTTTACACCTCTCGGGCTTATCCGAGAGTCTGGCGTTGTAGGGGAGGTGTCCCCGCACGCGTGCGTATGTCAGAAGTGTCGGCAGTGTCCGCCGGCGCCTGTCCAGTGTCCACTGTTGTCTGAAAACGGCACTTTTCTGACCTCTGACCTCACTGGACGGTCCGCCACACTTTTATTTACACCTCTCGGGCTTATCCGAGAGTGTGGCGTTGTAGGGGAGGTGTCCCCGCACGCGTGCGTATGTCAGAAGTGTCGGCAGTGTCCGCCGGCGCCTGTCCAGTGTCCACTGTTGTCTGAAAACGGCACTTTTCTGACCTCTGACCTCACAGGACGGTCCGCCAAACTTTTTTTTACACCTCTCGGGCTTATCCGAGAGTGTGGCGTTGTAGGGGAGGTGTCCCCGCACGCGTGCGTATGTCAGAAGTGTCGGCAGTGTCCGCCGGCGCCGGTCCAGTGTCCACTGTTGTCTGAAAACGGCACTTTTCTGACCTCTGACCTCACTGGACGGTCCGCCAAACTTTTTTTTACACCTCTCGGGCTTATCCGAGAGTGTGGCGTTGTAGGGGAGGTGTCCCCGCACGCGTGCGTATGTCAGAAGTGTCGGCAGTGTCCGCCGGCGCCGGTCCAGTGTCCATTGTTGTCTGAAAACGGCACTTTTCTGACCTCTGACCTCACTGGACGGTCCGCCACACTTTTTTTTACACCTCTCGGGCTTATCCGAGAGTGTGGCGTTGTAGGGGAGGTGTCCCCGCACGCGTGCGTATGTCAGAAGTGTCGGCAGTGTCCGCCGGCGCCGGTCCAGTGTCCACTGTTGTCTGAAAACGGCACTTTTCTGACCTCTGACCTCACTGGACGGTCCGCCACACTTTTTTTTACAACTCTCGGGCTTATCCGAGAGTGTGGCGTTGTAGGGGAGGTGTCCCCGCACGCGTGCGTATGTCAGAAGTGTCGGCAGTGTCCACCGGTGCCTGTCCAGTCTGAAAACGGCACTTTTCTGACCTCTGACCTCACTGGAGGTGTCTGAAAACGGCACTTTTCTGACCTCTGACCTCACTGGAAGGTCCGCCACACTTTTTTTTACACCTCTCGGGCTTATCCGAGAGTGTGGCGTTGTAGGGGAGGTGTCCCCGCACGCGTGCGTATGTCAGAAGTGTCGGCAGTGTCCGCCGGCGCCTGTCCAGTGTCCACTGTTGTCTGAAAACGGCACTTTTCTGACCTCTGACCTCACTGGAAGGTCCGCCACACTTTTTTTTACACCTCTCGGGCGTATCCGAGAGTGTGGCGTTGTAGGGGAGGTGTCCCCGCACGCGTGCGTATGTCAGAAGTGTCGGCAGTGAAAACGGCACTTTTCTGACCTCTGACCTCACTGGACGGTCCGCCACACTTTTTTTTACAACTCTCGGGCTTATCCGAGAGTGTGGCGTTGTAGGGGAGGTGTCCCCGCACGCGTGCGTATGTCAGAAGTGTCGGCAGTGTCCACCGGTGCCTGTCCAGTCTGAAAACGGCACTTTTCTGACCTCTGACCTCACTGGAGGTGTCTGAAAACGGCACTTTTCTGACCTCTGACCTCACTGGAAGGTCCGCCACACTTTTTTTTACACCTCTCGGGCTTATCCGAGAGTGTGGCGTTGTAGGGGAGGTGTCCCCGCACGCGTGCGTATGTCAGAAGTGTCGGCAGTGTCCGCCGGCGCCTGTCCAGTGTCCACTGTTGTCTGAAAACGGCACTTTTCTGACCTCTGACCTCACTGGAAGGTCCGCCACACTTTTTTTTACACCTCTCGGGCGTATCCGAGAGTGTGGCGTTGTAGGGGAGGTGTCCCCGCACGCGTGCGTATGTCAGAAGTGTCGGCAGTGTCCGCCGGCGCCGGTCCAGTGTCCACTGTTGTCTGAAAACGGCACTTTTCTGACCTCTGACCTCACTGGACGGTCCGCCACACTTTTTTTTACACCTCTCGGGCTTATCCGAGAGTGTGGCGTTGTAGGGGAGGTGGCCCCGCACGCGTGCGTATGTCAGAAGTGTCGGCAGTGTCCGCCGGCGCCGGTCCAGTGTCCACTGTTGTCTGAAAACGGCACTTTTCTGACCTTTGACCTCACTGGACGGTCCGCCACACTTTTTTTTACACCTCTCGGGCTTATCCGAGAGTGTGGCGTTATAGGGGAGGTGTCCCCGCACGCGTGCGTATGTCAGAAGTGTCGGCAGTGTCCGCCGGCGCCGGTCCAGTGTCCACTGTTGTCTGAAAACGGCACTTTTCTGACCTCTGACCTCACTGGACGGTCCGCCACACTTTTTTTTACACCTCTCGGGCTTATCCGAGAGTCTGGCGTTGTAGGGGAGGTGTCCCCGCACGCGTGCGTATGTCAGAAGTGTCGGCAGTGTCCGCCGGCGCCTGTCCAGTGTCCACTGTTGTCTGAAAACTGCACTTTTCTGACCTCTGACCTCACTGGACGGTCCGCCACACTTTTCTTTACACCTCTCGGGCTTATCCGAGAGTGTGGCGTTGTAAGGGAGGTGTCCCCGCACGCGTGCGTATGTCAGAAGTGTCGGCAGTGTCCACCGGTGCCTGTCCAGTGTCCACTGTTGTCTGAAAACGGCACTTTTCTGACCTCTGACCTCACTGGAAGGTCCGCCACACTTTTTTTTACACCTCTCGGGCTTATCCGAGAGTGTGGCGTTGTAGGGGAGGTGTCCCCGCACGCGTGCGTATGTCAGAAGTGTCGGCAGTGTCCGCCGGCGCCTGTCCAGTGTCCACTGTTGTCTGAAAACGGCACTTTTCTGACCTCTGACCTCACTGGAAGGTCCGCCACACTTTTTTTTACACCTCTCGGGCGTATCCGAGAGTGTGGCGTTGTAGGGGAGGTGTCCCCGCACGCGTGCGTATGTCAGAAGTGTCGGCAGTGTCCGCCGGCGCCGGTCCAGTGTCCACTGTTGTCTGAAAACGGCACTTTTCTGACCTCTGACCTCACTGGACGGTCCGCCACACTTTTTTTTACACCTCTCGGGCTTATCCGAGAGTGTGGCGTTGTAGGGGAGGTGGCCCCGCACGCGTGCGTATGTCAGAAGTGTCGGCAGTGTCCGCCGGCGCCGGTCCAGTGTCCACTGTTGTCTGAAAACGGCACTTTTCTGACCTTTGACCTCACTGGACGGTCCGCCACACTTTTTTTTACACCTCTCGGGCTTATCCGAGAGTGTGGCGTTATAGGGGAGGTGTCCCCGCACGCGTGCGTATGTCAGAAGTGTCGGCAGTGTCCGCCGGCGCCTCTCCAGTGTCCACTGTTGTCTGAAAACGGCACTTTTCTGACCTCTGACCTCACTGGACGGTCCGCCACACTTTTTTTTACACCTCTCGGGCTTATCCGAGAGTCTGGCGTTGTAGGGGAGGTGTCCCCGCACGCGTGCGTATGTCAGAAGTGTCGGCAGTGTCCGCCGGCGCCTGTCCAGTGTCCACTGTTGTCTGAAAACTGCACTTTTCTGACCTCTGACCTCACTGGACGGTCCGCCACACTTTTATTTACACCTCTCGGGCTTATCCGAGAGTGTGGCGTTGTAGGGGAGGTGTCCCCGCACGCGTGCGTATGTCAGAAGTGTCGGCAGTGTCCACCGGTGCCTGTCCAGTGTCCACTGTTGTCTGAAAACGGCACTTTTCTGACCTCTGACCTCACTGGAAGGTCCGCCACACTTTTTTTTACACCTCTCGGGCTTATCCGAGAGTGTGGCGTTGTAGGGGAGGTGTCCCCGCACGCGTGCGTATGTCAAAAGTGTCGGCAGTGTCCGCCGGCGCCTGTCCAGTGTCCACTGTTGTCTGAAAACGGCACTTTTCTGACCTCTGACCTCACTGGAAGGTCCGCCACACTTTTTTTTACACCTCTCGGGCGTATCCGAGAGTGTGGCGTTGTAGGGGAGGTGTCCCCGCACGCGTGCGTATGTCAGAAGTGTCGGCAGTGTCCGCCGGCGCCGGTCCAGTGTCCACTGTTGTCTGAAAACGGCACTTTTCTGACCTCTGACCTCACTGGACGGTCCGCCACACTTTTTTTTACACCTCTCGGGCTTATCCGAGAGTGTGGCGTTGTAGGGGAGGTGGCCCCGCACGCGTGCGTATGTCAGAAGTGTCGGCAGTGTCCGCCGGCGCCGGTCCAGTGTCCACTGTTGTCTGAAAACGGCACTTTTCTGACCTTTGACCTCACTGGACGGTCCGCCACACTTTTTTTTACACCTCTCGGGCTTATCCGAGAGTGTGGCGTTATAGGGGAGGTGTCCCCGCACGCGTGCGTATGTCAGAAGTGTCGGCAGTGTCCGCCGGCGCCTCTCCAGTGTCCACTGTTGTCTGAAAACGGCACTTTTCTGACCTCTGACCTCACTGGACGGTCCGCCACACTTTTTTTTACACCTCTCGGGCTTATCCGAGAGTCTGGCGTTGTAGGGGAGGTGTCCCCGCACGCGTGCGTATGTCAGAAGTGTCGGCAGTGTCCGCCGGCGCCTGTCCAGTGTCCACTGTTGTCTGAAAACTGCACTTTTCTGACCTCTGACCTCACTGGACGGTCCGCCACACTTTTCTTTACACCTCTCGGGCTTATCCGAGAGTGTGGCGTTGTAGGGGAGGTGTCCCCGCACGCGTGCGTATGTCAGAAGTGTCGGCAGTGTCCACCGGTGCCTGTCCAGTGTCCACTGTTGTCTGAAAACGGCACTTTTCTGACCTCTGACCTCACTGGACGGTCCGCCACACTTTTTTTTACTTCAGAAGTGTCGGCAGTGTCCGCCGGCGCCTGTCCAGTGTCCACTTTTGTCTGAAAACGGCACTTTTCTGACCTCTGACCTCACTGGACGGTCCGCCACACTTTTTTTTACACCTCTCGGGCTTATCCGAGAGTTTGGCGTTGTAGGGGAGGTGTCCCCGCACGCGTGCGTATATCAGAAGTGTCGGCAGTGTCCGCCGGCGCCTGTCCAGTGTCCACTGTTGTCTGAAAACGGCACTTTTCTGACCTCTGACCTCACTGGAAGGTCCGCCACACTTTTTCTTACACCTCTCGGGCGTATCCGAGAGTGTGGCGTTGTAGGGGAGGTGTCCCCGCACGCGTGCGTATGTCAGAAGTGTCGGCAGTGTCCGCCGGCGCCGGTCCAGTGTCCACTGTTGTCTGAAAACGGCACTTTTCTGACCTCTGACCTCACTGGACGGTCCGCCACACTTTTTTTTACACCTCTCGGGCTTATCCGAGAGTGTGGCGTTGTAGGGGAGGTGGCCCCGCACGCGTGCGTATGTCAGAAGTGTCGGCAGTGTCCGCCGGCGCCGGTCCAGTGTCCACTGTTGTCTGAAAACGGCACTTTTCTGACCTTTGACCTCACTGGACGGTCCGCCACACTTTTTTTTACACCTCTCGGGCTTATCCGAGAGTGTGGCGTTATAGGGGAGGTGTCCCCGCACGCGTGCGTATGTCAGAAGTGTCGGCAGTGTCCGCCGGCGCCTCTCCAGTGTCCACTGTTGTCTGAAAACGGCACTTTTCAGACCTCTGACCTCACTGGACGGTCCGCCACACTTTTTTTTACACCTCTCGGGCTTATCCGAGAGTCTGGCGTTGTAGGGGAGGTGTCCCCGCACGCGTGCGTATGTCAGAAGTGTCGGCAGTGTCCGCCGGCGCCTGTCCAGTGTCCACTGTTGTCTGAAAACTGCACTTTTCTGACCTCTGACCTCACTGGACGGTCCGCCACACTTTTATTTACACCTCTCGGGCTTATCCGAGAGTGTGGCGTTGTAGGGGAGGTGTCCCCGCACGCGTGCGTATGTCAGAAGTGTCGGCAGTGTCCACCGGTGCCTGTCCAGTGTCCACTGTTGTCTGAAAACGGCACTTTTCTGACCTCTGACCTCACTGGAAGGTCCGCCACACTTTTTTTTACACCTCTCGGGCTTATCCGAGAGTGTGGCGTTGTAGGGGAGGTGTCCCCGCACGCGTGCGTATGTCAGAAGTGTCGGCAGTGTCCGCCGGCGCCTGTCCAGTGTCCACTGTTGTCTGAAAACGGCACTTTTCTGACCTCTGACCTCACTGGAAGGTCCGCCACACTTTTTTTTACACCTCTCGGGCGTATCCGAGAGTGTGGCGTTGTAGGGGAGGTGTCCCCGCACGCGTGCGTATGTCAGAAGTGTCGGCAGTGTCCGCCGGCGCCGGTCCAGTGTCCACTGTTGTCTGAAAACGGCACTTTTCTGACCTCTGACCTCACTGGACGGTCCGCCACACTTTTTTTTACACCTCTCGGGCTTATCCGAGAGTGTGGCGTTGTAGGGGAGGTGGCCCCGCACGCGTGCGTATGTCAGAAGTGTCGGCAGTGTCCGCCGGCGCCGGTCCAGTGTCCACTGTTGTCTGAAAACGGCACTTTTCTGACCTTTGACCTCACTGGACGGTCCGCCACACTTTTTTTTACACCTCTCGGGCTTATCCGAGAGTGTGGCGTTATAGGGGAGGTGTCCCCGCACGCGTGCGTATGTCAGAAGTGTCGGCAGTGTCCGCCGGCGCCTCTCCAGTGTCCACTGTTGTCTGAAAACGGCACTTTTCTGACCTCTGACCTCACTGGACGGTCCGCCACACTTTTTTTTACACCTCTCGGGCTTATCCGAGAGTCTGGCGTTGTAGGGGAGGTGTCCCCGCACGCGTGCGTATGTCAGAAGTGTCGGCAGTGTCCGCCGGCGCCTGTCCAGTGTCCACTGTTGTCTGAAAACTGCACTTTTCTGACCTCTGACCTCACTGGACGGTCCGCCACACTTTTCTTTACACCTCTCGGGCTTATCCGAGAGTGTGGCGTTGTAGGGGAGGTGTCCCCGCACGCGTGCGTATGTCAGAAGTGTCGGCAGTGTCCACCGGTGCCTGTCCAGTGTCCACTGTTGTCTGAAAACGGCACTTTTCTGACCTCTGACCTCACTGGACGGTCCGCCACACTTTTTTTTACTTCAGAAGTGTCGGCAGTGTCCGCCGGCGCCTGTCCAGTGTCCACTTTTGTCTGAAAACGGCACTTTTCTGACCTCTGACCTCACTGGACGGTCCGCCACACTTTTTTTTACACCTCTCGGGCTTATCCGAGAGTGTGGCGTTGTAGGGGAGGTGTCCCCGCACGCGTGCGTATATCAGAAGTGTCGGCAGTGTCCGCCGGCGACTGTCCAGTGTCCACTGTTGTCTGAAAACGGCACTTTTCTGACCTCTGACCTCACAGGACGGTCCGCCACACTTTTTTTTACACCTCTCGGGCTTATCCGAGAGTGTGGCGTTGTAGGGGAGGTGTCCCCGCACGCGTGCGTATGTCAGAAGTGTCGGCAGTGTCCGCCGGCGCCTCTCCAGTGTCCACTGTTGTCTGAAAACGGCACTTTTCTGACCTCTGACCTCACTGGACGGTCCGCCACACTTTTTTTTACAACTCTCGGGCTTATCCGAGAGTGTGGCGTTGTAGGGGAGGTGTCCCCGCACGCGTGCGTATGTCAGAAGTGTCGGCAGTGTCCACCGGTGCCTGTCCAGTCTGAAAACGGCACTTTTCTGACCTCTGACCTCACTGGAGGTGTCTGAAAACGGCACTTTTCTGACCTCTGACCTCACTGGAAGGTCCGCCACACTTTTTTTTACACCTCTCGGGCTTATCCGAGAGTGTGGCGTTGTAGGGGAGGTGTCCCCGCACGCGTGCGTATGTCAGAAGTGTCGGCAGTGTCCGCCGGCGCCGGTCCAGTGTCCACTGTTGTCTGAAAACGGCACTTTTCTGACCTCTGACCTCACTGGACGGTCCGCCACACTTTTCTTTACACCTCTCGGGCTTATCCGAGAGTGTGGCGTTGTAGGGGAGGTGTCCCCGCACGCGTGCGTATGTCAGAAGTGTCGGCAGTGTCCGCCGGCGCCTGTCCAGTGTCCACTGTTGTCTGAAAACGGCACTTTTCTGACCTCTGACCTCACAGGACGGTCCGCCACACTTTATTTTACACCTCTCGGGCTTATCCGAGAGTGTGGCGTTGTAGGGGAGGTGTCCCCGCACGCGTGCGTATGTCAGAAGTGTCGGCAGTGTCCGCCGGCGCCTCTCCAGTGTCCACCGTTGTCTGAAAACGGCACTTTTCTGACCTCTGACCTCACTGGAAGGTCCGCCACACTTTTTTTTACACCTCTCGGGCTTATCCGAGAGTGTGGCGTTGTAGGGGAGGTGTCCCCGCACGCGTGCGTATGTCAGAAGTGTCGGCAGTGTCCGCCGACGCCTGTCCAGTGTCCACTGTTGTCTGAAAACGGCACTTTTCTGACCTCTGACCTCACTGGAAGGTCCGCCACACTTTTTTTTACACCTCTCGGGCTTATCCGAGAGTGTGGCGTTGTAGGGGAGGTGTCCCCGCACGCGTGCGTATGTCAGAAGTGTCGGCAGTGTCCGCCGGCGCCGGTCCAGTGTCCACTGTTGTCTGAAAACGGCACTTTTCTGACCTCTGACCTCACTGGACGGTCCGCCACACTTTTTTTTACACCTCTCGGGCTTATCCGAGAGTGTGGCGTTATAGGGGAGGTGTCCCCGCACGCGTGCGTATGTCAGAAGTGTCGGCAGTGTCCACCGGTGCCTGTCCAGTGTCCACTGTTGTCTGAAAACGGCACTTTTCTGACCTCTGACCTCACTGGAAGGTCCGCCACACTTTTTTTTACACCTCTCGGGCTTATCCGAGAGTGTGGCGTTGTAGAGGAGGTGTCCCCGCACGCGTGCGTATGTCAGAAGTGTCGGCAGTGTCCGCCGGCGCCGGTCCAGTGTCCACTGTTGTCTGAAAACGGCACTTTTCTGACCTCTGACCTCACTGGACGGTCCGCCACACTTTTTTTTACACCTCTCGGGCTTATCCGAGAGTGTGGCGTTGTAGGGGATGTGTCCCCGCACGCGTGCGTATGTCAGAAGTGTCGGCAGTGTCCACCGGTGCCTGTCCAGTGTCCACCGTTGTCTGAAAACGGCACTTTTCTGACCTCTGACCTCACTGGAAGGTCCGCCACACTTTTTTGTACACCTCTCGGGCTTATCCGAGAGTGTGGCATTGTAGGGGAGGTGTCCCCGCACGCGTGCGTATGTCAGAAGTGTCGGCAGTGTCCGCCGGCGCCGGTCCAGTGTCCACTGTTGTCTGAAAACGGCACTTTTCTGACCTCTGACCTCACTGGACGGTCCGCCACACTTTTTTTTACACCTCTCGGGCTTATCCGAGAGTCTGGCGTTGTAGGGGAGGTGTCCCCGCACTCGTGCGTATGTCAGAAGTGTGGTGCAGTGTCCGCCGGCGCCTGGAATGAGGCTGCCGCTGTGTTTGATGCTGTCTGCTAATTTGTCCACCAGAGGGTGCTGAACAGCCTCTATATTGTTTTGAGCTTAGCAAACTGAAATCGTGTTTGAAAAGTCCACTTTCTGATGTCATTGGTAGGCAGGTGTCTGAAATGCCCACAGCCATCTTCTGAGACACAAAGACAGACACTTTGCCATTTTTTAATGAGCATTATTGGGGACCAATTTAATGAACATGAGGTTGAAAATGGGTGAAGTGCCCCTATAAGTCAGCTCTGCAGTCTTCACAGTAAAATCCTCAGTGTTAATTTAGCCGAGTATACAAATGCTTCAAATAGACCCACATGGGTGATTTTTACTGTGTTCTCTAATGCTGCATTCACACCAGCATGAAGCTGAACAATGAGTTGTCTTATATTTTCAATGTTATCTCTATGCAAATTGGCGTTTTAATTTTTTTCATGAGCGTTTAAACGCCTAAATGGAAAAGCGCCCTTTTTTTCTCCCTAGGCCCGAGCTTTGAAGCTTTTTTTTTTTAAAGCTTTGAAACTGTAGGCGTTTTAATGCTCAATTCTAGCCAATCAGAGCACAGCATGATCTGAGTAGGCAATGAGATGAAGCGATTGATAGATCACATAGATTAGAATATAGGCCTATGCATAAGATAGATAGATAGATAGATAGATAGATAGATAGATAGATAGATAGATAGATAGATAGATAGATAGATAGATAGATAGATAGATAGATAGATCGATCGTTTATTATAATAATATAATATATATATATATATATATATATATCGATTATATATCAGATATATATAAGCCTATTATTACGGGGCCAGAGCTCAGCTCTGGACCTGTTTTATTATTGTACGTATTCTTCTGTTTCCGCCACTTTTCGCAGTTCTGGGTGAACTGTGCTGTCGCTTTTTACGAAACTCGGCCATATGGTAGATGGTCATGAAAAACTATCAAGAAATAAATCTCACAATCTTTCGTCAAAAGGTGGCGCTATAGCACTCAATTGAAAATGCCAACTTTGAACAGGTACAACTCATGCCCTGTTTGACCTACAGCCATAAAACTTCAATACACACATGCGTCTACTCATGATGAACAACTTTAACCCTCTGACTTTTGACCTCTGACCTTTAGATCTCCCACCATTTTGAATTATATGAAAAACCTATCTCCTCCTGGGATTTTTGAGTAATCTGCACGAAACGTTTTACACATGAACTTTGGACCTATGCCGACAAACAAGCAGCGAGATTTTTCCATAAGTGAAAAAATGAAGCTTTAATGAGCCAATGAATATTGCAGTTTTATGACAATTATTCATCTGCCCCTAACACATACATGCAGACTCACATTTCTTTGAAACTTTGCGTTAATGTTGAGGGTCATTCCAAATATTACTGAAACCAATCTTACTCCAATTGGTCAAAGGGGGGCGCTATAGCGATTTTTTGAAAGTGCAAACTTTAAACATGCAAAAGTCATGCCTCGTTTGGCCGACAGCCATTAAACCTGCTTACACATGTGCCTTGACTCATGAGGAACACATGTATCACGTTGACCAGTAAGCTCCCCCCTTAGATTGTCCGCAATTTTGAGCAGTTTGAAAAACACTTAAACCCAGGATTGTTCAGCTATTTGCGTGAAACTGTATCATCTGTGTGATCTCCTTTTTCACAGGTTCTTGTCTGTTGGTCCAATGGCTTCTCCCTTAAACGTGTGCCTCACAACCTGAAGGTTGGCAGTTCAAGCCTCACTTAATGCGGACTTCATTAAAGTTGCATTGCACACAACATGATTGTGTCAATTAATACATGTGCAATTGTTAAACATAACCTGAAATACTTATTTGAGAGGGTATGTTTTTGCAATGTATGACATACTTCATTCTGAAAATAGCCGATCTACAATCTCAAAACTTTTCAGATAGCAACGTGTTTCTGAGTTTGTAGATCGGCTGCTTTCACTGGTTCACTTTTATCTTCAACAGACAACCTCAGCCTGGACAAAGCTATAGCACTATAGGTAATGTTGCAGCCCGTCAATCCGAAGGTTGAGGGTTAGATTCCTGTTAATGGCAATAGGTTGACACGTCCAATCAATCCATTCTGCTTCCATCCTTCTCTCTCTTCAATCTATTGTTTCCATGTCTCTCTCTCTTCAATCTATTCCGTTTCCATGTCTCTCTCTCCGCCCTTAGACTGTCTGACCTCCGTTTTCACTGTATCAGGTCTATTGGTCCAATGGCTTCCCGCTTAAGTGAATGTTTCACAACATCAAGGTTGCCGGTTCAAGCCTCACTTGGTGGAGACTTCATTTAAAGTGCATTGCAAACTACAAGACTGTATTAATGAATACATATGCAATTGATAAAGATAACATGAAATGCTTATCTGAGAAGGTCTGTTTTTGCAATGTATGACATACTTCATTCTGAAAATAGCCGATCTACAATCTCAAAACTTTTCAGATAGCAACGTGTTTCTGAGCTTGTAGATCGGCTGCTTTCACTGGTTCAGTTTTATCTTCAACAGACAACCTCAGCCTGGTCAAAGCTATAGCACTATAGGTAGTGTTGCAGCCTGTCAATCCAAAGGTTGAGTGTTCGATTCCTGTTAATGGCAATAGGTTGACACGTCCAATCAATCCATTCTGCTTCCATCTTTCTCTCTCTTCAATCTATTGTTTCCATGTCTCTCTCTCTTCAATCTATTCCGTTTCCATGTCTCTCTCTCCGCCCTTAGATTGTCCGCAATTTTGAGCAGTTTGAAAAACACTTAAACCCAGGATTTTTCAGTTATTTGCGTGAAATGGTATCATCTGTCTGACCTCCGTTTTCACTGGATTAGGTCTGTTGGTCCAATGGCTTCCCGCTTAAGTGAATGTTTCATAACATCAAGGTTGCCAGTTCAAGCCTCACTTGGTGGAGACTTCATTTAAAGTGCATTGCAAACAACAAGACTGTATTAATGAATACATATGCAATTGATAAAGATAACATTAAATGCTTATCTGAGAAGGTATGTTTTTGCAATGTATGACATACTTCATTCTGAAAATAGCCGATCTACAATCTCAAAACTTTTCAGATAGCAACGTGTTTCTGAGCTTGTAGATCGGCTGCTTTCACTGGTTCAGTTTTATCTTCAACAGACAACCTCAGCCTGGTCAAAGCTATAGCACTATAGGTAGTGTTGCAGCCTGGCAATCCGAAGGTTGAGGGTTCGATTCCTGTTAATGGCAATAGGTTGACACGTCCAATCAATCCATTCTGCTTCCATCTTTCTCTCTCTTCAATCTATTGTTTCCATGTCTCTCTCTCTCAATTAATGCATGTGCAACTGTTAAAGGTAACATGAAATGCTTCTTGGAGAGAGTATGTTTTTGCAATGTATGACAAACTTCATTGTGAAAATAGCCGATCTACAATCTCACAACTTTTCAGATAGCAACGTTTTGTGAGCTTGTAGATCGGCTACTTTCACTAGTTTTCGTTCCGAGGAGACACAAAAATGCCTTTATTGGTAAATGGTTTGTGAACCAGTGATCTAGAGTAGTTCGGGACACAGAGGCTTGGTTCATAATGGACGGAAATACTTATAAATATCAACAGACACTACCAGTAATTGTGTCAATTAATACGCAATTGATAAAGATAACCTGAAATGCTTATTTGAGAGGGTATGAAGTATGTATGACATACTTCATTCTGAAAATAGCCGATCTACAATCTCAAAACCTTTCAGATAGCAACGTTCTTTCTGAGCTTGTAGATCGGCTGCTTTCACTGGTTCACTTTTATCTTCAACAGACAACCTCATCCTGGACAAAGCTATAGCACTATAGGTAGTGTTGCAGCCTGTCAATTTGAAGGTTGATGGTTCGATTCCTGTTAATGGCAATAGGTTGAGATGTCCAATCAATCCATTCTGCTTCCATCTCTCTCTCGCTTCAATCTATTATGTTTCCGTGTCACTCTCTCTCTCTTCAATCTATTCCGTTTCCGTGTCTCTCTCTCTCTCTTCAATCTATTCCGTTTCCGTGTCTCTCTCTCTCTCTTCAATCTATTCCGTTTCCGTGTCTCTCTCTCTCTCTTCAATCTATTCCGTTTCCGTGTCTCTCTCTCTCTCTCTTCAATCTATTCCGTTTCCGTGTCTCTCTCTCTCTCTTCAATCTATTCCGTTTCCGTGTCTCTCTCTCTCTCTTCAATCTATTCCGTTTCCGTGTCTCTCTCTCTTTCTTCAATCTATTCCGTTTCCGTGTCTCTCTCTCTCTCTTCAATCTATTCCGTTTCCGTGTCTCTCTCTCTCTCTTCAATCTATTCCGTTTCCGTGTCTCTCTCTCTCTCTTCAATCTATTCCGTTTCCGTGTCTCTCTCTGTCTCTTCAATCTATTCCGTTTCCGTGTCTCTCTCTCTCTCTTCAATCTATTCCGTTTCCGTGTCTCTCTCTCTCTCTTCAATCTATTCCGTTTCCGTGTCTCTCTCTCTCTCTCTCTCTCTCTCTCTCTCTCTCTCTCTCTCTCTCTCTCTCTCTCTGAGCGCATGCGTGAGCGTGGGTGAGCGTGTGGAGTGAGTGGTAAAAGAGTCTAAGTGAGTTTTCTATCTTTGTTTGTTCCTTTTTTTAATTGTTTTTTTTATGTGATTTTTTTTACTGGCTGGTGTTTTTCACGGGTGTTTAAGAGTAGCGGGGCTCACAACCAGCAGGGCATTATGCCCGTGGTTAGTGGTCATGAAGAGTTTGAGAAGCTGACACGCCGACATGCTATCAAAGTCATGGTCAATGTCGGCGTGTCGGTGGAGGAGGTTAGTCTAGCTGTTGGAGAGGTTGTAGGATGTGAGAGTGTGAAATCTGCCTCCCGCATGAATGGCGGTGTTGTTATATTCGTGGACGATGTAGCTAAAGTGGGAGAAGTTGTTGAGAATGGGATTGTTGTCCGCGATACATTCACACCTGTTCTTCCACTGGTGAATCCAGCTAAAAATATCGTAATTTCAAACGCTCCTCCTTTCATTAAAAATGAAGATCTGGCCAAAGAATTGTCACGCTATGGGAAGTTGGTGACCCCAGTTCAAATGGTTTTACTGGGTTGTAAATCGCCACAGTTAAAACATGTTGTGAGTCACAGAAGGCAGGCTTATATGATCTTGAAAGAAAACAATGATCTGAATTTGACATTTAGTTTCAAAGTCGGTGGTTTTAACTACACAGTGTTTGCAACCTCTGATAATCTGAAATGCTTTAATTGTGGAGTTGAAGGGCATTTAATTCGCTCTTGTCCTACTCCTAAAAGAGCCGGCTCTGGTGCGCCACCGCCGGCTGCTGAGAGCAGTGGAGAGGCTGTCGCTGGCACGTCTGGCACGGAGAGCGCACATGACGCTCCGCAGGCTGAGCCAGTTTTACAGAAAGCACCGCAGTTTGGGCCAGACTTGCGGAACGCACCGCAGTCTGAGGCAAACGTACAAAACGCACCGCAGCCTGAGTCAGATTCACAGAATACAGCGCAGGCTGATTCTTTCTCGCCCGGTGCGCAGACAGCAGAGACAGTACCTGAAACGGAGACAGTAGTGCAGGAGGAGCAGAGTGTGCAAAGTGTTCACGCTGAGAATGGAAATAAAAGTGTTAAAGAAAATAATGCAAAAGCACAGACCAGTGAGAAATCGCAGAAAAAAGACAAAAAAACAAATAAAAGTGGAGAAAAAGAAAAAAGCAAGCAGTGTCATGTTGACAATGTGGTTAAAGGGACAGCTGCAGCAGGAACAGAAGCTGCCCAAAACATGGTTTTTGGCCCCCCTGCTTCTTCAGTTTCCGAAAAAATGGAAATTTTTGAGGATTTAAGTTTATCAAATAAGGCCAATAAAAGGAAACTAAATGATAAGGAACAGAGTGGAGGCAAGGTTAAGAGCAAGAAAGCACTGGATAATTTGTCAGATGACTTGTCAGAGTTTGAAGATGATTGTGAGTGGACACCTTCACAAGAGGCTGAAATGGTGTTCTATCCTCTTGAGAGTATTAGGAAATTTCTGTCAGACACTAAAGGGCATAGGGGAGTGAAAATTGAGGATTTCTACCCTGATCTGAAAGGTTTTGTCAGGTCTGTAACACTGCTTATAAAGGAGGAAGGGTCTTTTACTGGCCCAGAAGTCCATAGGCTTAAGAAGATGGTGACAAAAGTTAGAGCCACTTTTATAGATGATTATGAATAAGACAGGTGTGTTTCTCCACACATTGGGTATGTGTGTGGTTCTTGTACTGTCAATTTTTCTCTTTTTGATGGGGGACTTTAAAGTAGGTTCTTTAAACATTAATGGTGCAAGAAGTGACGTGAAAAGGGCTTCTCTCTTTAAGCTGATAGAGTTAAAAAACGTTGATGTTGTTATTCAGGAAACACATAGTGACAGTGAAAATGAAAATGATTGGAAAAAAGAATGGCCTGGAGAGGTTATTTTGAGTCACAATTTGTCTAATAGGGGTGGTGTTGGAGTGCTTTTTTTCAAAGGGCTTTAGTCCCCATTCTTTTGAGGTGGAAGAAGTAATGTGTGGTTATATTCTAAAAGTGAAAGTTCGATATGAAAAGGTGACCATGATTTTTGTTAATGTTTATGCTCCAGTTTTGGCCATTGAAAGAATGACATTTTTGGACAATTTGAGTAATGTTATTCAGAATTGCACCGATGATTTTTTGTTTTTGGCCGGGGACTTTAATTGCACTGAATTGGCAATTGACAGAAACCACTTAGAGCCTCATCCTGCTTCGTCTGTTAGACTTAAGCGTCTAATGGAAACCCATGAATTGAAAGATGTGTGGAGAGGTTTTCATAGGAATGAAAGGCAATATACATGGAGTCATGCTAAGGACAATGTTTTGTCTTTGGCTAGGCTCGATCGTTTTTATTGTTTTGAACAACATTTTGGTATCTTTAAAGACTGTAGAATTTTTCCTGTTGGTTTCTCTGATCATTGTTTTGTTCAGTGTTCTTGTTACATCCAGGATGTTAAGGTACACAGTGCTTATTGGCACTTTAATACTGGTCTCTTACAGGATAACTCTTTTAAACAGGCTTTAGAATTTCTATGGGCCTTACATAGGGAGAATAAATTAATCTATTCTTCTGTGCAGCAATGGTGGGACAATGGTAAGGCCCAGATAAAGCAATTTTGTCAGCAGTATACGCGCAATGTCACCAAGCACATTACCAGGTCTCTTCAGGACTTAGAGATTGAAGTGGTAGAACTACAGAATGTTGTGGATTCTACTGGTAATCGAGAGCATGTTGAAGCTCTGAAATCTAAAAAATCTGCGTTAGCTAACCTGTTGGGCTTCACAGCACAGGGAGCTCTGGTTTGTTCCAGGTTCATGAATGCATCTCATATGGATGCCCCCTCACAGTTTTTCTTTGGACTGGAGCGAAAAAATGGTCAAAAAAAGATCATTCACTCCTTAAGGTCTGAAAATGGATGTATGATCACAGGAACCTCTGAGATTCGAAGATTTGCCACCTCCTTCTACAAAGAGCTGTTTAGAGAGGAGTATGTGGAGGATGAAGAGCTGGCTGAATCTTTTTTCGATGGACTTCCTCAGGTGGGCGATCATGATAATGCTGTGTTGAACAGAGAACTATCGCTGAATGAACTGTATACTGCCCTCATGAGCCTTGGAAATGGCAAAGCACCAGGCATTGATGGACTACCTGTTGACTTTTATAAGTCTTTCTGGCCAGTGATTGGTGAAGATTTGCTGGAGGTGTTTCGGGACAGTTTGGGCAAAGGACAGTTGCCGCTGAGTTGTAGGAGAGCAGTTATAACCCTGCTGCCAAAAAAGGGGGATCTACAAGAACTAAAAAACTGGAGACCGGTCTCTTTGCTGTGTGGGGACTATAAAATCCTTTCCAAGGCTTTAGCCTCTAGACTAAGAGAGGTGATGAGCGAGGTCATTCATGTTGATCAGACTTACTGTGTGCCCGGCAGGTTAATAAGTGACAATATCACTTTAATTAGGCATGTTTTGGACATCTCTAGCTCATTTGGCTTGGATACTGGTCTTATTTCCATAGACCAGCTTAAAGCGTTTGACAGAGTTGAACTAAAGTACCTGTGGCAGACCCTAGGTGCTTTTGGTTTCAATTCTGGATTTATCGCCAAGATCAAGGTTTTGTATGGTGACATTGCGAGTATACTAAAAGTTAATGGTGGTTTGGCTGCGCCTTTTGATGTAAAACGGGGGGTACGGCAAGGTTGCTCACTTTCAGGGATGCTGTATTCTCTCGCCATAGAACCAATGCTTCACAAACTGAGGAAAGAACTTTCAGGTGTTTTTTTCCCTGGTTGTCCTTCACCAGTTAAAATGTCTGCATATGCTGACGATGTAATTGTCACTTTAAACAAACAGAGTGACATTGACTGTTTAGAGAGGAATATAAATCTTTTCAATAAGCTTTCCTCAGCAAAAGTTAACTGGAATAAAAGTGAGGCTGTAATGGTGGGAGGTAAACTGAAAGACAAACTAAGACTACCAGAAGGGCTAACATGGAAAAGAGGAGGCATCAAATATTTGGGTGTTTTTTTGGGTGAGGACTCCATGCTAAATAAGAACTGGGAGAATGTTTTAGAAAAAATAGAAGGTAGGCTCAAAAGGTGGAAATGGCTTTTGCCAAGCATGTCATACAGAGGTAGGACACTTATAATCAATAATCTGGTGTCCTCCTCTTTGTGGCATAGGTTAAGTTGTGTGGACCCCCCTCCAAAATTGCTTTCAAGAATTCAGGCTTTATTAGTAGATTTTTTTTGGGATAAACTGCACTGGATTCCACAGGCTGTTCTTTTCCTGCCAAAGGAAGAGGGAGGACAAGGACTAATACATTTGCCTAGTAGAGGTGCTGCTTTCCGCCTGCAGTTTGTTCAGAGACTGTTGTATGGACCTGAGGACTTGGTATGGAGACCACTTGCTCATGTTATTCTTCAACGTTTCAATGGACTGGGATTGAATGACTCACTTTTTCTAATGGATTTTAAAACTATGATCTTTAAGAGCTTGCCACTTTTCTACCGTGGAATCTTCACCATATGGAGATTGCTGGTGAAGGAGAGGCTGGGAGAAGATAACTCTCTGTTCTGGCTGTTACAGGAACCTGTGGTGCATGGAGAACGTTTAGGCACCCCCTGCTGGGCAGGTTCAGCAGTTGCGGAAGTGTTTCGGAGGGCTGGGATCTTAACCTTGGGATCTGTGGTGAGTATCGCTGGACCTAAGTTGAATAAAGCAGCTGCTTTAGCATCTGAGCTGGGAGTGAGGTCTGTGAGGAACATTAATAAAATGCTCGAACACTGGAAACACTGTCTAACCGGTCATGAAAGCCTAATGCTGGAAGGATATGACAAGGGTCTGTTCAGGCCTCACAGAGATGATTCCTTTCCATGTCTTGGTATCTGCCCAGACTTTGGTAACTGTGCTGGGGTTTTCATTGATGACAAAAGCTTTATTTTTTTAGATTTGTCTGAGGCAAAAGGTAAAGCACTCTATGAAATGATGGTCAAATGTTTAAATAAGGAAAAATTGCACAATAGGGTTGATACACCTTGGAGGGGTCTTCTGCACTTGGGGGAAGATGTCAAACCTGAGTGGAGGGAGTGTTTACAAGCCACCATTAACTAAAAAAGTAGCTGACTTACAGTGGAGAGTTTTACATGGGATAGTTGCTGTCAATGCTTTTATTTCTGTTTTGAATCAGGATGTAACTGATTTATGTCCTTTTTGTCCTTTCAGAGAGACTGTGTTCCACTGTTTTTTGGAGTGTAAACGCCTGGTGCCTTTGTTCATGCTGCTGGAGAGGTTGTTTTGTAGGGTGGGAGAGGTGTTTTCCAAGCATATGTTCATTCTGGGTTTCAAGTATAGATTGATTACAAAATAGAAATCTCAGCTTTCGAATTTTATTCTAGGACAGGCAAAGATGGCCATCTACGTTAGTAGAAAGAGGAAGGTTGATGACTCAGTGGACGTCGATGTAGAGTTGCTGTTTAATAGGATGGTGAAAGCGAGAATAATTATTGACTTTAAGTTTTATAAAGCAATGAAGGAGCTTGACCAATTCAGTATGATTTGGACCTATGATGAGGTGTTGTGTTCTGTAATAGAGGATCAACTTTTTTTCTCATTGGAAATGATGTAATGTTTTGTTTTGTTTTTTTTATTTTTCGAGAACTTTTGTGTTCCTTTTTTTGTAAGATGGCTGTTAAGTTAAGTCTTTGTTAAATAAAGTTTTGGTTAAAAATCAAAATCTTCAATCTATTCCGTTTCCGTCTCTCTCTCTCTCTCTCTCTCTCTCTCTTCTCTCTCTCTCTCTCTCTCTCTCTCTCTCTCTCTCTCTCTCTCTCTCTCTCTCTCCTCTCTCTCTCTCTCTCTCTCTCTCTCTCTCTCTCTCTCTCTCTCTCTCTCTCTCTCTCTCTCTCTCTCTCTCTCTCTCTCTCTCTCTCTCTCTCTCTCTCTCTCTCTCATTCACCAGGTCAGGTCTGTTGTTCCAATGGCTTCTCGCTTAAGTGTGTGCCTTAAAACCTCAAGGTTGCCAGTTCAAGCCTCACTTGATGCAGACTTCATTTAAGTTGCATTGCACACAACATGATTGTTGCGAAAGCGGAAGGAGGCCTCCGACCAAGTGGAGCTTACTATATCACCGTGCTTGGGTTGTGTGTGTGTGTGTCTGTCCCTTATTTATGGTCTTTCCGTGTGTGTTCACGCTCTCATTGGCTCGCGCCCCCATGTGACTCGAAACTCCGTGCTGAAATGCCAGCAGTGCACTGCCTGTATACAGCGTGTGTTCACGCTCTCATTGGCTCGCGCCCCCATGTGACTCGAAACTCCGTGCTGAAATGCCAGCAGCTGCACTGCCTGTATACAGCGTGTGTTCACGCTCTCATTGGCTCGCGCCCCCATGTGACTCGAAACTCCGTGCTGAAATGCCAGCAGCTGCACTGCCTGTATACAGCCGGCAGAGTGCGGCAGAGTGCACTACTACAGTGTGGTTGAAATATAGCAGCCTCAGTCAATCTGCGTTCGCTTCCAGCGTTCGCGCGTCTTACTTGTGTCAATTAATGCAAGTGCAATTGTTAAAGATAACCTGAAATGCTTATTTGAGAGTATGTCTTTTCAATGTATGACATACTTAATTCTGAAAATAGCCGATCTACAATCTCAAAACTTTTCAGATAGCAACGTGTTTCTGAGCTTGTAGATCGGCTGCTTTCACTGGTTCAATTTTATCTTCAACAGACAACCTCAGCCTAGACAAAGCTATAGCACTATGGGTAGTGTTGCAGCCTGTCAATCCGAAGGTTGAGGGATCGATTCCTGTTAATGGCAATAGGTTGAGACGTCCAATCAATCCATTTGGCTTCCATCTTTCTCTCTCTTCAATCTATTATGTTTCCATGTCTCTCTCTCTTCAATCTATTCCTTTTCCATGTCTCTCTCTCCTTCCTTAGATTGTCCGCAATTTTGAGCAGTTTGAAAAACACTTAAACCCAGGATTTTTCAGTTATTTGCGTGAAATGGTATCATCTGTTTGACCTCCGTTTTCACTGGATCAGGTCTGTTGGTCCAGTGGCTTCCCGCTTAAGTGAATGTTTCACAACATCAAGGTTGCCGGTTCAAGCCTCACTTGGTGGAGACTTCATTTAAAGTGCATTGCAAACAACAAGACTGTATTAATAGTAGGGGGTACAAAGCACAAAAAATGGCCAAATCGTTACGCGGCGGATAAAAGCATGAAATTTGATACAGATGTCCCTTGGGTCATCCTAAAACATCCTAGAAGGGGTGCCCAAATAAATCTTAAACAGGAAGTGACTTATGGACAAAATTCAAAATGGCCACCTAAACTGTTGACCGTTGACTCAAAAGACACCAAAAGAATCTCCAAAAAGCATAAAATTTGGCACATATGTCCCTTGGGTCATCCTAAGACATCCTAGAAGGGGTGCCCAAAGGAATCTGAAACAGGAAGTGAGTTATTGACTAAATTGAAAATGGCCGCCTAGTGTTGTCGATTGACTCAAAAGACAACTAAAGAATCTCATAAAAACATACAATTTGGCACACATGTCTTTTTGGTCATCCTAAGACATCCTAGAAGGGGTGCCCAAAGAAATCTTAAGCAGGAACTGAGTTATTGACAAAATTGAAAATGGCCGCCTACAGTGTTATCTATTGACTCAAAAGACAACTAAAGAATCTCATAAAAGCATAACATTTGGCATACATGTCCCTTGGGTCATCCCAAGACATCCCAGAAGGGGTGCCCAAAAAAATCTTAAACAGGAAGTGAGTCATTGACAAAATTGAAAATGACCGCCTACAGTGTTGTCGATTGACTCAAAAGACAACTAAAGAATCTCATAATGGCATACATGTCCCTTGGGTCATCCTAAGACATCCTAGAAGGGGTGCCTGAAATTATCTGAAACAGGAAGTGAGTTATTGACTAAATTGAAAATGGCTGTGTACAGTCTTGACAGATGATGCAAAAGACACTCATAAAAAATAATCTCATAAAAGCATGAAATTTGGTACAAATGTCCCTTGGGTGATCTGAATGCATCCTAAGGGGTGCCAAAAAAAGTTTGAATAGTCTCTCAATGGAAAACACTCCTCCCACACGGGCTGCACTGCTACAATATTCAAATCGAGCAGCCAATCTAGCATTTGGTCCAGAAGCCTGAAAGCTATGCAATCTCTACCATCTCCTGACAAATAAATTAAAGTCGCTGATTCGTGGACACCTTTATGGACACTCTTGCCAGAGGCTGCTTAAGTTTGTAGAGAACTCAAGTGTGGCTGCAAAGCTGAGCCCTTCTGTTCGAGAAAGTGTAGATGCCGGGATGCTGGGTTACCTTGCAGAGCATTATGCCAATGTGCTGGTAATTGCGAAATGGCACACATGAATACATGTAGTTACTAAACACTAATCACAAAAAAACAGTAATGATCAAGAAGAAAATACATGAGAAGATAGAGTGTAAAACAAGCAAGAAGATGTAGAGTGCAAAATAAATAAGATGCAGAGCGTAAAATAAGAATATGCAGAGTAAGATAAGATGCAGAGTAAAATAAATGAGAATATGCAGAGAGTTAGATAAATAAAGAAGATTCAAAGAGTACAATAAAAAAAATATGCAGAAAGTAAAATAAATAAGTGATGTAGAAATGAAAACAGAAGGTAGACTACAAAATACGGCAAGTTATGCACTGCATAACCTGTCGTATTGAGTCTGCATAATATGCAGACTGCCATGGTCAACTGTTTAAACAGCCATTTAGAATTTCTTCAACATGGTCCCTTCCTAAAAAGATTAATAAACAAGCAAACAAATAAATAACCCCTTCTAGGATATATTAAGAAGCACTCAATGTACGTACCAAATTATACACTTTTATGACGTCCCCTTATGTTTTCTTTTGTGTCAACTGCTTTTAGGCGGTCACTTCCTGTTTAAAACTTTTTTGGGCACCCCTTGTAGGATGCGTTCAGATCACCCAAGGGACATTTGTACCACATTTCATGCTTTTATGAGATTCTGTAGGTATCTTGCATCATCTTTCAACACTGTAGGCGGCCATTTTCAATTTAGTCAATAACTCACTTCCTGTTTCAGATTATTTTTGGCACCCCTTCTAGGATGTGTTAGGATGACCCAAGGGACATATGTGCCAAATTGTATACTTTTTGGAGATTCTATAGGCTTTTTGAGTCAATCGCCAACACTGTAGGCGGCCATTTTCAATTTAGTCAATAACTCACTTCCTGTTGAAGACTTTTTTGGGCACCCCTTCTAGGATGTCTTAGGATGACCCAAGGGACATGTGTGACACATTTTATACTTTTTGGAGATTCTTTAGTTGTCTTTTGAGTCAATCGACAACACTAGGCGACAATTTTCAATTTGGTCAATAACTCACTTCCTGTTTCAGATTTTGTTGGGCTCCCCTTCTAGGATGTCTTAGGATGACCCAAAGGACATGTGTGCCACATTTTATGCTTTTTGGAGATTATTTTGGTGTCTTTTGAGTCAACGGTCAACAGTTTAGGTGGCCATTTTGGATTTTGTCCATAACTCACTTCCTGTTTAAGATTTTTTTTGGGCACCCCTTCTAGGATGTTTTAGGATGACCCAAGGGACATCTGTATCAAATTTCATGCTTTTATCCGCCGCGTAACGATTTTTCACTTAGTACCCCCTACTATAATGAATACATATGCAATTGATAAAGATAACATGAAATGCTTATCTGAGAAGTTATGTTTTTGCAATGTATGACATACTTCATTCTGAAAATAGCCGATCTACAATCTCAAAACTTTTCAGATAGCAACGTGTTTCTGAGCTTGTAGATCGGCTGCTTTCACTGGTTCACTTTTATCTTCAACAGACAACCTTAGCCTGGACAAAGCTATAGCACTATAGGTAGTGTTGCAGCCTGTCAATCCGAAGGTTGAGGGTTCGATTCCTGTTAATGGCAATAGGTTGAGATGTCCAATCAATCCATTCTGCTTCCATCTCTCTCTTCAATCTATTATGTTTCCATGTCTCTCTCTTCAATCTATTCTGTTTCCATGTCTCTCTCTCTCTCTCTTCAATCTATTCCGTTTCCATGTCTCCCTCTTCAATCTATTCCGTTTCCATGTCTCTCTCTCTCTCTCTCTCTCTCTCTTGAGGGGCGGCCATAGCTGAGTGGTTAGTGAGCCAGCCTAGGGAGCCAGAGGCCCTATGAGTTCGATTCCTGTTAATGGCAATAGGCTGAGATATCCGTTCTGCTTCCATCTCTCTCTCTCTTCAGTCTATTATGTTTCCATGTCTGTCTCTCTCTCTCTCTTCAATCTATTCCGTTTCCATGTCTCTCTCTCTCTCTTCAATCTATTCCGTTTCCATGTCTCTCTCTCTCTCTTCAATCTATTCCGTTTCCATGTCTCTCTCTCTCTCTTCAATCTATTCCGTTTCCATGTCTCTCTCGCTCTCTCTCTCTTCAATCTATTCCGTTTCCATATCTCTCTCTCTCTTCAATCTATTCCGTTTCCAAGTCTCTCTCTCTCTTTCTCTTCAATCTATTCCGTTTCTCTCTCTCTATTTCTCTTCAATCTATTCCGTTTCTCTCTCTCTCTTTCTCTTCAATCTATTCCGTTTCTCTCTCTCTCTTTCTCTTCAATCTATTCCGTTTCTCTCTCTCTCTTTCTCTTCAATCTATTCCGTTTCTCTCTCTTTCTCTTCAATCTATTCCGTTTCTCTCTCTTTCTCTTTATCTTCAATCTATTCCGTTTATCTCTCTCTCTTCAATCTATTCCGTCTCTCTCTCTCTCTCTTCAATCTATTCCTCTCTCTCTCTCTCTCTCTCTCTCTCTCTCTCTCTCTCTCTCTCTCTCTCTCTCTCTCTCTCTCTCTCTCTCTCTCTCATAATTATGTTCTTTTAGAAAGTGAGCAACAGTCCACCTGGCCTATTCCCATGGATTGGATCTACCCACCTCACCTGCTGTCATTCCCTCTCAATCCATAATCACACCTGCCCTCACTCACTCCTCATTAGTCTCTCTCTCTCTCTCTCTCTCTCTCTCTCTCTCTCTCTCTCTCTCTCTCTCTCTCTCTCTCTCTCTCTCTCTCTCTCTCTCTCTCTCTCTCTCTGGCCTTAAGCAGCTGCAAGCAGCTTATCGCTGCTTGCAGCTATATTTATAATTATTGTTGTTGTTGTTGTTGTTGTTGTTGTTGTTGTGAACATTAAACATTGTGAGCTTAGAGCTGCTATTCTCAAATTACCAAAATGTATATAGGGTTGATGAAGTGGTTTTGTATCAAAATCCACATAGTAACTAGTAACTAAAGTTCTCAAATAATTGTAATGGAGTATAAGTACAATATTTGCGTCTGGGATGTAGCGGAGTAGAAGTAAAAGTATTGAAAATTGGAAATACAGTAAAGTAAAAAATACCTCAAGTACTTAAGTACAGTTCTTGAGTATATGTACTTAGATACTTTAGCTCTGTCACTGTCCCCCTAACCATTGAATGCCGATCGTGGACTAAACACACACCCAAAACAAAATATTAAAGTTTTTAATCTAGCAGATGTACTAGACCTACATCTATAGAGACAGACAACAGAAGTTTAAACACAGCTCCAGTCCGGTGGTCGCGATGCGGTCGTGAGGAGATATGCCGGGCCATTTCCCCACTGGTCACTTGTAGATCTGCTATTTTCAAGCTGGTGCAGGCAGCAGGTTCCCTGGTGCTTTTTCCACACAGCATTCGCAAATTTATATGAATGTTTTTAATTAGCAGCTGTGCATGTTAAAGTATTGAAGATTGTTAAACTTGGGCAATTATATACTTTCATTAATTAAAGGTAAGTGATATTTTTGGGTTAAAACAAAAAGTATTTTGTTAAAAGGTTAAAGCACTATATTCTGATAGTAATCATTGCTATAGAGTGTTTGTTCAGTAACAGGAGTCTCCCTGTCTCTCCAGCTCTTTAATAAACAGAAAATACATTTTCTGGTAGGTGTCAAAATCTCAGCCAATCAGGAGAAAGTACCAATTTTTAAGCTTCATTTTTATAGTGTTCCTGTTCAAATTTTGCCTGCTCATTTCTTAGTGTCATCACTTCCAATTTCACTTGTTTAATCTGTATCCTGATTGAGTTCTCTATCCTGATTGGATAACATTGGAAATGAAACTGAAACTGAAACGAAAATGCATTTTCTGTTTTATAAAGAGCTGGAGAGACATGGAGACTCCTTATATGGACAGGACACTCTATAGTAACGAGCACTATCAGAACATAGACCCATTTTGCAATTATTTGAATAATTGCAAATCACTTACCCTACCTTTAATGAATAACCTTTATCACACGCCGAGTGTGTGAACTATCTGTCTGTCTACGGGCTCCGGCCTTGGAGGGAGCGGGACTCCCGCAGTCACCTCTGCCCCAAGACAGCAGCTGCTGAGCGGCGAGACGAGAGGCGAACGTCTGCTTGATTTTGAAACATGATTTTTTCTTTTAACTTGTTAATTTGTGTATACGAAATATAGATTCCCTGTCGAATCTCATAATTACACCAACATTGTTCTTGTGAAGTAGTTAGTTTGTGCCTTTTGCCAGACCCAGAGGGTCGGCCTACATGAGGCTCTGCCCCCTTTCGTCCATACATGGGCGAAAAAGACCGGCTGTATAAAAGGGACCCTTTCTTCTCCATACATGGGCATAAAAGGGACACAGGCTGACACGTAATACGAAGTACGTCATACGAAGTCCTTATAAAGTACTAGGAATTTATTCTGGGTCTGGCAGAACCAGGTCTCCTGGTCTTGTTTATTGAAATTTGGTTATTTCTAACACAGGGAACCACCGAGATGTGCTCGCCGTGATCGGGCTCCTATGACGGGCTCCACGGAGAGCAGCATGGGGGGGTAGCGACCAGACGGCTCGTTGAGTAATTTAGCAGCTTGTTTATAAACATTCTGTAGATTTTTTATCCATAAATAGGTTATGTAGTAACTAAATATAGACTTATTTCTCATCTACAGCTGCTATTTTTCATTTTTGACTTCATAATGCGCATCTGCTCAAACAGCCCGTTTTTGTCTCGCCTCGAAAAAGCACACTTGAGGAGACTTGAGTGACAGCTCCTTGGACACGCCCAGTTTGATAAAAAAAACGCCAATTCAAATGGATTTCTGCGTTTTTTTTCACAAAGGCGTCCTTTGGTGTGAACGCAGCATTAGAGTCTCAAGTATAGGGCCACACATTTGCCCTATTCAAAGGCATAAACACATTACAAAAGAACCAGACCGGTGTCCATTGGGCACTGGCCTACTCTGGGATGATGCAAGTTGGGAATTTTTTTGTTGGGAATGCATGCCCCTACCCAGTTATGCGGTGCCCATTGTACCCATTGTCAGAGTACCCGTTGTACCCGTCTGTCTGTCTGTCTGTGTCCATACATGCAGATCCACAGGCGATCGCCTGTGTGCCTTTTATGCCCATATACTTTATGAAGATCCCTGATGTCATCAGTATATGCCCATATATGGGTCGGATAGGTAGGATCTCCATATATGCCTATATATGGGCATATTGGTCAGATTCTGGACAACCGCATATCCGACCGACTTGGCGACCATACTCCCTTCCTTGGTTCCTCTGCGGCGCATGCGCCAAGTTTGAAGTCGTCGGTTCTCAAGGTACATGAACTACAGACACACGCATTCAGTGATTTTGTGCATTTATAGTTGGATATCATAACATATCGGGATAATTTAAAAATAGAAAAAGAAAAAAAATTGTTAATTCAAACATCAGTATAACATTCATGTTGACGTCATGTCGTCCTCGTCAACATGCAACGTGACAGTAAAGCCTATCACAGTTCGTTTGGGGCTCATAACGGGCTTCATGGCTTTGTACAGTAAAGGCGACCACCAAAACAAAACAAAAAAGCTGGGTTTGGGAAGGAAATGTAATCATGTGGATCCAGGGTTTCACATGGGAATGATGTTGCTCCATAGTAGATCTCAGCCTTATGTGGCTATCCTTTGATGTCAGTTATCTATGACATATGACAAATTTGGGGCAAGGTTTCAGCCCGATCAAAGCTCCATTGACTTCCATTATACATTCAAGTTAAATATTTCATAAAGTACAACATTTGCCAGCAGAGGCTCAGGAGATAGAGAGGCCGCTTAGGGAACGGAAGGTTCCCAGTTTGATCTGGGGCTCCCCCTGTGTTACTGTCCAGGTGTCCTTGAGCAAGACACTGAACCCCTAACTCACTTACTGCTAAGCAGGTTGGTGCCTTGCATGGCTTCTTCCACATTCGGTGTGTAAATGTAATGCACATGGTAAAGTGCTTTGGATAAAGCCGCTATATAAATGCACCATTTTTATAATATATATTTTTTCATACATTAATGCCATTATTCTCTTAGTTGTATGATTGTCACACAAGAGTAGCACAAATACCAGATCTACTGTACAAGATCTATTTTCGCTAATTACAGTTGAACTCAACTTTTTTGTGTCACTTTTTGCTGGCTCTGGTCGCAACGAATCGCTCCTCGCCATAGCCAATGCATGGAACCACGCCCCTCTCTCAGAATACGGAAGTAGTGATGGTGTGAATTCAGTGTAAGTAGCTCAGAAGCGTTACTGAATCACAACGCGTTGTTAGCTTGTAGATTCCTCTGCCTCGGGACTTTCTCATAGGCTGCATGGAAGCTTTCAGACGATGTCTGCTCAATATCCATGTGAGCAGAGAATCAGACTCAGATTGGAAGCTCCAATACAATAAAACCATAAAACATGATAAAACAACTTAAAAACACTCAATAAAAGTAAACACAGGGTAAGAATATCAGTCAAAGAAAGTACAAGAGCTATTGCACATTCACTTTTCACTGTCATTTAACAGTCTGATAGCCTGTGGGAAAAACTGTTCCTCAGCCTGTTAGTGCGCGCTGAGAGGATCTTGTATCCCTTCACCCTTTTGGACTTGAGCGGGGAAATCGTTTTTTATGGGGGTGGGTGGGGTCTTTTATGATCCTCAGGGATTTACTGAGGCAGCGCTGGGTGTAGAGGTCGTCCAGACTGGGCAGCTCACACCCGGTGATGTTCTCGGCAGTGCGAACGACCCTCCTCAGCACCTTGCAGTCTCTGTCCGTACAGCTGCCGTATACCAGGATGTGAAGCTGCTTGTCAGGAGGCCCTCTATTGTGCTTCTGTAGAAGTCCCTGATGGTGTTGGGTCTCAGGCCGAATTTCTTCAAACGCCTGAGTCCGTACAGGCTCTGTTGGACCGGAGCCGTCACTTCCAATGCTTGTCTTCCAGTTGGTTGATATTGCCTTTGAGGCACCAGGCGCCAGGTGTGTCTCCATGATTTGGTGATCTCTGTGCACCGTCAAAGGAAGTTCAGTCTCCTGTCACTGCAGTTTGAGATCAGTGGTGTGGATATCCAGCCTACTGTTGACTGTTGGTTTGTGGGTGGTTGTATTCTTTTTTTGGGCTACAGGTGAACCCTGTGGATGTCTTCAATGTAAGCAGGGTCCTCTATTAGGTCTTTCTTTAGCATGTGCTTGTCTGCAATTACATCAAGTCTTATTTCACTGTTTGTAGAGTATTTGCCATATCTGCTCTTTCTGGATCATGTTGGATACAGATAGTATCCAGTGGCCTTTTTATCTTTCAGCTTGTGATATTCAAGTTAGCATACTTTGTTGTGCAGTTACAAGTGATCGCTCTATTGCTGTCTCGGATAGATTCACTTCTCACATGGCCCGTCTCATGTCATATCTGTCACCCAAATGGTAAATTGAGATGTCTGTGAGCAGTTTATAACTTTTTTTCATGATGATTCTATACAGACATGATTCACTGTAGGTCGCACTACCAAGGATATGGCAGAGTCAACAGAGAGTTCGATGTAATCCAGGGCTGCTGGGTGGTTTCATTTTTTTAAAATTGTTTTCATATTCTGAGGCTGGGGTTGGTGGTGGGCCGTGTGTCACACCGTTGTCTCCCCAGTTTACAACATGAACTTCCCTAGGAATAATCCGATGTAGATTGCTGATACGACAATTAGGAAGGAGGGCAGCGAGAAAGTGCTGCCTTCTCGTTCGTGATGGGTGATGGAGCTTGATTTCACGTGGTCCAAGTAGGCCACGTTTCTTATTCCAAGACCATCGTCCTTAAGTTGCTGATTCTCCTCAGCCGGTGTGGGGTTCGAGGTCACATGGTCCAAGTAGCCCACGCCTCTCATTGTGAGACCATCATCCTTCAGTTGCCGATTCTCCTCAGCCAGTTTGCTAATCTCAGCCTGCAGCCTCTTGCACTCCTCCAGCAGTTTCTTCACCTCTGCGCCATCCAGTGAGGCACTGAAAGGTTTGGCTGGTTTATTCACCTCTGTGTCATCCAGTGATCCACAGAAAGGTTTGGCTAGTTTATTCACCTCTGTGTCATCCAGTGAGGCACTGAAAGGTTTGGCTAGTTTCTTCACCTCAGTGTCATCCAGTGAGGCGCTGAAAGGTCTGGCTAGTTTCTTCACCTCTGTGTCATCCAGTGAGGCACTGAAAGGTTTGGCTAGTTGCTTCACCTCTGTGTCATCCAGTGAGGCACTGAAAGGTTTGGCTAGTTTCTTCACCTCTGTATCATCCAGGGATGCACCGACAGGTTTGGCAAATTTCTTCACCTCTGTGTCATCTAGGGAGGCACTGATAGGTTTGGCTGCCGTCATGGCCGCAGAGGGCATGTCACCGCTAGTGCAGTTCATCACAAGGGCTGCTTGTTTGGTCACATCCACGTGATTCTCATGCTTCACTCTGTCACTTTCGGAAGGCAGCTCAAAGACATAGCTCAGCTTGGTCTCTGTGAGATCACAAGGCATGTCACCGTTAGTGGAGTTCATCACGGGAACTGCTTTGGTTGCGTCCACATCATTCCCGTGCTTCACTGTGTCGTTTTCAGAAGGCAGCTCAAAGACACATCTCAGCTTGGTCTCCATGACATCGTCGGGGTTTGCATCTTTCCACAGCGATGAATCTGTGTCGGAAACGCCTGGCGGGACAACAATGCTCTGCACCAACAACTTATCTCTATTGCCTTTCTCGTTGGGGATGCCATCGAAGGGCTGTCGCATTATAGAGAGGGTGACAGTGTCTCTGGCCTCGATGACGCCGCTGTTTGGTCGCACGCAGTACCAGTGCGGCGCTGTCGTCTTGACTTTGAAACATAGTCTACTTTCAGAGGGGTTGTTCAGTGTAAGGCGGGTGGTGACTATGTTTGTAACGGGACCTTTAAATCTGAGGATGGAGGCAGGGTCAATAATTAGGATCTGTTCCAACTTGGACATAGCTGTTGGAGGGACGGTTTGCACGTGATAGCAATATGAATGTGTCACACGTAGACTTAGTAATGGAAATGATGTTAATGTATCTACTGCCACTACTGACTGAGTGAGAAACTGACACGGTGAGTAAATATTATAAACATAGTGATGTACCATGACATCACCATGTAGCATGACATCACCAGCCATGCCCACATATGGTGTCTTGGCTTGGATGGCCATTAATCTAGCAGTTGACATAATGTTTACATGACACACGCTGATCTTGTGTAATGTAATTTTGTGTAATGTAAGCTACTGCCGTCACACATCAGTTCTTGTTGACTATTGTACTACTAAGAGCACTTCTGTTTAAGTAACTGGTATTTGTAAAGGAGGAAGTCATTCCAGTCTAGGAGTATGGCAAATTACCACCATAAATAAGACCTTTATTGATCCCGCTAGGGAAATTCAGAAAAAACAGATCACAGGGCAAGGAACACCGAAATTGTGTGGGCAATGTGTGACTCATTACCTACTGAATTAGTGACTGGTTTGAGACACAACCAGCTTTCTGGATATCGAATAATAAACATAATTATATACATAACAAACATAACCTTAAAGGTTATCAGGCTGTTTCAGAGACCACTAGAACTTCTCGAACTCCTCTGTCCCCAGCTCCTCCACAGTTTAAAATCTATTCCTCATGTGTGTCCATGGTTGATTCCTGGTTCAGAGAATGTTAACATTTCAGTTAAATTTTTTGAATGCTTGCACCTAAGCTCTAGTTGAAGTTCAATACATCAGGGAATACACTTGGTATGGTCACAGGTCACATGTACTGTGTCAGGCACGTGCAGAGAGGAGGGCTGAGGGGGTTTGAGCACCTGCACTGTTGCCCCTGATGTCCAAAGTGTCCTCTGTCAAACACTGCACGCACGCACACGCACACACACACACACACACACACGCACACGCACACGCACACGCACACGCACACACACACACACACACACACACACACACACACACACACAGCCTCACACAAGGCCTCCCCTCATCCATAAATGATTGCTTTTACATTTCACTTTTTGTGCAGATAAAACACATGAAGTTGTGGGCTTTTGTTAGAGTTGGGGACTGCCGATCTGACCAATACTGTATGTCTGAGTCATAGTGTTGGGGGCTTTGTTAGAGTACCAGTTGTACCCATCTGTCTGTGTCCCTTTTGTGTCCATATATGGAGATGTATTCTGTCTGACTACCTGTCCCTTTTATGCCCATATATGGAGATCCCATATATGGGCATTTTGGTTGGATCAGTGGTTCTGGAAAACTACTCGATGGCGGGCACCATGCTCCCTCAAGCATAGAGGGATAATATAACTAGAGGGCGGATTGCCCCGCTCCCAGCTATTCATTTCTATTAAAGTGCTCAGTGGCGTTTTGAAGCACCCGGAAGTAAGAATAGGAACCAATATGGAACCAATATGAACCAATGGAATGGATCCATGGGTCGTGACGCGTCGTGAGCATGCGCACAAAACGGGAGACGCACGCGCAGTAGCATTTAAGTGCATTCTCAGATTTGACCACCAGGCTTGGCCGCTTCACTGTTCTACCATAGTTCTGGGGGCTTGCCCTCAAGTCCTTGCCGCTGCGCACGTCGAGTTTGAAGTTGGCTTGTCCCATATATGCACATGACCATGTATGGACATAGCGGTCAGAACTGTGGCTCTGGGCAATTGGATCTCTGTATCTGTCAGTCCTTGACCCCAATACACTCCTTATTTGGGCATAGCTACATTGGGAACTCCTTGATTATGGTTGAGTCAGAGTGACATCAGAGGTTTGCCCGAGAAAAATTGACTCTTATAAATCCTTTAACATGTAAGGTGCCTAGCTTTTTTTTATCACGTGATTTCGGGTGTACTCTTCTTCGTGGTGCTTGGCTCATTCACAGCGCCCATAAATCGTGAATACATTCGTCAAGAGGTCAGATTAAACCTTGACCTGACCTTTAACAGGTGAGATTGACCTGATATTAAAAAAATCACACCCAGTGTGAAGTGAGCGGTGCTATTTATGTGTTATTAATTTCATCATGCATCTCGGTAGCCAATCACAGCACGTCCTGCGAAGTGACGTGCTTACATTTTTTACATTATTATTAATTTCATCATGCGTCTCGCTAGCCAATCACAGCACGTCTGCGAAGTTTGAAGTTAATTTCATCATGCGTCTCGCTAGCCAATCACGGCACGTCCTGCAGAGCTTAGCCTACTCTTGACTGTTGGTCATTTTAGGACAAGCAGATCAAAAGTGTGACATGCAAGGGGTGCACGAGTTGTGCAAGATGTGTGTAGATGTGCAAGCAATGTATTGTCAATGGGGAAGGGATGGTGCCATGTTTCTGTTTTTGTCTTGAAGGTCAACTGAGGTCAATTTACATCTGTTGGCCACCCCTGACAGGAAATGTGTGTTGCCTCTAGTTCTAGTTCTAGTGTGTTTCAATGAGTTCATGGCTAAGTTGTGTGTTCCAGGCAAGCATGTTTTGTAAATGTCCAAATTCAAGCTTTTTAAGTCCATATTGTGTGTCAATATATACAACATTATTGTGTTACATCTTTCATTGAAACAGTACATCTTATAATGTAGTATAGTCACTATGTTGTCACTTTCTGTAATCTATTATTACATTTGGCTTAATTCCCACAAATCTGACCCACAATGATACCGATGACCCCAAATTTTGGTTGTTTTTCATTAGTTGTTGTTCTTTCAAGGAAGAACAAGTGCTGCTCATAAATCAACATGTTTGTGCCAAGGTGAAACAAAAAACAAAATCGGAGGTAAATTAAGGGTAATATTTGATAATTCAAGATTATTCAATCCATATATGTGTGCACTGCATATTATGGGTGTATGAATATCTAGATGCAATTTTTTGGTTTTGTACTTTTATCTGTGCGTATGTTTGTGTGTGCAGTCTTAATTAGCAAAATGTCATGTCATGCCAGTGTGTGGTATGCGCTTAAAAATTGAGGTGTGAGGGTGTGTTATGCGATTGTGTGTAGCTGCCTCTACACACAGGCAGACAGGTAACAGACCCTTGTGTTGATTGTGCATAACCTGATTGCCTGGGGGAATTAGCTTTTCTGGCACTTACTGCTCTTGGTCTTGTTCAAAGACCTGATAATTGCCTGTCGGAAGGCGGAAAACCACCCAATTGAGACGAGATATGAAGTTATTAGTCCGAGACACACAGTAACATATCCTGCACCACACGCCTTCGCCTCCTTGCTCCTCTCCCCACTCCCGCCCCCCTAGCTTCTCTTTCTTTCTCTCTGGGCTGTAAATATCGAACAAATTAAAATTATTGAGAAGAACTTGTTGTAACTTGTGACTATATTGGATTCATTGATTGGAACATGTTATGTTGTTATGTTTTCCATTTCCTGAAAAGTAACAGTTCTGGACATGGCGTCCACCCGACAGCGACAATATGCTGTTTGTTGGTTATTTGTGACTGCATGCATTTTTTTTAGAACAGATGGCCTCTGTTGAAATGGACATTGTTAGCTCCATGTCCTGCCCTGTGAAGCTAGCCAGGACCTGGTGTACTTCAGACAAAAACTGTGCTATTGAATACAAATGAATACAGATAGTCATGATAGTATTGCTACATGATTTAACATGACTGTAGTAGCGCTCAACAAAGGCTCCATCAGAGTATCACAACTTTCCTATTCTATGCTGGATTTGAACCCGGATCTCCTGAGCAAGTGCTGACATTTTTAACCTTGAGTTAATGAGTTAATAGAGCCTGCCTTGCTCACCTTCAGGTCCAAATTAAATAAAAAATACAACCACCTCAATTGTATAAGTAATATTAACATACTTTACCATACAGATTGGACAAACAATAAGTGCACAGGGAAAAAATTAACTTGTTTTATTTGTTTTATTGTTGTTTATCTTACCATTTGTTTTGAATTGACTGTTGCTTTACTGTATTTTCTCTTGTTATTGTAAAGCACTTTGTAACAATGTTATATACATAATAATAATAATATATATATTTTTTGTGACTTTTCTGCCTTTATTGATTGTATACAGTAGATAGACAGGAAATGGGGAGAGAGAGATGGGGAGTGACACGCAGCAAAGGTCGTCTGAATCGGGACTCGAACCCGCAGCACGCTGTCACATTGGAGCCTAGGTGCCCGGACCGCTAAGCCAATTATTATTATTATTATTACATTTATATATAAACTAGTATATGCACATAAGTACATAACAAGAGATAAACGTGGGATAAATCCGTGGAGGAGGACTCATAATGGCTTTTTTATCATTTTATAGGGAATCACTTCTCAGTACATGTTGATGCTGGAGGACTATTATTTACAGTCTGGATCTGTCAATACTACACTTTAATAAGGTAAGCACTCTGAGTGACAGAAGGTTTACTCATCTTTCAGTACATCATGCACATGAAATTCCATATATTTAGTATTTAGCATAGTTGTAATAACTAACCTAATTCAATGTCTCATGAAAAGGCATACAATAATGTTCAAGATCTACTACTACTACTAATAATAATAATAATAACAACAACAATACTAAGTATGATTATTATTATTATTGTTATTAATAATTATTATCATTAAAATATTATTATTATTATGATTACATTTATTATTACACAGAGTTCACACCAACTGTAAAAAAAAAAATACAATGGTGAACGATATAGTTATAGTTCTCGTTTTTTTCTTTACTCTCAGCAACTAGGCCTACTGTACATTTATCATTGCAGGAAAAGCTGTTCCTACCCTCATCATGGGTAACCTGTTTACATGTTTCAAGTGCTGGGGTAAGTCAGATCAAATGTGAGTACTGGGAGTCCGAGTTGTTTTGTTTTACTGTTTTGCTACTGTAGATATATATATATATATATATATATATATATATATATATATATATATATATATATATATATATATATATATATATATATATAGATATATATAGATATAGATATATAGATATTCTGAACTGGGTAGTTTAACCTGACGGCTCCACAGTTGTGCAAGCCGACAGGGATGAACAGTGGTAAGACGAATGCTGTCTTTAAGTCCAGATGGTGTTTCCCCAGACATGTTAAAGGTATTCTGCCCTGCCAAGGTAAAGTGCAGTAACTACGAAAAAAAAATCACTGAAAAATGGGTTTAAAAGTGATTCAACTGGTCAGCCAAATGAGATATCGGCATATAAGTGATATTACACTAATTTTGCATCTGTTCTTGAGGTAATTGTTTATCCCCCAAAATCACAAAGGCTAATTTGACCTTTGGGATACACAAATAAGTCGGTGTGTCCAAAAACCTTGGCAGGGCAGTATAGTTCACCCCCAAAATGACTTTTTTTCTATCGATTACACACCCCATGTAGACTTGAATTCATGATTTCTTTTTAGTTTTTGTCGCATTCCTAAGCCAATGATTTGATGACCGGCGGCGGCTCCGGTAGGAGACTCAAAGTGTCAATTTTGAGTCTGAGACATTAGCATCTTTCCGCTGGTCATCAATAATTGGCTCAGGAATGCGACAAAAACTAAAACATCTCCATGAATTCAAGGCTTCATGGGGTGTGTAATTGATAGAAAATAAGTACTTTTTTTGTGAACTATCCCTTTAAGGCCCTGACACACCAAGCCAACATTGCACAAAAAGTTGAGCATCTGTGGCCAACTATTTCCTGTAGTTTTTTTGTTGTATGCCACACCATTGGGACGCCCTTGAAAAGAGATTTCAAAGGGTTTATCCGAATAGACATTTTAACCCACTAACAGGTTGGAGGTCGTTGATGAGGGAGAGCTCTCTGGTTGGTTGGTCAGCCTGAGCAAATCAGAGCACAAGAAGAACTACAGTAGTTCACTGAGAACTTTCTCAGTATTAACTGAGAGCTCCTTTTGAGCTGGCAGCGTTAGAATGACATGCCTGTGTCGTATAAACCTCACCCAAATTGGTACACCATATCTCTGTAGTCATGTGATCAAGTTGTATCTGTCAGATTTTTTGGATTCCATTCCGATTGACTACGATTGGCTTTATTTTCTCAGTGAGGTCTAACAGAGCCATGTACTGTATTTAGAGTGCTTTTTACGGAAGCCATATCGATGCCTTATGACGCTAACCCAGGCGAAGTCAGGGATCGAACCAGGAACCTTCCAATTCCCAAACGGCTGCCCTACTTCTTGAACCACTGCCAGATTGTAGGCTACATGTTTGGTGATGTGTTGTATATTCTCACTTTTGTAGCTGCCGTTAGATTTAAGTTAAGTTATGAGTGATCTGCTGACCAACAGATTGACAAATTTAGCAGTTCATTTGTTAATTAGCGGTACATTACTTCTACCATTCTGTGGTCAGTTCAGGCAGAATTGTTTGTAAATATTCATACAGTTTAATCCCTGAAACCCGAAATAGTCAAATCAGTGTTAAATTAACTAAGGTTTAGCTTCTGTCTGTCAGGAAGAAAACATCGTCTATCACATGTGAGAGTGATGTTGGTTGGTGGACAACAGAGAGATAAGTGCAGAGTTGGAAATAATATACTGCAGGAGATGGTGTTTACAGAACCTACATTCAAGGTGAGTAATATATTAATTTGATGTCATAATTAATTACCTCAAAGTAATCGGTGAAAAGATCAAATATGTTCTTTTTAAAATTATTTTAAATCTAATCTGCTCTGAGGAAGGCTGCGGGCGAAACGTGTTAGCGTTCACTTCTCGCAATAAAATGAGAAACATCTGAGCCACTGTCTTGCAGTATTTATTTTTGGAGTGCCGCTTTTTCCACTTAGGTGGTTTTGTTTTGAGTTGTATACATAGCTGAGCACCCACTGCCTAAACTAAGAAGGCATCCAGAGGAAGCGCACCGGTTTTTCTTTCTCATGTTCTTTTTTTATTTATAAGAAATTAGAGTAGCCAACTTTTTAGTTCTGGATTGAGTGTATACTGTAGGTTCTGGAGTTCCAGCTAATTATTTTACTAGCCTGGTTAGTTAATTTGTGCTCTTGCCCTTACATACTGTAGTTTGTCCATTATGTATTTCTGATTAGGGGCCAGGCTCATACATGCTCCGGTCCATCTTCTAACTGATACTTCAAGAAGTCTGCCTTCCCATCCATCCATGAATATAAACAAAACTTGGCACACAGGTCGATTCCTATGCCAGAATTACTCAACTGCCATTGTGGGCTAATAGGTCTAATGGTGGGGCAACAGCAATCGTCCAAAGTGTCAAACAATGAAAATTCATAACAAAACAGTTGTACATGTTATCACTTTGCAATGTTCACCAAAATGTAGGCCCAATGGAGCAGAAACATTCATTATGCTTTGAGTCCATTGCTCTCTTTCTCAGAAACTGTTAAACTAATTAAACCTTTCTCCTCCAATATTTCTTGGGTGAACTGGACATATGGTATCTTCAGACTGTCCTCCACAGAAGTTATATAGCCTGATTCTTGAAATATCAAAATAGAGCCCTCAGGGCATCAAAATAAAGCTGAGGTGTTTTGGATTTTTTAAATTAAATGAAAAAGGTTTTCATATCATGGCACAGTAGATGCAGGGTGGTGAATTACAGCATTTTGAATGGTCATGTAACTCATTGCAGTCAATGCAAATAGAGTGCATTTAAACATCAGTTTTCTCACTTCTGGAGCAATCCCCCTTTGTACAAATACATTAGAGAACATCTTTATGTTATATCAGATGAAATAAAAAAAAATGATACCATTTTGTCTTGTTAACAGAAACATTTACACTAGTTTTTAAGGATGTAACGATATCAAAAACTCACTATACGATAATATCACAATAATTATTTAAAAAGGCATAGAAAAATATATTTTTGAATTGGCATGTCATTATAGGCTACATTATAGAAGGTTTATTATAGGACTATTATGTTTAGGCCTACAAGCACAAATATAAAATGTTCAGTAATATCACACACTGATCCTTTGTCTGCCTGCTGATCTCTGCTGTGTCCAAAGCCATTCATTTGATTAAAAAGATCTGGGCTATTTAATTGTTCTGCAATGAAGTAACAAAAATCACCTGAAGGGGGTTATTTCTCAATAATGACCTGATCCCCATTGATTATCCTTCTTATTACACAGCTACTTACCGGTAATAAAGAAATTAATACATTGACCCAAAAGTAACAACAAAGAGGATTTTATTGCTTACGTAATACAAGTATTCCATTAATTTATGCCGGGTGCGTCACCTCGTAAAACAACGGGAAGTGTTGATAAAACAGAATCCATATTCGGTTACTGCATTGTCTAATTGTCGGTTCAAATGTTTTCAAAAACATTCTTGTAAGCAATGTTTAGCTTTAGACCTAAATTACATTGTGTGTTTGTTCACATAGCTGCCATGTTGGATATGTCACAAAATTAGGCGACATAGATTGAGACTTTTATTAGACAGTGGTCTGTTTCTTGAGTTCAGCGGTCATTATTAAACAAGAAATGACAGAGTCATACATATCAGCTTGCAGGAAGCTGAACCCCTTGAAAAGTTCTGGCAACCCATGACTCTTACTAAACAAATATATATATTAAACTTGAGAATACAATTAAGGTGGCTTTCACATGTAAAGCTCACAAGTGGATGTATTCATGCACAGTTGGGCACACGTCATACTGATAATATTCGTGCAGTTTAAACAGAGCCAAGATGACATAAACATGTATTCATCGTTCAAACTTTCATTCATCCTTCCCGTTCCCGTTTACAGTTCAGTCTGGGTTTAGATCTCGCCCACTGAATCCAATCATTCCACTCACACATACATGAACACAAACAGCTGTTTCCGTGTCCGCTCTAGACCGGATATGCAAATTGGAGGTGGAATCGCAATCCTCCATTAGAGAGCTATGGCCATTTGAATGTGGCTTGTTTTTTGAAAAACACTTTGAAAACAATAGAAATCTGAGAAAAATGTGCCCCGCCCCATGGACCTACCTGCGGATTATACCAGTGTCAGTTGCCTTATGTGGACTATGCGGTCGACACGCACTGACACTTTGCACCTTAATCCTATGAACAACGCACTGTTTTTTTGTTCTCGCACCTTAACTAATGTCCATAGCATATACTGTATATTATCTGCTGCTATGCTCATTGCTCATGCACCTTTATGTCTTACCTCAGGTAGCCTACTTGCCGCCCAACAAACTAATTTCAACCACAGTTTTACACCTGTAAACCTGTGATGTGACAATAACGTTGATACTTTAAAATGAAGACAACTAGTAATATGTAATATATTAACATTTTAAAGTAACTTGACAAACACTGATGACTAATATACAGTAAACCTCATATTCCATATTACAGGAGTTTAAACCTCAGACTAAACTGACAGAATATGACAGACAAGAGAGACAAGTTGCTGACAGAAATGTGAGTGTGATGAAGTGTCCCGACTGGTCGACTAGACCTCCATCACAGAAGATCAAAGACGTCCTTCTACAGTGTGTACATATGTGTGAACCCCATGCTGTCCTGTTGACTATTCCTGTCACGTCCAATTTCTATGAAGCTGACAGGAGATCAGTGGAGGAACACATGGAGCTGCTGGGGGACAGAGTCTGGAGACACACACTGGTTCTTTTCACACAGGGATACAGTCCGGATGAGAAAAGTGTTAAGGAGTACATAGAGTCTGAAGGAGAACCTCTGAGGTGGCTCCTGGACAAATGTGGCAAAGGGTGTGGCATTGTATGTTCTAGACATTCAATTCAAAAACACTTCAGAAGTAACAAAACTGATAAAGAAAATAGAAAAGATGGTGACGACAGAGGACACTTCAGAATAGAAGAATGCGAGAACAGAGGAGGAGGAGTTGATTGAGTCAGAAGAACCAGCCCTGTCAGCTGGCAGGAGAGGTAAGACCACAGAAGGCATTCCTTAAAGTAGTGAGTATCATACATATATATATATATATATATATATATATATGAATACGCACAAGACGTGTAACCTTCTCCTTCAGGCGGCTTCTGAGTCCAATTTTGATCCGGTTCTGCAGCGAAAATCCATACTCAGCTGGCACACTTGAGACTGGAACGACACAGCACACAGGCCACCTTTGCCACCTTCACCGAGTCCGGATAAATGTCGTGGAATTCTCGGATCAAAACTTCACATGCCGTTAGCAATCTCAATCCCCCGTAGCCCCGGAGAGCTGTTATCATTGGAACAGCGTCGAATTTTGCGCCATTGATTAGTCCTGAGTCGCCTGTGAAATAATCTGTAATGCGCTCCACAGCTGGTGCAGCATACCAGGACCACCAGCGGACCACCACCACATGCCATTCGACCGGTGTTTTGATGACGTAACGTCGCTCCAAACACAGCAGATCTTCAAGCTCACAACACGTCAGGTGCGAAATGTGTTGTGAGCTTGTAGATCTGCTATTTTCGGCACGTGACAAGTCTACTCTACTACACTAAATCCGGCATAATAGTAAATGGCTGTGTTTTATTTTTTACCGGTCTGGTAAAATATATTTATATATATAATGTAATATATATAAAGTATATAATGACAGACTTCAAGGTGATCGTTGTTGCAGTGACCTTTTTAAATGTACAATTTATTTATCATACATACACTCTGAAATGCTGTTAACATTTAACAAATAACACATTACAATTGTGAATGTCTTGCTGGCTGTTCCAGGGAGAGATGGAACACTGTCTGGAATGGGAAGTATAAACCGCTGGCTAGATGACATTGAACAGGTCTCTGTTTGGCTGCGGAGATCAACAGCGCCCTCTACAGGATAGGGCACCTTGAGTGAAGCTCCCACCCAGGCAGATGCTGATGTGATGAGAGTGAGAGATGAAGATATTTCATAGATGAAACTTTAGTTAGAAATCAGTCTCACACACGTTTAAATTCTTAATTGTAAAAATCGAACCCAACACACGTCTCATAACAACACATTAATGTCACAGTAATTCTGACCATTCCACAATGCAACATATTTTTATTTTTAAAACAATCTGTATGTAGGCTATAGATGTATGTAGGACATTTTAAATGAGTTGAGTGATTTGCCAATAATTATTTGAAAATAATGAAATTTCCCTTGAACTGAGCTGTTGTGCTCTGTAGCAAAATCAAATAATAATATAGCTGCAAGCAGCAATAAGCGGGTTCGAGGGAAAAGGCAGAGGCAGGAAGAGGCAGGCAGAGAGAAAGAGAGTGAGAGAGAGAGAGAGAGAGAGAGAGAGAGAGAGAGAGAGAGAGAGAGAGAGAGAGAGAGAGAGAGAGAGAGAAAGAGAGAGAGAGAGAGGGAGAGAGAGAGAGAGGCAGAGAGAGAGAGAGAGAGAGAGAGAGAGAGAGAGAGAGAGAGAGAGAAAGAGAGGCATTGACAGAGAGAGCGCGAGAGAGAGAGAGAGAGAGAAGAAGTGAACATGCATTAATTAACAAAGTCATGATTTTTGTTCAGTAAATTATATTTGGACTGGTTAAATTGGGGTTTGAAACAGGGACCTACAGACTTGCGGGTAGACAGTGTAAAGGATAAGGATAATTCCTTTAACAGGTCTGTTCATGAAAGTCCTTACGGTCTTGTTTCCAATGAGGGCCTTCACGTTCATCAAATGTCAATGTATATTGTGTCTTGTGTCTGGGTAGCTCAGTTGGAAGAGCTCTTGACTCTGAATCGCAAGGTCATGCGATCGAATCCTGGCAAAGGCAACACTGCATAATGAGTAATCTGGTTCCCTGGTGTATAGAGCATTGTTACAGGTATAGACTCATTTGTTTGTTGATGTTGCTACCCTTTAAATGGCCATGGCCAATAGCGTGGCATTGGGCGCTTAAAGTTAAATATTTGAAAAACTAAACATTATTTCAAAGAAAAAGCCACCAGGCCACTAATGAGTTGTGAGTGAAGACAGGTGTGATTGGTGATGAGTGAGAGCAGGTGAGAGGGGTGGATCCAATCCATGGGAATAGGGGGACGGTTGCTGACTAGATGACTCTTTTCTATACCCACCCTCACTAACCTTAACCTCAGTAAAACAACGACCTAACCTCAAGAAACACTATTTGTAAAACTAAGAATTCCAAATGATGATCACTTCAACACATTGTTGGGGGCAGGGATCGAACCAGTGACCTATGGATTCACAGGCTGCCTCTCTTCTCATTGAGCTAGAGATATGGCCTCCCTGATGGTGTCTGTTGATATCTATAGTTTTTTCCGTCCGTTATGAACCAAGCCTCTGTTTCGCTAACTACTCTAGATCACTGGTTCACAAAACATTTACCAATAAAGTTTTTTTTTTGTCTCCTCGGAATGGAAACTAGTGAAAATAGTCGATCTACAAGCTCACAACGCGTTGCTATCTGAAAAGTTGTAAGATTGTAGATCGGCTATTTTCACAAGAAAGTATGTCATACATAAAAAACAACTACTCTCAAAAAAGCATTTCATGTAAAAATTGCACATGTCTGAATTGACAGGGTCATGTTTTGTACAATGCAATTTAAATGTAAACTGTAACGAGTGGAGTTTGAACCGGGGACCTTCGGCACATGAGGCTCACACTCTACTGATCGAGCTTTGGTCAGTGAAAAAGGAGAATCCAACAAAACAAAACAAAAGGGGGAATGAAGTACGGCATACATTGAAAATAACTACTCTCAAATAAGCTTATCATGTTACATTTGCACATTTATTCATTGATACAGTCATGTTTTGTGCAATGCAATTGAAATGAAGTCTGTATGAGGCAGGACTCGAACCGGCGACCCTGTGGTTTCAAGGCAGATGATTAAGCAATCAAGCCATTGGACCAACAGACCTGAACTGGTGAAAAAGGAGCTCACACATTTGACACAGTTTCACGCAAATTGCTCAGAAATCCTGGGTTTATTTTATTTTTCAAACTGCTCAATATGGCGTAAAATCTAAGGGCGGAGTTTACTGGTCAAAGTGATAGATGTGTTCCTCATGAGTCAAGGCACATGTGTAAGCAAGTTTCACGGCTGTCGGCCAAACGAGGCATGACTTTTGCCTGTTTAAAGTTTGCATTTTCAAAAAAGCGCCCCCCTTTGACCAATTGGAGTAAGATTGGTTTCAGTGATACTTGGAATGACCCTCTACATTATTGCAAAGTTTCAAACAAATGTGAGTCTGCATGTACGTGTTAGGGGCAGACAAATAATTTTCATAAAACTGCAATATTCATTGGCTTATAAAAGCTTAACGTTTTCACTTATAGAAAATCTGCATGCTCACGTTTGTCGGCAGAGGTCCAAAGTTCATGTGTAAAACGTTTCGTGCAGATTGCTCAAAGACCCCAGGATGCTATAGATTTTTACTGTTTTTCATATAATTCAAAATGGTGGGAAATCTAAAGGTCAGAGGTCAAAAGTCAGAGTGTGAAAGTTGTTAGACATGAGGAGATGCATGTGTGTATTGAAGTTTCATGGCTGTAGGTCAAACAGGGCATGAGTTGTACTTGTTCAAAGTTGGCATTTTTCAATTGATTGCTACAGCGCCACCCTTTGGCCAATGGTTGTGAGTTTCGGGTCTTCGCCGTTTGGCATAGCCCTCTACCATATTGCAGAGTTTCGTAAAAAGCGTATGCACGGTTGGGCCAGAACTGCAAAAACGGCGGAAGAAACGGGGCAGTTTCAAAGAGGTTTCGAGCCTGATAGGCCTCGAACCCTCAATAAGCAGATTTAAATCACACATTACCTTGCAGAAACCATAACTGATTCTTGATAGGAATCAGCTTGATAGGAAATTGCCATGTTCTAGTCTACTCAAACAGGGAAAAGAGAGAATAAAAACAATGAAGGAAGAAAGATCAATTAATGTCTTAAAATAGCTAATCTACACTCACTTATTTTTTTGCCAGGTCTGCTTAATGTAAGCGACTTTGGGCTTGTTTTTCTGTAAAAGTTGCTTGCAAATATTCATAGCTGCGGGTTGCTTTTGTTTGGGCTTGTTTCTGAAGTGTAGTTGCTTATTTGGGCTTGCTTTCAAGATGCTTTTTGAAAATAGGGCTCAAGTGGTAAAAGAGCAGATTACTAAAAAGGGGAGAGGCATGCATGAGGAAACATAACAGATCTTCAAGCTAATAACGCGTTGAGCAATAATGTACATCACACAAGTACATTAAGGGTGCGGAAAAGCAGCTATTGTTATAGCCAGAATACAGAGCAAGGGATTCTTTTGTTCAAAAGGGTTTCCTTTTGTGCAAAGTGTGGAGTCATTGTCCCCGCCAGGCTGAAAGGTATGGCGAGAGAGTGTGTTTTGCACCCTGTCCGTCCGTCCGTCCGTCCGTCCGTCCGTCCGTCCGTCCGTCCGTCCGTCCGTCCGTCCGACCGTTGGCTTGATCACAGCCACACTGTGCACACACACTGTGTGTGTGTGTGTGTGTGTGTGTGTGTGTGTGTGTGTGTGTGTGTGTGTGTGTGTGTGTGTGTGTGTGTGTGTGTGTGTGTGTGTGTGTGTGTGTGTGTGTGTGTGTGTGTGTGTGTGTGTGTGTGTGTGTGTGAGAGAGGCTCTTGGTGATCCTACCTAAATTATGTCATACATAAAACACTGCAGGTGGAACACCATGGAGTGGTGCAGGTCTACCAGGATCTGTGGAGTAGTGATGGTCACATTTTCCGCATCTACCTCACCGACAGCCGCAGCCCAGGGCATGAAGTGAGTATGGCACCAATATGGAGACAGAAAGATTACATGTGTGCTTCAACTTTAGCATTGGATTAAACATCAGTATATGTGTACAATGATCACATGCCATAAAAAGATTGTACGCTGTACACATGCATATTATCCCATACATTTTCTCCATAGAGAATAGTATTATTTGCTACTGTTATTGTATAATGTCGTAACAATCCAATGCAGACTCACCACGAGGGTCCTGGTTATAAACCTATGCTATGTTACTGTAGAAGCCACAGGCCTGCAATCATGTTTATTTGGTGATACCTCACTACCCACAATCCTAAAAATGTGGCAGCAACGTCTCTGATTGGTGGAGTATGTGAAATGTTACCACCCCTGCCAGTATGCTACTATCTGCTAGTCAGATCCCATAGCAAAACAATAACTAAGTCAATTACAATATTTTACAATTACAATATTTTACAAAAATATTAAAGGAGTAGCTCACCCAAAACACAACTTATTTTCTATCAATTACACACCCCACGAAACCCTGAATTCATGGAGATTTTGTTGCATTCCTAAGCCAATAATTAAATGACAAAGTTTACGGTAGGAGACTTGCAGAGTCTCATGGGGTGTGTAATTGATAGAAAATAAGTACTTTTTTGTGTGAACTACTCATTTAACAATATAAAATCTATAATAGACCAGTGGTTATTAAACCTTTTTGGCTTTAGCACCCCCTTTCCCTGATTTCTGAATCCAAGTACCCCGTTTATCCGCCTGCTTATGTAATGATATATAAATGAATGATAATCCACCTTTTGAAGAATATAACATTACGGAGAAATGGAGTGAAATTGTTTGAATTAGTGCCTCCTGAGCAGATTGGCTGCTCTCACTGTTCGGTTACCTGCTGCGCTGAAGCCGTGAGCAACTGGGCAGCCAGCAGCCAGATGTAGGCAAATATACAAAGGAATAGTTTCCCATCATCTACCCCAACCCCCAAGGGCTTTAGCCAACGCAAATGTTATTTTGTTTTTCATAACAGATGATAATGGATAATGCCCAAAGTTTCCATTTGCACAACCAAGCTAAGCTTGTTCTAGGTCCCCACATGAATTCAAATGAAACCTTCATAGGAAACAACATTTATAGGTTCATGGAATTTCATATGGACTTTTGTGTGTGGCAGGAAATACAGAGGGAGTTGGAATCGGAGGAGGGGCATTTCAGGAAAGTTAACAAGAATCCCAGATGTGCACTGGTAGCGGGGAAGTATCATCTCACGAGTGAGCCAAGAGGGGAAATTGACCCTGAGGTGTGTTTGTCTCTATGTTAATTCAGCTTATCATTATGCACGTCAACGCCTCGTTTTGTTTGTAAAGGTGGAGATAGCTATTGACATAGCTATTATAGCTATTATAGTTATTGTATTTATTGAGAATGTGTGATAAAAGTTCATTATTAATATTATGTGTCTGTGCAGAACTTGCCATTCACCCTAGAACCAACTAAGATCAAAGGCTACTTTGAAGCATGCTTTAAGCAGCCACCTCCCTTCAAATTTTATCTTAAAAAGAGTGGTGCTGAAGATAATGCATGGACCACGACCATTCGAAAAGCTACCTATGTATACAGTTGTCTACTTGAATGTCATGTCATAATGTTAACTTTCAGTGTATTTCTGAATGATGATGCATATCGTTTTTGTCGTGTCAGGTGACTTGTGTATCACAGAGAAAAAAACAGGCAAAAAGAAAAGAAGGGGTAAGTATGATGAATTTTGTTTGTGTGATATCAGGATTTTTTACATTTATATAACCAAACGGTCATTTCCATTTCTCTTACAGGGAGAAAGTCGAGATGTTCCACCCTTGAGCCAGGTGATTTGATTTACATTTTACACCCTTACTCATGTGATACATTCATTTGGGATAACTGGAACCTTTAAAAAAGAACAATTCATGGCCTTTTAAAGTTTACAAAATGTCACGTTGTTTAGGAGTTGCTACTTGTTTCCATGCCATGTGTTGTGATGGCACTTGGGCTAAAGAAGACGAGCTAAAAATATCAGAGATCTAATTTCCAAAAGCAGGTGTCATTGGTATGGCAGCTCATTCACAAAAATGTTTTGCTCCCCACACAAGTACACTGAGTTATTATTGACACACACATACAATAATGCAGGTAGCAGAGCAAAAGGCAGTGAAATTATTGTAGGCCAAGCCTGTCCAGCAATGTGGATAACAATAAAGAATAGAATACACAAATAGTACCAATAACAATAGCCATACCGTGCAATATAGTATTTGTGTGTGTGCCTGTGCGTGTGCGTGTGCGTGTGCGTGTGCGTGTGCGTGTGCGTGTGCGTGTGAGCGTGCGTGCGCGTGCGTGCGTGCGTGCGTGCGTGTGAGAGAGAGATCACTGATCAACTCTTTCGGGATGTCATGCCATTGTCACTTTGACTTAACTTGAGTTTACGGCCCGCTCAAATTTCATCTCACGTCAGGTATCCAGGACATGTACGCAAATATTTAACATCTAATGCGGTGCAGCATAGTCTAACAATCGGACAGGCATCTGAACACATGCATCCACTCCAAAATGTATATCTAACAGACTAATACATAATCCCTGTGAAAATAATGATACAAAATAATTTTGTAAAGTACATGAACACGCCTAAATATTTTCAAGTGACATAATAACAAGCAATTACAAGCAAAAATTGCCGATGGCATAGAGGTTAAGGCGCATAAAATAGTACAAAATCCAGATCTATCAGCTACAGCTATAGATCAACACATTCAAATTAACCAAGTTTTCAGGTAAGAAGGCCAAACCCCGAAGGATGCTTTGTTGTTTGTTGTGCCTCCAACATGGGTATGGGGTAGGGGTTTATGGGGAGGCTTTCATGTAGGAACTGCTTGGTATAGAATGTGGGGGTTATGGGGTGGTAGGGGGCGTGTGAAGGGGTGAGGGGTATGGAGTGTGGGGGGAAGCTCCTACCTGAAAGCCCCCCCTCCCTCACCCAGCTATCATGGGGCAAGACGTATTACCTGGGTGATAGCCCTTGTTTGTCTCAGTCATCAGTTCCATTTCCATTAAGACCTGAGGCTGATTCTACAAATGCCTGCTAAATCAGTAGTTCTAAAACTTTTTCAAGACAAGGACCCCCAAAATTATATGTATTTATGTATTAATGTATTATTATATGTATTTGACCCCCTCGTCTGAAAATGTTTTGTGCCAGGGACCCCCAGAAGAGATGGCTTAACGCAAACTGGATTTGTAATGATGGGTAATTATCAGCTCTATTTGTCACTGGCGTCATTTCTCATATTTGACTGTAATTGTTCTGTCTCCTGTACTATGTTTACTTGTCTTGTACTGTATTGATATCATATCAATCAACAGACATATCAATGATGTCTGTTTTTGTATGGATAGTTATATCACCACTTTTTAACAGTCTGCTCAGGGACTACAGGCAGATGAAAATGTGCTTTTGGCTAACTCTGGCTCATTTACAGGGATGTGAAAACTGACATGTTGATTAATGTGCACTGTCCCTGGTAAATAAATAAAGAGAAGATTTGAATTTTAAAGATTCAAAATTATCAAAAAACATTCAAACACTTTCAAGATTTTTCAAAAATGCAGTGTGACACGCTGTGAGCATGTAGATCTGCTATTTTTGAGAACCACTGTTCTAAACCAATTCTGTTCTGAAAACAATCTAAAATGACACGGATGCTTTCCCGGTTTTAATGGCTTAACAAGTTCAGTCTATCTATACTTTTATAAGGGCATAAGTCATGTAACATAATAATCTGTGAAGAAGAACCTCCCTAATTCAACGTGTCAGAGAGGTTGTGTGTCTTGCAGATACTCTCCGTGGGGAAGGAATTGTCACAGAAGAAACCTATAACACAATCAGGGAAGCAAAGACCAGTCAAGATCAAATGCGAATACTGTTTGACGTTATACCTCCAAAAGGAACTACAGCAATGTCAGCATTCTATGATGCTCTGAAAAAGTATGATTCGATTATTTTCGAAGACCTGGAGACCACATATACCACTCAGCAACTCTATTCTTACATAAAGTAACTACAAATAAATAACGTAATTTACATGAACTGAATATAAGTTGTAAGATATAGAAGATATAATCAGTACATCCATAATGTTGTGTGTGGATGTATGAGAAAACAAATATCCATCATATGATTTGAGATGTTTGTAAGTTTATTTACATAAAGCTAAAAGTGAAGTATATTTGTTTCTGTTGTTTAAATTATGGAACAGTGCTAATATAAATATTTAACTAATTTCTTCCTTTCTTTTTCCAAAGAATGGTTTACAATTTTTTATTACAAACTTATTCACAAATATTTTTTTTATTTCTGGAGGGTAGCTTGAAGGGGGTGTAAGTGATATGTTTTTGTTAAATAAAGAAATGATCAGACTAATTGGAATTCAAACAATATAAAATTGAAGCTGAACAACTTTCCTGATTGGATGAAATTCTCAGGTGACCCACCTGAGAATGTATTTTCTGTTTATTAATGAGCTGGAGGGATCAGTTACTGAACAAACACTATAGCAATGATTACTATCAGCATAGTGCTTTAACTTATTAACAAGTTGCCTGAGTTTTTCAGAAAAATGTCAAGCCACTGCCAGCGAATCCGAGCGATTTGACTAACCTTTGAAAATCATGGAATAATTTCTGTGATCGCCGTCCTCACGGCGATCGATCGCCTCACATGCCCCCCTAGATTCATTCACCTATTCATTCATAGGCTACCCAAATGGCTACTGCATAACAGGTTTACCGGTGTTGGTGAGCGTCCTCATACACAGTATTAAAGCAACACAGCATTATGGCTTCAGTTCTGCTCTGGTGGTATCCTGTCTACATGCAACAATAATGCAATGATCTTGTAGATCGGCTATTTTCCCATGACACCGTCATACGACGAATTATAAAACAGGCCTTAACCCTCTAAGACCCAGTGATCCCTTTTGGAAACAATTATATTTTATAAAGAAAGATGTTTAAATCTTTTTTTTTTCTGTTATTTTTTCACCTCTAAATGCTCATTGGGTCCTATTGTTTAGTCTTACAATGCCATTGGCCAGGATATTTGCATATAAATACCCCCCACAGAGCCAGGAATCATCACAACTTGAAAAATCTCTGTTGTAACAGATCTCTTTTTTATCTGGAAGATATTCCTCACAAAAACGTAAGTAATATGCCTGTAATATTTTTTTTGTTGAACATTACAATGTCTAGAACATGTACATATGTTATTATTGTGAAATATATGTCCCAAATTAGAAATTAAAGCATGATTCATACTTGTGTCTTTTTGGAATCGTTGGGCCCTCTTGGTTGCAAAAAATACAAGGGCAGGCCTAATGTTCACCTGCTACTGTTCAGCCTTATATATAGTTTTCACAATAGATTTAAACAGTTATATGTGTATTTCCCCCACTTTGCATTACTATATATATATATATATATATATATATATATATATATATAATATATATATATATATATATATATATATATATATATGAGAGAGAGAAACAGTGAGAGAGAGTAGGCTATATGTGCATTTTTACTTTAATTTCTAATTTCCAATGATATTTGTAACCATTGTTTTAACAGTCAGAACCATACAAGCTGGTTCCTTTGTTCACAAAAACTGAATTGTTTGCTTTGAGCAGTAAGCCTCAGAAAATGTCCACCCAAACTTTCTCTCTCCCCCTAAACAATACATATTCAACCATAGTTTAACCAATATATTCCCTTGTTATTTCTCAGTATGTTTAATTTGCTTTCGATACTACAAGGACAGTGGGACCACTTTGGTACTTGTTGGGGGTTGTGGGGGTTGTTCATTATTCATTCAAGGTGTGGTGGGTACTTAGGGCAATGGAATGATGCCCACTTAGCGGCAATCATCATCACACAATAGGTTTGCCAGACAGTATTGTATGACTTGTGAAATGTTGTTTGTAAGCACTACTAAATGTACTAATGGTCTTTATTTCATTTCAGAATGCCACAACAACAGAAAGGGCCTCGCTTCTCAGCAAGGGATGTTCTGGATATCGTGATGAACGGAGAGAGTGATGTTGACATAGACATCAATGATATTTTGTTGTTCTTTTAATAAAATTGATTTAAAAATATGGCTTATTGGTGTTATTATTCATAATGTATACTGTTCTGAGGCCAAATATTATTAATAATTGATCTGAGGCCAAATAATAAACCATATAAATGAATCCTTAAGTTGTTTTAGTGAAGTAATTACACATTTGCCATGTTATCCTTAAAAATGGCCTATAGGAAATTTTGCTACCTGATGGACCCAACGTTTCCATATGGAAACATTTGCATAAAAACTTACCAAAACATAAAAAATAAAAAAACATTATATTTTCCTCTCCTAAGTACTCCTACAAGACCATCTGAAAGGTTTTTTTTTTTTTTTTGCAAGTAGAAATATATCCGGGTCTTACAGGGTTAAAGGAGTAGTTCACCAAAAAAATTACTTATTTTGACATTACACACCCCATGAAGCCTTGAATTCATGGATTGTTGTTTTTTGTCGCATTCCTAAGCCAATAATTTGATGAGTGGTGGTCTCTCCGGTAGGAGACACAAATGCAGGTCATTTGTGTCTTCTTCCGCCTCCATGATGACTGCCTCTACCGGTCATCAAATTATTGACTTATGAATGCGACAAAAACAAAAACAAATCCATGAATTCAGGCTTCATGGGGTGTGTAATCAACAGAAAATAAGTATTTTTTTGGGTGAACTACTGTTTTATAATTTGTCGTACGACGGTGTCATGGGAGGAGGAGATGAAGGTGTTGGAGTGTGTTTACAGGTAGTGAGGGGGGTTCAGTGGTGATCAGAGGTGTGGAACAGAACTGAAACTTAAAGAAGATTCTGAATGTCAAAGTGTGTTACATCCCATGCACACTACACTGTAATTATTACAGTACAATGTATTTTTTTTACCTTATTATGTTAAATCCTCAGTGTTCACTTTACCCCATGAGTGTACAAATGTAACTAAACATTGTACAATGTTACATTGTACAAATGGATACATTAACTCTTGAGGATTTCCAGTGTGTGCAAAGAAGATCGAAGTATTAGAAAGAGTCACACATACACACACGTAAGGGGCAGATATTGTGCAGATATGTGAATAGAACAAAATATACATAATAATAAAACAATATCCGCAGTTCAGAAAATATAAAAAATGTGAATATAGCATAATGTCTCAGTATGACCGGTGGTTAGTTATATACAAAGTAGAGTATGATCGAGTATCGATAATAAATCATACCAACATTAAATATTATAGAAATAAAGTGGAGGTGTTGAATATGTAAATTGAATTTAAGTAAATTAATTAATACAATGAATGAACAAGTGATCAGATAATGTATGAAGTGTTGATGTGATCAATATGTCAATAAGATTAGTGTTGCTGCTTATGAAATTCACTTGTTTATTACATACTAGGAGACCATTATATGTGACATTTGTACCAATGAATTGTCCCTACTCTAGACATTTAGCATGAAGTTAAATAAATACCATGAAAAATCACTTAAAGCTACAATACAGGACTTTTTCTAATGAATCAAATATTTTAACCAACATGTAGAGAGTATGTTAATATACAGTATAACTTTTACAGTGGTTGGAGGTGGTCTCTCTACTCTTCTATTGAGACATTTAGACCCTGGTGTCTGGTAGGATACCTACTGGTTGACAATGTCAATAAAGTTATTTGAAGAAGACAGAGCACTGATTAGGACACTAGATGTGTCTCTATTGTATTTCAAACATTGTTGCAATTCTCTCTCTCTATCGGGAGAGAGACAATGGCATAACACTTATGGAATGTAGCTTTATGAACTGTGTTTATGCTTTCTGCTGCTAGCATAAAAGGCCTCTCCATCTTAATGTCTTAATAATATCCAAACATCTGTAGGGAATGTTATTGCTTTCACATTTTGTATGATGTAGGTAGGTCAAAAACAACTTTTCGCCTTGCACTCCCAGTCCTGGATGACAATGATAAGTGCACAAGTTCTGAGCTACAGGGTAGCGAGGGGAGCAGATGGGGCTACGGGAGGGGTGGTAGCTGGGTTCAATGACGATCATAAGCACGGAACAGGGCTGAAACCTTACACAGTTAATCCTGAGTGTTCATTTAAAGGATCTACACCATGAATTAAAAAAAAGATTTGATATTTAATATCATAGGTGTATGTCCCTCAAACCTTTTTCAAAAGGTTTGAGCCTAAATCATCACTCAGATATACTCATCCCAAGTCAATTGTCTCTGGCTTATACAGCACTTTCAGCTGCAATACCAAAACGTACTCTTGGGCAGGGGGGGGGCTACTGAGCAATTCTGTCTGGCCAGCATCAATGCAATGGCAATGCAAGTGATGTCACTTGCATTGCCATTCTGAAAACACGCCCATTCTGAAAATCTCTGAAATGAGAATGAATGACTGAATGTTAAAAAAAAATATTTTTTGGGGTACAAGAGACACTGGGGAGCCCAAAAAAAAAAAAAAAAAAATGAAATTCATGGTGTAGACCCTTCATTTAACTTTTAGAGTGTACAAATATAACCAAATGGACCTACAGTATACGGGTCCATTTGGTTACATTTTGTACACTGTCATGAAGGCCTAGACTAGGGTATTGTCTCTTCTCATGCTAATGTTTAGTTTGATGTACATTTTAGTTTTGTGTATTAAAAAAGTCAAGGCAAGTCAAACTTTGATTGTATAGCTGCACATTTCATACGCAGGATACTGACAGGAAATACATACAACACAACAAGTGTGAGATGGCATGGGATCATTATGCAATCCCACACAGTTCATACAAACACAGTTAATGGCGTTCTTCATAGAATGTACAGGTGGTATTTGTGAAATGTTCGACTTTTTATACGGCTGCTACAGCTGCTGCACTGCTGTTCCACCCTTGAGAGGAAATGTTTGGAAAATCCCATGTTACTAAAGCAGGATATTTACTGTATAGGAGGTGTATGTATTTTAAGTAATCTAAACCTAGAAACTATGAAAAATGATGGACATATATGAAGCTTATTTGGTGTGTGTGTGTGTGTGTGTGTGTGTGTGTGTGTGTGTGTGTGTGTGTGTGTGTGTGTGTGTGTGTGTGTGTGTGTGTGTGTGTGTGTGTGTGTGTGTGTGTGTGTGTGTGTGTTTTGTGATCTCCTGGGTTATTTGTAGGAAGAAACGTTTTGTTCAATGTTTCTTTTACTGTTTCAAACAGAATTCTCAAATTATGTACACCACTTGCATATGTAACTTCTCTGTGATTGTTATTTATCTTAATGTTTTCTTTGAAGTACAGTAAAAAAAAGGATTATGAATAATATCTACATGTATGTTATTCTTTCATTCATTTAAATGTTCTTTCATTCAGTACCTTAAAGTTGTACAATGCAGATTCACAAATAACCATTTTTAGCAACCTCTGCTGGTCACTACCGTCACTGCATACAATTTCCGTAGTCCTCGATTACCCAGAATTCCATTTGTTTTCACCGGAAGCCGGAAGCGTTTCAAAAAGCGTTCTTTTAATTGTTTTATACTATCTGCGGATCGTTTCTCTTAGCCAGTGGAGCATTAGTTACCATGAGCTGTGCTTTTTTTTCTGTTCTTTTTCGATCTTCCAATCCTACATTCTCTTAAAATCAGCGTGAGGTTCCTTTTTGTTATTAGCGCGGTAGTTCCTGGCCAAACAGGAAACCGTTGCGGTAGTTCCTGGCCAAACAGGAAACCAGTGCATTTCCGCCTCCGTTTTCCGGCCAGATGACGTCATTTTCCCGGGAAAGTCCCCCCCTACACCGTTCAATAGAAAATATATAAATAAAAGGCTTCCGGGGGTGAAATTCATGGAGTGGGTGTTGTGAAACTTTTGCCACTCACAAAAGATATACAATTTAACTTTAGTTTTGTTGAAAACGTTACCTAGTATTACTTTAAAGGGAGTTCTGCATGTAAAGTTTGTGTTATATTTCAGGCAACATGCAAAGTCACATTATCACCTGAACAAAGCACTAATAGTCTGGCGCCTAAGCGCAATATTTTGATGTAATTATGCGCTTTACGATAAAAGCATGACATTTGGTACACTGTTAGAACATGCCCTAAGAACCAGTTTTGGCTTTAGGGCCATCGTAGATTTGTCCCGTAACCATGGCAGCCATTTTCCAACATAGACCTGCAGAGTCACCCAGCAATTTCAAAACCCTACAATGAGGATGGAATATGGAAAACAAACAGATCCGTGCACATGACGATACTGTGTACTGATTTGCATGATGTTAGGATAAAATCTCTCTCTCCGCCCAAGCCGCCACTTTTTCTGAACAGGAAATAGAAACTTGTATCTGATGCTGTGTGACTACAGTTCATCTACAAAACAACTAGACTAAATCAAAATCTACAGACAAGGATTGTTGACAGACAGAAGTCATTAACAGGTAGAACTGTATATGACTCTACATTATACTAGTATATGATGCTGATAAAATCTGTAGAAATGTCTTCATTAAATACAAATATAAAGTATATTGAAAGCCGTTTGTGAAGACATAATCTACAGTATATCAACTGTTTCACTGGGATGGGCTTGGCAGTGCTCCCTACTGAACAATATAGACTGTGATCAGTTTGCTGATCCGGTCTGAGTCTAGAGAATAGAAACGGTGCAGCATGTAGGCTACTGTGTGTGTGTGTGTGTGTGTGTGTGTGTGTGTGTGTGTGTGTGTGTGTGTGTGTGTGTGTGTGTGTGTGTGTGTGTGTGTGTGTGTGTGTGTGTGTGTGTATTTCAGACATTGAAGTGTTCTCATAATTGTGTTTATGCCTTCTGCTGCTAGCGTAAAAGGCCTCTCCATCTTATAGCCAAAGAAATAGCCAAAGAAATCTAAAATGACGCTTTCCCGGTATTAATGGGTTCATATTATGAATACTATAAGTAGTGTCGTTTCCACACCCCAGGCATAGGGTATTTTATTAGTGGTATACGGCTGTTATAATAATAATAATATAATAATAAGCTGACATCCACGTTGGTATTTTTAAAACTTTTTCAGCTTGAGCAACATGGAAGGAGATGACAGTGAGTATCAATTATACAATTATATCTGTTAAAATATCATGGAAGGTTCCAGTTTTAATCACTGTTCTAAATGTAACCTCTTTGACATTATTGTATACCTCTATCAAAGTTAAGAATGAGATGGTTGTGGTGTAATAATCATTTATGAACTAATAGCTCACATATATGTAGTCTCTGTACTCTGTACTCTGTACTATATACTGTATGGTGTAGTGGGGATCTTTTCACAGGAAGGCCCTATTTTAAGATTGCACACACAAGCATGCACACATCATCTTCTCCAAAAGTAAGGCGGCTGCAGCTGTACAGTACAAAGCGTACATGTGTGTGCGTGTGCGTGTGCGTGTGCGTGTGCGTGTGCGTGTGCGTGTGCGTGTGCGTGCGTGTGCGTAGGTAGTTGGACTTTGGAAGCAAGCTAGCCTCAATAGTTTAGTTTTCCACTAAGGTATTCTATGAAAGTCTTGGAACGTTACTGTGATTCAATGCATAGTTGTGTACGGCAAGGTTGTACAGAATGCCTCTGGAACAATACAATAAATAAAAGTTTAGAGTCTAAACAGACACGTACATGATGAGTCATTAGATAATGAAGGGCATGGGAATGCAGTGTAACTCGTTTGATGATGTATGACAGGCAGCAGAGAGAGAGATAGAGAGTTTGTGACATTTGTATTGTTGAGCTGTATCATTCTTTTCTCCATTTTGAAATGTAAGACAGCACAGCAACACCAGTCAGCAGACAATAGCCATTCAAGAGAGGAACGACTAGGTAATAACATATTATGTGTCATAGTAGATTATGTTTTTATATTTATATATATTTATAATATTTCCATTGTTGACCTGTATTATTATTTTCTCGCTCTTAGAATACAAGACATTCCAGAAGCACCGCCTCATGCCGCTGTAATCAGGTCCAGTCAGCACCTTCTGTCACAGAGCCAAGGTAAATACTAACATTACTAAGTCATTATTTTTTTGGTACAAAATCATTATTTTGAGAAGGTTTTTCATAATGACTTAGAGGATCTTTTTTCACATTGGTGAAATGGTTCTTCCATATTGGTCTATAAAGTGTAGTGTAGGTGAACATGGTGAAATTAACATAATTTAAAGGTTTAGCTATGGAGGAATGGATAGAACAATTTTTGTCTCTCGGAAAAATCCACCTCAAAATAACCACATTTGACTGATGAGCTTGAAAACAAACTGAAGTGAACACCGTCAAGTATACAACATGGCCGTCAAATGATTTGATGACTGATGGTGACAGGAAGAAGGTGTAGTTTTAACCACTTAAAACCTATATATTATCGTTAACCAGAGTCCAATAAGCTTCTCTCCTTTTTTCCCTCTACACCAAATAATTTCTCCCCAAAAAGCCAACCTCACAACATGATGCATTGTAAGCTAAGGTTGTACATGATACATCTGCTATTTTTGCTGAATGTTTGCCCCACAAAAGGGACACTAGGGTTCATGTGGTTAAATCTTCAAACAGCATCAAGGGTGTGGGTCAATTAGCCTAAACGTCAAATTTATATCTCTGTATCGGAAACATCAGAGGATGACAGGCTGAGCTACACAAAGATGTCAACTTGAAGAAAACAATATGTGAGCGACGTTGCATAAGTGTTGCAACCAGATTTTGTGAGAAAAATGATCAACCAGCTAGGAAAACAAGTCAAAAAGAAGTGACTAGGCCACATACTGTAAGCACTTTAAACCTATACTGTACATTGGTTTTTGAACATAGCCGATATAAAAGCTCACAACGCATCAGCTTGTAGATCTGCTATTTTTATTTTATTTTATCTTGAAATAAAATGTAGAATATTTGGAAGATTTTTGAAACATTCTAACAACACAAATCTGGTACGGGGCTCCCTGGCACAAAAGGTTTTCAGATCGGGGTTATATGGACAAATGGTCCATGACATAAAGATATTTGAGAACCACTGGTTTAAATAATAATAGAAAAATGGGAAGCAATCCCAAATAAGCAACTTTAGAAACAAGCAAAAAAAAACGCAACCACCAATATTTTACAAGCGACTTTACAGAAAAAAAGCCATTAAAAGCCATATTGGTCGCTAATTCTATGGGTAATAGTATTAGCGACCATCACAACCCGTGTTGCCAGGTCTGCTTATGATAGGCCGTATAATATGCAGACCTGGCAACACTGGTTGTAACCACTTTGTTTATTCAGGCAGTCGGCACCAAAAGTAGGCTTATTTTTTTTGTTGTTGAAAGTATTCTTATAATAAAATTGTCATTAAAATAAAATGTTTAATTAGGTGGAGCATTTTAATTGCCATTTGTATCTGTTTTATGAAAGCAACCACTCACTCCAGTACATTTCACAATATATCATGGCCTGGAGTGAGTTATTACTTAAATATACAACTACAGTATATAAAGGAGGGGTGGGAAACATAGCTTTAGGAGAACGCTGGTCTCACCATAAGGTTTCTGTAGGAAGAGTTGAAGGTCCAGGACAACAATGGTCTCTCCACATGTGTTCAGTTCAGTCAGATAACTCACGAATAATTTGAATCAATATTTATTTGAATGTGAATACAAGTGTGATATAATAATTTATCTTGGCGTTCAGGCTCTGCAACATAATTTTCTCCCTGCTCAACATAATCATACAGCCATCATTAACCATTAAGAGCAGGGAGATAGATATACATAACATAACATCCCCCATGGGGAACAGAACCAAAAGCAGAGCCCACTGGTGGTGCTGGGGTGGTGGTGGGAGAAACAGTTGCATACCAACAGACCAGGGGACAAATGACAGCAGAATGAACAGAGACTTGAGGTGAGCTTAAATAACCCGCTGATTGGTCAGCTGATGTCACGTCAGCTATGACGTATGGTCTGAGTAATAGTATTGTAGTAAGTGCCGTATGCGCCTGCATAACCGCAGTGTGTAACCTCTCGAGTGTATACTGCCTGAACTAACTCGCAGGCTACGTATAATTTCAGTCAGATAACTCACGAATAATTTGAATCAATATTTATTTGAATGTGAATACAAGTGTGATATAATAATTTATCTTGGCGTTCAGGCTCTGCAACATAATTTTCTCCCTGCTCAACATAATCATACAGCCATCATTAACCATTAAGAGCAGGGAGATAGATATACATAACATAACATCCCCCAACACGCGGAACCAAGAACGCCCTACGGTGAACGCTCACCGATTCATCCAAGCAGATATCCCACTAGACTCCTTCAGGAGACAGTGACAAATATGCAGCTAGCAATTCTGGATCATGCTAAGATATTCTAACATTATGTGATCTTGAATGTGAAGCCATGGCTATGCTTGCCGTGAGCCTTATCTATGTTAACTTGAATGTGAAGCCATGGCTACGCTTGCCGTAAGCCTTATTCTATATGATAGGAAAAACTATGTGTGGGGTGAATTCTCAAACCCATACCAACTGACCCAACCGATATCCCATCTTTTCCCCCAAAACAGCACCGAGACAAGCGTCTGGGATCGGCTAGGACATACTAACTTTATGTGAACTAAAAGGCCTTAGCTGCCATGCACAGGCAGCACTTAACCATTCCTCTAATAGCCACATAGAGGAATATACTACATAAACTTAACATGCCTAAGTGTTAAGAGTTGATGCCCCCAACCGCATCCTACTGATGCCCCCAACCGCATCAACTCTTATGCAAGCCAACTGCATCACCGTGATGCTATACCCAACCGCATCAACCTGATGCACGCATCAACCATGATGCAATGAGAACGATAGACCTTGCTACCATTCACCATCCTAATAATACCATTATAAACTATCTACAGAACTATTAACATGAATCCTATGATAACTACCAATGAATTCCACCCAGCGACCACCAGATATGCATAATAACAACAGTTTTATTACTACTTAGATGCAGCAATTTTTACAACACACTTGCACTCATTAGATTCTGAGCTAAAATGATCTCTCCCCGGTTTAAGCGCACATATCGTTCGTAAGCAGCTGAAGACCACCGGCCGAGTGATTTTAAGGTGGCGACTGGCACTTTCATGGCTGCAGTAGTGGCCGCTCCGATGCGAAGGGAGTGAGGAGAGTAGAGTTCTGGAGACAGCCCGCAGCACTGGCACAGTGTTTTTAGCTTTTCAGCAAACCAGGATCTCGTCATAGGTTTGCCACCGGGGATGAGAAACAGGGGATCATGAGGATGATGCCGGACATAGAAGAAAAAGGGCAAAAAACTGAATTAGTCTTAGCTATGATAACAGGTACTCCTTTTTTAAATTTATCAGATTTGGAGTGTTTCAGAAATAGAGTAAATAAATTATCTTCAAAAGTTAAATCAGAAATTGAGAGATCATGCTGAGGATCAAAAGAGAGAGACCGAGTAGTGAATTCCCCACACCTTAAGAAACCATAAAAGGCGGTGAGAATGATAGCTTCCAACATTTTATCCTCATAATAAGAAAAGCACCCTTGCCTAAGTCTTCCCACCAACTGGTGCACCAAATTAATTGTAAGAGGCAATCCCTTGAGGTTGATCTTTTTTGAGCCCGTTGAGCAGCAGGCGAACGGAAGGATGACTTAGAAGACTGCATGATGAAGGGTCCAGGCATCGCAAATGAAATTGAACGCCAGCTAACATAGCTTTAATGGAAGATGGCTGAAGCTTACGGGATTCTGAGGAATGCACTATGAAAGCGCACACTAAGGGAATGTTTACTGGGATAGGGTTAATAGAAAAACTTAAACAAAAGGAGGAAAAGAAAAACCAAGCTGAATCATAAGCTTTTAATGTATTTTTTGACAGACCTTTCCTCATAAGCTTAGCAGCTGAGCTCAAAAGACCTTTTAAATAATCATTAGATCCTAATTGAGAATCGCTTGGCAAAACGGAGGGCATGGCAGGCTGGTTGGCTCGGCGTTGGGGCACATCGCTCTGAACTCCTGAAATTGAAATCGGGACAGAGCATCAGCTATCGAATTTTTATAGCCCGGAATAAAAGATGCACGTAAAATGAAGTTATCATTAATGCACGTCCATGATACCCTTCTGATTAGACTGTTAATGATTGGAATGGACGAACGACCTTTACTAATTATAGTGACTGTTGCCTCATTGTCGCAAAACACTGTTATTTGTTTCCTTTTCCATCCCTTCCCCCAAATTAAGCAAGCCATGACGATTGGGTAAAGTTCAAACAGCGCAATAGATTTCAGATTTTCTGCCATTGAGGTTAACTCAATTGGCCAAGGCTTTGCAAACCACTGATTATTGTAAAACCCTCCAAACCCGACAGACGGGGCGGCATCTGTAAAGAATTCTAGAGAATTATATAAAAAAAAGAGACACCATTCCACTGGTCCAGTAGCGCAGACCAAAATCGAATGTCGGATTTGCAGCCTTCATCTAATGCGATTAAATCCTGTAAATTAGGCACAGATTTCGCCATATCTAAAAGACGCGATACAAATGAGCGGCCCTGAGGAATAACTCGCATCGCGAAATTAAGATGGCCTAACAGCGAGAGAAGTTGTCGTTTAGACAGCGAAGTTAAATCTAAACACTGTTTAAGAAATCCTCTGATGCGAATTAATTTATCTTCTGGCAGAGAAGCTTGCATTAAGACACTGTCTAGCATGATTCCGAGAAATTCTAATCTAGTTAGGGGGCCTACTGTTTTCTCCTCTGACAAAGGAACTCCCACAGCTGGAGGTGAATAGCAAAAGTCCACAACCAGAAAATCATCAAGAAGATGAAGAACAAACGGTAGTTTGAATGTGTTGGATAAAATCCAACATAGCGCTTCTGACAGAGAATCGAATATACGAGGACTACTGCGACACCCGAAAGTTAACTTTACTGCGAAATACAATTTTCCACGCCATTTTACCCCGAAAAGGTGCCACTGCGAAGGATGAAGTGGCATCACTTTAAAAGCATCCGTTATGTCTGCTTTGCCCAACCAAGCTCCTGCGCCTGCAGCTTTGATCATCAGGATAGCATTATCAACAGAAGCATAAAATAGGGAAAACGGATATAGAGGAATTAAATCGTTAATGCTAGAAACTGGGCCATTATGTGGAGCGGAGAGGTCAACAATCATACGCTTTTTCCCAGAGTATTTTCGTGTTGCTACCCCTATAGGGCTTACTCTAAAAAGAGAAAAAGGTGATTTACTAAAAGGCCCAATCATATGACCTTTGGTAGTTTCTTTTACAAGAAGCTCATCTACTACCATGGGCTCTAGAAGCGCAGACTGAAGATTTTTGCAGACATGAGTTATTTTAGGGAGCCAACACAACCCAGCCATGAACCCTTGAACTAATCCAGTTATTAAATAGTTCACAAAAGAACGATTCGGATGGTTCTTGAGGGCCTTGGACAAAGCAGGAACGTTCACAGGCGTAGATGGATGCTTCTTTATTATTTCGCTGATTTTGTGGGGCGGACTCTCCGCGGGCAGACTGATCTCGGGTGGCTGTCCCCGCACCAACTGCAGATGTGCATAAATTTACAATTGATGAATGAACATACACCATCATTGAAATTAAGACATGTAGGAACTTGATTTCCTGGTGAATACCGCACCTGTTTCTTTGGTTGCCATGAGTTGGACTGGGACGGGGGATTTATATTTGCCTGAGGCTGCTGAGGCAACCCGTGCTTAGCCACGGTTTTGGGGCATAAATTGGAAGTATGGTTAAAAGAACCACAGACTGCGCAGCATAGACATTTTTGCCCAGAGAAATGTCTACTAATGATAGACAGATCGACCACTGACCAGTCCAAGCGCTGATTAAATTTGACGATGTGCATGGCAGCTTTAGAAGAAAAGGCTTTATGGTATTCGAAAAATAAGGACCCGCCATTAGATACAGCCAGATCGGCTATAATGGCCATGTACGTGTCCAGTTCCTCTCTACGCTGAGGGTATACCTCACAGATGCAGTCTCTATAGACCCCAAACGCTGAAATAAATTCTGCTAATGTCAGTGTTTTTGTTAGCCTCGGATCCGAATCTTTTAGCACAAAAGTAACATCGCCACAGTCCACCAGTCTCCTATCAGTAGCATCTGAGTTTATCAGAATCTTGACCAGATTAACGTCATGCCCTGTCGAAAAAGCGAACAATTAGAAGAAGCGCTTTTAATAAATATAGCTAAAACATCTCAGAGATTTTTTACCTGCAATAATATGCTTCCTGAGACTCTCAGAGATGGCCGCAGCAGGAGAGAGGAAAGAAGCGCCTGTGGCAGGGCCTGGAACTGCTGTACCCCAGGTTCTCTGATGCGCCACGTTGACCACAGGGGATGGCGTGATACTAGCGGCTGCTGCCGTATCTGCAGATGCTGCTGGGGAAAACACTGTGGTTGTCCCTGGAGAAAACCCCGTAGAAGCCGTAGATGAACCGGAAACCCCTGGACTGTTGCTGCTACTCTCTAGCGCGTTGATCCTGATATTCACCTGGTCAAGTGCAGTTTTCATGCTTAGCAATGTAGACATGATGATATCATCGGTAGTTTTACTGGGCGGTTGAGTACTTTTACTCTTCTTGGTAGAAGCAGCGGGACCAGCGGGGCGACCTGCCGTGCGTTTTTTAGCTGGACCTTTTCCTTTACCGGCATACTCGGTGGAGGGTGTTGTTGCCGCACCAACTTGAACATGATCGCCCGCCCGGCTTGCATGCACCTCTTCTGAGTTGACCAAGAACTGCAGCAGTTCCTCGTGGCTTAGACCTGGAGTCACGGGAACGCTACGGGCATAGAGGCTTTGCAAAATACGCTCAACAGGCCAGTCAGATAATTATCGAGTGCCACGAATGCTACGTCTTTTCTGCAACAGACCTACTTCAGTAGGGGGGATTTCATCCTCCTCGTCTGGATCATCAGGACCATTATCAGGATTGGACAGTAGGCCTATGTCGTCGTCCGACTCGGAGTGAGCAGAGGACATGACGACAATAAGGCTAGAGACAAGAGCTAGAGCAGCCAACAGTTGCATACCAACAGACCAGGGGACAAATGACAGCAGAATGAACAGAGACTTGAGGTGAGCTTAAATAACCCGCTGATTGGTCAGCTGATGTCACGTCAGCTATGACGTATGGTCTGAGTAATAGTATTGTAGTAAGCGCCGTATGCGCCTGCATAACCGCAGTGTGTAACCTCTCGAGTGTATACTGCCTGAACTAACTCGCAGGCTACGTATAATTTATCATTTAGCTCTATTATTACAATGATGTCTATTGAAGACGTATTGAAGCGGTTTGGTGGTATTGGCTGCTTGGAATTTGTTTGTTTGTTTGTTTGTTTGGTTGTTTGTTTGGTTGGTTGGTTTGTTGGTTGGTTGTTGGTTTTCTTTCTAATCGTTTATGACTATTGAGGAGCTTCTGTGTTGGAGCCAACATGGTTCTTTTTTGGTTATTTTTGTTTATATTTTTGGGTATTAATATGCGACCCCACAAGGGGACAGTTGACATTGGTTGGTGATGGTTCACATCACACAACCAGGTACCTATTAAACAGACACAGGTATGTAGCCTCACAAAGGGGATGTGATAAGCAAATTGACCCTGTGTTTACAAAACAAAACAATACATTTTAACCATCATGTTCCTCTATACCAGCAGTCATCAGTCACTGGAGTAGTGTGGTGGTGTTCACCTGGAGACACACACTGCCTTCTCACTGTATTCTGGTGTTTTCACTGTTTGTTTTGGTAGCGCAAAAACCTCCCTGTTTACCAAATCCATCACAGCGAGAGGGCAACGTGTTTCTACAGGTAAACATCACCACACTACTACAGTGGCTGATGTTCTACTTGCATAGAGGGAAGTGGCAGTTCTGCAAAAGGGTTCTCATTTGGCCATTATTTTCTAATGCTGTTGTGTCATGCAATGTTTGTTTATGTGGGTAGGAAACCAGTTTGACAACCTCTATGTCTCCCTGTCCAGCTCAAGACTTTATATAACCAGGAAACCTTTTATCAAGTATCAACTATCTACTGTATGTGAATACATGCACACATACAGACGCTTCTCTCTCTCTCTCTCTCTCTCTCTCTGACTGTACATTATACTAGTATAAATGATACTGATTAAATCTTTTAAAACGTCTTCATTATAGATACAAATGTAGTCTATTGGAAGCAGTTTGTGAAGACAAGTAATATATATAAGGTGTTTCACTGGGATGGGTGTGGCAGTGTGTGATACTGAATAATATAGACTGGGATCAGTTTGCTCTGCAGGGAGCTGATCCACTCTGGGTCTGTAGAACGGATAAGGAAACAGTGATGCATGTACTGTATGTGTGTGTGCAAATTACAGGATACAGTAGGCGGGCTCTAGACCGGATCAGAGCACTGAACAGTAAATAGAAACTAGTCTTTCCACAACACTGCAGAAAGCCTGGTGACATGAGGTTAGAACAACAAGGCAGACATCGAGGCCTTGAGGCCTGTGAGGCACAACCCAGTGAGCTGCTGTCTGAGTTACATACTGATGGGTGGCACGCGCAAGAGAGTGTGTGTGTGTGTGTGTGTGTGTGTGTGTGTGTGTGTGTGTGTGTGTGTGTGTGTGTGTGTGTGTGTGTGTGTGTGTGTGTGTGTGTGTGTGTGTGTGTGTGTGTGTGCGCGTGTGCGTGCGTGTGTGTGTGAGATGAGTGCATTGTTGTCTTTACTCTGAAATCGAGGTTGCAGGTTTTACCATCTAAACTTAACCTCTCCATCTGGTTTCCAGGTGTAGCAGGGCCGTATGCATTAATATATTGCACCCCAGGAAATATTAGTATTCTTATTATTATTATTATATGTAAACCAACCACCTGAACATATATTGCTCCTTACACAAGTTCGTTGTACGAGAATTATAAAAGGCAGAAACGGTGTTTAGACAAAGTACAAAAAGCTTTATTGTAATTCACAGGGATCATCAATAATAAAAGTGGCAAAACTATTAATAGCTCAAAACAATGGAGCAATGCACTAAATAATAAAACCTATGTGCCGATAGGGCCAATGCTGGGGGGTAAGGGGGAGGAGGAGCAGGCCGACCGACCCAGAGGAAGGGCACCCCAATATGGCACAGCAAACAAGTTCATGCTAAAAGCACAGCAACCCAACTGGGCGGCCGCCACCTGCTCCAACACACCAAGGGGTCCCCAGCAACAGGCCTGCAAGACAGGAAATAGGCCTTTAGGCAGTGTCGGACAAATAGATTAACTCAACATTTGGCTTGGGTTAGGTGATATATCTATAATGTATATATATATATATTATATCTTATATATATATATATATATATGATAATAGGATGCCGTCAGTCGGCCTAGTCTCACCAAAATAAGCAGTAATCACAAAAACACTAAATAAACAATAATAAGCAAATAAACAATAATAAGCAATAACAATAATAAACAATAATGAGCAAATAACAAAATAAGCAATAATGCGAAATAATAAACAATAAACAAAATAAACCAGAAGGCTGGCGGTGAGCCTGAGTGTGTGATGTCCTGAGCAAATCACAAATTGGCTTTCTACCAAAATATCGCACAACAGACCACATTTACACTCTAAACACCCTAATTGACAACCAATTAAACAAAAACAAAAGCAAATTATTCTCCTGCTTTGTCGACTTCAAAAAAGCATTCGATTCAATTTGGCATGAGGGTCTGATGTACAAACTGTTGGAGAGTGGCATTGGGGGGAAAACCTATGACATCATAAAATCAATGTACACTAACAACAAATGTGCAGTTAAAATAGGCAAAAAGCACACAGACTTTTTCCCCCAAAGCCGAGGAGTTAGACAGGGATGCAGCCTGAGTCCAACACTCTTCAACATATATATCAACGAATTAGCAAAAACGTTAGAACAGTCCACAGCTCCAGGCATCCCCTTGGCAAACACAGAAATCAAATGCTTACTTTTTGCAGATGACCTGCTGCTGCTGTCTCCAACCAAGGAAGGACTACAGCAGCAACTTGATCTCCTACACAAATTCTCCCAGACATGGGCCCTGACAGTGAACCTAACTAAGACTAAAATCATGATATTTCAAAAAAGATCCAGCCGCCAAAACCATCAATTTTTCCTAAATACAATCCCACTAGAACAAACAAAAAACTATACCTACCTTGGCCTAAACATCAGCAGCACAGGGAACTACAACCAAGCTGTAAAGGACCTGAGAGACAAGGCAAGAAGGGCATTCTATGCTATCAAAAGAAACATCAAAATAGACATCCCAATTAAAACCTGGCTTAAAATACTGGACTCTGTGATAGAACCAATTTCCCTCTATGGTTGTGAGATCTGGGGACCACTAGCAAACCATGACCTTGAAAAATGGGATAAACACCAAACCGAGACCCTACACACAGAATTCTGCAAATCCATTCTCCGTACCCAGCGAAAAACACCAAATAATGCATGCAGGGCAGAATTAGGACGATACCCACTAATTATCAAAATAAAAAAGAGAGCACTTAAGTTCTACAACCACCTAAAAGAAAGTGACCCAGATGCACTCCATAACAAGGCACTCACACACAGCGAAACCCTAGAGAGATGCCCCCTCAGCCAGCTGGCCCTGGAACTCCGGGCACAAACACAAACAGAGCCACGAGATAGAAAACCCATTGGACTAAACCAAATTATAAAACAGCAAAAGGAAAACTACCTGACACACTGGAAAGAAGCAACACAAAAGCAGAGTAAACTAGAATGCTATCTGGCCCTAAACAGAGAATACGCAGTGGCAGAATACCTGAGCACCGTGACTGACCCAAAACAAAGAAAAATCTTAACTAGGTACAGACTCAGTGAGCACAGTCTTGCGATCGAGAAAGGTCGTCACAGGCAGACCTGTATCCCGAGAGAAGACAGACTATGCACCCACTGCACACAAAATGAAGTGGAAACCGAGCTACACTTCCTAACCGTCTGTCCATTGTACCAAGACATCAGAGACACATACTTCCCACAGATTACAACCACACACGGAGATTTTGAAAACATGACCAATGACAAAAAACTCCCATACCTGCTGGGCGAAGTACAACAATGTGCAAACACAGCAGCAAGATTCGTGAGTTGCTGTGATAGGAAAAGGATATCAAACGGAACACAACCACCCTAAAGACTAATCATTGTGTATATTCCGGCACTATACCTGCACCCAGTGATCTTGGTACATAGAAATTGACCTATCGAAGATTCTGACTTTCAAATGTACTTATTTTTTGTTTTGATTGTATTGCTGTATTGTTGTATTATGCTTTCTGCTTTGGCAATGTAAACGTATGTTTTCTCATGCCAATAAAGCCCTTTGAATTGAAATTGAATTGTGTGGACCAATGAGTCAGAAAATAATACTTTAACCCATATAAGGGCCTGAGCTCGGCTGAGCCACACTGTCCCACGGCCGTTTAGGAACGGGGGGGGGAGGGGAACCTCTGAGAGTGGAGCGTCAGTGTGGAAGAGTTCGTGATATGTGGGCAATTCAAAAGCAGCAAAGCAGCAGCAGGTATCACGGTGCCTGAAACGATAAACTGCCGTGTCATTCTACCACTTTATAATACTAATATTCATTAAGACAGGAGCAGAGAGACAGACAGCAACGTACCGCTATGCAGCAAAGGCGGAAGCCACGATGGCCCGCTTGCAGCGGCGGTAGAATAAACTGTAGTAATAATAAAGGCCATGATTACTATAGTGCCTGCCTGACATCGAATTAACTTGTTATACTGCGGAGAAGGAGGACCACCAACATACCAGTTGTGCAGCGTGAAGCAACACGCACGCCCGGCGCAAAACACCAACCAGCTGGGTAGACACACCGGGGCTACAAAGACACAAAAGGTCATGGTCAAGTTCAAGACCGTGCCCTACGCAGCATAACACAATAGCATAAACAGCAAGACGGAGAGACATACCTGCGCTGATGCGCGATGCAGACACAGACGAGCTCAACCTGAGCTGAAGGTGGACTAGTATGGAGACTAGCTAACTGGGTTTGGAGGTGCGTTGCTTTAATACTGTTGCCCATCAGCCCACTAATGAGTGGGCGGAGGATGGGAACGTGGGCAGCGTGGGAACCCACGCCCATCCTGCCCACGCCCATCCTGCTACACAGGCAACCATGCTCATCACTGTATACACCATGGTCATAAACCAATAGCTGAAACCATGTCCCATATCTTAAATGGGTGCCATTTATACAGGGGACTCTACATAAGTAAGCAGGACAGAATAGTGGATTTGATATCAAAAGATATCTCTTCTATTTTCAGGTCCTCAATCATGCTGTATAAGCATTCTACTGTGAAGCCAAGCATGTTTAGCCTGTGTAATGATGATTCTGTGTTCTCTAACATTTCAGCTAACATCCCTGATGTCATTGTTGTCTCCGCCAGGCCGAAAGGCCGCCTGTCCGTCCGTCCGTCCGTCCGTCCGTCCGTCCGTCCGTCCGTCCGTCCGTCCGTCCGTCCGTCTGTCCGTCATTCTGTCTGTGGACAGCTAATCTCCCGCACCGTTGGCTTGATCGCAGCGAAACTGTGCAGACACACTCCCTGGATGCCACAGTAGAACCTCTGCCCCAAATTTTTCACATGGGCCTTTTATAGCGCCACCAGGAGGCCGATTTGTGCAAAAAAAAAATTCACAGTACTCCTACAGATTTTTCCGAACATCACACAAATCGGTACACAGTATCTCTATAGACACTAAACGAAACAGGTCTTTCAGATTTTTCATATTTCATCCTGATTGGCTAAAAATGGCTTCCAAAGTTTGCAGGAGTGCTCCCCTTTGAACAAAATGCCTGAAATCATGAACACAGCATGCAATCTCCGTGAAATTCTGCACGCATATTTCCACTATGCTGAGGAAGAAATGCCACTTGAATATTTTCAGCCTCATGATGGCGCTATAACAGGCCGATTCGTGTTTTTACCTATAACTACACTGATCTGTGTAAAACGTTGTATGCACACTCTTTAGAGGCCAAGGAAAAACCTTTGCCCTGCATTTTTCACATCTGCCTTTTATAACGCCACCATGAGGCCGACTTAAGTAAAACACATTTTTCGATATTAAAGCTAAAGATATTAAACGCAAATCGGTACACATGATCTCTATAGTCATGTGATAAAGACGTTTGATTTTCCATATTCCATCCTGATTGGCTAAGATTGACACCTAAAGTTTGCAGGAGTGGCCCGTTTTGAACAAAATGCCGCAAATCATGAACGCAGCGCCCCATTGCGGTGAACCTTTGCACGCACATTTGCCCTACGTTGAGAAACAAATGCCAGCCTTTTAACATTGCCCTATTATAGCGCCACTAGGAGGCCGATTTTTGCAACACTTTTCTTTTTTATATTACTTTATATTATTTTGTCCAAACATCATGCAAATCGGTACACATTATCTCTATAGTCAAGTGATCAAGATGGTTCTGTCCAATTTTTTATATTCCATCCTGATTGGCGAATTGCGAACATTGCTGGCCCACAATAACCTACCTGACCTGGCGGAGACCTGTGCTCCGAGAAGCACTTTTTCTAGTTGTTAATGAAAACCATAGGGAGGTGTTCATTCTCGAGTTCGGCTGTACTTTTGACTACAGCTTAGAGGAAGCCTTCCTAACCAAAGTGCTACAATATCATCAGCTAGAGCAGAACTTTGAGCAGAAATGTTGGTAGCCTAGGGCAGAGTCCTGCACGGGTCCAATTTTGAGAACCCGCGCCCGCCCCGCCCGTCAATACTCAGATCCGTAGACCGACCCGTCACCCGTGATAATTTCAAAATACGAACCAGACCCGCCCCGCCCGTCAAATAAACGACCCGTTGTCCGCCCGTTTACCCGTGTAAAATGTAAATCCTATTGAAAAAGTGTGTTGAAAAAGATAGCAGCCTTCAACAACAGTGCTACATTCAGTGGTCAGGTTTGTACAGAAAGCAAGTGAAGACGGAGGAGCGAGCTTAAGCCACGCGCGAACGCGCATCTACGCAGCAAACATGTGTCGTTGTTTACGTCATCAGATACTTTTAATTTGAAGGTTTAACAGGATGTTCAATGTGTTTTTGTGAGTTAAGATAACTGTCCAGCATGCTCCATGCAGTTGTGCTGTTAAGTTACACAAGTTACGTTGTTTGGGCGGAAACAGTGCTCTCTGATTTTCACAATAAAATGATAGCCGCCCGCGATTAGTTCAGTACCGCCCGTCCCCGTCCCCGTGATCTTATCAAAGTAACATTTTCACCCGTTTTCACCCGTCAAACGCGGGTACCCGTCGGGTATCCGCGGGTACCCGGCCCGTTGCAGGACTCTGGCCTAGGGCACGTGCACGTGCACAAGTTGGTTGTGAGGGGCCTTCAAATGGCCGGCCTCTCCAAAAGGAGGGCTAAACAATTAGCAAGGTACTGCTCAATATCAGCTATTATAGGAAGCCGCTCAATTTGGAAGAGGCGTTGTTTCCTTTACCCATGATTGTTGTCTGCTGTGTTTGACAAGTATGCCAACATTATTGTATGTAACAATGATCTGCCTTATATGCACTTTGTAACTGGCTGTTTTCCCATATATCTGACTGCACTGGCAGTGTTTATGTCCTTTGTACGAGGCATTCTTGTACTTCTGTTTATGTGGGCATAAATACACATTTCAAATGTTTGTGTGTGCGTGCGTGCGTGCGTGCGTGCGTGCGTGCGTGCGTGCGTGCGTGCGTGCGTGCGTGCGTGCGTGCGTGCGTGCGTGCGTGCGTGCATAGGTAGTTGAACTTTTGAAGCAAGATAGCTTCAATAGTTTAGTTTTCCACTAAGGTGAACATGTATTCTATGAAAGTCTTGAAACGTTATTGTGATTCAATGCATAGTTTTACAGCAGGGTTGTACAGTATGCCTCTGGAACAATACAATAAATAAAAGTTGAGAGTCCAAACAGATACGTACATGATGAGTCATTAGATAATGAAGGGCATGGGAACGCAGTGTAACTAGTTTGATGATGTATCCTGACAGGCAGCAGAGAGAGAGAGAGAGAGAGAGAGAGAGAGAGAGAGAGAGAGAGAGAGAGAGAGAGAGAGAGAGAGAGAGAGAGAGAGAGAGAGAGAGAGAGAGAGAGAGAGAGAGAGAGAAGAGAGAGAGAGAGAGTGTTTGTATTGTTGAGCTGTATCATTCTTTTCTCTCTCTTAAAATGTAAGACAGCACAGAAACAACACAGTCAGCAGACATTAGCCATTCAATAGAGGGAAAGAACGACTAGGTCAGGGGTCAGCAAGTAAGTTTGGCCTCGGGACAATTTCTTTCTAAGTCATTAGATGATGGGCTCAATCAAAGGCTAATTTAAGATCTGAAACTTTGACAGACTGTCTTATACAATAATATGAATAGCTATTTATTGCTATAAAAGTTACTAAAGAAAGATTTTTGCTTTTAACTGCATACTGACTGATAGAACTGTGTGTGTAATACTAATCAAATGTCACAGGTACCGATATAAATACTTGATGTAATCATTTTGTGAAGGACACTGAATGAGGATGTTTAGCTAATTAACCCATTCAATCCAGGAAGAAATCTGTGTTCTTTTATTTCTATGGCTATTCAAAAATAACAGATCTAAAAGCTCATAGTGCGGCACAGAGAGCAGCGCTATGAGCTTGTAGATCTGCTATTTTGAAAAAAATGTGAAAATGTGTCCAAAAATCTTTGAATATATATATTTTTAAAAGCAAACCAAATCAACTCGTTGCTTCTGGGGGTCCCTGGAACAAAATATTTTGAGAAGGGTGTCCGCAGCCAAATACATATCTAATGTTTTCAAAAATCCTAACAGTATGGTGCTATATGCAGTGGTGCTCCAACTTTTCCATGTCAAGGACCCCTAAAATGATATGTACTTGGCCGCGGACCCCCATCTCAAAATGTCTTGTTCCAGGGACCCCCAGAAGCACAGATCGGAATTTAAAATGTTTGCTTTAAAAAATAATATATTAAAAGATTTGCACAAATGTTCCACGATTTAAAAAAATAATAATAACAGATCTACAAGCTCATAGCGCGGCACCGAGTGCCGTGCTATGAGCTTGTGTATCTGCTATTTTTGAATAGCCATAAAAATCTTAAAATGACACCGACGCATTGCCGGTCTTAATGGCTTAAGTACAAAAAGAACACCTGGGGAGACAGACAGAAGGACTCCCTTTTGAACAGAGATAAACAAGCTCTTTCATTGAATAGGAGCTCTAAGGTCTCTATTAGATATGGAGAGAGACTTTATTAAACACATGCCTGTGAAGCACTCCTAACATTGATAAAAAAAAACATTCTTACGGTGGGTGTAGATTCTCTATTCTGACATGATAGTAGAATGCTTCTCAAACGTTTTAATTAAAAGGATCTACAGTCTGGTGCAAGTTTAGGCCACGGACCCCCATAACTCTGAGAGTGTCTCTCTCTAAGACGGAGGTACAGACCTTTTAAGGGTCCATTTGAAGCCCTTCAGTGACCCCTGGGGGTCCCTGGACCCCATTTTGACAATCACTAGCAAATGTGGACAATCAGATATTGTAAAGTAATGATACACAGGCCACCTGTTGCCTAACACTGCTCTATACTTAGTAAAACCGAGTTTCACTGTACTTTGTGCATTCTTTGTTGATCTATATCAAATCTCTTCGCCAAAAATAGCCGATCTACAAGCTCACAACGCGTCCCGTTGGGAGTGAGACGCGTTGTGAGCTTGTAGATCAGCTATTTTTGGTGAATGTTCCACCCAGAATAGGGATGCTGGGGTTCAAGTGGTTAAAAAAAGTTAAATAAAGTTGTTTACAATCTGTCCTAATCTCTCAAGTTCACCTCGTGACATATTGTATCTTAGGGGGAAAGATATTGTACTTTATTTAAATACTGTAATATCACATAAATGTACAGTAAGGTGCTCTAAAGTAACAATGTAATTCAGGGGTGCCGTGGATGAAAAGTTATTTACAGGGGTGTCCTGAGCCAAAACAAGTTTGAGAACCAATGTGTTATCAAACATTTTAATTTTAAGGACCCCTATAACCCTGAGAGTGTACAAATGGAACCAAATGGACCCACAAGGGTCCATTTGGTTCCATTTGTACACTCTCAGAGTTACAGACCTGTAAGGGTCCATTTAGAACCGTTCAAGGAACCCAGAAGGTCCCTGGACCCCACTTTGAGAACCACTGGTCAAATAGTATTCATTATATTGTCAAATGTATGATATAACAGTAATAACAACAAAACTATAATAACAGCAGATTATTGTGACTTACTGTATGTTACTGTTTTACAGTTCAAACAACAGCTGTAGACAGGATGGCCAGTGGAACCTCAGCTTCCATTAGAGGTGAGTTCAATTAAAACACATGAAACCAGCTAAATGACACTGGTTTAGTTACATCTGTGATCTTTATGAATATTATATTTATTTTTCCAACCAGGGAAGAACAGCGAACCAACAGAACTGAGAATTGTTCTGATCGGGGGAAGACATATAGGTGGACCCAGTGGAAAGAGTTCAGTAGGAAACATCATCCTGGACAGAGATGTTTTTGATACAAACAGTAGAACAGTCAAGAGTGTCATGAGACAAGAGGAAGTGTCTGGTAGACAGGTCACTGTGGTTGACACTCCAGGATGGACGTCTGATCATCCCCTAGATCTGACCCCAAAACTGACTCAGTTAGAAATCCAACAGAGTGTGTATCTGTGTCCTCCAGGAGGACCCCATGCCTTTGTCCTACTGATGCCATTGGACAGATCATATGTAGGAACAGATATGTCAGTACAGGAGCATTTGAGTCTTCTCCTCAGTGACCGAGTGTGGAAACACACTATTGTGGTGTTCACTGTAGCTGATAAAAACAAAATGAGATCGTATCTCAGCAGATCTAACTACGTCTTTAGATATCTTACTGATAAATGTGAAGGCCGCTTCCATGTTCTTAACATTACTGACAGAGGAGATAGAAGTCAGGTCACAGAGCTGATGGAGAAGATAGATCAGATGGTGACTAGTAATGGTTGTCACTATGAGACAGAAAAACACGTCTCAGAGGAACTGAAGGAGATGGAGAGAACTATCAGCAGAAGAGCAGAACAAAGGAGGGCAGACACTCAGAAACAAACAACTGGACTTCCAAAAGATACTGGTATGTTTTGTTTTAGTTTAATAATGATAATATTTTGTTAATCTCTGCCAGGAGGTTTATGAGTTCATGTCTGTCTGTCTGTCTGTCTGTCTGTCTGTCTGTCTGTCTGTCTGTCTGTCTGTCTGTCTGTCTGTCTGTCTGTCTGTCTGTCTGTCTGTCTGTCTGTCTGTCTACTGTTGGGCAGAAACCTCAAATCTCCATATTTCAACTTTTTATCTTATTCCTTAAATGAATGCCTTACTTTGTCACACTACAGTTTCACAAAAAAAGTAGCTAAAATAAACCAGTGGAAAGCTTTAACGAGAGCTTGTGACTAAATCATTACATTACAGTAAATACATTGGAACACAGGCTGTTTTTTCTATTTCATATCAAGCAGTGTTCATTTTGTCGACTAAACCTATGACGAAAAATGTTCATCCACTACCTTTTTACACTGAAAAAAAAAAAAAAAAACCATGAAATAAAAACTAAGCAATGATGACTAAAACTAGGACCAAATATATTTACAATTTCGTCAACAAAACAAAAAAAAAATACTACAATGTTAGATGGAGGGACTGTTCTTTCATGTCATTTTATTATATCATTCTACAAGCTCACAACATGTAGATCGGCTATTTTGGGCACAAAGCTAAGTATAAATCAGGCATTACAACGCTATCACAGCCCGCTAGAATACATATTTTTGTCGTCTAAATTAACTGTAGATCTAGTTGACTAAAATCCTATGATACTAAAACTAAAACTAGACTAAAACTAAAACATTTCAAACTAGAAAAAGTGCTCCTCGGAGCACAGGTCTCCGCCAGGTCAGGTACGTTATTCTGGCCTCCTGGTGGCGCTATAATAGGCCAATGTGAAAAGGGTGCCATTTATTCTTAGGTCTTTCATGGCAATCAGACACTGCATTCATGATTTGAGGCATTTTGTTCCAAAAATGTGTTTTGCTAAATTAGATCTGCTGGTGGCGCTATAACAGGCCAATGTGAAAAGGGTGGCATTTCTTCCTCGGCCTAGTGGGAATATGCGTGTGAAAATTCACGGAAATCGCAAGCTGCGTGCATAGTTTTATGCTTTTTGTTCAAAACGGACCAATCCTGCAAACTTTGGAAGCCAACCATAGGCAATAAGGATGGAATATGGGAAATCGGACAGATTCGTGTTGATCACATGACTATGGAGATACTGTGTACCGATTTGCATGACGTTTGGATAAAATCTGTAGGAGTAATGTAAAAAAATGGGTTTTACACAAATCGGCCTCCTGGTGGCACTATAACAGGCCCATGTGAAAAAATTGGGGCAGAGGTTCTGAATTGGCATCAGGGAGTGTGTGTGCAAAGTTTCGGAGCGACCGGGCCAACGGTGCCGGAGATTAGCTGCTAACACACAGACAGGACGGACGGACACACGGACGGACGGACGGACGGACAGGGGGCAAAACATACTCTCTCGCCATGCCTTTCGGCCTGGCGGAGACAATGACTTACATATGACTAAAACTAAATGGAATTTTATTCAAAAGACTATGACTGAAACTACAAACTAAAACTGACGACAAGTAATGGTTTTGGACATACAAGGTTTACACCCGACAATGAGGATATGTAAAAATAAATGGAGGTACTTCCTGGTTCTACTGGCAGTGTGTACTAGATAGATGAAGCTGATCAGTCCTACACACACACACACACACACACACACACACGCACACGCACACGCACACACACACACACACACACACACACACACACACACACACACACACACACACACACACACACACACTGTTGCATGTGTCTAGTCTAGGTGGTAATGTACATTATTATTATTCTATGATGTCTCCTGATGGATATTTGTTCTGAACTGTACACTGAACACACCTTTCTGCTGTTAATATGTTCAGCAATTTCATTATTAGATATTAAGAACAACATATAGACCTGGACATTTTAGCCTTGTTTCTTAATCATATCAATCCTGGCATGCCTAATTTGCGCATGTTGTTATGCTGTAGGTGATCATTTACATACAAATCTACAAGCTCACAACACATTGTGTTGTGAGCTTATAGATCTGCTATTTTCACTATTTGTTGTGTGATGAATTGTGAAATAATTAAATGTCTTAAGTGGTTAAATAAGAAGCTTTCAAAGTGAAAGTAAACAATCTTTTTCTCTGACAGGACTGACTGACCTCAGGATTGTGTTGTTGGGAAGGTGTGGGTCTGGGAAGAGTTCAGCAGGAAACACCCTTCTGGGAGGAAGTGGTTTTAAAGCTGGTCAGAGGTGTGAGGTGAGACATGGCGAAGTATCAGGGAGACATGTGACAGTGGTGGACTCACCAGGCTGGTGGTACAACAGTCCACTACAGGACACCTCAGAGATGGACAAACTGGAGATCCAGAACAGTTTGTCTCTCTGTCCTAATGGACCACAAGCTGTTCTTCTGATGGTTCCTCTTGATAGGGCATTCACCAAAGCAGAGAGAGTAGCATTAGAGGAACACATGACACTTCTGTCACAGAGCGTGTGGAGTCATGCTTTAGTACTGTTCAACTATGGAGACTGTCTGGGAGACAGAAGCATTGAGCAGCACATTGAGGCTGAAGGAGAAGACCTCTGCTGGCTTGTTGACAAATGTGGGAACAGGTATCATGTCTTCAACAATCAGAAGACAGATGACACTCAGGTCACAGAGTTACTGTGGAAGATAGAGGAAATGGTGACGGGAAACAGAGGTGGACACTATGAAGATGATGGAGATGTTTCAGAGACGTTGTCAGAGAGGAAGAAGATCACAGAGGAACATGTCCAGACATTCCTGACCAAGACACAGAGACAAAGAACTGCTCTCACAGCTCTGTTTGAAGGTGATGTTTATCAATGTTTGTGTGTGTGTATGTGTGTGTTTGTGTGTGTGTGTATGCGTGCGTTTGTGCGACCATGCGCGTGTCAGTATGTCTCTCTCTCCTTGACCTTGATTTTTATATTGATTAATAATGTATATTCTCAATATTGCGCCACATTCTATATAAGAAGATGCTGTAAACATGTAAAGCTTAATATTATAAAGCATGGGTCTTCAACAGGGGGTCTGGGACCCCTAGGGGGTCCTCAAAGTTACTACAGGGGGGCTGCCAAATCTTTCTGTGATTGGAACAGTTTTTTTTACATTAACCGCTTGAACCCTAGCATACCTATTCTGAGGGGAACATTAGCCAAAAACAGCTGATCTACAAGCTTGTAGATCTGCTGTTTTCAGCAAAGAGGTTTGGTGTAGACAGAGGGGGAAAAAGAGAAGACCAAGTACAGAGTCACAGGTCAAGTTTACTCAGTATTGAGGGTTTAAATGGTAAAATGTCTGAAAATACACATTAACATGAATCCAACATTAATAGATAAGATAATGTATAAACAAACATTCCTTTACACAACATTGCTGATAGTGCTGTCAAACTAATCTACGAAGCTATCTATGAAATCTATGAAAAAGTTTAAGCTGCAGCATAATTGTATCCATGTATTGGGGGTCCCTGCTTCATTTCTCTATCAGCTAAGGCCTGAAAAACATGGAAGACTATAATGGATTCATTGGTCGAAAGTAACTAATTACATTTACTCAAGTACTGTATGCAAATTGAGATAAATAATGAGAGACTAAATAATACATGATAAGCAATACATTAGGAGCATTATTAGATTAAGATAAGATAGAACTACAGTATAATGATGAGGGTTAGCAGTATTAAAGTAGTTAAAATAGTCTCCTCCTTTACCAGACACACATTAAATCATCAATAATTATAATGCAATAAAGTAATATTTATTATTCTGATATGGGCCATTTTGCATAATGAGTCTTACTTTTAGTCTTAGATCCTAATACTTTTGAAGTTTTACTTAAGTCAAATGTTCTATGCAGGACAGCATTTGAACACTGTGGTAATTATACTTTTACTTAAGTAAAAGATCTGAGTACTTCTTCCACCATTGAACTGATCTAATGACCAACAGATTGACACATTGGTGATTTAATTCATGTAATTTCAACTCATTTGCATAAATGATCACTTAATTTTCAACTTCAAATTATTGATACATTATTTTTTACTGTTCTGTGGTCAGTTTAGTCAGAATTGTTATACGTGTATGTAATAACTTATTTAGCTGAATCTCTGAATCTAATCCTAAATCAGTGTGTAAAGTGAACTAATTTAGTGTGTGTGTGTGTGTGTGTGTGTGTGTGTGTGTGTGTGTGTGTGTGTGTGTGTGTGTGTGTGTGTGTGTGTGTGTGTGTGTGTGTGTGTGTGTGTGTGTGTGTGTGTGTGTGTGTGTGTGTGTGTGTGTGTGTGTGTCAGGAGAACATCAGAGTCTACCAGATGTGAAGGTGATGTTGGTTGGTGGAGAACAGGATCAGAGGAGCAGAGCTGGAAATCTCATACTGCAGGAGACTGTGTTTAAACAAACTCCACTCAAGGTGAGTAATATTATATGAATGTGATGTTATAATAAATGACTTCACTCAAAGTAAGTAAACAGTAAAGTGATCAAATATGTTTTCTGAAGATAATGTAAAAGTATCTGCTGTCATGAATGTTCATTGATCATGTGATCAATGAACTGTCAGTGATCAATACACACAGATGATAATTTTCAAATGAACATGGAGTCCAACACATGTAGATTCTCATCATGTCTGTAATCTTTAATGTAAACCATGACTGTGTGTTAGCTCGGTGGTTCTCAAACTTTTCCATGTCAATGACCCCCAAAACGATACATATTAGTCTGCAGACACCAATTTGAAAAGATATGTCAGGGACCCCCAGAAGGGAAGATTATTATAGCTATAGCAGTGATTCTCAACCATTTTAACTTCAAGGAGCCACAATCTCATATGCATTAGACCACTGTCCCCCGTTTGATGGCATGTTTTATCTCTGGAACCCCATCTACACAGTAAAATCATCAGTGTTCATTTAACTCTGAGAGTAAAAATGGAACCAAATGGACCCGTGAGGGTTCATTTGATTGAATTTGTACACTCTCTGAGTTAAAGATCCATAAGGTCCCATTTGGTTCCTAACTATCAATCATTTGGCTGGGTAACCCCTAGAACCCCCTTTAGGACCCCTGGGGGTCCCCGGACCCCACTTTGAGAACCACTGTTTTAGCTAACTGTAGGGGAACACAGTAAACAGCAGACTAATCAATTTATTGTCATATCATGCTTTAAAGTGTCAAGAGCTTTTTTTAAAACTATTAAACGTTTGAATGAAGCCGATCTACAAGGTCACAACGCGTCTCATCATGACACGTTGTGAGCTTGTAGATTTGCTATTTTCACCATCTTTTCACGATATTGTTGTGTGACGAAGTATACAATAACCATTAAATGGTTAATCAATGCAGTGATTTATAACATTTCTTTATATAAAGAAATCTGCACAACTCGATTATTTGATTAATTGAAAATGTAATCGATAATAAATGCTTAAAAAATAATCCATACATTTTGCAGCCCTAGTTAACTGTCACTGTTAGTTATTCTGTTTACTTCCATACAGTAGCTCTATGCTGGTACTGATTATTAACCTGTGTGGACAAAGTACTCAACCCCAGTATTTGAGTCAAAGTATAGATACTCCTGGTCGAATATTTACTCAACTACAAATGAAAGTTGAGTAATGATGCTCTTTGTTTCAGTGGTGTAAAGTAACTAAGTACATTTACTCAAGTACTGTATTTCAGTATAGTTTTGAGGAAGTTTTACTTTACTAGAGTATTTCCCATTTTCAGTACTTTTACTTCTACTCCACTACATCTCAGAGGCAAATATTGTACTTTTACTCCACTACAATTATATGAACATTTTAGTTACGAGTTACTTTTCAGATATAAATTATGATATTATGAAACATACATTAACCACTTTAGCCGATCTACAAGCTCCCAACGTGTAGATCTGCTCTTTTCAAACATTTGAGTACTTTTAATGTTGCTACTTTAAGTATATTTTGATGCCAATGTTTTTGTACTTTTACTCAAGTATAGAAAACAGGCCTTTTACATGTAACATAGTATTTTTATATTGTGATATTGCTACTTTTACTTAAGTAATATATCTGAGTACTTCTTCCACCACTGCTCTGTTTAATAAAGTGCTCAGAACATCCCCTGTGGAGAAGATAGAATGTCAAATTGACTTATGCACACCTGTACGTCAAGCTTTCAAACACAGAGTTTCAACTTTTAGAGCTTTTTCAGTTTCAGAAGTCTTTATGACATGATATTAATCCCATATTACTGTGGCATTGTTAGACAGAGTGATGGAGAATAATACATTCAGTGAGTTAATTACTGGTAAGATTGAAGAGGAACTCCAGTGAAGACAGAATAGAGTGAATGTTTTTTATTATTATGACTAACATACAGTAAACTTCATATTCCAGGAGTTTAAAACCCAGACTAAAGTGACAGAATGTGTCAGACAACAGAGACGAGTTGCTGGAAGAAAAGTGAGTGTGGTGAACTGTCCAGACTGGTCGACTACACCTCCATCACAGAAGATCAAAGATGTCCTTCTACACGGTGTGACTCTGTGTTCTCCTGAACTCCATGCTGTCCTGTTGACTGTTGATGTCAGCTCCAGTTTCTCTGAAGCTGACAGGAGATCAGTGGAGGAACACATGGAGCTGCTGGGGGACAGAGTCTGGAGACACACTCTGGTTCTGTTCACACAGGGATTCTGGCTGGGAGAGAGACGTGTTGAGGAGTACATAGCGTCTGAAGGAGAACCTCTGAGGTGGATCATGGAGAAATGTGGATACAGATACCATGTTCTCCAGTTTATCAAGTTCGACATTTCAGAGGTAACAGAGCTGATGGTGAAAATAGAAGACATGGTGATGAGGGACAGAGGACACGTTGGACCGATGTCACTGATTAAAAGGCTGAAAGGAAGAACAGAAGAACAATGGAAGAAGAGAGAGCAGGAGATGATAGAGAGTATGATGAAGTCTGTGGTGACGGAGCCAGAAGAACCAACCCTGCCAGCTGTCAGGAGAAGGAACAGCATACTGCATCCTCCGAGTAGTGAGTATCAATATCCTGTCTGCAGCATATTGTGTGTGTGTTTGTGTGTGTGTGTGTGTGTGTGTGTGTGTGTGTGTGTGTGTGTGTGTGTGCGCGCGCGCGCGCGCGCGTGCGTGTGTGCACGCGTGTGTGCGCGCGCGCGTGTGCGTGTGCGTGTGTGCACGCGTGTGCACGCGTGTGTGTGCGCGCGTGCGTGCGTGCGTGCGCACGTGATGAACTTTTTTGTGTAAGAGGTCAAGGTCAAAATGACATCATGGTTCATGTGAGGAACAGAGACGTGTAGAGATGTTGTGCTGGGCTGCAGGGTTTTCACATCCAGGTGTGTTTTTATTATCATTGTAAATGTCTTGCTGTCTGTTGTCTTCTGTTCCAGTGAGTGGTGGAACACGCTCTTCAGGATATGACACCATGAGTGAAGCTCCTATCCAGGCTGATGTTGATGTAAGAGTGAGAGATGAAGATGTTTCATAGTATCTTCATAGATAAACACTAATAAAACAACATTTTAAAGATTTACTATATGTTTATTGTATTTTAAGTCTGTGGTGAAGGAGCCAGTAGAATCAACTCTACCAGCTGCCAGGAGAAGGAACAGTAAGGACCTGATTCCTCCAAGCAGTGAGTATCAATATCCTGTTTACAGCATATCATCATGTCAGGTGGAAACCTTGTATATACCTTGTAATACTGTTACTTTTCAGGAAATGGAAAAAAATAACCTGCTTAAATGGGTAGTTATTGTTTAGTCACAAGCCTGTTAATACTTTTTATTGGTTCAATATTTATAAAACCAACGGAAACACTATTTTCACTACTTAGGGCATTAAAGGGATAGTTCACCCCCAAAATGACTTGTTTTCTATCGATTCTCCCCATGGATACTTGAATTCATGGATATTTTTTTGTTTTTGTCGCATTCTTAAGCTAATAATTTGATGACCGGTAGCGGTAACGGTAGGAGACACAAAGAGCCTCCTAACTATCCCTTTAATCTAGGAAAAAGTTGAAATATGGAGATACGGCTTCTGCCCGACAGCGAGGATTTTGTAATTGTGTGTGTGTGTGTGTGTGTGTGTGTGTGTGTGTGTGTGTGTGTGTGTGTGTGTGTGTGTGTGTGTGTGTGTGTGTGTGTGTGTGTGTGTGTGTGTGTGTGTGTGTGTGTGTGTGTGTGTGTGTGTACAAATTAAATAAGAATGGATGGGTGTATTTTCATGAAACTTGTAGGGAATGACTAACTTTTGTGTGGAAGAGGTCAAGGTCAAAATGACATCATATTATCATTGTAAATGTCTTGCTGTCTGTTGTCTTCTGTTCCAGTGAGTGGTGGAACACGCTCTTCAGGATTTGACACCATGAGTGAAGTTTCCAGCCTGGCAGACACTGATGTAAGTGTGAGAGAGGAAGATGTTTCATAGCATCTTCATAGATGTTTCATTAAAACACATTATAATTCTTTATTTTATGTTTTATTTTATTCTAAGTCTGTGGTGAAGGAGCCAGTAGAATCAACCCTACCAGCTGTCAGGAGAAGGAACAGCAAGCAGTTTCATCCTCCAAGCAGTGAGTATCAATATCCTGTTTACAGCATATCATCATCATGTCAGGTGGAAACCTTGTATGTTCAATACTTTTTTCAGAAATTGGAAAAAAACAACCTGTGTTTCAATGGATCCAATATAATTAATCATTTACTAATATGAATTGATAATATTTACTCACAAAGTTTTACTTTTCATCGGATAAATATTTATAAAAACCACAGAGACTATTTTCAATACTTGGGAATTCATTTATGAATGTGTGTGTGTGTGTGTGTGTGTGTGTGTGTGTGTGTGTGTGTGTGTGTGTGTGTGTGTGTGTGTGTGTGTGTGTGTGTGTGTGTGTGTGTGCGTGCGTGCGTGCGTGCGTGCGTGCGTGCGTGCGTGCGTGCGTGCGTGCGTGCGTGCATATGTTACAGTATGATTGAAAAACCAGTCAGATTGAAAAAGGAGTGCTTGTTTTCTCCTCCCGCGCTCCCCTGTGGCAAGGTGGGGGACCGCACCAAAAAAAAGAAATGACGTCTGGAGGTACAGAGACTAGGGGAGCAATGATTTACGATTCTGTCCCTATCGGGACATAACTCAGACGGCGCTGAGTAAACCAACGCTCGGCATGGAGACTCGCTCGCCTGAGCTCGCTCAGCGGTTTCTCTCGTGGCTCAAGTCCTTTCAGACGGCACGTCTCCGTTCGGTGAAAACGAGTGCACCTTTTTCAATCTGACTGGTTTTCTAATCATAGCCTACTGTAGCATATACACAAATGACATAAGAATGGATGGGTGTATTTTCATTAAACTTGTAGGGAATGATCAGCAGGTTGCCCTGAAAAGATGAACTTCTGTGTAGAAGAGGTCAAGGTCAAAATGACATCATGGTTCATATTATCATTGTAAATGTCTTGCTGTCTGTTGTCTTCTGTTCCAGTGAGTGGTGGAACACGCTCTTCAGGATTTGACACCATGAGTGAAGTTTCCAGCCTGGCAGACACTGATGTAAGTGTGAGAGAGGAAGATGTTTCATAGATGAATCACACTCATTTTTATTCTTATTTCTTTACCGTATATTTTATATCATACATGATCCTTGTAACAGATTTATTGTGTATACTAATTGATGTTATTTTGACATCATACATGATCATTGTAAGAACAGTAATATTTGTTCCTTTTTCCTCCCTGGTTCTCACGTCTTTATTTCATTTCAATAAATTTAGTTGAACATGTGTGATGCTTATTCATGTACAGTAAGTATCTGTTAACTGAGAGCTTTGTTAAAGGACAACTTTTTTTTTTACAACCAAGGTTTATATTTTAGCTTGTAAATAAAGTAAATAAAATATGAGTGTTAAAAATCATTTACTGTTTCTATAGTTTTAGCAATTTTTGCAATCTTTTTTACAGTGGGCGGGGGCATTCGGGCAGGTGGCTAATGTATGTTTTACACAATGAAAAGGTCCTGTGGTCTTTGATGGCCAGATGTGAGTTATTGGGGGCTAGAAGAGCTACTGTCAATAATAATAAAGAAATCGCCAGTTTATTGTGTAAAAAAAGACATATTTAGCCACCTGACCAAATGCCGCCCACTGTAAAAAAGATCGCGAAAATTGCTAAAACTATAGAGAGTAGTAAATGAAAACATTTTAGCACTCATCTTTAATTTACTTTAATTACAAGCTAAAACATAAACCTTGGTTGTAAAAAAACAAAGTTGTCCTTTAAGAAATTAGAATATATTTGATCATATTTTTCCATTGTTGATTTTATATAAAAGATTAAGCAGATTTAATTACAGACGACTGATATACCATCCGGCCGATATATCGGGGTGATATTTGCGTTTTTCAATAATTACATTTTGTCAGTGAATATTCCCTCTCTTACCTGTCGATAATGGTCACAAAAATTGCACATCAGTCAGGCTCTGGTCTAAACATGTTACATTTTATACATTTACAACTATGAGCTTTCATTGAAGTGAACATGTGCAGTATGTCAGCGCTATTACAATATTTGTACAAGCTCAAGTTTATTGTTTTATGCCGTTTGAAGGATCCTGTATTAATGTATACTGTTGTGTTTCAGTCTTCTTACAGAGGACACTTTGGACCTTCGTCTTCATCACATGGGACACGACAGAAGACACTGTTTGAAAGACTGACAGGAAAGAAAACTTTAACACCAGAAGAATGGAAGAAGAGAGAGGAGGAGGTGATAGAGAGGATGTTGAAGTTTGTGATGATGGAGCCACAAGAACCAAGTAGTGAGTCTTACTTTTATCCTCTTATGTGAACATTAATTACTTACTAAAATGTGTGTGTATATGTGCGTGCATGCATGTGTCCTTGCATAAAATAACAAGGGAATGATCAGTAGGCTGCCTTGAAGAGATTATTAACTTTTGGGTGTAAAAGGTCAAAGGTCAAAATGACATCATGGTTCATATGTAAGGAACAGAGACATGTAGAGATGTTATGCTGGGCTGCAGGGTTTTCACATCCAGTTGTGTTTTTATTATCATTGTAAATGTCTTGTTGTCTGTTGTCTTCTGTTCCAGTGAGTGGTGGAACACCGTCTGAAAAAGGAAGTTTATACTGCTGGTCACCTGCCAAGGTCTCTGATTGGCTGACTACACATCCTGTAGCGCCCTCTTCAGGATATGACACCATGAGTATAGCTCCCAGCCAGGCAGACACTGATGTGATGAGTGTGAGAGATGAAGATGTTTCATAGATGAAACTTTAGGCTTGATTCATACTTTGATGCATGCCAGTGTCACACGCCAAAATAGTAGATCTACAAGCTTACACTATGTCATGTGCATTGTTGTTCTTCTCGGTTTATTGATTCTGTCGAATCAGGGGGGTCCCTGGAAACAAAATATTTTGAGCTGGCGGTCCGTGGCCAAATATGTATAATTTTGGGGGATCCTTCTCATGACATTCTTTTGTCAGAAAACTATTAGGATTTAGAAGACATTTGTAGAATCGGCCTCAGGTCTTAATGGGTTAATAAGAACATATGTCTACATTGGTTGGTGTATATAATAATAATGAATTAGATGTAAGCACAAGTAGGACCACTTGCTGGGCATTGCTGCCTGACACACCTCCTCCAGTATCATGGTGCTGCAGGGTCATCAGCCTTCACTGATGTTTCACTCCTTTCATCCTGGAACATCTCTGGGTGGTGGAGCAGAGACAGGGACGTCTGTCTGGTTCATATTGATTTGGGCCTTTCTGATATCTTGATGTATCTGCTGATGACTAAGACCTTTTTTTCTCTTCGTTTTTCTTATGTATTTATTTATTTTACAAATGAAAAATGTATTTTATCATGTATATATTTCTACATGTTATTGTATAGTAAATACGTCAGATTTCAGTACAGAAGAAAATGTATCTAAACTAGAGCCCGACCGATACAGTATATCATCAGGCTGATGTTTGCTATTTCAGTCTAAAGGCGGTTACACACCGGCGAATATGCGAATATACGCAAAATTCGGACTCGTTCCGAATAATTAAAAGACGCTTTTTTCGCTCCGCGAAACTGGTGTGGAAGCTTGCATTGACTTTATAAGGTTTTAAAACAAAACGTATTATTCGCATGAAAAAAATCGCCCCGGTGTGTAAGGACCTTAAGAGTGAGACAAATCCCACATGGATCACTGGGTCAGGCTCTGATCCAAACATGTTATAATTTATACATTTACAATATCAGTTTTCATTGACGTTTTCATTGTGTTTCAACATTATTAAATGTTTACGAGCTGAAGTTTATCGTTTTATGTTTATGTTGTTTGTAGCATCCTGTATATTAATGTACACTGTTCTGTTTCATCTATCAGGAAATAAACACTGGAAATTATTTTGTTCTTAAATCTAATCTCTTTTACTGAAATATTTACTATCTATGATTAATAGACACACAGATATGGTCAATTAACAGACTTCTACAAAGGAGTTGTAGTTTGAAATTGGTGACATTTGCTTCAAATGCACAAACTCCAGCATCCGTATTGTGGGGAAAGCTTTCGCACAAAATAGCACATCGACAAGCTCACAACCTGTAAGCTTTTTCTGCGAAAGCCTTCCCGACAATAACAGAAGACAGACAATACACTAGTATAGACTATAGAGCCCTGAGTGACTCCGCTCAACCATATGGGGTTTAAAGTGGTTAAACATGATTTTTGTACTGCTACATCAACACCATGGTATTATTAACTATTACTGTAAATTACTTTACAAGACTGCTGCTATGTTTATTATTGTGTTTACAGTTGGGAATAGTGTATTTACTAGATGAGTAGCTTTGATAGCACTGTTTTCAAGCATGGCATGTGTTTGCTAACACTTCAGATACAGATGTGTGCACAGCTGGGAGGGCCAGGAGTCACGACATCTGTTCCAGTGCTGCCCGTCAAGCCAGCAGGCTCACACCTCACTCTTTTAGCCTGGTGACAAGGTTACATATCCTACCTGGGATTGGAACCTGGGTCCCCCATGAGAGCGCTGACATTTTGACAGTGTGCAGTACCTCTTGTCAACCAGTAGGTGTCCTACCTAACCGCATGGATATATATGTCAGAGCAGGGAGTCCACCTCCAACCACTGCAGATGTAGTGCTAGTTATATTGTATCCCTATACAGATTGCTTAAAATAGCACTTTATTCACACAAAATTGGACTGCAGCTTTATGTGCCTAACCCATAATTTAAAACCACTTTCAACCTGGTGTTCATATTTTGGCCATGTCATTATAGGCGAAATCTTCATAACATTTCACATTTCTTTAAACATGTTGATCTATTCTACAGGCTCACAACACATCACATTACGGGGCGTAATGATCTTGTAGATCGGCTATTTTCCCATGACTCCGTCGTACGACGAATTATAAAACAGGCCTTAAGTGTTTTTAAACATTGTGGGCTGATATTGTATCTGTGGTGGTTGTAGAATGTGATTTAGAGCAGTGCTGCCTTTAGTTTTACAGCAGAGTGAGAGCAGACAGACGACAGAGACATGTCATGTACTTCCCTCACAAGTCTTACCAATAAGGCTCTGTTCCATTCTGGTCAAACAGAGTCAGGATGCTGATATTGTGCATGTTGGCTCACTGGAAACACTCTGCTACACCAGTGGGTCTCAAAGTGTGGTCCAGACACCCTCATGGTCCCTGAGGGTTCCAAATGGCCCTTTACAGGTCTGTAACCCTGAGAGTGTACAAATGGAACCAAATGGAAGGCTCCTTCTTTACTTGGAGCTGTCAATCAAAGCTATAGTTTGTGCACGCCCACACAAACATAGCCTGGTAAAGCCCCTCTCTCCGGAATTCTCATTTCCATTTGATTTCAGGAATACAAATGAGATTTCTGGAGGGAGGGTTTACCAGGCTAACACAAACAGCCCTGAGAAGAGGTGTAATCACCAATCAGAGTAAATGAAAACACCTGTATAAGTGTTCGGGCCCTCTATATATGACTTGAGGGTTCAAGGCAGGATCACACAGCATTTATAAGACAAGACAGCAGAAAAATGGCACAGAGAGTTGAACTGGACCACCGGCGTCGAATGCTATCAATGCATTGAATGGGAGATTATCACCAGGGGTGCACATAACCTTTTAGGTCTAGTACTCAGAAGAGCACCTGGAGATGTGACTTGGTGCGCACCGAATAAATGGTCCCGTGCCGTTTTGTCAACGGGGGGGGGGGGGGGGGGGGGGGGGATATTCAGCACGGTGCCCACTGGGACAGTTTTGTCAACGGGGGGGCGTGCGTGCTGCGCGAGAAAAAAGGACGCTCTGCTTCCAAATTCCGCCGATTTTCGCCGTTTTATTTTTCTCACGCCGTTTGGTGAAGCCCCCAAGGTTGGTGCCCTGTGCTGCGCTGCTTTTATCCGCCAGATTGGGACGTTCACGGCATATTTTGCACCATTACGGTGCGTTTATCATCGGTGACGAGTGCCTCTAACAGCCGCTGCTGGCTGCGTGCACGCAGCGAGGCAATGCGAGGCGATGACACTCACACAATCACGTGCAGCATGCGTCCTCTCCCCCTGCAATGGCTGTACATGGGGCTGACGTGTGCTTTAGCGTGATTGTGTGAGTCTGGCTTCAGGAAGTAAATTCCTAGCCTCGATCTCCAGGCTTTTATTTTTTAGTTTTGCTAAAAATAAAACCTTGGAAATTCCTGTCCCAGCTGTTGGTACGCAAAAGCGCCTCGCGTCGTCTGATATGCTGCGCATTATTTATTTTGGGTGCGCATGCGCACCTGCGCACCAGTTATGTGCACCCCTGATTATCACGTTTTATCAGACCTTTGAATGGGCGAGTATCCGCGATTTAGACCTACCCGCGATTTGTCAGACCATTCATGGGGCGTAATCAGGAGCTACTGACCTACTTGGAGGCGGAGCAGTCCCCACAACAATATTTACGATTCTGTGCCTATCGGTACATAACTCGAATGGCGCTGAGTAGGCACAGGCGAACGTCACACCGTTCAGGACGGCAACTCGGTCGCTTTAGCTCCCTCGGTGGTCCTTCACGGGGTGACAGTTCGCCTGTGACTGCGCGCCTCCGTCATGGTCCGAAACCAAAACCAAAACCGAAACTGAACTATTTAAGTCCTCTCCGTTGGTAGGTCAGTATGTCTTGATAACACGTAATGAATGGTCTGATAAATCGCGGGTAGGTCAGTATGTCGCCTATTTCGCCCATTCAAAGGTCTAATAAGTCGCCTATTTCGCCCATTCAATGCATTGATAGCATTCGAATCAGGACAAGCAACAGTTTTGCTGTGCTATCTGCCTGGGTTTGCTGGATGTCCCTATGACTATTCCCTGTGGACACAGCTACTGCCGAAGTTACTTTTTACTCAATCTATTTTTATTTATTTCAAGGACCCACCAGTTTGTCATGTATTAGGCCAGGGATGCTAACCCTGGTTCCCCATTTAGCTGGGGGTACCCCACTTTGAGAACCACTGGTATAGCGCTTTTACTATGCAAGTATACAGTATTTACTGCATAGTCCAAGTGTGGAGGGCCAGGCAATTATTATTTTTGCCAGTGGTGTAAAGTAACTAAGTACATTTACTCAAGTAAACTCACAATGTGTTGCGACACATTGTGAGCTTGTAGATCTGCTATTTTTTAATACATTTTATACATTTGAAAACTTATGAAATGGGACATTCTACATAATGACTACTTTCTACTTTTGGTACTTTCAGTACATTTTGATACCAATACTTTTGTAATTTTACTCAAGTAAAAGTATCAATATTGCAATGTAGAAATACTCTGTTACAAGTAAATGTCTGGAATTCAAAATGTACTTAAAGGGTTAGTTCAGATTTTTGGACTTAAAGCTGTAGGAAATACTTGCCATGAATGTAGTGGTTGCAAAGGTATTAATTGATTGCCAGAGTCCCGTGGTTCTGGTGGTTCTGGTCCGGTTCTGATGAATATTAAGTAGGCCTAGTTACAAAAAAACTAGCGTCATTTGTATTGTTGACCTATTTCTACCATATAGTGCAGGTTTCTTTTTCTTCGACCCCTCTGTCACATGGTACTATTTCTTCTGTCATATATTTTGTGGGTGAGTAGGCTGCCGCAGTGATTCTGGACACAAACAATAGTGACAGAGGGGACGAAACCTGCACTATATGGAAGAAATAGGTCACCAATACAAATTACGCTATTTTTTTTTATTCATTTTTTTTTAATGAGCGGCCCCCACCACATTTACTAATCTACCGGAACTACTTCATATTCATCAGAACCGGACCAGAACTCTGACCACGGGACTCAAGCAATCAATTAATACCTTTGCAACCACTACATTCATGGCAAGTATTTCCTACAGCTTTAAGTCCAACAATCTGAACTAACCCTTTAAGTAAAGCATTTGAATACTTTTTCCACCACTGCCGAGTACTCTTTTTCTAGTTCAGTATGTTTCTTTCCGTTATTTTTAGCATCTTATTGCTAGTATAGCTGTATCTTTTTTCTGTATCTGCCCTGTGTTTCATACTGCTGTACTGCCTACTTCCCATGCCTTTTATGGGAGGTCTATCTGTCTATAGGTGTATTGGCATCTACTGGAATGGGGATTATCAACATGGAGCATACAGCTGTCCACAATGCAGAAGGATCTCTGTCCAAAGACCCTTCTGAAGAAAAACACCATGTTGGCGGAGGTGCGTGACACATTTGATGTCTGATTTACCCACATGAACCCTAGCGTCCCTATTCTGGGGTGAACTGTTGACAAACATGGCAGATCTACAAGCTCACAATGTACAGCAACATGTCATCTTTTCAACAGAGTTTTGTTGTAGAGGGGGAGGGGGGAAAGGAGGCGGCCTTATCCACAAGTTTCCCAAGGCGTTGTGGGCATCACTTCATGCCGATCAGGTATCAGCCTAGAAATCGACAGGAAGTGATGCCCACAACTTGTGGATAGACCACTGTACATCTATGTAGGGTGTAGGGTGCTTAATGTGAAATAACCCATTAAAACCGGGAAAGCATCTGAATCATTTTAGATTTTTTCGCATTGGCAAAAATAGGAGATATACAAGCTCACAGCTTGAGCTTGTACATCTGCTACTTTTTTTTTTTTTTTTTTTTCAAAGTTTGAAAACTAATGATTTAGAAGGCATTTGTAGAATGGGCCTCAGGTCTTTATTTCACTGCATCGTGTGTGTGTGTGTGTGTGTGTGTGTGTGTGTGTGTGTAGGGTGACCAGATCCAAACTGTTCATTTGAGGGACAGAAGTACCGTATGTGTGGGACAATGTGGGACGGGTGGGGCGGCGGGCGGTGGGGGGGATTAATAGCAACGTATTACTTAAGTTGCTATTAAATGCCTTAATGTCATATTCGCCCATAGGCCTAATACTGCCTATCATTGTGTTATTCACCTGCTGTAGGCTAGGGGATATTTCTCATGTTATTTTACCAGGCTTAAAAACATATCTTGCTGGAAAAGAAACAATGAGAGAGATTTACAAGTGGAAAGCCAACTATTAGGAGGATAGGTTCAAAATGCAACACTTACATTGTTTCATTTTGAACCGTTGCTTTTAAAACAAGCTTGCAAATAACTGTGTGTTCTAACTTGATTCTGTAGTAGACAGGGGTCATCAACATGTCCGTAAACGGACAAACATGTCCGTGCAAGACATGTCCATGACAGATTTTGTATTTTGGTTATAATGTGTACATATCTAACCTAAATATTCAAAATCATTTTTTTAAAGAATTTGTTTGAATGATTTTGGTGACTCGTGAAGTGTCCGGATGAAGTCATGCTCATTAATATGTTGCTGGAGATTTGTCGTATTGGTACCCGTACATGATTGCATCAGGTGAGGATGCAAGACAAGACAGACACCTAGAAGTAATGTTAATAGCTGCCTTATTCTTCTTATTTCATTGTTCCACTGACATACATTACATCATACTACCTATGCATGGTCTAAGACTTTCTCATCAACATCGAATACTTGTTCACCTTAACGGAAACCACAACATTTGAAACTGTACAGTACCTTGACAAACAAACAGAAAACGAGTTAGCTTGTCCATTGTGGAGCAATTTGAAACCCCTGACAAAAACATACATTCATATCGTCCTCCGTCCTACCATGTTCAGGTGTGCTGGTTTGAATGTGAACCCCAACAAATGAGTGGGGCAGTGTGAATTAACACAGGATTGACCCGGGCAGCATATCAATGGTACATGTGTGTTAACTGTTCATTAAGCTACTATTATTTTTCAACCACATCTAATGAGACAAGACGCTCGGTGCGAGTTTGGGAACAGATGTCATAAGTCAAAAGACATGAATTGCAACAATTATGCAGTGATGGTGAAGAAAGGGAACTTGCAAAGGCACTTTCTGACAAACCACAAATCATTTGACTAGACCTTTCCAGCAGACAGAGAACTGAGAAAGATTCATGAGGAACTGAAATCTCAGCCATATGTATTTGTGTACCATACATGGAACTGCAATGTCATCAGAATTCTAAGAATTTGCCTCATCAACGAGATGAGGCAAATGGTGAAGAAAGAGAACTTGGAAAGACACTTGCGGACAAACCACAAATCATTTCCAGCAGACAGAGAACTGAGAAAAATAAATAAACTGAAGGAACTGAAATTTCAACCATTTTTACCATATAAACATTGTCAAGTGCAATAATGTGATAAACTATGTTAATCATAAATCATGTTGTTATTATTGTTTGATGTACAAACTTCCCTTCCTTTCCTCCAATGTACGTATTGTTGTTCAGCACCTGAAATGTTTTTGTTGGGATATCCGTGCTTCCCTCTGGACTGTGGCTAAATAGATCTCATGCCCACAGGACTGAGTCTGTTGGGGCCCAGAGGGGGCCATTCTAACCTTGAGTTTCTGGTCAAATGATTGACCATTTATTTTGTATGTCCATGACCCCTGGTAGTGGACTACTCCTGTTTTGCTTTTGTTTAGATCAACGATGCTGTTGAACATTGTCTCTCAACAAAATACATGTGTCCATGACCGCATTGTTCAATAAAAGCATAGCCTACCTACCCTATAATGTATTCTTGTGCTGCTTGAGCAGTGCTGTGTCCAGTGTGGTCCAGTATAGTTTGCTGTGTGCTCATGTTAAGAGCTTCAGCAACAATCAGTGCACCTCTCAACACCTGCACATTGATTTATTACTGTACACTGGAGCCTGCCAGTCACAATGTGGGACAGTGTCTCAATTTGTGGCACGCCTGAAAAGTCATGGAAATGTGGGACTGTCCCACGCAAAGGGGGACATCTGGTCACCCTATGTGTGTGTGTGGGGGAGACTGGACTGTAGGGTGCCATGTCATTATTCTGACGTCCCGTTGGACCCACTGGCCTAGCCTGGTTCCAGACTCTCTGAGTGGACTGCCTCTTGGTCTGGTGTTGTAAATGTGAACCTACAGTAGTCATCAAACCATGCTAAATCCTCATTCACATCTCATGAACTGCTGCTATTTAAAAAAAGAAAGAAATTGAATTCGGACCTCTACAGCAGTATAGAAAGTCAATGTTAAGAGCCTGCTGTCAAAATGACAAAAGCGAACTTTATAATCTTAATAATTATGCACAAACCAACTGCTTTATAAAAACAATGTTGATGTAACTAAGAGAATCGGTAAGGTACTGTATCTATATTTCATATACATAGATTAATAAGAAATAAGAAAAGTTGTGATGTGGTATTTCCGGTTTTAATGCAGTGCCCTCCTTCAAACCTCCTTCTGGGGGCTTGGTCCGAGTCCGTCCAGCCACTGTCCACACATCTCTGAGATCACCCCAAAGGACAGGAAGGAGCCGGCATAACAGAACAGAGGAGAACGAAACCAACAGCCTACTGTTGCTCAATAACATTCATTCATAACTGGACAAGTGTACGCCTGAAACCCGGTATGGTTAATAACTATTATTCTTTACTTTTAGCCTATTCATTTACCAATGGAGCAGGGCTGTGCAGAGAGCACTGATTTCTTTGTTTCTCTCGCTCTCTTTTCGCTATGCCTAGTTTATCTGAGACAACAAAAGCTGCTTGTAGAGCTTTCTTTTTGTGTTCCATCGCACCATGCTCGTTAAGTTAAGTGGGACTCTTGAGTTGGCATGGTCTTGTATTTTGTCAAGCCCTTTTTTCCAATTATTTAACGTGTTGTGAGCTTGTAGATCGGCTATTTTCAAATAGCCTAGGTATAAAATAAGGCTAAAGTGGTGGTTAATGTATGCTTTATAATGTAATAAATTATATCTGCAAAGTAACTAGTAATTGAAGTGTTCAAAGAATTGTAGTGGAGTGCAATATCTACAATTTCACAATGAGTGGCGATGCGACATGTTGTGAGCTTGTAGATCTGCTATTTTCAAAAACTCTTGCAATAAAATGTGGAATATTTGGAATATTTTTGAAACATTCTAACACAAATGCTCCCTGTGGCACAAAACACTTTCATGAAAATATTAGAGAACCACTGAATTTTTGACCTATAATAAGGAAATATCTAGTTATTACCTAATGTAGCGTTTCCAATCATGCTGGAATCACCAGTGGTGGAAAGTAACTAAGTACATTTACTCAAGTACTGTAGGCCTACTTAACTACAAATTTGAGGAATCTTTACTTTTCTGGAGTATTTTCAATTTGCAGTACTTTTACTTCTACTCCACTACATCTTAGAGGCAAACATTGTACTTTTTACTGCACTATAATTATTTGAAAACTTGAGTTACTAGTTACCTTGTAGATTTTTATTGTTATTACAAAACATGCATTAACCACTTTACCCCATACCTCTGCTTTTTGAAAATAGCAGATCTACAAGCTTTCGTTGTGAGCTTGTAGATCGGCTATTTTCTAAAGATGTTTAAACATTTTGAAGACTTGTGAAATGGGACATTTTGTATAATGAGTACTTTTACTTTTCGTAATTTAAGTACATTTTGATGCTGATACTTTTGTACTTTTGTGCTCCTTCTGAACCAGGGGTCATCAACATGTCCGCACATGGACAAACATAACCCTTTCATTTTACTGTCACGTTTTGAGTAATAACAATGCATCACGTGTTCTGCTTTCTTTATTTTGACGATTATGAAAAATAATTGCGATGATCTCAAATAATTGCGATTAGACGATGATGTAATAATTGTGACAGGCCTACTCATGTCCTCTGTCTGCCTGCAGAAGTCGCCATGGGAGGCGTGAGCGCCAAGGGTAAAGGGTCCCAGAAACGTGCTCAGACCCCCCACGACGTCAAAGACTCCACGACTGGGAACTCCGCAACCAAAGCTGTAAGTGATAAGAGGTGGATGAGGTCTGGGAGAATGAACACAGTGTTCATGAGCAGAAAGGAAAAAAATTTAGGGAAAAGGATGGTAGGAATGAAGAAATACAAAAAAGAGCCGTTCTGTAATTGCTGCATTGTTTTAAGTGTCTCTCCGCTGGTTCACTGCTTCCTGTGTGCTGACAGCAGTGACTGTTTCTCACGGTGAGGCGAAAGAGGAAGTGACACCGAAGCAGAACCAAAGAGGGCACAAAAGGGGACTCGTGATCAAAATAGCGACAGTCATATTCAATTCAGTCATATTCAAAGGTCATATTCAGGGGTGCACATAACTGGTGCTCAAGTGCGCATGCGTCGTCAAAATGCATGCTGCGCGGCATATCAGACGAAGGGAGGCACTCTCGCGTACCAACAGCTGGGACCGCTGGGACAGGAATTTACCTCCTGAAGCCACACTCACACATTAACGGTGACGCATGTGTCCGCCCCATACGCGCCCCATACACACTCATGGGTGGAGGCGGAGGGGGAGGGGACGCATGCTGCACATGTGTGAGTGTGGCCTCGAATCCTGACACAGCCAGTATAAATATTTGGCATAACATAGCTTTTTTTTGGCTGTTTTCAAAAATTCAATTTATTTTAGTTTTTTAGCATTTAGCTTCGATTTCAGCTACGCTCCCTATCCTCATATTTCCTCTGCTCTTTTTTGTTCTCTGTACAGAGCAGGGCCCAGTCTACCCCACCTACAGTACCTAATGATGGTAAGCAAAAACAAAATCACAGCATCTCTGTTTTATTTGATTTATTATTTATTTGTTTTATCGTAGGTTAGTGTTGTTTAGGCTGTGGATATGATACAGAGAGAGGAAGGGGTGCGTGGGCTTCAAACCATATTCCCACCCCAACCACATACTGCCTCACCACACAGGGCCTAAGCACATAAAGGGCCACCCTCACTGCTATTGTCATTAAGCACAACCGTAAATCAGTTGTATTTCACTATGCTGTACGTGTGCTGTATGTATGCAGCCTATGAGTGTGTTTGTGTGTGTGTGTGTGT